>NC_141157.1:13810897-14491435 GCF_053477565.2 Lygodium microphyllum
ATCCTTTACAAATTTGTGATGATTTTTAGTTTGATAAGAGGTGTTAATTTCAAAAGGGTTTTCCTTTCTTTGTATTTTTATATCATAAACAGGTTATAAGTTGGGGTCGTGGTGGATGGATTCTTTTTGCAAAGATATTGAAGATCAAAGTTGAGCTTTTCCCTGAACTTGTATTCCCTTTTTCCTGGGTCGCGAGGACGCTTCCTTATTAAGTGTGGGGATATGTTGAGTGTTGAAATGACTTTTTTTTGGCTGATTTTTGTTGTTTTTGAGAGCTGAATGGTTGATTTTATGGGATGATTGGTTGATTAGGAAGTGGATTGAGAGTGTTTTGGATGATATTGATTGTGTTTTGGAAGTTCATGATGTTTGTTGATGGTTCTGTGATGTTCTGATAGGTTCTGAATGGTTCTGTATACCTTCTATTTTGTTCTGTTTTGGTCTGTTTTGTTCTGATTATCTTCTGTGAAGAGGGATGGAGTATTGATTGATGAAGATTGAGATTTTGTGAAAGCTTATTGAATGGTTTGTGAGAGTTTGGAATAATTTTAGAATGAGTTATGTGGTTTTGATAACCTTCTGTAGGTCTTCTGCAGAGCTTCTGCTTCTGTTCTGTCTCTGTTCTGTTCTGTACTGTAGCTGTTCTGTAGACTGTTCTGTATGCTTCTGTAAGTGTTCTGTGGAATGTATGTGTGACTTTGGGAAAGTTTTCTAGCCTTGGAAAGAGGTGAATACAAGTGCAAAAGAGCTGAAGGAAGTGGAAGAAGTAGCTATTAAAGACTCAAGAGAAGACTAGAGTGAAGTGACAGTAGTGAGCTATGAAAGGACACTGTAGTGGCTCTGGTGACTCTTCATATCAGACATACCTCTTGGGAGGGGTATCCACGACCTAAGAGTGATTATTGAGAGTAATTTTGAGAGATTGTAGTAAGGATATGATGTATTATTGATGGAGAGAGAGAGAGAGAGTCAGAGATAGCCAATTCTACTAAAACAGAGTGATTGTATATGAGAGATTGAGAGAGAAGACTATGAAGATATTGAAGATGAATACTATGTGATGTATTTCCATTCAAAGATGGTGTATTCCTTTGCTTTCTTTGTTCTATTGATGGATTTTGTGAAGATATTGAAGAATATGGTTGATTCTATTAAAACCGTGGGAGATCTACATGATGCTGCATGAAGATTTGTTGTGCTTGGTGTTCTTTTCTTCATTGTGATTATATGAAACATGATAAACAAGCTTGTTGATGTTACAAGATAGATTTTCTTGCAAGAGAATTCCCTTTTTCTTGGTGTTTCTCTTGGGGCTCCATGGTTCAAAGTGGTACTTGAAGGAGCTGGAGCAACAGTTCGACGAGGTCCATCTGGATTTCTCGAAATAGATTTCGAAAAAAAATGGACAGATTTACGCGACATCTTTGTGTTGCCAGCCCATTGTGAACAGGTGCATGAACTCATTTGTTTGTTAATTGTATTACGACATGGTAAATGTCACAATAGTTAAATCTCTCTTGTACGTGTTTGTGAACAGGTAATCTTCTATCCAAACCCTCGACAACCTCCATGGTGGTATGTTATACCTTCAGCTCCCGGAAGTGCGAGAGTATATGATCAAAGCAATGTTTCGAGCATAGATGAGGACAAGATGCAAATAGAGGGGTCAATATTGCAAGGGGTGGAAACCACCGAAAGCTTGGAGCATGTAGAGGAGCTAGCATTGGGTAACAATGATGGAAATACAAGAGTCTAAGAATTCTTTGAGAATGAGGTGGACTCATCCTTTTGTGGTGACATGTCTATTGACATTCTAGTTTATGCCGAGTTGTGTCAGGAGATTGACATGGAACCATAGGATACTTCATGCTTGGAGCATCCACTTACTCAATTCGTTGACAAATCGCTTATAAGGGTACATAAGATATTCATTTTAAGTAAGATCATTTTTTTAAGATTTATATTACCGTGCTTTGTATGATTTAAATTGATTATGTTAACATCATTTTTTGTCTGTGTAGGTGACCTTTGTGGATGCTTAGATCATCAGGATGAGTTAAGGAATGAGTGATGAGGAGTTGCAGGATATCTTCGCGCACATGTCTCCAGATCAGATGGCGAGATTCAGAGACATGGCGGGCCAGGAGCTGTCTCGGACGCTCTATTAGATCTACTTCGGTGCGATTAGATGCTTCAGTTTCGAGGAGACGAGGTCGATGCTCCAAACTTGGGCCAGACGGAGGGAGTGCTTCAGGGTCAGGGGGATGCTGCAGAGATGCAGATGCAGTGAGCCTGCGGTCGACTCGGGATACATGTGCTATCTCTTGCTCTCGTGGTGGTTCCAGAGAGCGTGGCTCAAGTGGTTGCTGCGGAGACACAGACGCGGTGTCTCCGTCTCGTCGTTCTGCTGGAGTTGCGTCACCTACGAGATTTGTCACACCTGTGGGGACGTCTACTCCAGTCACTCCGGCTTTTGCTCAGCCATCCGCAGGTGGCACCTATATGGGTGTTACTCCGATAGATACTACCCCAGTCAGTACACCAAATATACATGGGTCTCCTGGATATACCCAGGAGCGTGGTCGCAGATGGGAGAGGACCCATCTTAGGCATACCCCAAAGGGGTATGCCTACCTTGTAGATGATAGGTTAGGAGCCATCATCATGAATGATGAGGGGAGGAGGGTGATGGCTCGCATGAGAGAGTTGTGCCAACAAGTTTTTCGGCACAACGTCTTGGATCATTGGAAAAACATAGCGAAGGGGAGCAAGGACTACATAGTAGCATCCTTGCATGAGGAGTTTCTGGTACCAGCCGCAACAGATAGGTTTTCTACGGGATAGATAATAGAGTGCATGCGATGGAGTGCATGCATGCATATATGTCACACAGACGATCAGACGCATGCAAGGCACTCAAGAGTGGAGTTGTAAAGCCCGAGTAGCTAGACACGGACGGCTGGCGCCAACTGAGGGAGGAGGCTACAGATTCTCCAGGATGTTGGAGTCAGCAAAGCACGAGGCGGCGAGGGCACGACTAGAGGCCAGAGTGGTCCATCATCTTGGGAGTAGCGGCCACAGGACATATCTGGAGGACTTGTAAGTTTTTCTTTTTTTTTTGCTTGCTTATTTTTTTACAATATCCTTTGTACTAACAATCGTGTTTCTAACACTTAGTATTTTGTTTTCTTTGCAACACTCCATTACAAATCGCGATCCAATCGGCCTTGAGACTCGATATGCAGAGAGGCACGGTCTCACTGCGTTGACCAACCAATTGTGTGGATGCGGCGGCCCTGTAAGTCACTCATATTTCTTGTCCGTAGTTACTATGTTTAATTAGAATGCATTATTGTATGATGGACTTATGTGTAGTTATTTCTTTTTTTGTAGAGTTTGTTCGATGCGCTCCTTTGCAGCGGGATGAGCTTTCGGATGGCAATGATCTATAGCTCGCCCTTGGATCCCTGGAGCTCACACACCCTTCTTTTTTGCTCACGTGATCTGTGTAGACATTTTCTATGTAGTAGTGATATCTTGCCATGATTGTACTAGTCACTTTCATTATGTGATCATGTATTTATTTCATGTATCAGTGTTATGATTTAAGTACACTTTGTCTTTATTTACACGAGCATTATACGCAGTGCAGAAACTATTTTGTATGGCCCAAATAAAGCACATAGTGCTATATGTGGCAGGGCAACTTGCTGTCGTGCCATAATTTTTTTTTTCCATGTTATCATCGCTATTAGCATCACAAATTTACTGCACATGTCATTTTTGGCGTTGTTATTAGCATCGCAGAGCATCGTTATCAGCGTCGCTATTTGCATCGATATCAGCGTCGCTATTTGCATCGATGTCAGCGTCGGTATTAGAGTATCACCGACTCAAATAGCGACGCTGACACCGACGCAAATAGCGACGCTGACACCGATGCAAATACCGATGTTCTATGGCATTGCCAATAACGACGCTTTTTGTGACGATGGGGGCAAATTTCTTTATTTACATTTTCGACGCTTTTAATGTCGGTATAAGGCCTATATCTTGTAGTGTTTTTCCTGACTTCTGCTTTTCTTTCTATAGTTATATCCTTTAGGGGGGGGCGACACTTCGTGTTGAGTTTCTGATCTTGGAGAGGGTGGTTGGGAGACTTGTCCTTCGTCTTGTTGCCCCACCTCAAAGTCCTGCCCTACTTTAGAAAGTGGTATTTGTTGCTGTTATTCTCTCACTGGCTCTTGTGATCCCTATTCCTCTATATACCCCAGCAATTCCCTCTCTTGAATTGTTAGTCCTGCCCTCAATAGGTACTCCCTTTGCTCTTGTTGGCTTAGGCTGGTTTTTGCTTCATGCATCTAGATACATAGGCCATGCCTTATGGCCCTCTAGGTAATCTCCAGCTTCTTCTTTAAGGTTTCAATGGCATCCTCCTCTTCTAGCTGCATGACATCTAAAATGGTGCTGAGAAAGGTACGTTAATGGGCTTCCATGCTCATCTTTAGGGCCTCTACCACCCTACTCTCTGCTAACACTCTGTTGCCTTCAGCATGGGCTACACGACTAGCCAATTCTTTCACTCTTCCCTTGCTCTCGACCATCCATTCCTCAGCTTTTTGCTTCATTTCCTCTAGGCTTTCATTTTGCCATTGTGCTAACGCCACCATCCTTGGCTCCTGTTCCTTCCACCTCTGGATTGCTTCTTCTTTCTCCTTCTCCAAGTGCTCAATTTTCCTTACTAGCCTTTATTCCTCTTCCAGCTCCGTTAGCAGCCTATGCTCCATTATGTTCATGTCTCTTAGATGCTCTTCCTCTTTTTGAGCTTTTTTTTGCATTCTCCACTTCAAGTTTGTCTGTTACCTCTTCTATCCTCTTCAACTGTTCTCTCATTTCTTCATGTTGCATGAGGATGAGCTTGTACTTCCTTTGCAAGCCTATTAGTTCTTGTCATTCTTCTTCAAGCCTTCCTTGCCAATTGTCTTCTTTCTTTTCCTTGGCTTTGAGCTCTTCCTTCACCTTGTAGATTTCCGTTTGGTATCCTACTACTTGGCGAGTCCTTTCCAACTAGAAGGTTGCCAATGCTTCTCTTTTGGCCTCCAATTCAGCTACAATTGTCTTCTTCTCTACCTTTGCTCCGTGTTTGCTTTGTCTAGCTATGCAAGAAGATCTTTGATGTATTCATCATAGCCCATAGTCGGTGGCACTGTTGTAGGTATAGTCATTGTCAATGTCTCTATCTTCTACTTCTTGGAGTCTTGCCTTGATTCAACATCTGCAGATATCGGCCTCTTCGTTCGAGTTGTTGGAGCTCCTCGACTTGAGTTTGGGGTTATTTCTTGCACCTTGTTCACTAGATATTGCACCCATTGCCAGGCCATGAGGTTGCTTGCATCCATAGTGCTAGTGATGCCATGGGTGGTTGTGGCGGTGGTCGGGGCATGAGAGCAGGCATGATTGGATACAATAGGCCCTTTCCTTTGCCTTTTGCCATCGGTGCTGGTTCAATCTCTGGTACTTTGGTGCTGATGCTTGGGGCTTCTTACCTTAGTGGACTCATAGTGGCCAACTCTCCTCCCTAGAAGGTTGTTCCATCGACATATGAATGGCTTGAGCCGAATCTTCCTCATACTTCCTATGCAGCTCTTCTACCTCTGCTTTTGTTCTCCTCCTTCTTTCTTCTTCAGACCTCCTAGACTCCACTTGCACTCTTCTACAACTCAGCCTTTTCTTCCTTGCTCATTTTCTCCCTGGTTTCTTTCCATTGCTTTTGAGGAGTCTCCTTCTTTGGCCTTCTAGGCCCTCCTTGGCCAGATGGTATCTTTGGTTCTCTGCCCTCACTCATTGTCCTTTCACTTGATTGCTCTTGCTCATGGGGTGGCAAGTGTCTCCCCCACTTCCTCTTCACCTTCCACCTCTTCGACAGCCTGTTGGATTATAGCGATTAGCACCCCACCAAACCCTATAATCTATGCTTTTGATGATGATTTCTTCATTGTCGTCCCCATTGTGGAAGCCGGACTCCTTGCCTCTACTGGTCTTATACCTCTGGCTAGTGCCTTTGCTGAAGCTTCAATGATTTTTTGCATGTAGCCATTCCAATTCACTTCATCTAGGGACTTGATTGCAAGGATTTCTAGCAAGGGCACTCCAATTCTGCTCAATAAGATGTTGTACCTTTGACTAGAGAATAGTATGTGGATCGTCTCTGCTTGTAACCTGACTTTAGGATCGAGAATATTAGCTAGGCGGATATTGTCATTGGTGTGGACTAGGGCTTTGTTCATTCCCAACATGCTGACATCCCTTTTAAGTTGCCTGTCGACCTTGTTGACCAAGCCCAATGCTTTTTCCACCATTTCTGAGTTCAAATCCACCTCGACCCTACGGGGTTCTTGTCCTTGTCTCACTGTTACAGTGACATGGTTCCTATTAGCATCGAAGGTCCGTAGGAACTCCATGCACTTGCTATAGTCAATAGCTTGTTCAACCTTCTCCACCTACTTTCCTAGATTGCATTGGTCGACAAGCCGCTTCACGGCCGGTTCTTCCATGACCATGTTGTCCAAGCTCATGATGTTCCTGAACTTGAATTGCTTGAAGGTCCTTATCTCAACCATTAGGCTGTACTTCACCTTTTCTTCTTTTGTGAACGGAAGCTTGCCTTTGTCTTGGCTTGCGATCATAGGTTCCTATCACAATATGGCGCGCAGATCGGTTGCTGCATGCTCACGTAGTGAATCTCGGAAGGTCCCCAAGAACAATGAACTCTACTTTTTGCACAAGTTACAAGGTAAAAAGCATGAACGACAAGAGCAAGAGACCAATTGGGTTCAATCTCCGCCCATGCCTTGTGTGAGCGCTTCACAAAGCATGTATTTTATGTATATTCCATCTTCATGCTCAATAATAGCCCAATTTACAAAAATATATCAAGCTTTTAGCTTTTGAGTTTGCTTTTACAAAAATAGGAGATAAAGCTAATGGACGGTGCCCAAAGAGTCTAGCACGCCCAATACAATGTCCAAATAGAAATAACATATCCGTACGCATAGGCGCATACAAAATAATAAATAATCGATGCCTCAATAGACATGACAAAATATAGGCGTGGCGCCTATCAAAATATAATCCATAGATCGAATACTCGCTAGACTCCAATGCTTTCCTCCGCCACTGCTGCTATCTCTACACATCAACTGAAGCATTCACAATCGTTAGTAAAATAATACAATTAAACCGACAAAAGTGAATACCTAGCAGTCTTCAGCTACATAAATAAATCAACTGATTAGAAATAAATCCTAACCTTAATTTATTACGCGTACGCACTCTAAACTCATAAACGTTTATTAATTTAATATGCATTTTGCGGAATCACCCGCTATGGAATCACCCACGTACACACTAAATTAATGAAACGCCCGAAAAGGACAGGCGTCCCCATCAACTTCTTGCACAAAGAATCCACTTTGTGTATGAGCACCGGTCATCAAAGTTTACGGAATCCACCGTAAAACCTCACGGAATCCACCGTGAAATATGCCTCCTGGCATCATACCCCCAGGGTGGGATAGCAATTGACCTCAATTGCTATTAGCTCAATGTGGAGCTAACAGAGTGGGGAAAACATTTAAGTCTCTAGCGTGCATCCATTGTGCTTCCTCTACAGGATGGTTCTTAAATTTAACTAGATATCTAGAATACCTTCGGCCAGTTCTAGTGGTCATAAAGTCAGTGTCTATAATAGCTTCTGGTTCAAGTATTTCAGTCTCTTCCTCTAGTAAAGGTGGGTTTTCATAAACAGGATGTACAGGTAATTGGCCTCTAAATGGTCTCAATAAACTAATGTGAAATGTATTGTGAATTTTCCAATGAGATGGTAATTCTAACTTGAATGCATTGTCATTAATTTTATGAATGATCCTAAATGGTCCATAGAATCTGGGGGCTAATTTGACAACTGGATGTCTATCTACACTTTGCAGTCTACGTTTTTCTATTCTCAGCCAAACATAATCATCAACTTTGAAATTCATGGCTTGTCTTTTCTTGTTGGCTTGTTTGGTATATGATTGCTGGGCTTTAGCAATCATATCTTTAACTTCATCAAATATAGTGCTATGCATACTAGCAATATCATCAGCACTCTGAATTCTATTAGACAAAGATACAACAGGTGTAGATAATCTATATCCATAAATGACTTCAAACGGTGCTTTCTTTGTAGATGTGTGCGGTGTATTGTTATATGCAAACTGTAATAAATGCAAATGAGTGTCCCATGTATGAGGTTTAGAGATAGTATATGCACGTAAAAGATCTAGAATAGTGCTGTTAGTGGCTTCTGTTTGTCCATTAGTTTCTGGATGAAATGCAGATGAGAAATCAATCTTTGTGCCTAGGTTAGCAAATAGAGTAATCCAAAAGTTGTTACAAAATCTAGAATCATGATCTGAAATAATAACTTTTGGCAATCCATGGTTAGTAAAAACAGTTTTCAAAAATAATTGTGCTGCTTGTGATGCTGTTAAAGTTTTCTTACATGGAATGAAATATGCTTGTTTACTAAATCTATCTACAACTGTCCAAATCATATCATGGTTAGATTTAGTATTTGGTAAACCAGTAATGAAATCCATAGAAATTTGTTCCCAAGGTTTAGATGGAATAGACAAAGGCATAAGTAATCCATACTGTTTACCATGATGTCTCTTAACTCTTTGACAAATCAAACATTCAGAAACAAAGTTAGATACATCAGCATCCATATGCGGCCAATAAAAATCTTCAGTTAACATACATAAGGTAGATATGATACCTCTATGACCTTGATATGGGGGACAATGAATTTCATTCAAAACAAAAGATCGGAATGGAATTGTAAAACACAATCTCTTTTCATAAAACATAAATCCATCATTATATGACGCCAATTCAATATTGCATCAATTTTCTTAGGATCAACTTTAATTCCATCATATGATACAATATGACCTAAATACTCAATATCCGTTTTAAAGAATTCACTCTTTTCAGGATTTGCATACAGTTGATTTTCTTTCAATAACTGAAAAACCAATGACAAATGCTCATAATGTTCTTTCTCATTTTGACTAAACACCAAAATATCATCAAAGAAAACAATTACACAATACTGATATTTCAAAAATATACGGTTCATCATTCTACTAAAGGTAGCAGGTGCATTAGTCAATCCAAATGGCATGACTAAAAATTCGTAATGACCAAACTGTGTTCTAAATGCAGTCTTGAATATGTCAGACTTATCTAGTCTCACCTGATGATAACCAGACTTAAGGTCAATTTTACTAAATATAGCAGATCCTTGCAGTTTGTCCATAAGGTCATCAACTCTAGGAATAGGGTATCTATTCTTTACAGTGATCTTATTTAAAGCTCGATAGTCAATGCACATATGATAAGTATTATTCTTTTTCTTGACTAACAATACAGGTGCACCGAATGGAGAACTGCTAGGTCGAATCAATCCTCTATTTAGTAATTCCTCAACTTGACTTTGGATTTCTTTTTGCTCTATCTGGTTATGCCTATATGGTGCTTTGCAAGGTGGTTGTGTGCCAGGGATCAAATCTATCTTATGGTCTTCTGGACGTGAAGGAGGTAAACCTGGTGGCAGGTCTTCTGCAAAACAGTCCTTAAAATATGCAAGAAATTCTTTATGCCTAGGGTGCATATGATTTTCCTTTACTTGCAATTCATTTACCCAAATGAGATAGGATTTACTACTCTTGCGTAATGCACCTTTAGCTTGAGTATGCGAAAGCAGTGGAAAAACATTAGATGCATGCATACCATATAATGTAATAGATTTTCCTTGAAAATTAATATTCATTGTGTGTGTGGAATAATCTATATCTGCGTTATGCTGGTGTCGCCAAGGCATACCTAAAATAATGTCACTCGACTGTAATGGAACAACTAAGAAATTTCTTCTTTCAGTGTATGAACCAATTTGAATCTCTAAGTCTTGCAGTTCCTGTGTACCATTATACCTAGTGCCTAAAAATGCAGCTTTTATGCGATAATGCGTAGGTACAGTCTGTAATTTCAATTCCTTTACCAATTTTGCTGAAATAAAATCATGAGTACTACCGTCATCATGCAAAATAGTATTTTCATTTCCATGCACCAAACATTTCATAGTCAATAATGAATGTGGAGTAGGTATACCTGGTAAAGTATCGGAAGTAGTAGTAGTGTCGTCCTCATCTTCAATGAAATCAGGCATATCCTCATGTTCGTCTTCGTCCATGGCTCCAAGGTAGTTGATATGAGCTGGTGGCTTCTTTGAATGACAATTTGCTGCTAGATGTCCAGGCTGGTGGCATTTATAGCATACTATTGGCTTGGCTTTGGTTACATTGTTTGCAATGGCGGGAAGTCGAGGTACATTTGGATTTGGCTGTGGAATAGGCTTAGGATTTGGATTGACATTGGATGGTAATGCAGGTGGTTTTGCCCAATTTTTGCGGAAAGATGATGAAGAGAAACGACCTGGATTAAATCTTCTAAAATTGGAATTGAATTGTTTAGATCCATAATTACTATTGGCTTGGAATTGCTGTGGTCGTCTGTCTCTACCGCGTAGCTTATCTTCAGTGTCGGAGCTAGTGAAATGGCATCTTCAAGAGTAGCAGGCTTGAACATGTTAACTTCAGCGTAGTAATGCCCAAGGAGTCCAGACATATACTTGCGCTTATGTGTCGCCTCTGGTACGTCTTCAAGCATGCGTAACTGTAGGAGTGCATTCCAAAAACGCTCTGTATACTGAGGTATAGGCTCACGATCCCGTTGCTGGAGTAGATCCCATTGCTTAATAGCTTTCTCATGAAATTGCGGTGGAAGGAAATTCTGCATGAACTTCTTCTTGAAATCTTCCCAAGTAGCAGGACATTCTATGCCCTTGCGTACTACAGTCCACCAAAGTGATGCTCTGTCTACCAAATGATTAGTAACACACTTGATTTTATCTTTTTCTGCATAGGTTTCCTCATGGAAATAGTCATCAAACTGACTGATGAATGCTAGAACAGTCTTTCCTTCTCGTATGCCATTGAAAGTACGAAATTTGAAACTTCGTTTACTTATCTTTGATTCCTTGCAAATGGTTTGAGCTTCAAGAGTGGCGTTGATGGTACGTCGAATCAGATCTTCAGCTTGAGGTTCTTCTTTGTCGATAGACGCTCTTTGTAATTTTGCCAGTTGCGCTTGCAATGCTTGCCTAGCCCTTCGTTCTTCTTCCAATTGCATTATGATTAAGTCCAGCTTTTGCTCCATCGTAGGTTCAGGTAAGTCGCCTTCAGCCACCATAAGATCATCCATATGTGGTTCCGTCATCCTGAAAAACTCAAAAGACCTTTCTCACTCAAAATCAAGTTAGCGGGATGAGCGTAGCTCAAGTTCGGGGATACAAGGCTTATGTGTTTTTGGGTATTTCTTTCTCAATCTTCAGAAAATCTGTAATTTTTCCTTCTTCGTATACTGAAAATGCTTCAGCAAACCTGCGTATGGATAGAATACCTTCCAACGAACAACTTTGCAGTTCGGAGTTTCTGCGCAGGAATAGTCATTCTAGGAGTTTTGAGCACAAGTCAGTTCTAACTCCAGTTGACTAGTCCGACTTGCAGAGTTGCAGACTTATGTGACTTGCAGAGTTGCAGACTTACAAAACTTAGCCGACTTAATGAACTTGCAGAACTTGATCACAGATTACTTGCAGAACTTGACTTCTGTGGTGTGTGGCCTGGAGTTGTTGACTTGCAGAGTTGATTTATGTTAAGTAGACTAAGCTTAATTACTTAAGCTTAGTGGGGGGGGGGCTTAAGAAAGATAACGGCGCAGATTCGTGGGGAGGGGGCATTTTTTCGCCGTGCGAGATTTTCGGGCATCCTTCGATACCTCACGGATCAATTGTTGAAGCTATTAAGCTTCTTTTAAAGCTTATGAAGCTTACTATTAAGCTTTTTGAAAGAATGAGTTATGAAAATAATAAGGCTTATCTCTCTATTTGACGACTTGATGAAGGAGATGAAGGAGTGGTCCTCCGCCTGGATAGCCCGGTCCTTCGCGATCTGATGACAGAAACAGGGATTCTTGATCGCCAGAAGTCTGCCTGTATCGACGGTTCGCGACGAGATTGACCGTAGAGCCCGATCGTTCCAGGAGCTCCGCCTTCGCACGAGATGGATAGCGATTGGAAGCTCTTGATCTCAGCTCCGCTCTGATACCACTGGTGCGTAGATCGGTCGCTGTATGCTCACGTAGTGAATCTCGGAAGGTCCCCAAGAAGAATGAACTCTACTTTTTGCACAAGTTACAAGGTAAAAAGCATGAACGACAAGAGCAAGAGACCAATTGGGTTCAATCTCCCCCCATGCCTTGTGTGAGCGCTTCACAAAGCATGTATTTTATGTATATTCCATCTTCATGCTCAATAATAGCCCAATTTACAAAAATATATCAAGCTTTTAGCTTTTGAGTTTGCTTTTACAAAAATAGGAGATAAAGCTAATGGACGGTGCCCAAAGAGTCTGGCACGCCCAATACAATGTCCAAATAGAAATAACATATCCGTACGCATAGGCGCATACAAAATAATAAATAATCTATGCCTCAATAGACATGACAAAATATAGGCGTGGCGCCTATCAAAATATAATCCATAGATCGAATACTCGCTAGACTCCAATGCTTTCCTCCGCCACTGCTGCTATCTCTACACATCAACTAAAGCATTCACAATCGTTACTAAAATAATACAATTAAACCGACAAAAGTGAATACCTAGCAGTCTTCAGCTACATAAATAAATCAACTGATTAGAAATAAATCCTAACCTTAATTTATTATGAGTGCGCACTCTAAACTCATAAACGTTTATTAATTTAATATGCATTTTGCGGAATCACCCACTATGGAATCACCCATGTACACACTAAATTAATGAAACGCCCGAAAAGGACAGGCGTTCCCATCAACTTCTCGCACAAAGAATCCACTTTGTGTATGAGCCCCGGTCATCAAAGTTTACGGAATCCACCGTAAAACCTCACGGAATCCACTGTGGCACGGAATCCACCGTGAAATATGCCTCCTGGCATCACAATACCACAGCAGCTTACCATTAGTTTTCTTGAGATAACTCTTGCAAGACAATAAGTAGATAATGAATGTAAGTTATGGAAAGGCAAAGTGCTTAAATGTAAAATAAAGACTTTTTCATCAAGCAATCCACACAAGCCAAAAAAATTATCACAATTTTCCTCAATCATACATTGATTTCTATCCCGCCTTTAAACACTGGTTGAGGTCGAGACATGTTTTCTTTTCCACCTTACATTGATTTCTATCTGTCCTTTAAACACCTGTTGAGGTATCATACATGTTTTCTTTTTCACCTTACCCCCTCCCCCCCTGAGAATGATGTGAATCCTTGCTAGGATTGCAAAATAAATGTTAAGGGTATTAAGTGCAAGTTTGCAATGCTTCATTTTTGTGTTAGCCAAGCGTAGAAGTGTGGGTTATACTCCAAGTGAGCACGATGGTCCACATTGTGAGGTCTAACACCTACATGCATAATGTAGGTCAAAACATCAGTTAGGAAGTCACCAGAGTTGATCCTACTGGCAATGTGTAGCTCTTCCTTGGTAAGGTCTCAATCTAAATAGGGGTGGGCCATGTTATGATCTTCTAAGGGTTGATTGCGAGTGATGGTCAATATTCTAAAGGAGGTAGGAGCTACATATAAGTAGGGTCATATTCAGAGGTTTTGATGGTGTGTCTCTACTCAACATTGGCCATTATTGGGCGGCCCTCTTATTCCCAGTGAAGACAGAGAGAATACTATTTACGCCGAAAGGAGGAGTTAGTGACGGCCAGTGTTTGAAGTTCTTCTAGCTCTTGGTTCGTGGGAGAGACTTTGCTCTTCCTTTAGGAGGTAATTAGCCTTTGTCTACAAGCTTGCTAGTTAGAGATCTCTGTGGTGATCAATTCCTCAACTACCATGGGGGCTTTAATGAACACGAACTCGGATTCTTCCAAGGTACATGACATCATGCATACATCAGGCCTAGGTCCAATCCTTTGTAGCTTTTAGCAAGCATTATGACGGTAGCATCCAAGCGTCTAATACATGTGACCAAGTCATCCCCCGTGTTCTTAGCTAGACCAGAGGCCAACATAAGAATAGATCTCCGCTTGTAAGAGGGTTTAAGGATTGCAAGAGGTTGGGGTTTTACTGGGCTGGAGAGCTCAACAAGTGGTGTCTACCACTTTGACTGATCCTTAGGATGTGGGGTAGCCACTTGTGTGAGGGGCGTGGGGTTTGGGGCTCAAATGTTGTGTTGCTTGCTAGCTGTGAAGCCGTTGGGACACTAGGAACATTAGGTGGGATTAGTGTAGAGGCAACCAATTGCGGTTTTAGTTGGTAGACCTGTTGAGGTTCGATGGGTTTGGTTTGTGACTCAAGTGGTTTAGAAGTTTTAGGTGGCTCACTAGTCTTTGGAAATGGGCTAGTAGCGGATGGGGCTAAAGGGCACATGTGTGACTCTTGGTCTTAGATATCCAAATCTAGTTGTTGCCCTCATAGTAGCCTTGTGCATGCAATAGGGCCATAGGTACCCATTGTGGCTTGACTGTTCATCAGGTTTTATAAGAACACCAATTGTGTCTCCTACGCCTAGGGCATGATGGTCGCAAGTTATGGGTCCATGCGGGTCGGCTCTTAGGTGGTGGTGATTGGCATTTAGTTACCCATTTTAGCTATTATTCAATGGTCTTGGTTGCATTTCCCTTGGGAAGCGCATCCTAGCAACGATTCCTTACATGCGGCCTTGGTATTAAGTAGCACATAGAAAATCATGGGTAGGCTTTCAGTCTCGATAGAGACCACTACTTTACATTTCCCTAGCCATGACATTTAACCAGATAGGAGTGGCCTCACCATCGAGTGTTTCAACTCCAAAGAGCCCCAAAGGTACAGAAGGTACAATGGCTGAGCTAATAGGTAGTTTTCATCTGGGAAATTTGGCGTATACGTGAGTGAATCCACATTTGGGGCATCTCAAATCGATCTTATCCTAGTTAGCTTGTTCTTGTTTGAGGCAACGAGATGAGATATGCCCTAGGTGATTACAAGTCTAGTATGAGATTACAGTGGTCTATTCCCCAAGTAGTATGGCTGGTTGTAAACCTGCGGATATGGTGAACTCGGGTAAGTTGCTCATGAATATATGTGTGCATCACATGGGTTCAAAATAAGGTATTTTTAAAATACCATTTTTATACATTTTTTATATACAGAAGGGTGTAATGTAAAAGGGTTATTTATAGATTGAATAGAAAAGGGTTATGTTTTATTTAGGATAAATTCATAGATAAGGATATTTATAAATAGGCATTGAACGCACGTGATGTAGAGGATATACATATAGTAACTTCCCCGAGATGGTGAATGCCTCGGTAATCGATAATGCATAGCATCGTGTCCAAACCTACCACAGTTGGCACAAGGTCCGGATCTAGGATCCATGCACTCGGTTGAGAGGTGGTTCCCTCCATAGTAGTCGACACATTGCACATGAGGTCACACAAGTCTTCTAATCATTTCCTGGAGCTTGGCTAGCTCTAGCTTTACGTCCGCCAATTCTTGGCTCAGGTCAACACTCTTCCCTTTCTCTTGCTCATTTTGACTAGATCCATCGCTAGCAGTGGTAGCTCTCTCTGAGGCTCTAGAGATTGCACTATCTCGGCTTGTGTCTCTCGAGCTCCTCTCTTTGACCAAGTTGTCTATGTGTATGGCTTCTTCAAAGACCCTAGCTAGCACCTCCCTCTGCAGGTTCAAGTTGCCTACCAAGGCCTTGTAGAGCTCTTCACTCCTAATTTCGCTTATGAATATGGTGGAGATCACTCGCTCACTAGGTCACTTTGTGGTTGGGATTCTCTTAAAAAGACTCCACACGTGGGTGACGTAATCTCTAATGTCCTCCTTGTCCTTTTGATTGACATTCTCCTATTCCATGTCATGAAGTGCGTAAGAGACTCAATGGTCATACTGTCCTTGGTCCTAACAATGGAACTAACAATGTTGTGCTCCATGAGCTTGATGTTGGGACTTAGGACACAGCCCTTATTGTTTCAAAGGTATGATGCACATAGTCAATGGCTCTCACCTAGCCATCTCACATGCAAGGCCTTATGATAAATCTAATCTATCACTTTCGTACTAGAACACTTGAAGCTTGGCTGTTGAGAGTATACTTACCAACTTAACTCATTATAGTTGTGGTATCTTGATAAGAAATGCTCCACAATCCTTGCGATGCCCCTTAATTCACCCCATGTCCTCATATCCTCATTTACATGAGATATAGAGAGGAAAAGATGAAGAAAAAGGGTAGAATTAGAGTGAATAGAGCTTCTCGATGGGTCCCTCACTCTCTCTTGACTTAACATCACATACACACCCTCAATCTCACCTCTCAAATTGAAAGGATGGATTAGGAGATAGTGGAATGGCAATACCTTCTCTCTACCAAGTCCCTTACACACTAAAGGGATTGTTAGGAGGTTATGTTATGATTGACCTTGGAGTTTTTAATATCCCTAAAAAAGTAATATCAGCCCTCAAAATAGTTTTCCCTTGATAAGGTGGGCTTGCTAATGGTAACTAGGGGGTTCTTTAATAAGAAGAGTCTCTTTTGGTTGCTCGAATCCAACATTTTGTTAGGAGGGTCTGTTATAAATGGCCTTGGAGTCTCTCAGTATCCCTGAAAAGTTAATCTCAGCCCTCAGAATGGTTGGGGTCCTTGATTAGGTGGGTTTTGTAATATTAAGAGAGGCTCAAATGTACTACATTTGCAAAAATACTTGCCTAGGAAAAACATGGTCAATCTTGAAGATGGTGATGGCATTGGACAACTTACATATGAGAATGTGCAATGGATAACCTTGATAGAGTGGTTTCTTTGCAAGATTGAATCCAAATGCAAATGAATGGACTTAGTTTTATACCATTCTTTCAAAAGCTTACATGGACAAGGGTTTGTTGGAGAGTGATCATAAGTAGTTCGCATGTATACAGGAAGTTGTGATCATTGTCTGTTGCATTGGTTATCAACTCCTTCACTAGTTCCATGGCCACTCTCCCACTTTTGCTCCAGGGCACATCATAAACACGACAGTGCGCCAATCTTGCTTGAATGACGTAACCCCCCTAGTTTAATGAGTTGCACCATTTAATGAGTCATAAAGGGTGGGGCATATCTAAGGAGCTCTGACTTGCTTGGCATTAGACCCATCCCCACAATGTTGCCCACTCATCATTTAGATTTAGGTACAATTTTGCCTAGTCTATCACTTACAATGAGGTAGATTGACACCCTAGGGAGAACACTCCAATGCCCACAGCTATAAAATCCATTCATCACATTCTGTAACCTTGTCATTAATATTGATGACCCTTTCACCCCATCACAAAGTAACGAGAAACCACATCAAAGACTACAAAGATCCACAAATGTTTCAAGGCAAAGAAGACATGCCAAAAGGGAACTGCAAAGGGTAAGCCATCAAAAGAGGCACCCATGGTAGAAAAAGACAAAGGAGAAGGGAGAAAAGGCATCCAAAGGAAAGGTCTCAGCTTAGGAAAATGGTTTAGAGCAAAAGATGCCATAAGGTCCAAATCAAAGCCCAACAAGTGGGTCTAATCAACAAGGTGGGGAGCAAATAATGAAAACACCCAAGAGCACTCATGTAGGAAGGGATGAACTAATCAACAATGACAAGTCTAAAGAGCACTCATCCTAGGGAGGGACAAAGCAATCGACAAGGTGGGAAGCAAAGAACCAGGATGGGTCCAAGGAGAAGTGAACTCTTGCCAAAGAGCAAGAGAAGCTACTTCAAAGTGTTTGCACATAGGAAAGGTGCCAAAAAGAGGAAGAGAAGTTGGATGCAAAAATAAAAAGAAGCACGAGCATCAACCCATAAGTACAAAGCATAAATTTAATGATTGATTCTTATTATTATGTTCTATTATTTTAAATCTAACAACTACAATAATCTTCATTGTAGATGTGAGCGGTGGGACTTCTCCCATAGCAATTCATAAAATAGTACAGGAAAGTGAACCAAAGGCCAAGGCTTGAGAGTCGAATATTACACTCACATGGAATCGACCAAATAGTTCAGTGGAAGGGTAGCAAACCTATCATTAATTAAAAGCTACAAGTAAGATTCCAAAAGAGATAAAGAAAGGTTAAGTTCTTGTGTGAAAGTTTGCATGGCTCTCTTTCGCCATCTCCTTCTCTCTGCTCGATCCAATAGTAGTTGAGCTTGAGCTTGTGAGACTTCTTGAGCTTGAGGATGCAAGGGCTTCTCTTGCTCTCTTGAGTACTCTCTTCTATCTTTACTTTATTCTCCTGCTTGGTCATGTCTTTGGGAACAATGGATCAATAGGAGACATAGAACATGCACAGTGCAACAAGTGACCCTCAAAGTTTCATTCCACACAATCCAAACTATTATGGCAAAGATTGAGGCATCCATGAGTGCTCATTGAGCACCCTCCTCACACTCTCTTACCTCTTCTATCTTGCATCCTTGTAGTAGTACAAGTGGAGTATGAGATACAGGTGAGTTATTGAGTATGTGGCTTGTATGTAGAAACACTTGAAGGAAAAGGTGGTTTGCCGATTGTGATGATACTTATATTGAGATAACTTATATTCTTTTTCCAATTTAGGTTGGAGTATTGCCATCTCGGACTTTTGTACACTCGTCATTAGAATAACACTTCATGATGTGCATGGAGCATCATTACTAATGCTTGGAGATATCTAGAGGCTAAGTTTATGCTATTTAACCAAGGGATCATAGTAAGTCTTCTTTCTTATCTATTCTTGCATGTAATGTAAGAAAGTTCCTTGTGCTTGCTCACCATACTCCAACTCTACAATTCACATGAGAGTGCTACACAGATGAGCACATTTGGCTTGCAAGAGCTAGAGCCATTAGCATGATGCTGGACAGGCTTGCGGATATTCCACCAATTCTAGAGTCACCACCTCATGGTAGGCGGGGACCTAGCACATCAAAGCCTATAAAGGTCCGCAAGGCTTTTAAGGCAAAGAAGACATGCCAGAAGGGAAGTGCAAAGGGTAAGCCATAAAAAAAGGCTACCTTGGGAAACAAAGACAAAGGACAACGGAAGAAAGCTTCCAAGGGAAAGATCTCAATTGGGGACACGGACTTAGAGAAAAAGGGGCGAGAGGTCCAAACAGAATCCCAGCAAGTATGTGTAATCAACAAGGTGTGGAGCAAAGGGAGAAAACTCCCAAGATGAGTTCTAGGGGGGCAATCCTGCTAGGAATGGGTAAGCTAATCAACAAGGGCGAGTGTAAAGAGCACTCGTGCGAGGGAGGGAGGGACAAGGCAATTAGTAAGGTGGGGAGCAAAGAACCATGATGAGTCACAGGAACACTACTGTCAAAGAGCAACATGGCAAGCACACCCCCAGCAAAAGCCTTAAAAGAACTCCTATGAAGGAGGGAGAAGTGGCATGGCCAAGAAGGACCCCGACAAACGAGGAATGATGGCAAAATCGAAGGGCAAATATTGGCTTTGTCAAAATTTAAAGAGGATCTTGCTTTGCCAAATACTTAGATGAATTGATTTAAGTATCGAGGGTGGCGTACGTAACGTTACGGTCACAATGCGGGCTTAAGGTAAGAAAGTGTGGTAGTTTATGTTAAGCCTTGAATGCAAGGCCTCAAGGGGTTGCAACCTCGTTAGCTGCGTTTTGAGCAAAGGATACGGTACTCCAATATCCACTAAGAGTATAAAGCACGCAGCTCGAGAAATATAGGCAACTTGAAAGAGCATAGTGAGCACACGGAGGGAATCGAAAAGGGGCAGTATTTACAGGAGGAGGAGGATTAGTTAGTCGCCTTTGTTTTCATGAATGGAAGGAGACACGGCAGTCTAAATGGTAAATTCAATCTTCAAGTAGACTTGCATGTTTACCGAACGTCTCAGGCAATGTAAACTCAACAATCATAGCACATAAAGGCTTTATGGTGGCATGAAGTGTCACCCTTGGAATCGTCGTTCGGAGCATTGTCATGCCACACAGGGATAAAATCAAGGTGTGGGGTTAAGTTAAGCCGAGGCAAAATGGACAAGTAACGCGAGTCATTGGAAAAGGTCTGGGGTTGAGATTGGACGAATACAATGAATGACCCCGGCGACTGTCCCGTAGGCACAGCCTTGGCGAGAGAAGCAGCGTGAGACACGGAAGAGAGAGAGCGCCTAGAGAGAAAGAAGGGTAGTATAAAAGGAAGGGTCGGAGCTAAGGGTGATCATACCTTTCTCGGCCTTTTGGCTAAGATCAAGTGTAGTATCTGTTCTTATCAGTTTAATATCTGATACGTGACCCATCGGGTCACTACGATATTAACCTAATTTTTCTCACGGGGGCAGCCCCACCCGGCAGCTTGCTGCCCGGGGCTGCGCGCGTCGCCTCCGTATTGCACTATCTCGGAGCGCTTGGCGCACCCCCTTCACAGATCTTGAATGGAAAACGGATTGGCGAAGGTGCGTAACCAGCCTTGCCGGTGGAGCGTTTGAGCCGCAGATTCTCGTTAATACGCTCACTGCCACGTTGCTTGCGCTTCCGTCGGCCGGAGATTGGCATTAAACACCTGTGCTTCCATGAGCTCTCACTGCACTTGCCCGTTTTATGCTTATTGTTATTGACCTTGAACATTTGCAGTAGCCTATCCCTGTCAAATACCAATGCATCAAGTAATTGAGCTCTTTGTCGTGACCCATGCATGCTTTTACTAGTGAAGAATCTAGTGGTTTGGACTCGAGCTTTCCAGTCTAGTCGCATGCCTTACCTTACTCGTGACCCATGCATGCTTTTACTAGTGAAGAATCTAGTGGTTTGGACTCGAGCTTTCCAGTCTAGTCGCATGCCTTACCTTACTCCAACAAAATAGGAGGCACCTTCATAGTCTTGAATGTCCCCTTCTTGTTTTAGTTTCAGACACGTCATCAGTTTTCTTTATGCTTGTATGTGACAGCAAAGTGCTGCACATTTGAAGCCTCTTAACTTGTTGAGAATGTGTCCCAGTTTAGGGCAACACTATCTTTGCTAGCCTAGGTGTATGTTGACAACTGCACTCGGGGTCAAGGTAGCTTTGTGCAGTGTAAGGTAGAGAACTGCTTACTTATTCTCTAGTAGCCAGCAGGTGGCTTTGTCTCAGCCTTTGTTTTGTAGCATTGCCACTCCGACGTTGCATTTTCTCTTCTTACCACTTTCTCTCTCTAGAGCTATAGCTAATTTTGCCCGAGAACTCCCTCACATCGGGTTCTCTAGAGCCCTTCATCTGCTGCTATCAAATAGAACAATAGCAACGGTTTTATTTGGAAGAGATCTGTCAAACCTAAGAGTGGGGCATGATCAAAGAGAAGCTGCGGATTGACAAAGTGATGCCATAGCCATCCAGAAGTGCGAGATCGCAAATCAAGCCACCCTAGCTGCCCTCAACACTCATTTCCACTATTTCAAGGTGATTGCTTAATAGGTGAACACAAAAGTACCAATCTCTTTGGACGTATCACAAAGGACAAATATGCTGGGACGAATAACCTTTGATGCTATCACTCGGAGGACCAACTTGCGCCTTTTAGAATTGAAGGGCCTCACATGCTTAATCAAGTGCAAAGGCCTATTCATTTCTCGGATCAGCTGAAAGCTTCTGGATTCGAGTGTCTTGTTGGCCACCATCAATGTTCAAAACAAGCTTCCTAACCTTGCCAAGTTTACAGTCATGCACTAGGAAGGGGATTACTTACCCATATTACATTGCAAAATGCGAGGACCTTTGTATTGTCAAGAGGTCATTGTCAGGGATGTTTTTGAGAACAACAACAAAGACACCAGTCATGTTGATCTAGTAGAACTCTTTACAGTAGATCGCGTGGGTTGTGCTCAGGGGTAATGCTTTCGGTACAAGCATTTGCTGCATTGTCTCGAGCAGCGACATACTCCAATCTGAGTGTTGCCACCAACTCAATTTGCTTGCAAGCAAGAGGATCATGAACTTTGAGCAATAACACTTTGGCCATGGGAGTAGATCATAGTGCGTTGCTCCTGTGCATGTGCGAATTCTCGAGGAAGCTTGTGAAGATATGAAGCTCGGAAATAACATGGTTATAAGCCAGCCTGGTACTTTTCCTTTGCTATGGTTTTATGAGTTGTTTGCAATGGAGGTAAACAAGGTTTGAGCCAAGGTTGAAGTAGTATCCTCCATTTGTATCTTCTCGATGTTGTTGGCTTAATCTGAGTTTGTGTGGATATATAAAGTAGTGCCGGTGTAGTAGTGAATGGCAAGGGATGAAGCACTTTTGAGATAGCCGAGCACTCAGATACCCGCATAGTAATGAGTCTGTCCAATAGAAGGGGAGAACTGCCTCCATGTGTGTGTTGAGAAGGAAACATCCACCTTGGTGTTGGGTAGTAAAAAGGAGACCAACCAACTGCCAGTTGTGGGCAACACCAGTTGACTCCGAACGACGCTGCTTGTGCTCTTGATAGTTGACCCAATCTAGTCATCTTGAAGGTAGTGTAGTTGATGCATGACATCAGCTATATGAACTTGTGATAATGAGATTAGTCACTTACAAAATAATAAAGAAAAGAAAAGGATTACCTGAAGAGAGAGAGAGAGAGAGAGAGAGTTGCATCCAAGTGGAATTCTTGTGAGGAAGAAAAGAGATTTACACTAGTATCATGCTTGAGGGGCTTGCTTCATGCCACCATTGCAAGTGGTAGACATGTTTCTAATGCTATAGAATGAGAAATCCCTTGGGTTACTTGCATAATCTTCCTACTGAATCTTTGAATTGAGGATGGCACTCTTGACATGGGTTGATGAGGATGTGACACAAGAGCTAACACCAATCTGATGGTAGTCATATTACCATAACTGCGATCATCTTAGGGTCATCAATGCCCTCTTGTTGCACATGGCCTTTGATCACCAAGTGGTTCTTGTACCTGTCCAAGGTACCATTGGAGTGGAATGTCACCTTGAAGATCCACTTCGCGCCAAATAAATCTACTGATGAGAGGGTCTATCCAGTAAGACCCAACCATGATTCTAAGCATCAAAACCAAGCTCCACCTCCATGGCCTATCTCCATTCAAGTATAAATAGACTTAAAAGAGCCTTTAAAATGGCAGTGGAAAAAGTTATGTCAAGGTAGCTGCATGACTCATATGAAAGGCACTCGTTTGTTGCCTAATAGCCCTCAAAGGTTAGATGAAACCTTTAAATTAAAAAATTTTGAGAGAACAGAAGTGAAGAATATCTAAGAAAACATAGCCATCTGGCTAAAATTTGAGCTCCTCTTGCATTGGACTGTGCAGAGAAAATGACGTGTTCCACTGTTACCTATCTTGGAGGAACACCGAGTCATTGAAGAAGTCAAGAAAATATTAGTTCTGAACATCTCTGGCATCTTTATTTGGGTCAATCAAAGTAGGTATTCGGGCAAGTTTAATGGTAATCATATTACCATAATTGCGATCGACTTAGTGTCATCAACGCCCTCTTGTTGCACACGGACTTTTGTCACCAAGTGGTTCTTGTACCTGTCCAAGGTACCATTGGAGTGGAATGTTGCTTTGAAGATCCACTTCACGCCAAATAAACCTACTGATGAGAGGGTCTATCCACTGAGACCTTGAACCATGATTCTAAGCATTAGAACCAAGCTCCACCTTTGTGGCCTGTCTCCATTCGGGTATAAAGAGACTTAAAAGAGCTTTTAAAATGGTACTGGGAGAAGTTATGTCAAGATAGCTGCATAACTCATATGAAAGGTACTTCTTTGTTGCCTAATAACCCTCAAAGGTTAGATGAAACATTTCCAGTTAAAGTAACAAATTTTGAGAGAGTAGAAGTGAAGAATATCTAAGAGAACATAGCCATGTGGTTGAAAATTGAGCTCCTTCTGCATTGGATCATACAGAGAAAATGACATGTTCCACTGTTACCCATGTTGGAAGGAACACCAGTCGTTGAATAAGTCAAGAAAAGATTAGTTCTGAACACATCTGGCATCTTTATCTGGGTCAATCAAAGTAGGTGTTTCGGAAAGTTTAGGAACTAGAAATGGAATAGGAACATGAGCAATCACTAGAGCTGATGTAGGATGTGGGGGCAAAGATGGGCCAATTGGAGCTAAAGGAGGTGGCCATGGATACCCAGGCTCAAGCTAACTTGGATTCTTGCATAAGTTGTGTCGATTTATCTGTGACTGGGTGAAGCTTAGATGCATACATTATTCTACGATCAAGACTATCACAATTTCACTACAATTCTGTGTTCTCGTTGTGTTTGGGATAGATCAATGTACAAGATCCTCTTTAAATTTTGACAAAGCCAATATTTCCCTTCTTGGCAATGCCACTTCTCCCTCCTTGGTAGGAGTTCTTTTAAGCTTTTTGGTGGGGGTGTGGTTGCCATGTTGCTCTTTCATAGTAGTGTTCCCGGGACTCATCATGGTTCTTTGGTCCCCACGTTACTAATTGCCCTGTCCCTCCCTAGCATGAGTGCTCTTTAGACTCACTGTTGTTTATTAGCTTACCCATTCCTAGTAGGATTGCCCCTTGAACTCATCTTGGGAGTTTTCTTTGTTTGCTCCACACCTTGTTGATTAGACATACTTGTTGGGATTCTATTTGGACATGTGGCCCCTTTTGCTCTATGTCATTGTCCCCAATTGAGATCTTCCCCTTGGAAGGTTTTTTCCATTGTCCTTTGTCTTTGTTTCCCAAGGGTGCCTTTTTTGATGGCTTACCTTTTGCACTTCCCTTCCGGCATGTCTCCTTTGCCTTAAAAGCCTTGTGGACCTTTATAGGGTTTGATGTGCTATGTCCCCACCTACCGTGAGGTGGTGACTCTAGAATTGGTGGAATATCCACCAGCATCATGCTAATGACTCTAGCTATTGCAAAGCCAAATGTACTCATCTATGTAGCACTCTCATGTGAATTGTAGAGTTGAGTATTGTGTATTTTATAAGAGAAATTTTATAATTGAACCTTTTTCTTTTCTAAATAATTAGTGTACCATGTCCAATAGATATTCAATCACCAGTTAGATTAGATTTTTTGGAATCTATATTGGTGCGATGACCTGGTTTGCCAACATGGGGGCCATCGTACACCTCATATTTTTTAACCCTCTCTCTATAAGTGCCCATATTTATTGCATGTACATAGTTGTACATGTGTATAATGCAACTTAGGTCCCTCGGGAAAGTAGCTCGCAATGTAAAGTTATTTCTGTTTTTCTTCACTTTTGATTAGAAAATAAAACAATGCCATGTAGTGTGGCTGATTATGGATTGTGTGTCCTTCTAGCTTTAAGCCATTTTACAAGTGTGTTCTATTTTAACAAGCTCCACAAGGCATGGTCAATATGAACCATACTATGTGGCTTTGCTTAGAATTGGGCTTTCACCTTACAATTTAAATTCTCCACACACTGGAGACCACAACATCCTTCTAACATGGTATAGCAATCATCAATTGCACCATATCTCAAGATGTCCATTGTGCCACATGCCATGGTTATTTTTCATGGTAGTTAGGTCTACAAACCCCCCTCTCAATTCGCTCTCTTTAAAGAAAAAAACCCTTACACACACACGCACGCACGCACGCGCGCGCGCAGGCGCACGCGCACGCGCACGCGCACACCCACACACACACACACACACACACACACACACACACACACACACACACACACACACACACACACACACACACACACACACACACACACACACACACACACACACACACACACACACACACACACACACACACACACACACACACACACACACACACACACACACACACACACATGCACGCACGCACGCACGCACGCACACACACACATAGAGAGAGAGAGAGAGAGAGAGAGAGAGAGAGAGAGAGAGAGAGAGAGAGAGAGAGAGAGAGAGAGAGAGAGAGAGAGAGAGAGAGAGAGAGAGAGAGAGAGAGAGAGAGAGAGAGAGAGAGAGAGAGAGAGTGTGTGTGTGTGTGTGTGTGTGTGTGTGTGTGTGTGTGTGTGTGTGTGGAGGACACTTTGGGACAACTAGAGGGGGGAGGGCTACGAGTCTCTAAAAAATGTGGAGCATACTAGTAAGTGAGATTCTCAAGCATGGAAATAGACAATCCATTCTCTTTCTCTAAGAGGATGCACTTTTCATTCTATTAAATTCTTAAGAATTCATTTGGTTATGTAATTAAAACTTCTTTTTCGAATTCCCTTTCTCTTCATTACATCAAGAGTAGATGCATCCAATGTCTTCATTTTATGTCCCTTTACTATAAATTTCATGCACTAGCCAATTGAAAGTTTTTCATTTTTATGCACCAACCTATGTTTTTCATTTTGGAGTAGTAAAGGAAAAAGCAACTCACATAGAAATCATATAGTGTCGAATTTGTGTTGAAAGGTTTAACTAGGAGATGCTTGCTTTCAAACAAGTTATTGTAGTGTATCAATACATTATCATCTCATCTCCACCCACTCTGCACAATTGCATATCATTCTTTCTTAAGCCAATAAATTTTTTTAACTTGAAATGCATCACCATTACTAATAATTTCTTATGATCCATTTGTACTATCAATTGTAAACTTTCCTTAACATAAATATCACAATAAGCCCACCAAAATAGGCACGTTTGAGGTATCTAAACTCAATAGGATGCTAAAGGTAGTTTCATTCCATTTGAAAGGCCCCTACCTTAGCATGCATTGGGTTTGTCTCCTAACATGCCACAAGATATGCAAGGCCTCAAATAAACAACTACATGTGAATATACATCCTAATCCCAAATATCCTAAACATTTCTAAGAATTGGCTAGGTAACTTTGTAGGTCTCAATTGAACTTTATGGGAATGGAACTAATAAAGACAAAAGGAAAGGAAAGAGAGAGAAAAGATAGAGGCATCCCTGTTATTTAATGATGATGCAACACTAAAGTTAAATGGAACTTAGCAAAATTAACAAGATGGCCTTCTTCCCCTTTTTTAATTTAGTTTGCATGTGATTAAGAAATTAATCATCTTCTTACATGGCTCCTTTCGCTTCACTTTTGTCCTAATGTCTAGTCTACTTATATTGCAAATGTGCTTTCTTAAAAAAATCCATGTGTTGTCTATTTTGAACTTCAATACATCACCAAGTCCCATTATTTATGGCCATGGATGTTGCTTAATAATGGTGACTACACCTTGAAAGTTTCAAAAAATGCCCATTTACACTAGAATTACATTAATGGGAATTGTAAAATGCATTGCAACTTATTTCATGGTTACGAGTTACTAGTGATGATTACATGGGCCAAATAATTCACCCCTAATCAGAGCTTTTAACAACAAACGCAATTGCAATCTTGTTTTAAGGGTGGACTTTGTGTGTGTGTGTGTGTGTGTGTGTGTTTCACATACAAGCCACATACTCAATAGCTCACCTATATCTCATCTTGATTTCTTAACATCTATGCTTCTCATACTCCACTTGTACTACTACAAGGATGCAAGAGAGAAGAGATAAGAGAGTGTGAGGAGAGTGCTCAACGAGCACTCATTGATGCCTCAATCTTTGCCATAATAGTTTGGATTGTAAGGAAGGAAACTTTGAGGGTCACTTGTTGCGCTGTGCATGTTTTGTCTCCTCTTGATCCATTGTCCCCAAAGACATGACCAAGCAAGAGAATAAGGTGAAGATAGAAGAGAGTACTCAAGAGAGCAAGGGAAGCCCTTGCACCCTCAAGCTCAACAAGTCTCACATGCTCACTTCTTCACCCTCACTCAAGCTCAACTGCTATTAGATGGAGCAGAGAGAAGGAGATGGCAAAAGAGAGCTATGCAAATTTTCACACAAGAACTTAACCTTTCTTTATCTCTTTTGGAATCTTACATGTAACTTTTAATTAATGATAGGTTTGTTGTTGTTCCACTAAACTATTTGGTCGATTCCATGTGAGTGTAATGTCTAGCTCTCAAGCCTTGGCCTTTGGTTGACTTTTCTATATTACTTTATGAATCATTACGGGAGAAGTCCCACCACTCACATTTATAATGAAAATTTTTGTAGTTGTTAGATTTAAAATAATAGAAGATAATAACAAAAATAAATTGTTGAAGTTATGCTTTGTACTTATGGGTTGATGCTCATGCTTCTTTTTATTTTTGCATCCAACTTCTCTTCCTCTTTTTGGCACTTTCTAAATTAAAAAATTTTGAGAGAATAGAAGTGAAGAACATCTAAGAGAACATAGCCATCCGACTAAAATTTTAGCTCCTCTTGCATTGGACCATGCAGAGAAAAGGACATGTTCCACTGCTATCCATCTTGGAAGGAACACCAAGCCATTGAAGAAGTCAAGAAAAGATTAGTTCTGAACATCTCTGACATCTTTATCTGTGCCAATCAAAGTAGGTATTTGGGCAAGTTTAGGAACATTTTTTTGGCCATACGTGATGGTGGTCACACAGTTAGGCACCCTTAAGGTATTCTAGGCTAGTTTGGCTTTTACATAATGGTAATCTCTACCTAGCACCCTTCTTGTTATACCCCCCCTTTGCATTGCATGATCATAATCATCTTCGTAAAAGGGTGCTGGACAAGTGAACAATCTCCATGAGGGATACTATTCAAATGGCACTATTATATGAAGCATACACAAGAAGATATTGTCTCTTGTTGTGTAGCTACTCCGGATGGTGAAGCTAACATCTACAAGGTTGCTTTTGCAACCAACAACTTGTAGATGCTTTGTCTATGTGAACAGAGTCAATGTTTGCATAGGAAAATATGTGTTTGGGTAGTAGTGTTGAGTATGTCTTGGGTTTCCACCAAGTAGTTTTCTCTCTTTTTCTTGACCATGGTTCCCTTAGAGAGGTTCTAAGGAAAAGCCATGGCAAGACTAGGGGTTTTGCTAGAATGAATCTAGAGAAAGGCTAGCACAAGCCTAGAATATAACTATTTGTAGAAGTGAGCACTAAGTGTAGGAGTGATTGGGACTAAGAGAGAGAGAGAGAGAGAGAGAGAGGGGGGGAGGCCATAGACTAAGTAATGCATAGAGTTAAGAGTGAGTGTGCAAGGTGCATAGAGGGAGTGGGGAGCTAAAGCTAGGGTAACTACTTTTATAAAACTTGCAAAAGTGGTCATCTCCAAAAAGATATTCCTTGAATGAAGTTGGATCCTCCAAGATATAGATAAGGTACTCATGGTAAAGAACTTGTTTCTATAGTGTTGCCATAGCTCACATGTGGCATCATTAGCTACACTCTGGCTATCACTAGAGCTGCACCACAACTTAGTGTAACCAACTTTTTGTAGATCAACTATTATTAAGATGTATTGGCTCAATGATTCAAATTAGTTCAATGTTCATATACCTTGAAAGGCGGTTTGTATTATTTGAATGTTTAGTGGCCAATGGCAAAAATGACTTGTAATTCTACTTGGGTTGTCATTGACAAGATGTCCATGACAAATTTAAACTTTATTCGTAGTTTAATTAACCAAAAAGTTCAGATGACTAACAATTTTTTAAAGTCGGGTAGTCACATTGACTAAAAAGTGAAATCAAATGCTCATGATTAAAGAAACAAACCATGAACTAGTGAATCTATACAATCAAGCTCTATAGACTCTATATTTGGTGACTCCTAAAATTTAGGAGGCTAATTTTTTAGGATGTTACTAAAATGAAAATTATGTTCACATCAAAGGATCCTTAATTTTGTAAGTAACAAATTTGTCTTCAACAACGATCTAAAATTCTTAACTATTCGAGAGATTTTTAGAGAAAAGGCTTAGAAGCTTCTTCTCTAGAAGATTGACATGTGGCATCTACGATGGGACATGTGTCACTTTGAAAGAGATGGTTGTCTCTACACTTGTCATTTTAGAAAATACTTATCATTGTAGCCTCTACTTTCCATGTTAGCCAAGCCCCATACCTATATATTGGAGGTCTCTCTCTTATTTTCAACAAGCTCTAATGTTGAAATTAGCCACATGCTTTGTACTTGGCTCTAGCACTCATTCAAGAAGCTTCTTTGTACTCATCTTGAACGCATCAAAGCACAAGAAAAGGAAATCAACTTGCTACCTAGTTTATGCCAATTGGGGAGGGGAGGGGAGAGGGGGGTTGCTTTTAGCATTTGCAGCTTATATCATCAATGATCAAATCTTAAAAGCTACCTAATTTGAGTGTTTCTCAAGAGATTTTACTTAATTTGAGAATATCCACGTTTTTAAAATTTTAGGATTCCAATTAAAAAAAACTGCAGCCTTTTTGCACGTGCATGCAACTCACACGTAACAATTCTTGCACACTAGACAAAACTTGAAACAACCATAAGTTTTGATCCAGAACTTGAAATTAAGATCTATTTGAACTATTGTGATTGTGTTGGTAAGCTCTACAATTCTCCCATTTCATTTCACATTTTTGAGAAACTTAAAGATGTTAAATTTCAGTCTTCATGATTTTCCATCAAAAATCCCTATTAATATCTCAAAAGAATCAATAAAGGCAAGGACTTTGACACTCCCAAACATTATTACTCTTGAATTTACTAATGTGCAACAAAGTATGCAACATCTTTGATTACTTTTATCACTAAATATTATATAATATCTAAGGTACTAAGGTCAGTTCATTACAATATCCTCATTGTGGAAGAGTTGGGCTTCTTATAAATAAACATGTGGTGGAAGATTTGGGCCATTGCATGCAACTTTCCTCCACAATGGCACTTAACTAGAGACCATGTTGACTAACATCAAGATTTTTCATCTTTGTGAGACTATAGGTGTTTGTATAGGTCCTTTATGCTCCCCTTCATTTTGTTGTATTCCAGGGCAAGATCTATGAGCTATGGTGTCACTTTGTTAAAATTTTGCTCCCCCCTTACCTAATAGCATCATACAATTGTTTTCAATTTGGACTCATAGTCTCAAATGAAGTCTAGGCATGTGGTCAAGTAAATTAGTCTACTCCACACTTTAGCATAATGTTGCAGACCACATTGTTTGACAAGTTTCTTGGCCATGTTATTTCCGTTGGCTAGTTCCTCCCAATTTTTCATTAGCTTGAATTTAAGATTCCCTAAGTCCCAAGTGCTAGGCCAAAAATCATACTTGTTGCATTGTTCTATGGTAAATATAATTTTATCTTTATCCCTCAGGTCATTAATTAGTGTAGGGAACTTAGTGTTAGTCATTTTTATGACTGGAGCTAGGATCCAAGTTGCCATTTATGCATTTTTCACAATAAATTACTACGAGAATTATAAAAAAATATGAACAAAAAGCAATGCATTCAGAATGACATCAATATGATATTACATTAAATTAACACATTTCCATATTTTGTGTCATTTGATTTGTTTACTTTGGTCCCCCCTAGTGGTAGTAGATAGCTTCCTAGCTATAATGTGTGAATGGGTTCCAAGCGTGTCTCAAGGAAGCCACAATAAAAAAATATTGGGTTATACTGGGATCTTGGCAAGCATGTCCAAGTCCAAGGGCCAATAAGGGAGCCTGCAAATATAAGTCACCATGTCCATTAATAAGGATGGACCGTCAAGTCAACTTACTACATGAAGAACTTCTTCTAGAAGAACTTTATCCATTAAAGTATGTTGCTCCAATTTTGAGAGATATGGTAAGTCACAAGGGATGAGAACTACACAAAGTAAAATTCTACCAAGTGAGTTGGATTCATGTTGTAGGTTTTGATACCACAACACTATTCTGTGTTGTTCATTAACTGACAATTGTTGTTACAAGCAATATCGAGATGATGATTGTACTAAAAAGTGAGGAATGGATACTTGGAATCACACATTCACTAGATCTTAGCCACTCTAGTAGGGTTATTTTCTTTTGTGAATTGCAGCCCAGTGGTGTTACCAAGGTTCCATTCCACCTAGTGGTTGTGGTCATGTCACATTCATTAGGGCATTGTAGTAGTGATTGCTAGTATGCTCTTGGGTATTGTCTGTTTGTAGTTGTCACACGGTGACTTACTATTTATGATTGTGTGTTTGTTTTCTTACATATAGGCTTTGAGATTTGTGTTTCTTTGGAAGTTGGTACTACGTGAGGCCCAACTTTCTCGAGCTTATGAGAGATTAGATTGTTTATAGTCATAGACCAAGTAATTTTGGGGCTATATATCCAAATGGCTTGATGAGGCACAATTTTGTTAATAAGGATTAAATTGTTGCATTCTAGGTTGCAATTTATAGGGCTTTGATTGGTGATTACAAAGAGTAAAAAAAACTTTTTGTGGGATCCATATACAATGAATACCCTAATAGTAAAAAATACTTTTTGTGCGAAAATTCCTTCTAGGTGTCTCTATCCAACATTTGTTATGCCAGTGAGTGGGGGGTGGGTCCTGCTGCTTTTCTGTGGTTGTGAGCACACATAACCATTGTACCGAAGGCAAAGGAAAAGAAACATTTGATTGTGTATGGGTAATGAAACTGATTTTGACAGCCTGCATCAAAGGCTTTGTAGTTATGCTTGAGGACAAGTTTTGACTAATAGAGTTTGCCAGCACACACCAAAGCCAAAGCAAGGGCTCTCCTATTGTGCTTCATGAGCCATTCTTGATTTGACATATTTATAAATACGTGAAGATTCCTTTAGATATCTCTATCCAACATTCGTTATGCCAGTGAGTGGGAGGTTGGTCTTGTTGCTTTTCCATGCCAGCAATTCATACTGCTGCTTGAACACTGACCGCTCACTGCACTTGCCCTTTTTATGCTTGTAGTTATTGACCTTGTACATTTGAAATAGCAAATCTCTCTTCAAAGAAGCTACTTTTGTCTCTGGCTTTTAGCATCATGAATCAAATACCATTGCATCAAGTAATTAAGCTCTTTGTCGTGACCCATGCTTGTTTACTAGTGAAGAATCTAGTGGTTTGGAATCGAGCTCTCAACTAGATCAGTAGTTTAGTCACATGCCTTACCCTACTCCAAAATAGGAGCTGCCAAAGAGTGGGCACCTTCATGCTCTTGAATGTCCCCTTCTTGTTTTAGTTTTAGACACGTCAGCAGTTTTCTTTATGCTTGTATGTGACAGCAAAGTGCTGCACATTTGAAGCCTCTAACTTGTTGAGAATGTGTCCCAGTTTAGGGCAACACTATCTTTGCTAGCCTAGGTGTATGTTGACAACTGCACTCGGGGTCAAGGTAGCTTTGTGCAGTGTAAGGTAGAGAACTGCTTACTTATTCTCTAGTAGCCAGCAGGTGGCTTTGTCTCAGCCTTTGTTTTGTAGCATTGCCACTCCGATGTTGCATTTTCTCTTCTTACCACTTTCTCTCTCTAGAGCCATCTAATTTTTCCTGAGAACTCCCTCACATCGGGTTCTCTAGAGCCCTTCATCTGCTGCTATCAAATAGAACAATAGCAACGGTTTTATTTGGAAGAGATCTGTCAAACCTAAGAGTGGGGCATGATCAAAGAGAAGCTGTAGATTGACAAAGTGATGCCATAGCCATCCAGAAGTGCGAGATCGCAAATCAAGCCACCCTAGCTGCCCTCAACACTCATTTCCACTATTTCAAGGTGATTGCTTAATAGGTGAACACAAAAGTACCAATCTCTTTGGACGTATCACAAAGGACAAATATGCTGGGACGAATAATCTTTGATGCTATCACTCGGAGGACCAACTTGCGCCTTTTAGAATTGAAGGGCCTCACATGCTTAATCAAGTGCAAAGGCCTATTCATTTCTCGGATCAGCTGAAAGCTTCTGGATTTGAGTGTCTTGTTGGCCACCATCAATGTTCAAAACAAGCTTCCTAACCTTGCCAAGTTTACAGTCATGCACTAGGAAGGGGATTACTTACCCATATTACATTGCAAAATGCGAGGACCTTTGTATTGTCAAGAGGTCATTGTCAGGGATGTTTTTGAGAACAACAACAAAGACACCAGTCATGTCGATCTAGTAGAACATGGTCTTAGTGTCATCAATGCCCTCTTGTTGCACATGGCCTTTGATCACCAAGTGGTTTATTGTACCTGTCCAAGGTACCATTGGAGTGGAATGTCACCTTGAAGATCCACTTCACACCAAATAAATCTACTGATGAGAGGGTCTATCCAATAAGACCCAACCATGATTCTAAGCATCAAAACCAAGCTCCACCTCCATGGCCTATCTCCATTCAAGTATAAAAAGACTTAAAAGAGCCTTTAAAATGGTAGTGGGAAAAGTTATGTCAAGGTAGCTGCGTGACTCATATGAAAGGCACTCATTTGTTGCCTAATAGCCCTCAAAGGTTAGATGAAACTTTTTAAAGTAAAAAATTTTGAGAGAACAGAAGTGAAGACTATCTAGGAGAACATAGCCATCTGGCTAAAATTTGAGCTCCTCTTGCATTGGACTGTGCAGAGAAAATGACATGTTCCATTGTTACCTATCTTGGAGGAACACCGAGTCATTGAAGAAGTCAAGAAAAGATTAGTTCCGAACATCTCTGGCATCTTTATTTGGGTCAATCAAAGTAGGTATTTGGGCAAGTTTAGGAACTAGAAATGGAAGAGTAGGAGCAATCTAGAGCTAATTGTGGGAGCTTTTGCTCAACCGCCAAGACCCATGGACCGCTTATTGTTTCAAGCGTTCCAAGCGAGCTCTAATGGCTATCTCTCACCTAGTCGAGGCACCGTTGATCCTACGAGTGTAGCGAGCTTACCTTAGTGCCGATATGAGTTGCCTCCTCTCTCCCACACACCGGTAGCTCCACGATCCTAGATACTAGCTCAAGCATCCTCAAGCCTCCTCCACCTCCAAGCTCCATCCTCCATAGCCGTGGGCGCAAGAAGAGAGAAGGGAAGAGAAGAAGAGAAGAGGAGATGGTGAAGAGCTTTACCCTCTTGATCCCTCATTCTCACACACACTCACTCCCTCACACTCTCACACTCCCTCTTTCAAGAGCACACACAAGCAAGAAGGTGAGAAGGAGAGAAGAAGAAGAAGACTCCTTTTGCCACACACCAAAGAATGATCTCTTATTCACTTTTTGAAATTTCTATATACAAACCCTAAAATCCCATGGGCACCCATCCCTTTTTTACATGACCGGCCATTGTGGCAAGGTCCTTTTTCCATTGTGCCAAGTCTAATTCTCGTCGTCGAAATGAGGGGGGGAAGGAGGGCGGAGGGATTTGCTTAAAAATTGGTGGCTTTGCATGTACCCTTTCAGGTACATGCAGATGTGGAGAGAGGTGGTGGATAGAAAGGGGTGATTACACCTAGTGAGTTGGCTGTCGCTCATATTCTCTAGGAGAGCTAGGCAAAAGGAAGGTAGTAGGCTAGCTCTCATCATTAAGCGGGTCATAGCGCAACTATCAATAGCATTAGGATCAAAAAAGAGGGGAGGCAAGCCGTTTTCTTGCGGTGCCGGATCCTGCTTAAGTAGGAGCTTAAGGAGCCTAAGATAATTACAGGTGGTTATGAAAGCGGGATCGGGGCAGGAGGAAAACTCAGCGAGGAAGCGCGTCGTGGAGGCGGGTAGGCTTGCTAGATCAAAAAGTAGAGCATCCTCAAAGGAGGTGGTGTTGGAACTGTAGATGACGGGGAAGTCATGCCTCCAATGGAGGGTGGCGACAAAATCCACGCCTACCCTACGGGGATACGCCATAAACGTGGGGTCGTTCCGCTCATAGGGTAGGGTGTTACAAAATGCCATCCCGGCGAGCATGTTGATATTACATATTCACCTTCTCTAGAGGGGTTGGCAGTCGTAGCCCCTTACTGTGTGTGGCACTTCGTATACTTTGTCTTGCCAAAATTTGGCCTCCTCCGTGCCCCACAAAGTGGGGGTCTTTTCCCTTTCATCAAGCCATCTTTGGCCTAGTCGACTACTAGCCACGATCACCTCCTCCATCACTTTGATCGGCAGGACCCTTCTCAGGCTGCCTTTTTCTGGCTTCTTCCACCAGCTTTTTCCGTCGCTCCTTGAGGGTGGCATGTCTGTCTAGGGGCGGGTCGGGTTGGATCCTGATCGTGTGGCGAGGGGGGTTGCGGGATTACATCTTCTCTGAATCTGTTCTTGTCGACTTCGAGTTCGACTTCCTCCCCCTACCGGTTTTCTTGTGGTGCTCTTTCTTCAAAGCCGAGGGCATCTGCCTCCTGGGGGGTTAGGTCGGCCAGTAGTAGATACTTTCGCTGCTCCTCTAAGCCCAGCCTAACCTCTGGAGGTTGGGGTGGCATCTACAGCCTCGCATGCAGGGCTCTGCGTGTGATGCTTAATTTCTTCTTTACAATCTCCAATGGCTCCTTTCCCTCTGGTTGAGTTGTATCCAGTAGTGTATTGAGGAAGGCCTGTTGCTGGGCACAATGAAGGCCGTCTGGGCGGCGCCCGCTTTGCTTTCTGCCAAGATTTTTTTCTTCTCCACCAATGCAAGGTGCCGTGCCAATGCCTTCACCCGTGCCTCATTCTGCGCAGCCCATTCCTCGGCCCTTTTGCTCATTCCTTCCATACTCTCCCCCTGCTTTTGAGCTAGGATTGCGAGCTTCTGCTCCTGGGCCCTGAGCTCTTTGCTCATGTTGTCTTGTTCTTTCTTCCCGAGGCGTAGCTGATTGGTCATAGAATCGATCTCCTTTCGTTGTTGCTCCCTCTCTTGGCTTCTCTCCTCTTCTTTGGCACTCAGCTCCTACAGCATCTGCTCAATGGTGGCGATCTTTGACTCCAGTTCCTTATATTGCATCAGGAGGAGCTTGTACTCCCATTGCATCTACATGAGTTCCTGATTCTCGTCCTCCAGCCGCTCCTTGTAGCTTTCTTCCCTGTCCTCTTTGGCTTTCAACTCTTGCTTGAGTTTGAATATTTGGCGTTGCTGCATGGCGATGATGCGGGTTTTCTTTAGTTTGAAAGCCGCCACTGACTCTTTTTCTGTCACCAACTTAGCCACTGCCATTCTTTTTTCCTCCTTCGCTCTCTCTAGTTGGGAGAGCAGCGCAGCGACGCATTCGTCGTAACTGGCTGGTGGCATCATTGTTGTGTGGGTGGGGGTGGTTGAGGCCTCCATACGTGGATGCTTTTGGTCCTGCCTCGATTCTGCATCTACAGCTGGCCTTTTTGGTCCCGTGGTCATGGTTTCCGTGCTTTTCCTTTGGGCCATTTCCTTGGTGATAAAGTATTGCATCCAAGCCACCAGGTTGGACACTTCCAAGCTGGTGGGGATACTAGGGGTTAGCGTAGTGGGTTCAACGGGGGGTGCCATGAGGGTGGGGATAGGATGCAGGGGTGCTTTGCCTTTTCCTTCTGGAACTGCGGGGGGGTGCGGGTTTTGGTGCCTGCATGCTGGAGCTAGGCCTCTCTTCCCTTGGCTGGTTCCAGGCTTTTGGGTCATCTGCCCTACACTGCTGTTCGATGGATTGGCATGTAGCTTTGCCCAGGTCCTCCTCCTCTTTTCTTCTTAACTCCTCTTCCTCCTCTGCGACTCTTCTTTTCCTTTCCTCTTCGGCCTTTTTGTATTCTTCCTCTAGTTTTTCTTTTTCCTCTTGCTCTTCTCTTCTTCTCCTTTCAGCCTCTTGCTTGGACTCCTTTTTAGCCTGCCTGACTTGCTCCGTTGTTTCTTCTTCTTCCTGCTTCCTCTTCCTTTCTCTCTCCTTTGCCTCCCTAAGGGATTGTCATTTCTCTTTCTCCAAGTCTTCCCTCTCCTTTCTACGGCCTTCATCCTGTTTCTTTTTCTTTCGCGCTGCTTTTTTCTTAGTCTCATTGACCTCATTTTTGCTCTTCTGTTCTTCCCCTTCTTCCTCGGTCTCCGTCCTATCACTGGACCTCTCCTGGTGTTGATGAGGAGGCAATCTGTCGGGTGTTTCCCCCTCCCCCTCTTCTGCTTTCTTCACAGCCTCCTGGATAAGCGCCGTTAAGATGCCCCCGTATGCGATGAATGAGGCTTTGGAGGAGGCCCTCTTTCTTTCTGTGGCCTTCAACATCGGGGATTCTCCTCATGCTGGCATGCTTCCTAAGGCTAGCGCTCAAGCTGCCTGGTCGATAGTCTTGCACACGTAGCCGACTTCGTGCAAGATATGGGCCGCTACATTTTCCAGTATTGGTATGCTGATCCGGTGTATCAACGCGTTGTAGTGCTGGTTGGAAAAGAGAGCATGTATGAGCTTCGCCTGTAGCCTGGTCTTTGCATTGGGGATGTCTTGGATACTGATGCCGTCGTTTGTCAGTACATCCTCCTTTCTCATCCCCAGCATGGCGTATACTTCCCTCTTCTGCTTCTTTTCCACCTTTGGTTCCAGTCCCAGTGCCTTCTCCACCAAGGCCGGGGTTAGACGAACCAATACTTGCTTAGCATTCTATTCTCTTTCCATTGTGACAGTGCCGCATTCGCTGTCGGGATTGTAGGACCTGAGAAATTCCACACACCTCGTGTGGTCGGGTTCTTGTGCGAAACATTCCAGGTAGTTCTTGAGGTTGTAGCTTTCCACGACGCTCCTGGCCGCCTCTTCCTTGGCCACTAATTCTTCCAAATTGTGAATAGTTCGGAATTTCAATTGATTATAGGTGCGGCTCTCCAGGTTGATGCTGACCCGCGTTCTCTCCTCCTCTGTGAAGGGGAGTCGGTGAGCTCGGTCCTGCTGCGACATAATAACTGTTGAAAAAAGAAAAAAATCTATGCTTTTGAATGAATTCATTAAGGTCTAATGCAGATTCCCTTTTTCAGACTTTGACTTTTTGCCCTTTAATTCAAGGTTTTCATGCCCTTTTCTTACCCCATTTGTTTTTCACAATGTATGTCTAGGCGCTTCACTGACTTTGATTTGATTTACTGATTCTGATTTGATTCACCTTACCCCTGCTCCTTCCAGTTTGAGAAAAATCCTTCCTAAGATTGAGGGTTAGAAGGTGAAGGGCTTTCGGCATGGAGGTGTAGGGGCTACTTGTGAAGGAGCCAAGTATAGAAATTGGGGTTGTATTCCAAATGGACTTCGCGGTCTAGGTCGGAGGGTTTAATCCCCACTTGGGTGATGTATGTGAGAACATCAGTTAGAAAGTCGCCCGAGTTGACTTGGCTAGCGATGTATAATTCCTCCTTGATCAATAAGCGGTCGAGGTAGGGGTGTCCCTTCATGTGTTCTTCTATAGGATGGCCCCCCAGTCTGGTTAACACTCGATATGAGGTTGGCGCGACGTATGTGGGGTCGTACTCTGCTGTTTTGATAGCGCGTCGCTGCTCAGCGTTGGTCATTACTTGGCATCCTTCAACTTCCCATTGCAGCCTAAGAGCGTACCAATGCCTTAAGAACTGGGATTTCGTCTCAGCAAGTTTTGACAGCTCTGCCACTTCTTGGTCAGTGATGGCAGAGGTGGTTCGCTGATCATACGACGTGATGAGGCGTTGTTTGATTGCTTGCTCCTTTGAGATCTCACTGCTAAGCAACTTAGAAGCGGAGGTAGCAGCTTTTGCAAATGCAAATTCAAATGTTTCCCAAGAACAAGGCATTGTTTGAACTTCGACTGCGAAGGATTCATCCAATAGGCCTAAGTTGAGGCGATCGTAGCTCAGAGCTAGTGACACAAAAGTAGTGTCCAGTCGCTTAATGCAATCCACCACGTCATCCCCTGTTTCCTTAGCTAAATCAGCTGCTAGTGAGAGAAAGGATTTCCTCTCGTAAGAGGGCCTAAGGCTTGCGGGTGGTTCGGCTTTGGTAGGACTTGAGCCTTTGGCGACGGAAAGTTGCGGTGATGAGTGTTCTTGAGCTTACGATTGGGTCGCTGGGACGGAGGCTAGGTTAGCAGCGGCCTCGAGTGACGGCCTGTTGCTTTCAGGATGGATTTGGAAAGTCAGATCATTTCGTGTGGGTGATGATTCTTGAGTTGGCAGTTGTTGCTTGGGTCGACAGGCTTGGGCGATTTGCGTAGGTTTGCGCGTGGATGAACTTGATGGTTGCGGGTCGTGGAAGCTCTGCGACTTGTGGTTTTGAGGTTCTACGGGATTTGGGATGATCAAGCTTGAGGCTGGCGTACAAGTGGTGCCTCTGGCCGTGTGGGCCTTAGGTATCCATAGCCAAGCATTGCCCTCATAGTAGCCCTGTGTGCGCAAGAGGGCCTTGGGGACCCATCTTTGACTTATTACATGTCTATTCCTGTAACTGTGTTTGGGCCTCCTAGGTTTAGAGTTTCTGGCCTTATGAGGGTAGGAGCATCGACTCCTAGGTGGCTGTTGCGGTTGTTTAGGCACCCATTGAAGGCGAGTCTGTGGGGCCTTAGCTTTGGCTACTATGGGTTGCGGTCGATGAGACTCGGGGAGTGGCCGCCACACACTATCCCCCTCCTTAGACTTGCCTACAGGTGTTTCTATCGGTGGCTTGGTGGCTCGTGATGAGGTTGCGCAGCCCTTGCTGAAAGCTGTAACAATGGGAACGTTGCCTATTGTGAGGTGGATGCACTGCGACGCGTAGTCAATATTGCAGTGGGTCTGCTTTTTGAAGGTTCGCCCTAGCAATGACTCTATGCTTGCTTTTTTAGCATTTGGCAACACGTAAAAGATCATTGGAACAGTCTCAGACCCTATAGAAACGACTGCTCTGCACTTGCCAAGTAGTGCATAAGAACGGGCCCCATATGGGCTTAATTTTGCAATGGTGGGTTGAAGTTGTGGTTGGCAAAGTTGAGTCCAATGATTGTAGGTCAAGACGTTGAAGTCTGCTCCCTCGTCGATCAAGGCGGTGAAAGCACATGTTTGTTTTGTCGTGACCGTGATACAGAGGTATGCGGGTTCCACGGCTTCCTTGTCCTCGTCGTCGATTTTAGTGATTGTGACTACTCATACTTTGACAGGCGGTTCTAACATCGACGGCTCATGCAAGAGATGTGTAGGAGGGTAGTACTTCTTGACACGACTACCATTGAAGAAGCCTATTCCTTCACCGTTTAGGGTCTCAAGTTTGACATTGCCTGTTTGGCTGATCACACGAACTTTGAAGGGTCCAAGACCTCTAAATTTCATCTTTTGCTTATGCCCTTTAACCGAGTAGAGGAGCACTAAGTCACCCGGCTTGAACTCGTGCTGCTTGATGTGCTTGTTAAACCAGCTCTTGTGTCGGGCTTTCTCACAGATCAGTGCATGGGTGGCGAGAAGACAAGTCTCCGAGAGGCGTTCGAGCTCAACTAGTTGTTGCGTCTATGCCTCCTTTCCTTCCCATCGCTTTTGAAGCGCTATGCTCAGGCTAGGAACGAAGAACTGTAATGGTAGAATCGCTTCTGTTCCATATGTAAGTCTAAAGGGGGTTTGACCGACAGCCGTTTTATAAGCAGTTCGATAAGCCCATAGAGCTGCCATCAACTTGTTGTCCCAGTCACTGCGTGAAGCAGAGACAATCTTGGTTAGGACGTTGACAAGAATCTTATTCGTTGATTTGGCCTGGCTGTTTTCCTGAGGGTAGTGGGCGAGGATTTGCGATGGATGATGAGGAAGGTGGACAGGAGATGCGCGATCACTTCATTGATGAAGTGCGTGCCTTGGTCTCACTGACCAGTTCAATGGGGCAACCGAATCGTGAAATTACTTGCTCCCATAAGAACTTAGTCGTCATTCTAGCGTCATTTTTTTGTGTGGCTCGCGCTTCTGCCCATTTAGTGAGGTAATCCGTGGCCACAATGATGTACTTAGCTTGCGAATACTGTGCCGCAGGACTGATGGGCCCAATGAAATCAATTTTTCATTTTTCGGAGGGTTGTCGAGTAATAATTGGGGTTAATTCCATTTGATCTTTGGGAATTGGGACCTTCGTCCGCTCACACTCGTCACAGTGCTTGACGAATCGTGCTGCATCACGGAAAAGCGTGGGCCACCACAGTTGAGATTGCAACACTTTTCGCGCTGTCGTGTCTCTGCTAAAGTGCCCTCTGGCAATGCCACCGTGCGCTTTTGAGAGCACATCGTGTATCTCATATTCGCACACGCATCTGCGCAACAAACCATCTTGCTCCAGCCTATAGAGTTGGCCTGCAATTAGCTGATAGGGATGGATCTTAAGGATCAATAACCTAAGTCGGGCTTTTTCTATTGGTCGGCTAGGCAGTCCATGCTCAAGCACTTGGACTATGCCATCTATCCAATACGGCGTTAAATCAGTCTTAAACAGATCTCTCTCGCTGGAAAGGTTAAACAGATGGGCGCCGGGCAGTTCATCAATAACATCTTGTCCAACAGCTTCTCCGGTGGGAATGCACGACATGTGATCCGCCATGTAATGCTGTTTTTCCTTCCGTACCACTACGGACAAGTCAAACTCTAAAAGCAAAAGGAGCCATCGAGCTATACGTCCTGTAGCACAAGGTTTGTTTACTAGATAAAGCAAGGCTTGATGGTCCACAAAGAAGGTGAAGGGCATGGCCAAAAGATAATGCCGGAATTTCTTCACAGCGAATACCATGGCTAATCCCTCTCTTTCCATTGTCGAGTAATTCATTTCCATCTTAGTGAGTTGTCTGCTAGCAAAGCTCACTGGATAGTCTAAATTGTGTTTGCCAGGTTGGCACAACACTGCCCCCACGGCAAACTTAGAAGCATCGATATGCACGTGGAAGGTGATGGTCCAATCTGGGGCTCATAGGATTGGTGCTGTGGTTAGATCTTTCTTCACTCTTTGTATGCCTGTTGGCATGCTTCAGTCCATTCGAAGACAATAAGCAGCTTGTACAATGGTCTGGCGATCAACGCATAATTGAGTACAAACCGCCGATAATACCCAGTATGGCCTAGAAAGCATTGAACTCCCTTGTAGTTGGTTGGGGGTGGAAGGTCAACAATGACCCTGACCTTCGAGAAGTCAGTGGCAATGCCATTCTTCGACACCACATGTCCTAGGATGCATCCACGCTTCACCCAAAACTGGCACTTTAAGGGGTTCAAGGAGAGGCAGTATAAACGACATCGCTTGAAGACTGCTCGGAGTTTGTCTAAGTGTTCGATCCAGGTCGAGTAGACATAGAGGTCATTGACAAAGACTTCTAACTCCTTGCAAAGCATGTCCTTAAAGATGGTGCACATGAGGCATTGGAAAGTGGCAGGGGCATTAGTCAACCCGAAGGGCATGACTATGTAAGCAAAGAAGCCCCACCCAGTGGCGAAGGCAGTGTTCGCCGGATGCACTTGCACCTGGTTGTACCCTGAGAAGCCGTCCAGAAAACTGTAGGCTTCCTTGCCTGCCACTCTCTCAAGTATGTGCTCGTGTATGGCAATGGATAGTTGTCCCTCTTGGTGGCAACATTTACCTTCTTGTAATTAACGCACACTCGGATTTTTCCATTCTTCTTCATCACAATGACTATGGGCGATACCCAGTCTGTGTGCTCAATTTCATAAATGAATCCTACTCTCATTAGCTTATCAATCTCTTCCTTGATAGCATGAGCATGTTTTGGATTCATAGGGTACGGTCGCTGCTTGACCGGTATTGCGTCATGGCGTCATGGGTATGTTGTGAGTCACAACACTCGGATCTACCCTCTTAAGCTCTCCTAAGGACCAGGTGAACACATCTATGTACTCTCGGAAGAGAGCGACAAGACTCGTTTCTTCTTCATTAGTCAAGTCATTAGCAATGAAGACTCGTCGGGGTGGTTCCCCTTTTTGGGCTAGGTCCACCTCCTTGACCTTGGTTGGTCCCTCGATTGGTTCGCTTATCTATACTTGACGTTTGGCATCTAACAAAACTACCACCCTATCCTCTTTTTTGAATTTCGTAAATAGTTTAGGGAGGTCCTGCGGTTTTTGCTGTTCTTTCGTTCGAGTATCCCTGGGTTGTTTTGCATTGTCATGTCTTAATCGTCTGCGCCTCCAGTGGACAGGTAGGTCCCCCTTGGTGTGTCTGGTTGTGGGCAGCCTAGGAATCTCTGGATCACTATTCGAACTAACATCTGAGTCAGAGTCGAATCCCCCGCCTTCGCTAGAAGAGGTGGTCTCCCCTGGTGGGCACAGTTCAGATGGTGATCCAGTTCTAAATACTGATGTCATTCCTAGCTCGGCTAGTCCTGTTTGCTCAAGGTCTATGGCTCCTACGTGTTCCAACCAGGAGCAGTCACATTCTGCACGCATGACTCCTCGCTCCATCCTGAAGATACTCTTTCTCTGCGGCTTGGAGTCTGCTCGTATTTACTCTATTTCTTGTCCTTTAGTGTCGTATTCCACGGTATCTACCTCACCCTCACTTTTATCACTGAAGGGTTGGCAGTCTTCGTATTCGTCATTAGAATTCCCTTCATCAGACTGCTCGTCGTCTCCTAGGACTCGGTCTATCTCTGGTCATTGATCAAGCACCAGGGCCTAGTTATACATGAGGTTTAAGTCATGCACTCTAGTCCATTGCCACTTGGATTCATCTAAAAGATCCTGAAGTGGTTTGAGATTTGCAGCTGGATTGCCAGCTAGCTTGTCCGATAGATATTCCAATACCCCCTGGAGTTCCCTTTTGTTGGCTGGGACGTGGGAGTTGACGGGCTTCAATTTCCCATGAAGGCTTCCTGCCATCATGCAGACTCGTACGGAGGGTGTGTCGTTAGCCTTGCCGATTGTTTTGATGGCTTGCTCATATGCCTCGTGATCAGAGAACGACAGGTTTGGAGCCCCGAGAGGAACACCAAGGAAAAGGGAATTCTCTTGCAAGAAAATCTATCTTGTAACATCAACAAGCTTGTTTATCATGTTTCATATGATCACAATGAAGAAAAGAACACCAGGCACAACAAATCTTCATGCAGCATCATGTAGATCTCCCACGGATTTTTAATAGAATCAACCATATTCTTCAATATCTTCATAAAATCCATCAATAGAACAAAGAAAGAAAAGAAGTACACCATCTTGGAATGGAAATACATCACATATTATTCATCTTCAATATCTTCATAGTCTTCTCTCTCAATCTCTCATATACAATCACTCTGTTTCAGTAGAATTGGCTATCTCTGACTCTCTCTCTCTCTCTCCATCAATAATACATCATATCCTCACTACAATCTCTCAAAAATTACTCTCAATAATCACTCTTAGGTCGTGGATACCCCTCCCAAGAGGTATGTCTGATATGAAGGGTCACCAGAGCCACTACAGTGTCTCTTCATAGCTCACTACTGTCACTTCACTCTAATCTTCTCTTGAATCTTCAGCAGCTACTTCTTCCACTTCTTTCAGCTCTTTTGCACTTGTATTCACCTCTTTCCAAGGCTAGAAAACTTTCCCAAAATCACACATACATTCCACAGAACACTTACAAAAGCATACAGAACAGTCTACAGAACAGTACCAGAACAGCTACAGTACAGAACAGAACAGAAATAGAACAGAAGCAGAAGCTCTACAGAAGACCTACAGAAGGTTACAGAAGGTCATCAAAACCTCATAACTCATTCTCAAATCATTCCAAACTCTCACAAAACATTCAATAAGCTTTCACAATATCTCAATACTCCTTCCCTCTTCACAGAAGACAATCAGAACAAAACAGACCAAAACAGAACAAAACAGAAGGTATACAGAACCATTCAGAACCTATCAGAACATCACAGAACCATCAACAAACATCATGAACTTCCAAAACACAATCAATATCATCCAAAACACTCTCAAACCACTTCCAAATCAATCAATCATCCCATAAAATCAACCATTCAGCTCTCAAAAACAACAAAAATCAGCCAAAAAACAAGTCATTTCAACACTCAACATATCCCCACACTTAATAAGGAAGCGTCCTCGCGACCCAGGAAAAAGGGAATACAAGTTCAAGGAAAAGCTCAACTTTGATCTTCAATATCGTTGCAAAAAGAATCCATCCACCACGACCCCAACTTATAACCTGTTTCTGATAGAAAAATACAAAGAAAGGAAAACTCTTTACACATTAACACCTCTTATCAAACTAAAAATCACCACAAATTTGTAAAGGATATAAGAGTTTGCTTCTTCTTCATCAGCATCTTCTTCAATTCTCCAACCACGACCCCATCACCACAAATCTCCAAAACGTAGCTCGTACACGAAATCCAATAGGAAACCACCACGTTCGTTTGACATAAAGGAACTCACAACACAAACACTAATACACAACACAACCATCTGAATGACTTCTTCAAAAAGAGAGTTGTTCATTAGAAAGCTTCCACGATACATTGGAAAGGCATCAATGAAGATGATCCCTCTTAAAAGATTGATGTTGTCGGAATCGATCCATAGATAAGGATTCATCTACAAAGTTTTTAGGAGGATTTTGAAAAAATTGGAGACAGCACATCCTTTCCAACAGGACCAGGTATCTGCTAGGCAAACAGAGGGCATGAAAATACAGTATCTCCAGCTGTTGGGAATCAATGCTAACATTGACATTCATGCACAACTTTGGAATAGGCTTTGAATCAGTATGAGAGTGCCTATGCATATACGCCAGGTACCAAGCAAAGTGAGCAGTTAATCTCACTGAGGGATCTGCAGACTGTGAATATTGTTGGGCAAAATGAACATAATTTTGATAAGCTTGACTGGAAGCTGTCCATTCTCCTGGAGTTACTGGCCAATTAATCTGCGGTCCTGTAAGGCAATCATCCGAACTCCATCCCCTTCTTCTGGAAATCTGATTATCAAAACCGTCACAGTCACTAACCAACTGAGGTGGTTGAGATATGGAAGTGTTAGGAGAGGGTAATGGAATAAGGGAAAGTGGATGTAGGGAAGGATAGGAAAAATCATAAAAGGAAGAAAATGTTAAAGAAGGAGTGGCAGAAATTTGTAAGGAATCACTAAGGAATGGTGTTAACTGATAAATAGGAAATGTGGAGGGTACATTTATGAGGGGTGAAGGACAGGGTGGAGAAGGGGAAAATACCCTATCCTCAATAAAGGAACAGTAAGTGAAAATAGGAATTTGAGGGAAAGACGAAGGTTGGAAAAGAAGGGGTAAAATTACTGTGGAATTAGATTGACAAAGGAAAAAATATATAGCATAGCGGTGAGCCATTTGTTGATAATAGAGGAGGGTAGGAACAGAAGGTCCTAAAAGAGATCGTCTATGATAGGCATCAAAGAAGGTAGCATCAAACGGATTATGTTTGGAAAGATAGGTTAAGAGATCCATCCTCAGTTGGTTAGTACTCTGGGCAAAGGTAGGAGCTGTGTTTTGTCTTTGATTTAGGACCACCGAATCAATCATGGAATGCCACGAATTATCATGACAATCAGCTACTTTGGAAGAATAACTTTGAAACATATCAGCTATGCGCAACTCCAAATGATTGACATATAGAACAGCCTGTAAGACCACATCCCCCACATACCATGCCATATCTACCTCATCTGGAATTAACAAATCTCCTCGGAGATACATGTATGACATCAACATGGTGTCTGGCGTGACAGAATCTTCAAAGACCATTCTGACTACCTCTGTCAACAACTCAGCAGACCAAGCCCCACTCCAGCCATCCTCTGGAAAAGGTAAATCCATCGTGGAAAGCTTCATATAGAAGACCAACTTCTGTAAGTGGTAGTGGACAAAGAAAGAATGGTCTGGTAAGACATAGTCCTGAAATTGTTCAAAGGTAGACCATAACAAGTCCATTCTGGACTGCAATCGTTCCACTTTGTCTTGGAATAGAGGGCACAAAGTAGCCTGTCTCTGTAGGGCAGCCAAATCCTGCTGTGAAAGAGAAGAAATTAATGGAACAGGAGGGCTTGGAGGAACAGAGCGGGACTTTGCAAGCTGATCTTGCAATTGCTGGATTTGGGAGGCTTGGTTGGCCACTGTGTCATTAGCCATCTGTAAAGCTGAAAGCTTGTCATCTAAGAGAACTTGGAATTCTTTCGCTTCGCTGGACATCCTCTCCTTCTCTGCTGAAAGGTTAGTAACCTGTGACTGAGCCTCGAGTAACTGGGTCTTCAATGAAGAAATCTCATCGCTTTGGGTGGCTACCAGTTGGGTTTGCTGTTCCATTTGCTTAAATAAATCTGCTAGGGTATCCTTAGCAGAAGCTAACTCAGATGTTGCCTTATGCAACTAGTCTTTGGACTGCATGAGCTCCTCATAGAAAGATGCGTACAGCTGTTGAACACAGGCTGTCACTGACAACTCAATGGAACTTTGAATATCCTTGTAGAGGAAAGGAATGGCATCTCCTGAGACGAGACTGTTCAGGGAGGGAACTGAGATCTCCAAGGATCCTTCTCGATGTGCTCTGAACAGGTTATTGCAAGTGAGATACCCAGGGAGTTCACTGCCAGAAGTAGCAGGGATAGGCACTGAGGGAAGTACAGAAGGGGCTTTATCCGCTACCCTCTTCAAGCGTTTGCGCTGTATGACCAGGGGAGGCGGAGAATCATCATCCTCAATGTCAATGGGTGCTGACTCTTCTGAAGGTGGAGGAGGAGGTACTGGATCTAATGGAGGAGGTGGAGGCACAGTCTTCTGTAAACCTGAATAGGTCAAGAAGGCAGACAAATATGATCCATAAGTAACATTGGTAACATTACCCCTCGTGACTTTAACAAAATGCTGATCCATTTTAGTAAGGAGGTAAGTGCTCCAATTAATAGCAACTCCTTTCAGCACCATCCTGGAAGCTGTGAAAAGCTCTTTGGACAAATAGTGGGATGGCGTTTTGGCAGGCATAAACCTGTCCTGAAGGAACTGACAGATCGTCTTCCATACGGAATCAGTAATCATAGAAAACGAAACTCCTGAAGAGTTTATCACTTTCTTAACATCAAGGACTTCCCTTGTCTGCTTGTGCAACAGCTTCAGAATCTCTTCATTAGAGAAGAGCTGACGAGTGGTCACAAAAGGTTCTCCTTTGAAGGGTAAAGACAGAGCCTTCCCTAAGCCTCGAGATGTCAAAGTCATAGACATGCCTTGGACTACGCCTGTCTTCTTGCTGTAAGAGGCCAGGAACTCATCACATAACGACGGAGCCTCTGGAAGTAATGGAAAAGGAGTGGCCACAAAAGCAGCAAGTCCCGCCTTCGTGAGGGGCTCAAAAGTAAGTAGGGAAGAATAATCCCTACTAACTAATGGGACGTACTGGATAGGGGGAGGAGCATGAGAAGGCGCCATTCAGATGGTTACACACACACCACAAACACAGACAATCAAGGAGAATGCCTGCAAAGCAACAAACAAAAAACCAAGGATAAGAGAATTACCAATAAAACGTGACTCGACCTACTAACCCCAAGCAAACCACATCTTAGAAAAAATTTGACATGACCTTGAGACAAATGCGACCGAAAGCTTCATGCGATGCATCAGACAAACACCCTGAACCCCGTATCAGGCAATAAAAGAAAAAACTGCATACCGTACCCGTAACCGTAACAAAGACATGAAACCAAAACCATACCATATCCGACACATATCAAAACTATATCGGTGATAAACCAAGACTGGACCATGGAAAATAACTCTAATGACGGCGCATACCCATCCCACGAAACGGTTCATTGAAAAGGGGAATTAAGTGCAGTGAGGGGGGAATTAATTTAATGAAGGGTTGATTTTAATCAATTATTAAAAATGGGTGAATTTTTATTAGGTGATAAACCTTAACAAGAAAACGGCGGTTCCTTCTGATAAATTTAATTACCAATTATTAGGTTAAAACGGTGCAGTTATTCGATTCTCGGACTTCGATTCCCGACTGGGTCTCTAAATGCAATTCATTATTTACAAATTAAAGTGATGTGGAGCGCTTTTTTGCCAGCGCGTGCTCAAGTGACGACTGGTTCTTTTTAATTTAAAATTTAAAGTGCCTCCATAGAGCACGTAGCGCGTGCTAAGTGAACGGCTGGTTTATTTTAATTTAAAAAAGTATGTGTGTTTAGCGCGAATGCGCGTGGAAACTGTGGGTGAATTAAAGGGTTCATTTTAACAATTAATTTGTGATTAAGGGGAAAAATGAAAATAAATAAAGCACATAAAATAAATACCTGGAAGGGGTGTGTATGTAATGCAGGAATGCGCACGGAAGAGTCTCCCAAAAGAAGTGAATCCAGGAAAGGAAAAGTAAAGATCACTGATGAAACAACAAACAGAACACCTTAGTGGGTGGGTTGATTTGTTTTTTGGTTGTGTTTTTTTTTTGTTTTTTTGTTTTTTTTTTGTAAATTTTGTTTTTGTAATTTGGGATTATTTATGGTGGAGTTTTGTTTGTGAGGTTATTATGTGTTGTGGATGTGTTTGTTGGTGTGAGTTTTTTTTGTTTCTTCGTGTTTTTTTTTCTTTTAAAAAAAAAATGTTTTTTGTGTTTGTTTTTGTTGTTGTTGTTGTTGTTTTTTTTTTTTTTTGGTGGTTTGGTTTTTGTTGTTGGGTTGTTTTTTTAAAAAAAATTTAAATTGTGGATAGGTATTGTTATTTTGGTGTTAAGTCCAAGAGGATGATCAGTATGGCATGTAAGCTACATATAGAGAGATATGTATAGATATATATAATGGAATGTGTGCGTTCACGGGGAGTAACATGGAGGAGGAAGAACGTAGAAGTGACTGCATGACGTACAAAGGTCATGGTGAAATATTGGAAGAGTAGTGATAGATCAAGTCACGGGCCAACCGGAGTTTGCTTTTGCAGAAATGCTAGGACATCAGCAAATATGGGAAGGTGGTCACTATATCAAGGTTTGTTACAACGTGGATTTGGTCGGCTAGATAATCTAGGGTGATACCATGTTGAGCTCGTCCTAGACTTGGTGATAATTTTGAAAACAAAATGAACGTGCCACACTTTTAACTCCTTACCTATTAACTAGAAATGCGGCGACCTTTCCTTAACTCGTGAAACTCTAGTGAATCTTGATGATAAGGCTTGAAAGGAGAAAGATGCCGCAAGGGATGTATCCAAGGTTTAGACTCATACACCCATGTACACATTGGACATCAAACCACTGCGGCTACAACCCCATGGAGAACATAGGGGACGCTGCAAGGGCGAAGCATAGTATGTCGTCAAGGTCTACGAAGGAGCTGTGAGTGAAACAATAGGCACCACCCTAGGTAGGAATGTAGAAATACATCAGCACTATGGAACAATGAATGATTAGGGGACTCTACCAGCTGGATAGCAACACGTAGGGAGAGCGCCTTCGATGGTGATGCCGAGGCCAAAGGCGATGGCGATGCCCTAGTTGCAACCTGGTTGAACGTCGGAGAGGGAGTCGCGGCGACGGAGCTCGTCAAGGACGAAGAGCACGGTTGATGCCGAGATGTTGCCGTAGTTCGCGCGGATGTGGCGGCTGGCGGCCAGCTTCTCCGGGGAGAGCTGCAGGGCCTCCGCGAGGGCGTCGAAGATGGCAGGGAAGGAGCGTCGTCTGGAGAAGGGTGATGAAGCGGATGATGAGGGAGAGGAGGGCGATAGTGAAGCGCCAAACCGAACCGGGCTTGGTGGTCGAGGAGAAGACGATGATGATGTAGGGGATAATGAAGATGATGGTGGGAAAGGAGAAGAGGTCGATAATGATGAAGAGGAAGACGAGGGTAGTGCGGGGGCTGTAGGCACCGCAAGCCGAATATTGGCACGCAAGCAGGGAAGGAGGTGATGATGGTGGGAAAGGAGAAGAAGATGATCCTCGAGATGATAATGAAGACGCTGATGCGGAAGAAGATGGCGGCCAGATTCACCAGGGAGAGCTGCAGGGCCTCCGCGAGGGCGTCGAAGATGGCAGGGAAGGAGCGTCGTCTGGAGAAGGGTGATGAAGCGGAGACCAGGAATGGCAGGGTATGTGGGCGAGGGAGAAATGCAGACTGGCCAGCCGTAGGATCCGTGCGATGAGCGGCACCGAGTCGGGGACGAGGACCACCCCAGCCGAGCGGTTCAGAGACAACGGCTGCTCGACAGAAGGCTGTGGGCGCTGTAGTGGCGGAAGGAGGAGAGGAGGAGGTAGGGCTAGGCGGGGTAGGGGGCGCGAAACGCACTGCTGGGGAGGTCGACAGGGAAGCGACCGGGACGAAGGGTCGACGGGGCAGCGTGAGCAGGAGCAGGAGGTCGTGAAGTGGGGGCGTGAAAGGAGAACGCAGAAGGCGACGGTTAAGGGTTGGGTGGTTGAAATTCGTGTGTTTTATTCGCATGTGTTGAGTTGGTTGGTGGTTAAAGGTTTTGTTTTCTCTTCTTTGTTTTTCTTTTTTTAAAAAAAATTTGTTTGATAAATAGGTTGCTTGTAGTTTTTTTTTGTTCTTTTCTTGGTGTAAATGTGTAAGTTTGAAAAGAAGGGTGTGTTGGTTTGGGTGCATGTGGTGTTAGGGGTGATCGTGGTGGGTGTGTTTTGTGTAAAATGAATAAATTAATTAAGTATGTAGTGTGTGTGTGGGGGGTGTTATTTGGATTTCTGGATTTGTTTGTTTCTTAGTGGTAGTGGTATACTGGATTGTATTCCGGTTGAGTTGGGAGGTTTGGGTGGGGGGGTAAGATAAGTTAGTTTGTGTTGGTTTGTTGTGTGTGTGTGTTTTTTTTTTTTTTTTGTGTTAAGGGTTTGGTTTGTGGGTGCTGTTTATAGTTGTTGGCTTTAGTGTGGTTAATGTAAGTTGTGTGCACCCCGAGCCCGGACCTATGCGCGGGGTGGGAGTAAAACAAGTGGGATTGGTAGTAGCCAAAGGGACGGGGACGGCGATCCACGAAGCACCAAGGTCACGGGGCAACCGGAGTGGCACGCGGACACGACTGAGGCACGTTAAGACGCGTAAAATCGAAAACAAGGGCGGTCACGCGTCAGACGGGGCGCGTAAAGACTCATAAAAATAAAGAAAAATTAATAATTCCCAATCCGGACGGCAAAACGAAATAGCGTAAAAACAAAAAGTGGGCAGGACGACAGGGGGAAAACAAGAAAAATATATGACAGAGGCTCCGGGAGGGGTAAAGGCGGTCACGTGCAAAAAACACAAAAAACGAACCAAAAACGCAATTTAAAAATTAATATCGAAAGATCCGTGCATTGGAACGAAGTGTAGAAAAAAGGAAAACTGTGCAGAAAGATGTGCCCGACAATCCTATCACATCAAAACATAATTCCTACTGAGATAAGACGCGTTCACATGGGAAAAACCCAAAAAACAAACCCGAAAATGGAATCGGAAATTAATATCGGACGAACCGTTCACCGAAAAGACAGGCAGTAAGAAGGAAAAATGTCCGCAGGAAGGAGTGGCACAGGGTGATCACGTTAAACTGCGGTTCCGGTGGAAGTAAAAGGGGTTCACATGTGAAAAACTCCAAAAATACTCCGGAAAACTGATTTAAAAATTAATAAGTAAAAATCCGGAAGTCGAAAAAGGGTGGAGGAAAAAGGAAAAAGGGAGGGGAAGGCACAGGGGACACGGTTGTCAAATCAAATTGGAATTCCGATGCAAATAGGGCAGGTTCACATGGAAAAATGTCAAAAATACACATGAAAAAGTCTTAAAAAACCGGAAAATTAATAACGGACAAACCGTGTATCGGAATGATGCAGAATAAAAAGGAAAAATGTCAGGGGAAAAGTGGTGGTCAGGGCTATAACATCAGATCACGGTTCCGAAGCAATTAAAGTGCGTTCACATGGAAAACCGTCTAAATTACGCAAAATGCTTCAAAAATTAATAACTCAAAAACCGTGCACCGGAACAGGGGTAGGTAAAAAGGAAAAATGATCAGTTCAAAGGGAGGAACAAGGCTATAAGGTTGGATGGGGACTTTGGTGAACCTAGGGTGCATTCACATGGCAGGACCTCAAAATCAAGGAATGAAGGAAAACTGCAAGGGAACAGCCCCAAGGGTGGGTGGAACATAACCGGAAGGGTGGAAAGGGATCCCATTAGGGTAAAAGCAAGTCATGGTATACATGCATGAGCAGGGTAAGGCATATGCAGAGGGGTATGCCCGGGAGATGTGCAGGGACGCGTCCCCACACTTAAGACCTTAACGGATAGGGTTACCCGAGCAACGGGACCTAGGACCACGCCACAGACCATCCACTAACGTCCCCACACTTAAAACATGAACATCACTAAGAAACAGAAGTTGTAGGGTTAGAAAAACTTGGCCCGTTTCGTCAAGAATCAAGGTTGAATGTCAACGGCACGTCCATGGTGGTTGTCGGCGCTGGAGGGACCAAGGCATCCTTACAGCGCACGTTCGTCATGGCAGGGACCATGCGGCAGCACCCAGGGAGGTAGCTGATGGAAGGAATCGCAGGAAATTCGTCGATGATGAGGGATACTACACTCAACTCACAGTCACTCAAATGAAATGAAAGAACAGTCACTCACCCCATGACTAATATCACTTGAGGAAGAATGATTAAACCCATATCGCATACCCGGTTGAGGAATCAACAAGGGAGAAATGGTGCAAAGGGAGTATGCCAGGGTGCACAGTTGATGGTGCATTAGTGCGTCTAACCCGTCTGGCATAGGTGCAAGAAGAAAGGCAAGGGAGCCTTACAGTGCAGTGTACAGAATAGGGTGATGTGTCTTGTGATGACGGCAAAAACCTATCTCGTGGGTGCACAGGGAAACGGGAACATACCTGACTCCAAGTGTCGTAACGTCCCTCAATCTCACCTCTCGGTAATTGATTGAAGAAACTCCAGTCACACTCAGCCCACCCTCTGTCTCACTCTCTGTTGATAGTTACAGGAGGGCAGCCTTTTCCTGAAACCCATTGATGTAATCCTCACAGTCACTTGTGCAAAGATTGTATGCCTTGTGCGCATTTGATGGTGCAACTGTGCATCCCCCCCCTGTGCCGGCATACGGTGCAAGAAGGAAGGCAAGGGAGCCTTATGGTGCAGTGCACAGAAACAAATTGTGCTTTGTGCATTGAGAGGCCCATCCCGTGCGTGCAACACTTCATTCACACTTCTCACCTCTCATTTGATTTGAAGGGAAAAAACTGGTCTCTCGCCCCACCCTCTGTCTCACTCTTTGTTGATAGATACAGAGGGCAACCATACTCACTTCCCCATCCGGTTAGGATGAAAGCTCACATCACTCAAGGGGTTGTCGATGAAAATCGCTTCGTCAATTGTTGAAGAGGCGTACCCAGGGAGGTAGCCATCAAATCGAACATTGTGTTGGATAGGAATATGTCGTCTGCTAGAGGACAGGTAGTCACTTTGCAAAGAGACCCAGGACACAGCGTACCAAGGGAGACAGCTTCGGAATTGGATCCTAGGGATATCAATCAATGAATCCACTTTCTGGACTGTTGGGTGTTACCACCTTTTCCACAGCCAGCTTCTCGCCCAAGGGTGTTTACCACCTTTGCTTGGCACGAGGCCTGCTATGACAGGGAATTGCTTCCTTTTCTCTCATAACAGATTTGTTTTTCTTGTTTTTTGTTTTTTCTTATTTAGGTTTTTTTCTTTTTCTTATTTTCCCCTATTCCCGAGGGTGTTTCCACCTTTTCTCGAAGAATAGGTCGGCATGACAGGGACCTAAGTCCTTTTCTCCCATGACCGATATGTTTTGTTTTTGTTTTTCTTCTTTTTTTTTTTCAATATTGAGCAAGGGAATGGCAGAACTACCATTTGTCAGAACCCACCTCGCCACTGTCGCTGGTGGAAAATAGAGGATAAGAGATCAAGGCTAGAAGGGGGGTTTGAGGGGACAGAGGGTTGCGTCCACTTCATCAGAAGTGACTGAAGAACGACTATTAAAAGTAGCATCATAACAAGTACAGTGCCGCGCCAACGAGGGAAAGGATCAAGTGTCCATAATTGTCAAGATCCCCAAGGAGGGAAGTACTTCTTCAGGCGATATCCATTGATCAGAAAGGGATCATCAGAGGCATCAACAGTCTACACTTGGACAGAGCCATTAGGGTTGACTGCAAGTACCTTATAGGGGCCCATCCACCGCTGTTGAAGCTTGCCAGGAAACTTGCCAAAGTGTGAATCATAGGCTAGGACCGAATCACCTTCTTTGAACTCCTTGTGCTTGATGAAGCTATCATGGTAAGCCTTGCGTCGAGCTTGCGTGGCTTCCATGCACTGTAGAGCCATCCGACGAATTTCGTCCAAACATTCCAAATGCAGGAGACGGCGTTGCAGTGAATCATCATCCCCCAAACGCTCTTTGATAGCCACTCTCAAAGAGGGTAATTCCAATTCAACAGGAAAAACAGCTTCTGTACCATACACTAGCTGGAAGGGTGTTTGCCCTGTTGCTGCTTTATGGGAGGTTCTGTACGCCCAGAGGGCCTCTGTAAGTCGATCGTCCCAATCACGACAATGTGCGGCAATTGTTCTTGTCAGAATCGAGCAGAGGATGCGATTGGTGACTTCGACTTGGCCGTTGGCTCTGGGGTAATAAGGAGTGGACTTGCGATGGTGGATTTTATACAACTCTGTCAACTCTTCCATGACTTTGTTGAGGAAATGCGTGCCTCTATCACTTACCAACTCTAAGGGACTACCAAAACGGGTGATGATATTCTCATACATGAACAGGGCCACGCTGTTATCATCGTCCCGCTTTAGGGCTTTAGCTTCACACCACTTTGTGACATAATCCGTACATACGAGGATGTATCGGTTCTGTTTCCTTCTGGTAGGAGGATCGATTGGACCTACGAAGTCAATGCCCCACTTCTCAAACGGCTTCAAAGGAAGGATAGGTTGCAATGGCATGGCACTTGTCTTCGTGGGTTTCCCCATTCTTTGACAAGTATCACATCTTTTACAGTAATCATAGGAATCTTTATGAATGGTAGGCCACCAATAACCTGCTAGCAAAGCCTTCCTGGCTGTAGCTTCTCCTGCAAAGTGACCTCCACATGGCTCGTCATGGCAAGCCTTCAGAACAATCCCAATCTCGTCTCCTGCAACACATCTTCGGAGCACTTCATCTTTGCCTTTCTTGTACAGTGCACCACCTAGCAGGGTGTATGGGGCTGATTCTAGCATAAGCTTCTTCCTTTCCCGACTAGAAATACCAGGAGGGTACTGTTGGGTTGCCAACAGATTAGCAATGTCTGCATACCAGGGAGTGACAGTTTCTACCAAGAATAGGGAAGCATCAGGGAGGTCTGGATCATCCTGCTCCTCGTCTGCAGTTTGTGGGATACGCGACAGATGATCAGCCAGAACATGGGAACGACCAGGCTTAGTAATCACCTCAAAGTCAAACTCCTGGAATAAAAGGAGCCATCTCATCATTCGTCCTTTCACATCTGCTTTGTTCATCAAGAAGGACAGGGCCTCATGATCCACATAAAATTTAAAGTGGGTAGATAGGAGGTAATGGCGAAACTTCTCTAGGGCAAACACCATTGCCAAGCACTCCAGCTCGGTCACTGTATAGTTCCGTTCCCTATCAGTGACTTTTCGGCTTGCATAATAGATCGGTTGATCCAATTTCAAAGAGCCCTTTTGGCAGAGGACAGCACCTAAGCCTTCAATTGATGCATCAGTGTGTACGTGGAACTCTTTCGTCCAATCAGGAGGTTGCAGAATGGGTGCCTCAATTAGACACTGCTTCAAAGTGTGAAAGGCTTTGTCACATTCTTCCGTCCGAGTAAACTCTGCATCTTTCCTCAGAAGCTTGTGCAAGGAAGTTGCCTTTGTTGCAAAATGAGCTATGAACCTTCTGTAGTAACCCACATGGCCTAGGAATCCCCTCAACTGTTTGAGGTTGGTGGGTGCTGCCAGAGCTGCGATCTTTTCGATCTTTGCAGGGTCTGTTGATATCCCTTGTGCTGAGACAATGTGGCCCAACAGAACTCCAGAAGAGACCCCAAAGATGCATTTGTCGGGGTTGAGGGAAATCCCATACTCCCGGCATCGGTCAAAGCATTGTTCCAAATGTCCCCAGTGTTCACTGATCAAGCTATAGACACAGAAGTCATCTAAATATACCTCAATAAAGTCGTGCAGATGATTTTGAAATGCGGCCATCATGACTCGTTGGAAAGTAGCAGGGGCATTGCAGAGCCCAAATGGCATCACTCGATAAGCGTAGGTCCCCCATTCTGTGGTGAAGGTTGTTTTGGATTGGTCTTCTTCTGCGATTTGGACTTGGTTGTATCCGCTGAATCCATCCAAAAGAGAATAAAGTTCATGTCCTGCCACTGTGTCCAACAGTTGGTCTGTGAAAGGGATAGGAAAATGATCCTTCTTCGTCTTGGAATTAAGCTTTCGGAAATCCACACATATTCGCAATTTTCCATTCTTCTTGGGTACAACCACGATGGGTGAAACCCATTCACTATTTGCCACTGGATAGATGAACTCGGCTTCTAGAAGCTTCAGCAGCTCTGCTTTCACCAATGTGGAATAATTCGGGTTCATTCGCCTCTGTCGTTGCCGTACTGGCTTGGCATCAGGCTCCAAGTCAATATGATGTTGACATATTGTGGGATCAATCCCCTTTAGGTCTTTGTAAGACCATGCAAACACGTCCAAATTCTCTTTCAACAAGTTGTACAAGGTTGACAACTCCTCTTCTGGGAGGCTGCTACCCACCTTCAAGTGGCATTCAGTGCCTTCTGCATCCACAAAGGTTAACTGCCTTTCACCTTCTACTTCACGGATGAATGTCCCGCGGACTGCTTCTGGGTAGAGATCCGACTCCTTCAATGGAGTGGTGTCCTCTTCTGATGTCCCACTAGAACCAACTTCTTCTTTCGGTGGAGACTTAGGTTGCTCCTTAAGACGTTGGAATGGGATAAGCGCCGTTTCGGGTTTGGTTTCAAAATTAATTACCTCTTGGCTTGAAGACTCCTCTTCTGAAGATGACACATCCAAGAACGTCACATAACAGGGACCCTCTGATGCCTGTTGGGTTTGTGGGACTGGTGCTTGTTGGCACGGTGCATCATCATCATCTTTCTTTGGCAAGGATAGGTTAGGACGGCATGAGCCACTGCTGAAAGACGGCTTGTTCTTCTTAATCCACGTCTTATAAAGGTTTTACATATGAGAAGATCCATTTACCAGACCAAATGGTACCATCGCCATTCTGTCCCATAGCATGAGCTCATCGGCTTCTGATGCTTCTGGAACTTCTTCCTCAAATGTATCCTCTTCAGGTGGGATAGATTCTTCTAGCTCACTTTCATAACCTTCTTCGCCCATATCATATCCATCCTCTTCTGTCTCTGTCTCTGTTTCTGCTTCTGCTTTTGTTTCTGCTTCTGCTTCTGTCTCTGTCTCTGCTTCTGTAGGAGCTCTGTAACAGAAGAACAGATTCTCTGTTTCCTCTTCTGCCTCTGTCTCTGTCTCTGCTTCTGCTTCTGTCTCTATCTCTGTCTCTGCTATGGCCATGTAACAGGGAGAGCAGTACATCCATGCTTCTATCTCACTGTCAGAAGTGATTTCAGAAGTCATTCCTGGTTCAGGCAGGAAGTATTCACCCATTGATAATGGCTTTGCATCTGTTGGAAGTCGGCTTACAGTATCCACTGTTAAGGAATGTGCCACTGTTTTCTTGGGAAGTATCTGTTTGACAGCATCTTCGTCTGCTGACGTTCCATCTGTAGCCTCATTAGGGGAATCAGAAGATAATTCCAAGGAGGTGGATCCATGTCCTTTTTGAGAACCATACAGTTTCAGCACCACTTTGTTGGGTCCTCTACCCAAAGTCAAGGTTCCTTTGAACCAATCCGTCCTTGCTCGGGCTTCAAAAAGCCATGGTCTGCCCAGTAACAGGGGATAGGATGTACCATAAGAGTTTGGCTTCACCACCAGATAGGTTAGCCAATAATCTTTTCCAGCCACTGTAGTCTTCACATATGGGAGAATGCCCAAAGGCTTGATTCTACTCTGATCCGCCAGTCTGATGAGCCATTGGGTGGGTTGCACACCTTGTAGGCCTAGATCCTTCATTGTCACATCCGTCATAATGTTTACTGATGAACCACCATCAATCAGTGCGTTTGCAATGAAGCAACCTTCTATCCATACGCCAGTCTCTGGAGTACCTGGATCTAGGAAAGCATTAGCCACATCCACTTCTTTTATAGGCTCTGGAGCCTTATTGGACTTTGTCACTGTTGAGGGAGCAATCCTTAAACCACGTCTTTTTGTCAGTATACTTTTGAATCTTTTCCGGCAACTGGGGGACAACATCAATAATTGTCGGAATGTGAGGTTTGGTCTAAAGGTATCTAGATCTCTGACCAGATCGTATTCCTTAATAGGATCCACTGGCTTCTCTAATCGGTTAGGGAATGGGGCAACACCCATTTTCATTTTCCCTCTTTCTTCCATCAGAGGAATTACAGGAACTTCTTCTGCCACTTGTGGCACTTCCTCCTCTTCTGTATCCTGGACCTCTGGTCCTGTCTCTGTAACTGTCTCTGTAACTCTCTGTGGCACTGTAGGGCTCTGTACGGCACTGTTAGGCTCTGTTCTGTTCTGTTCTTCTGGTGGAAGATTGAACTTCACTGTTCTGGCAGAAGGGTTATTTTCTTTCTGGACAGGTAGTTCCTTCTGCTTTGCACGCGTGATGGCAGCAACTTCCAAGTCTACCAAATTGGAGGTAGGCTCTTGGGCCTTGGACGGACTATCAATAGCACTGTTTTTTACTGGGGCTGGACTTGGACAGTCTTTTGCAGTGTGGCCTTCTCCTTTGCATCGACTGCATAAGGGCTTGTAATCCACTGACCTTTTGGGATTTGGACAATTTGGTGAGATGTGTCCCTTTTCTCCGCATCTGTAACACTCCACTTCTGATCTCTGACTACCGCCAGACTGTCTTCCTCTGTAACTTTGAGAGGGAAATCTTCTGGGTCCGAAATTAGGACCAAACTCTCTAGGCTTGGGTCCAATATCTTGTGTTGTCATTTTGGATTCCAGCAAGTTGAATCTTGCGTCTTCTTCCTTCCTTCTCCTATCATGCATCTCCTTCAGAGAGCAAATGTCCTCTGTATGGTTCTTCCGCAAACAGTAGGAACAGAAGGCTCCAGGGATGGTTGGTTTTCGTGTACATTCAGTGGCTAAATGGCCTGCTTGATGACACTTACCACACCAAGTATTTGACCGCATCACATCTCTTCCTGCTCCCGCAACATTGGATATGCTTGCAGTATTCACTTTCAACGCCTGTAGTTGTTCTGTAATCACATCCATCAACTCCTTTTTAATGTTTGCAACTGAGTTGGATAAATAATCCTTCAAGCTTTCTCCTCCGGACGTACTGGCAGGAGGGTTTTGAGGAGTCTCTGTAATCACTGAATAAACGGGTTGGGCTGGTACAGAGGGGTCTCTGTTCTGGTTCTGATTCAGTGCTCCTGTTTGAACTGTTGGCTGTTGACTCCAGTTGGTAGGGTTCCACTGTTGCTGCTGATTTGGCATTGAGGAAATTGGTTGAGACCATGGTTGTTGTGGTTGAGCCATCATTTGAGGCATGGATTGTGGCCACTGTGGATTTGGTGCACTGTACTGTGATACTGGGGGCATCTGTTGGTAGGGATAGGGAACAGTCCCTGGAACTGCATTTGGTGGATACATCATTCCTGGCATCAGAGGAGGTAGGACTCCTCTTCCCGAATTCATCGCTAATCGAGCTTCCACTTCATTGTACAGTCTTGCACCTTCTGTTGCAGCTTGCAGGGTGGCTGGTCTTTGTAGCTCCACAAACTTACGGACTTCTGGTTGTAATCCTCTGAGAAACACTCCCTTCTGAATGCCATCATCTAGATTATGGTTAGTCCATCTCTTCAGGATGGATTCCATTCGTGAGACATAGGCTTCTACTCTTTCTCCAGAGGACTGACTTAGGTTCATGAATTCCTCTCGCATCCGCTCTTCAAAACCTTCACGCTTGAATTTAGTGAGGAAGGCCAACTTCAGGTCGTCCCATGTGCCAAAAGTTCCTGCGGCTTGTCTCTCATACCACTGAAACGCCGCGCCCTTGAAAGTGGCGGGGAATATCGCTAACCAATGCTCAGGGGTTCTGGCATTGTTAGCCACACACGCTACCATAAACTCTGCTACATGAAGATCGGGGTCTTCATTGTACTCTCCCTTAAAAACTGGCAATGGGACTACATTCGCTGGCCTGTCATCAATATTTCCAGGACGGATCTGGCTTGGAAGTGGACCTCCAGCAGGAGGAGGAAGGGCTTGATGTGCCATTGGGACTTCTGTAAAGAGTTCCGCAAGGGCGTCAAAGGCGACTTCTGCTGCGAGCTCGCTCTCGGCTCTGATTCTTGCTTTCTCTCTTCTCACGTACCTCTGGACTCGTTCCAATGCTTGCCTCTTTATTGCGTCATTCATCAGAGGTGTGGCTCCACTATGTTGTTAGTGCTCCACAGAGGGTTAACAGAAGGCTTCAGTCTCTGGAGGACTCTCTTGCCAACATTTCTTCTACTTCTTTCTTTTCAACGTCCCTAAATTCTGCTTTCATGCCACTGCACAGAGGAAGGTATTCGGTTCTGAAGGTGTCAAAATGCATACGTCTGAGCATTGTGGTGGTGCCATCATCATAGTAATGCCAGCTTCTGATGGTTTCAATAGTGTATGTTGTGAAAAACACTCTGTCTACCAACTTCCAATGGGTTGCTAATTGAACAAACAGAAGATTATCAGTACACCAAGCATCCCATGTATCTTGTTGTTGAGCATCCACGAACAAATTCCAACTCTTTTCCTTCTTATCTTTGTGAACCTCTACAGACCAAGACTCCTGAAGCTTCTTCACAATCTCCCACTTGATGTTGTCTGGAAACTTCTCAACGAATGCCAAATCTTCCATGGATGGTCATTCTCTCTATTTTTGCTCTTCAGTTCGTTCCCAAACAGTTTGCCACCAAGATGCAAGTTTCTGCTGCTTCAACAGGAAGAGGAAACTGTCCACTACATAGAGCATGCATCATGATGGTGATATGTTTCCGCCATTGTGGGATGAACTTCTTGTGGAAAGTGGCTTTGATTATGAGAAATTCCAACTCTTCAGTGGAAGAAGGAACTTTACAAACATCCATTGAATTCTTCTCTTCTTGGCAATGCCATTTCCTTCATTTTCAGCCTCTTCCGGTGCTTGTTGCTGGCAAGTTTCCCCGGCTGCGCACCAAAAACATGGAGCCCCGAGAGGAACACCAAGGAAAAGGGAATTCTCTTGCAAGAAAATCTATCTTGTAACATCAACAAGCTTGTTTATCATGTTTCATATGATCACAATGAAGAAAAGAACACCAGGCACAACAAATCTTCATGCAGCATCATGTAGATCTCCCACGGATTTTTAATAGAATCAACCATATTCTTCAATATCTTCATAAAATCCATCAATAGAACAAAGAAAGCAAAGAAGTACACCATCTTGGAATGGAAATACATCACATAGTATTCATCTTCAATATCTTCATAGTCTTCTCTCTCAATCTCTCATATACAATCACTCTGTTTCAGTAGAATTGGCTATCTCTGACTCTCTCTCTCTCTCTCCATCAATAATACATCATATCCTCACTACAATCTCTCAAAAATTACTCTCAATAATCACTCTTAGGTCGTGGATACCCCTCCCAAGAGGTATGTCTGATATGAAGGGTCACCAGAGCCACTACAGTGTCTCTTCATAGCTCACTACTGTCACTTCACTCTAATCTTCTCTTGAATCTTCAACAGCTACTTCTTCCACTTCTTTCAGCTCTTTTGCACTTGTATTCACCTCTTTCCAAGGCTAGAAAACTTTCCCAAAATCACACATACATTCCACAGAACACTTACAGAAGCATACAGAACAGTCTACAGAACAGTACCAGAACAGCTACAGTACAGAACAGAACAGAAATAGAACAGAAGCAGAAGCTCTACAGAAGACCTACAGAAGGTTACAGAAGGTCATCAAAACCTCATAACTCATTCTCAAATCATTCCAAACTCTCACAAAACATTCAATAAGATTTCACAATATCTCAATACTCCTTTCCTCTTCACAGAAGACAATCAGAACAAAACAGACCAAAACAGAACAAAACAGAAGGTATACAGAACCATTCAGAACCTATCAGAACATCACAGAACCATCAACAAACATCATGAACTTCCAAAACACAATCAATATCATCCAAAACACTCTCAAACCACTTCCAAATCAATCAATCATCCCATAAAATCAACCATTCAGCTCTCAAAAACAACAAAAATCAGCCAAAAAACAAGTCATTTCAACACTCAACAAGGTCGATTGTAGCAAGGACATGCATCCAATCCCGCTCGTCCTCTGGGCATGGGATATACTTGGTCAAGGGCCCATAGGACTTCTTGACCTGAGCATTACCCTTGAGCATAGCAGAGATGGCATCCAAGTCGACTGGTGAGGTCTTCTAGGTGTCCATCTCTACTCTCACGGCGTCGTCCTATTGCCAAGGAAGATTAAGCTGTTACCCCAATCTTCAATGAATCTAGTGTTGTGCATCCAGGGGCGGCCTAATAGGATGTCATAGTCCACTCCCTTTATAACTATAAAGTCAATGGAGAACTGGACACCTGCGATCTTCATTGGCCAATTCTTAAGCACCCCGAACGGCTTGACTCTCATACCGTTTGCTAGTGTGACATTAAACCTAGCAGTCTCAATAGGTGGTGGGTTTCCCCAAGTCTGAAGCACCGCGTGGCTAAGCACACTAACCCCAGCCCCCGTGTCTATGATTCCCTTCCTCGTTATATCGCCTAGGGCTAAGACTGGTAAGACTGCATGCATCTCGGAGCCTTCCTAGAAGGCATTAACATGCAAGGATTAAGGCGTAGAGTGCAACGTCAAACTCGGTATTTGCATTTCTACCTCATGGTCATGAGGGTCTGTCGTGACCTGCTCTTGTGACCCTTCAACCCACTGCTTAAGATCTTGCCATAGGGTGGGGTGCTGCCTAAGTAGATCTCCCAGGCTAAGTGTTATAGGGGTAGTCACCAATGTGGTTAGGAGATCATTGGGTGTTCGTCTCTCTCCTAACTTGGATTGTCCTGGCCAGTGGCCGGACTGAACCGCGGCCCTGTAGCAGCGCCGAGGCTTGGCCTTAGCGGCACCGCTTTGTGGTGCAGTTGCTTCTCTTGACTTTGGTTGTGGGAGCAAGGTTGGCGTACTTATGCTGGAGAGATAATCGATCACATCCTCTATGATGGGCTCAACGTCTTTTAGATGTTCTTGGGCTTCCTTCACCCATTCTTTCACCTTTTCTATGGCCTCTAATTGTCGCTTCAGGTGCGGGTATTCCCCTATCTTAGCAGTTCCCTTTTCGGCCGTCTTCGGGTCTGATGTCTCTGCTTCTGCGTGGTCAGAGATCTTCTTTCTAGCGGGCAGAGTTGTAGCACTCTCCGTTTTTAGTGCAATTTTAGCTTCCAACTTCCTCCTCTGCCGTCTACGGCTCTTCTTCCCTATCGAGGCTGCATCGAGATTGCTAGGTCCTGGCAGAGAGATGCCGGTCTGCTTCATTTGTGTTGAGAATCAGCAATCACACTCACTCAAACAGCCTCTTTGTATGGAGCTTCAGGGTCAAGGATATGCAAGCTAACCTATCCCATATGCACAATGGTGCCTACTGCAGTTTCCTACTTTCCTATAAAGCATTGTACTTGCTTCCTTTTCTTAATGCAATGGTAGTACTCTTTTCTTTTCAGTGAAGTGTCAATGTCATTGTCCATATACACAAGATTGTGTTTATGAGTCCAAGTCTCAATCTTGGAACCTAATTCACTTGTGTAACAAACAATGTCTTTTCCATCATGAGTCCACACTTCTCCTTCCATCCTCCATAGCTTCCGACTTTGCCATGCTCTAGATCCTGCATTTCTCACATGGTATCAGAGCACAGTTGGGCATGGCATTACTTCTCCAGCCTCTCTTGATTCCTCTCAACCTCAATCTAACTCAATGTCAGCTCATGACTTCATCTCCCAACTCTACTCTCACTGAAGCTTCCATGGCAGCCATAGCCAGCAGCACCTTGTCAGATTGAGCTGCTTATATCTCACTCCACAGGTCAAATCTCTTGGAGCTTCCTTCTGGAAAAGTATTCCCCAACTCACAAAGCTTCCTTGTATCACATCAATCCAGGACATTTGACCATCTGGAGCTCAGCATTGTGAAAATTCTCAATCTCTGCTCTGTGTCTGCCATAGCCAGACAGGACCTACCTCACTTGGAGCTTCAATAACTTCTCAATCAGGCCACTTCAGCTCTTGATTTCTTTGAGGGAGTTGTTTTTCTACTCAAGGCGCTTCATTCTGGCATGAAAATCGATCACATTGCTATGTCCTGACCCCAACATTGCAGAAATCGCGAAAACCTGTCCTGAACTGTGCCGAATCTGTTCGACGTGCCTGCGTGCTTCATACAGTCCACGATCTTGACGATTATCATGGGGCTTTGATAGCCCATGAAGTCAGCTTCCTAGGCATGTAAAAATTTTTGAAAATGATCAAGTATAGCTCCTGCAATGTTGAAAAAACCAGGCCCCTGTCTCAGAAACCCTAATTCCACCATAGCCAAAATTTCTCAAGCTTTTTTTTCCTCAGTTTTTCTTTCTCCTGACACTCAACCCAAGCCTCTGTCACTCTAATCCATTGACCCAGCATCAAATCAAGGAGGGGAAGGACCTGAGAAGATTGAAGAACGACCAAACGATCCCGAACAAGAAGAATCAAGAATCAAGCTCAACATCAACACTGACATAGTGTGTTTTCACACTATCACTAACTGTGTCTCTTGACACACTGCATTCTGCTCTTCTACTGATAAAATCTCAGAATTCTGGTGTTGATTTGCTGCTGATCTTGCAACCTCAACATGGGAAAAGACTCTTCAAATGCTCGATTCAAAGGAGTCGGGTTTCATACCTGACAAACCCGCATCAAGCTCATCTTGATGAAAAAGGGTCTCTGGGCCATCACAAATGGCAAAGAGAAGAAACCTCGGGACGTGGACCTTGCAACTACTTGGCAAAAGATTGATGACAGAGCCCAGGCCATTATCAAACTGGAGCTAGACGACAGTTATATCCACCATGTGGATAACTGTGAGACCTCACAGGATACATGGAAAAGACTTGACACCTTGTTTGGTGCACAATCTAAATCATCAAAGTATGGTCTCCTGATTGAGTTCTTCAGGCTTGAAATGAAGTCCAGCACATCACTTGCCACACATCTCAATTACATGGAAGGACTCCTAACCCAACTTAAAGGAATCAACATTAAAATGGATGAAGATGTTTGCATCGGTGTTCTACTTAAGAGTTTGCCTCCTGAATATAATAATGTATCAACAACTTTAATCAACATGCCAAATCCTGAACTTGTTGATATCCAGGCATCATTGTTAGAAGAAGAAAAGAAACTTAAAAGCAAAGAAGAGCCCAGCACTTCAAAGGATGAACAAATGTTATATGTAAACAACAAATACAAAGGTAAAAAGGAACCGCTCTTCTGTGACTTCTGCAAAAGGACCGGACATACTGAAAAGTTCTGTCATGCTAGGAAGAGATCCCAAAAGGCCTATCTTGCAGCTGTGAAAGAAGAAGAAGACCATGGACCAAAAGATGAAGATGAAGACCACCAGGATCGGAAGGACAAGACTCATCAGTCCTTCTACTCTCATAACTCTGATAGACTGTTTTAAAAGCCTTGTATTTCCTTGCCCTAATGCTTCCTGCCATAAGCTTTGTAAAACTCTTTATGTAACTTGGCATTACAGTCCCTGTACACTTTGTGAGGCCCCTGTTACAGCCTCTGGATGTCCACCATGTTTATGGTACCCACACTTAGCCTTTTTTGCGACAGCCTCTGGTGTTTTGCCATGTTTGTGGTATGCCCACACTTTGCAGGTGGTTCTCATTACAGCCTCTACACACTTTGTGCCTTTCTAGTTGTGATTGAGGAGGGGTGTTGAGAATCAGCAATCACACTCACTCAAACAGCCTCTTTGTATGGAGCTTCAGGGTCAAGGATATGGAGGCTAACCTATCCCATATGCACAATGGTGCCTACTGCAGTTTCCTACTTTCCTATAAAGCATTGTACTTGCTTCCTTTTCTTAATGCAATGATAGTACTCTTTTCTTTTCAGTGAAGTGTCAATGTCATTGTCCACATACACAAGATTGTGTTTATGAGTCCAAGTCTCAATCTTGGAACCTAATTCACTTGTGTAACAAACAGTGTCTTTTCCATCATGAGTCCACACTTCTCCTTCCATCCTCCATAGCTTCCACCTTTGCCATGCTCTAGATCCCGCATTTCTCACAGTTTGGGCATGGGCAATGACCTGCAATGGGATAGGCGTGGCCTCCCCATCATGATTCATGACACCGAACAGCCCCAATGGGACAGATGGCTCGTTGGCTGAGCTAGATGACAGCTTTCGCCTTGGGCAATCGACGAAGAGATGGGTGATTCCGCACTCTGCACACCTTAGGTCAGCCTTGTCTCTGTTTTGCTGCTCCCTTTCAGGGCAGCGTGATGAGACATGACCTGGGTGGCCACAGGTCGAACGGGTGATTGGATCCTGTCTTTGCCCTCCTAGGCCTTTACCTCGTCCTCTTCCTAATGCCATCACCGGTACGGGGCGATAATGCATGAGGACAATGTTGCCCTCGTCATCATGCAAGACATAAGGGCATATGTAAGCTTCCTCCTCGTTTGGTTCTTCCACATAGTGGACAGGAGCGTCACTCGGTGGATAGGTTACGTAAGGACCAAGCGGTCTAGGAATGCATGTAGGATTTATTTCCATCCTAGGAATGGCCAGCTTAATGTCGTTAGGCGCAGGGAGGGCCAATGGGGCTCCCCTTCTGAAAAATGGCTGCCGCCTGTTCACTAGGTAAGGCTGGCCATATGGTTGTGAGTAAGGAAGTCTCCTTGGCAGTCTACAATGCACGACGTCATGGCCGAACCTACCACAGTTAGTCCAAGGTCTTGACCTAGGGTCTTGACACTCGGCTAGCAAGTGGTTTCCGCCACAGTGCACGCATTGGATGTGTGGGCGTGTTGGTCGTCTCAACATATCTTGCAACTTGGCTAGTTCCATTTTAACGTCAGCCAAGTCTTGGTTCGTTTCGGTGGTTTTCCCCTTATCCTGGGATGATGGGGCTGATTGCTCACTCGAAGCTGATGCTCTTTCTGAGCTTCGCGAATTGGTCTCTTCTAGGTTCGTGCTTCTGGAGCTCCGCTCCTTCAGCTGATCGTCAACTCGGATGGCTTCCTCAAAGACCCTGGCTAGCGCATCTCACTACAAGCTTAAGTTGCATGTCAAAGCCTTGTATAGTTCCTTATTCTGAATCCCACAGATGAATACAGTTGATACTGCTCTTTCAGTCGGTTGCTCTCCAGTAGGGATTCTCTTGAAGAGACTCCGCACATGGGTCACGTAATCGCGAATATCCTCCTCTTTTTGCTTGACGTTCATCAAGCGCACTAGTAGATTATCAGAGTACCCGGGCTCGGTAAATCTCTTAATGAAGAGATCCTTGAGGCCATCAAAATTGGCTCGCTCTGCGTTATCTAAGCTCTATACCACGTCCTACCCTTGTCGCCCAAGCAAAGCCCGAACGCTTGAGAGCATTGAGTCAGGTCGTTGAGGCCATTGGCTTCGTAGACTTGCTCGAACTCCTCAATAAAGCTGTATGGATCGTCATGGGGTTGCTACTTATTGAGTTGCTTGGCAACAATAGGGATTTTAGCCTGGATCTTTGAGCCCTGGTTTGCTCCTAATCCTGCGAGCAGCGATGTCGCTAGAGCCATGGCACTTTGCTCTGCAGCCGTGTTATTGAGCAGTCGCTTCATGAGAAGCTCACTTAGCATTAAGTCTCCTTCTAGTGCTCTGTCATGGTCTGTTCGATTTCTGCCAGCCAAGTTCAGTACCCGCTACACCTCTCGCAACTCCATACCTTGCCTTGGTTCCTAGCCTGCTGATCTCTATTGTACTCAGCCATGCTTTGCAATGCTTTGCGGACCAGCTTTCTCTCCTCCTCTAGATCTGCGATGATAGTGTCTACTGTCCTATCGCGGTGCTCGTACCGAGCATGAGCGTCGTAACTGCTGACCGAGCATGAGCATGAGCATGAGCTTCTAAGTTGAATTCCTCGTTAGATCTGTGGTCTGAACTTTCTTCTGCCATTGTCGAGTTGTCGTGCTCCACCCAGCTATCGAGCAGATTCAGTAGACTTGTTAGATCCACTTCGTCGGTGTCCCTTGCTTGGTCCTACTTCTGCGCGTTGATGGTTTGTGTATGTATTGGGTTCTCTCCTACTGGTGGGTTCCTTGAGTGGTTTATCTGGGTGAGTTCCTTTAGTTATTTAATACAATCCTCAATTTATGGTCACTCAATGTGTCTTTCCTTGTGCACTTGTGCTCAATCAGGCTTTCAGTTTCCTTAAGTGTACTTCAAGTGTGAAAATTCAGGGTGAGTGCAGCAACCAATTCCTAGATGTCTTATGCACTCTCGCGTTGTTTTGGGCCAAATAGGCTTGTTGGTCAATTTCCTGGCCATCTTGTCAGGGTTTAGGATTTCTCTAAGGTGTTGCCTCGTTCGTTTTTGGTCCAATCCGTCCTTACAACTTAGCGGTTCACGTCTAAGCCTCCGGGTCTCGCAACTGCCCACTTCTAGCTGCTAAGCAGTGGCGCCCTACAATTTTGCCTATTTCACATGCTAGAATCAAGTTCTGAGCGCCCTACGGGCTTTCGACAGTTTGAGCTGCTAAGTTCTAGCCGGGTCCGGTCAAATTTTTGAAAATCTAGTAAAAATCTACACTCGGCCTAGCTAGTCAGAATTGCAGGGTCCGAGTGGGTCACTCGGACGGGCCGAGGCACATGGGCCGAGGACCGAATTTGGGAATTGGACAGGGTGGACTCGGACCGGGTGGACTCGGACAGAGTCACTCAGACGGAGTCACTTGGATGGAGTCACTTGGACGGATTGGCTCGGATGGGCCAAGTGGTTGATTCGGACAAGGTTGCTCAGACGGGCCGAGGCAACTGGGCCGAGGGTCGAATTTGACACGTGGCAGAGGGCCGAATTTGTCCACGGTTCGAATGATAGACTTGGACGGGCCGATTAGGGTTTTGGCTGGATGGGCCGAATGGCGAGGGGCCGAGGGCCAATTTTGGGACTCGGCCTGGAAGTGGCCGTTTAGAAGGGCCGAGCGCGGCGCACATAAACAACGCAAACTCGATTTCGATCGTTTCTCGTGCTTCACTCAATCATACCAGGCATAACCCTCCAGATCCTACCTAAGGGAGTAAGAGAAGGGATTCATATACCTGGATGGAGTGGCGGGCTCGTCGTTGGTGCGATCGAATCAAATCGGCCGGTAGCTCTCTCTCTCTCTCTCTCTCTCTCTCTCTCTTTCACACTGAAATGGTTGCAAATGAGTGCTTCCTTGGCCTCTTGGCTCTTATACCCCTTCTTGGGTATGTTGTTGATGGCCCCAATCACTCACTTGCAGATCTTAAGCATCACAAGTGAGATTTTTGCCATTTTTGCACAATTTTTTGCCCTATTTTTCCATGTTTTGCAATAATAAACCCTACCCTTCTCCGGTACGATTTCCTAATCCTATCCTACTCTAAATGCAACAAGAATCGAAAGCAAAATACTAAACTGATTTCTCCATGTTTCCTAATCATCAAACAAACAAAATACCCAAAATACTTACTTGTTTTGAAGATAAAAAACACCCAAACTTCGTACCTATCTCAAGCTCTGGTTTGGGGATGAATCCCTTACTTCGATGCTCGATATGAGGCGCGCAAGTGCTCAAGCTTGAATCTGTTGGTCTCGGCAATGGAACAAAAATGTGGGAGCTTTCGCTCAACTGCCAAGACCCACGGACCGCTTATTGTTTCAAGCATTCCAAGCGAGCTCTAATGGCTATCTCTCACCTAGCTGACGCGCCGTTGATCCTACGAGTGTAGTGAGCTTACCTTAGTGCCGATATGAGTTGCCTCCTCTCTCCCACACACCGGTAGCTCCACAATCCTAGATGCTAGCTCAAGCATCCTCAAGCCTCCTCTACCTCCAAGCTCCATCCTCCATAGCCGTGCACGCAAGAAGATATAAGGGAAGAGAAGAAGAGAAGAGGAGATGGTGAAGAGCTTCACCCTCTTGATCCCTCACTCTCACACACACTCACTCCCGCACACTCTCACACTCCCTCTTTCAAGAGCATACACAAGCAAGAAGGTGAGAAGGAGAGAAGAAGAAGAAGACTCCTTTTGCCACACACCAAAGAATGATCTCTTATTCACTTTTGAACTTTATATATACAAACCCTAAAATCTCATGGGCACCCATCCCTTTTTTACATGACCGGCCATTGTGGCAAGGTCCTTTTTCCGTTTCCCTCTTCTAGCCTTGTGCCTCTAGCTTACACCTATCTAATATTTTACAATTGGCACAGGAGGGAGCATGGCGCTCTTTTACAAGAAATTTTCAAGTTTTTTGAGGCGCCTTTTCTTTTAAGGTTGCGCTTTTTGCCTCAGTTCATCTTTAGAGGCTGCCTGCGTGTCTTTGCTCTTTTCCCATCTTCCTTTTGCTTTTTTCTCCATTTTTCCGCCATCTCGACTTGGGGTTAACACTCATGTAGGAGGTGGGGGCAAAGCTGGACCAATTGGAGCTAGAGGAGGTGGCCATGGATATTGACGCTCAGGATGATTCAGATTCTTGCTCAAGTTGTGCCAACTTCTTTGTGACCGGAGTGAAGCTTAGATGCATGCATGATTCTATGATCTAGACTACCACAATTTCACTACAATTGTGCCATTTTCCCTTTAAGCTTCAAAGCTTTGTACTTAGCTCTCGCCAAAGTAGCCTCCCTTTCCATCATGGTCAGGGTCCAGTTAGCAATCGAAGAAGAAGGTTTAGGAGGATTTTGTAGGGTGCGAGACTGGTATGGGTACCATGTGACCTCTTTTCCTTACTCTTCTAGGGAAGTGGTTGCTCTAACTTCTCCATTTCTTTTTAAGCATGAAGGTGGAAATTAGTTTCCTAGCAGATGCTAAAATACATGCTAGATGGTGGGAAGAAGTGCAACTCAGTCAACAATGATGGAGGGACTTATTTAAAGAACCTCAGATGGAATATCCAAGCACTTCAAGCAGGATATCTAAGAATATGTTTTATGTGACTGTTCCTTTAAATCCATCGATAATGGCAAATCCAAATGTATCAAGTATATCCTTAAATCCATACACTTCTATTCCAGCCTCCTATATAATGCAAACAGGAATGCCTTCTATGCCACAATCTCAGTCCCCTCTTGATGAAGTGAAAGTAGCTGATATTATTGCAAAATCCCTAGGAAAGTTGAAGGAGGAGATTATGAATGTGGTGCAAGCATTCAAGTACTTTAACCTACTCCTTAGAAGTCTCCAAGCCGCAGTGTGCACAGGGAGATGTTCAAGGGCAGAATTAGAAGATGTGCCTCTTGTCGAGTTAGAGAAAACAACCTACATTGGAAAGTGGCTAGTGAAATATCATCATTGCTATCTTAAAGGGTCATCTTCACAAGCATATGCTTGGTAGATCACTTATCCTCAAACACACAAGCTCACAATTGGGGACTTGACAAACCACCTTTTCCTTCAAGTGTTTTCACATACAACCACATACGCACACCCATATCTCATTTGAAAGGTGAGAAGGATCGAAGCTTGCACTCAAGAGCTATGGTGGGAGAGAAAGAGCAAGAAAGAGAGAGACAAGAAATGGGAACTCCAATGGTCACAATGTGTGATCGGGCCTTCCTTTATTCAAACTGTCACTAAAATAATAAAGAATAAAGTGACGGTGACAGGCGCCCGCCACCTGCAGTGTGCAGTGGCGGTGATGACTGTCAGTGTAGTAATACACGAGTGGCTAGGAGGAGGCATCTTTACCCCCAACAACCTCCCACTTAAAGGCAAATCTGCCCTTGTGAGGAGTGAAAGGAAAAAAGAAAAAAGACAGTACAACATGTACACATGTACAAGAGGATGAGGAAAGAGGTCATCTCATCCCACGCCCATCAACCTCCTGAGGAAGGCAAAACGCTCTGTAAAGAGGCTTTTCGTGAGCAGATCTGTAGGATTCTCGTCAGTCGAGATCTTGACAAGGTCAACAGACTTGTCCTCAACGACCCCACGTATGAAGTGATACCTCACCTCAATATGTTTCGTCTTCGCATGGAAGACCGGATTCTTGGCTAATTGAATAGCACTCATAGAATCTGAATGCAGTGTAGGGATAGCATCAATATCAAGGTCAACAAAACCAAACGACCCAAACAAATGGCCTCCTTGCAAGCCTCAATGGTGGCTGCAACATACTCGGTCTCTGTAGTAGAAAGGGTCGTGCATTTTTGCACCTTGGACATCCAAGAAATAGCACCTCCAGCATAGGTGAATACATAGTCAAAAGTGGATTTCCTACTATCTACATGTCCTGCATAATCAGAGTTAGTGTACTCCACGACTCCTGTATCCTGGCTGCCATAGCATATGCACATATCGGCAGTGCCCTTCAGGTACCTCATGATACCCTTCACGGCATCCCAATGCTTCTTGCCAGGTGTAGCCATATAGCATGCCACAACACCTACTACAAAGGCAATATCTGGATGAGTGGCTATCATGGCATACATAAGACTGCCCACTACGGATGCATAGGGAATCTTGGCTATCTCGGCCCTTTGCTCATGTGTCTGCAGATAATCAGCCTGTGATACCTTCACATAAGAAGGCAATGGACAGCCAATAGGCTTTACGTCCTGCATGCGGAAGCACTCAAGGACTTTATGAATGTACTCCCTCTATGACAAGTAGAGGAGTCCATGATGCCTGTCGTGTCTAATGCGCATACCAAGTGTGTGAGAGGCCTATCCCAGATCTTTCATCTCAAAGCTCTTCTTGAGCTGAGCCTTAAGAGCATCTAGCTCATCATGAGCTTTCCCTGTATCAGCATGTCATCCACATAGAGTACTAAAATCAATAAAGAACCATCACAAGCTTTCTTTTGTAAAGACACGGATCCATAGCACTCCTGTTGTAGCCTTGTGATTGCATTAAGGCATCAAACTTATAATACCACTACCTAGGGAGTGGTATCAAACTTATGATACCACTCCCTAGGTGCTTGCTTCAAGCCATAAAGACTTTTCTTCAATTTGCACACTAGGTGCTCCCTGCCAGGTTTTGCAAAGCCCTTAGGCTGCTCCATATAAATCTCATCATGCAAGTCCCTATGTAAGAAAGCCGTCTTGACATCCATCTGGTATAAATCCAAGTCAAGCTGAGCAACCAAATCCAAGAATAAGCGCAGGGTGGTCATCTTAACCACAGGAGAAAAGACCTCATCAAAGTCCACACCATGCTCCTGCTTAAAACCCTTTGCTACCAATCTAGCCTTGTATGTCGACTTGGGGTGTCCAGGGATACTTTTAAGCTTGTATACCCACTTTCATTGCAAAGCCTTCTTGCCCTCAGGCAAGGAAACCAAATCCCAAGTCTCATTCTTATGCAAGGAGTCTATCTTAGACTGCATAGCCCTCTCCCAGGAGTGGCTGTCACCCCTGCGCATAGCCTCATCATAAGTGAAAGGCTCTCTTGCATCTATAACCAAGACATAATGTATCGAGGGTTGAAATGTATCAGGTGGATGTTTGTCTCTAGTAGACCGTCTCACAGCAGGCTCTGCTGCCTGCCCAGTGGCCTGTCCAACACCCTGACCATGAGCACTTGCTACAGCTGTAGGCTGTCCAACTGGCTGTGCGGGAGGTCTCAGCTCCTTTTGAAATATGACCTGCGCCTGCGGATCCCAGATACGGTAACCCATCTCGCCTGCATCCCCATAACCAAGGAAAATGCATTTGACACTCTTACAATCTAGCTTACTTCTCTTGTCCTTGGGCATATGGAAAAATGCCTCACATCCAAAGACACAGAAATGCGCATAAGATGGAGGTTTTCCAATCCATATATCCTCTGCAACCTGGAAATCCAAACCACTAGAAGGTGATCTGTTTATGATATGCACAGTTGTACTAACTGCCTCAGTCCAAAAGCTCTGTGGTAGGCCTGCATGGCTAAGCATACTGCGTACATGCTCATGGATGGTTCTATTCATCCGCTTAGCCAAACCATTCTGGGGGGGGTGTAGGGGGTGGTCAACTAATGGTTAATACCCCTCTCATCACATAACTGCTCAAAAGCACACGAGACATACTCATCCCCATTATCTGTCCTTAGGCATTTTAGCCTATACCCAGACTGGTTCTCAACTAATGCAAGCCATCTCTGAAACACAGCCAAGACATCGAATTTCAGTTGAATGGGATAAGCCCAAAATTTTCGTGAAAAATCAACTATGAAAGTAACAAAATACTTTGCACCACCCATAAACTGACAAGGCATGGGCCCATAGACATCCAAATGTACCAATGCCAAGGGCTCACTCATGCGTGGCCTATCAGACTTCTTATGCATAGACCTAGTCTGCTTACCATAAAGACAATGCTCACATGAATCAAAACTTGCATAGTCAAGGGGCGGTAATTACTGCAAACGAGAAAGCATTTTCATTCCCTTCAAAGACATATGGCCCAAACGGGCATGCTAAAGAGATACATGTGGGATAGAACCCACAGACAGAACATGATCAAGGGAAGAAGTGGATACAATCAAGGGATAGAGGCTGCCAGCCTTGGCACCTCTCGCAATCACAAGTCTGCCCACGAGTGATCTTCCATGCAGAGTCTAATCTGCATCATCAAGCTGTCCAGCTAACATGAGACTGTGTGTCAAAGCAGGGACATGACGTACATCCTGCATAACAAAACTGCTGCCAGAAGGAAATTGCAGCCTAACATCAAGAGAGCTGTCATCACCCAAGTGCACAGAACCCGAAATAGTATGGTATGAATGAAACCACTCTCGACAATGTGTCACATGAAAGGACACATCTGAGTCCAAGAGCCAACACTGTGCATACATAGAGTGTATCTCTGTCATCTGTGAAGCACTAGAAGAAGCTACAATGATATAATCATCATCAATATCCTCAAGCTGCATGACATTGATCTCTTCAATTTTAACACTGGAGTTTGCAGGCACTATGTTGTAATCAGAAGACTTATCCTGCACTTTGTCTTTCCCCTTATCTTTGCGCCTTTCATTGCGCAGTTCATGGCATTGTGGCCTAATATGGCCCTTTTTCCCACAATGATGACAAGTAATATCTGCATTCCTGCCACGGGATTTGCTACGTGACTTTCCACGAGACTTGGACCGAGATTCCTGAGAATCCCGTCCACGACCACCACTGCCATTGCCATGCTTTCCATATCAATCATTCCTGCCTCTAACTGTCATAGCATGCGACACACGAGAGGCATCCAAATTCTTATGGTTAACCTCTTCCTACAAAAGAGCACTCTCAACATCAGATAATTTCAAGGTAGCAGTAGAGGCATATAATGCAGTGCGGAATACATCCCATTAAAGTAGATGGTGTACAATACTTGCTTCTATCAGATGTACTGCAATACTTGAAAATAAAGGAAGAAGAGTTGTTTTCCATCCTAGTCAGGGATTCGATAGAAGACCTGATCGATTATGATTACATGGATGTGCATGCAACGATGGCAGAGATTGGAAGATATGATGACACAAGCTTAGATATTGTGAGTGCCATCATAGCAACACAGGAGCATATTACCTCGCTTCAAGAAGATTACCTTGTGCCAGATGCTGAATTTGAAGCACTATAGCATGATTTGTTCAGACCAAGGCCCTAGCTTCCTACGAAGGAGTTTGTAGATCCCTCTGCCCAAAGAGGTGCCTCCCTGACACATAAGGAAATGAAGATACAAGATGATCTAGAGAAGGTGAGATTTCTAACTACCATATATTTTTATGCGATGAAACTTGATGGTAGGGTGTGTCGGGTCCCCTGGAGTCCACCGGTGAAATATTGGCAAAAAATGATGCATGCAGCACTTGTCACCCTTTGCCAGTTCTTATTTCCGTCCTTTCCTTCCACCCTCTTTGTCAAGAAATATAGGCATGGATTCTTTGTATTTGCATTATTGGAGATTCCACATGCATTTTAAAGTTTTCGAGTCTCCTGCAAGATGCCATTCAACCAAGTATTGACCATACCCTTCAACCGAGAGCATCTCACCATATTCCTGACGATCGATGATGCTTGGAATGCTTGTGTGCATAAAGAACAGCTGCAGCACCTCAAATGTATCCTTAGGAACTTCAAATACAGTGACCCACCACACATGTCGCTCAGATTTAACACTAAAGTTCCCTGGGTTGTTCTTGTCGAATTGTAAAGCTCTATTCATCAAAGTTACACTAACTCTTTCAAGCTTTACTCCTTTGATGACCTCACTTTCCTCTAATTTTATAACAAATTGCAATTTACCATTACATTCCTCAACATACATATTGTAGTACATTACCATTGCTGTGACTGCACCTTGTAAAAATCTAAATAGTAATTGTTGAGTTCGGTGAACTTCACCTCATACGCATTTTTTGTCCCAACCTTTAGTGTTTCCATGCATTGAACATGCATGGGATCTCCTATTAGCTGAACCTTTGTATTAAGTTGCCGTTGGGCCTCTATTAACTTTGAAGGTTGAGGAAGAGGCACGATTCTATTTCTCTCAGCACACGACCAAACCCGGCCTTCACACCTTTGAATATCTTTGAGTAAGTCATTGTGCTAATACTGGCCCTGTCACAAATAGATTGTGCATCCACAGCAGCTGAGAACTCATTTGACACATCTTTTAATGTGCACTCAATCACCTTTTTCTTCACAACCTTAAACTTAGGATTGCTCAAAGCATTTTCCAATGTACTTGCCTTCAGCAATCTACTAATACACGATCCAACCTCACCCTCACCTAGGTTCTCTTTCTAGCTAGCTTACATGCTTTGATACGTCGCTTCCACTGGCCGCTATTCACAATTAATCATTGATTGGCTTCTTCTTTCATTTATGCTCCTGTGTTAGCTTGTTGTTGATCTTTCTCAAGTCGTCCAATTGTGCCTTTGCCTCCTCATATGAGATACCAATGTCATGGATAGTGTCATGCATTGAAATAATTTGATTGTTTTGTTGAATTATAGTGTCATTCAGTTGTACCACTTGTCCTATGAGTTGTTGTATATGAAGTTGATGTGCAACGATCACATCATGGCAATTTTTTATGGTTGCTTGGCAAGTTGTAAATACTTTGAATGCCTGATCATTGAGCCGCCTAGTATAATCAAGTAACCCATTTTTACCCTCACACACATACTTCAGCAAATTTGTGATTCCTGAGAAAGTTGGAGGTCTATTGTTTAAGGGGTCAATTGGGTAGATTCCCCCATCAACCCACAAATCCACATGTTTCAATCCCATTTTCCTGTAACTCTGCAAAACCTGAGGGTTGACACTAGTACGTTGGGTTGTTTTGAATAATGGGACATATTCAATCTCTACCTCAATATGCAGCTCCTTCTTTTTTGTATTCATTTTACTATTAATAGAAACATATAGCCTACTTGGTTGTCACAAGAGGTAGAGTGGAGATGCACACAGAGGCACACAAAGGTGCCAAGGGAAAGGGGGGTGTAAGTAATTCACTCTGTTAATAAAGGTTGCATAAACACAGAGAAGAGGTCACAATAGAGCCATGAGAGAGTATAGATATGGGGAAAATATCTCAGAGGGTAGGGATGTCCAAGACTTTTCAAATTTTAGATATTTCTATTTTACCTCCAAAAACATCTCCAAAAAACATGAAATTTGACCAGTTGGTTTGTTTTTTAACCAAAAGCTAGAATATAAAAAATCCCCAAAATATCTTAAAAGGAACTTCCAAAATTTCTTTTTCCTTGTTCTTGATTTAAAAATCAATTACCTCGTATCTACTAATCATTTTGCATTGAAAACGAAGCACCACACTCCCGTAAATAACTAACTCCTTTTTTAATATAAAAATTGGTTGAAAAAGACTTCTTGAATGAGGAGAGAGAAGGAATCTGAGTATATCTTTGTAGATAATATAAAAAAGACAAAACGAGATTGCAAAAGTGGAGAGAGAACATGATTATTTTACTATTCTTCTCTCCTCTTTTCCTTGTTTTAAGGAAGAGAGAGGGGGGGCTAAAAGGCCATTTGTGAGTTCATTTTTTCCTAATGACTTAATGGTCTGCGAAGAAAGTGAAGGGAGTGGCAAGGAGATACTGTTAAATTTTATTAACAGCGTACACCATGCCAAGTCCCTTGCATTTATTGGTGGAGTAGTCTATCTCACTTTTTGTGAGTTGTCAAATGGTGAAGCTCAAAGAAAAATCCATATTGTGTTCCCCTGGTTAGCAAAGCACTACTCCAATAGTGATTTTGGATGTGTCAATATACACATGGAATGTTGTTTTACTATCAAAGGCTCATAAAAGCATAGGAGTACTAAGTAAAGCCTTTTGCAATGTTTTGTAAGCTTGTTGGCACTCAATCAGTCCACTCCCAATTTAGTAAGGGCTTGTACAATGGTCTTGTAATGGTTGAATAATTGAGCATAAAGTGCCTATAGTAATTGGCGTGTCTGAGAAAACATTATACTCTATTGGTGCTTTTTAGTGTGACAGCAACTCCAATATAACTTGAATCTTCAATATTTTAACTACAATCCCATTGTTGGATACAACACGACCTAGAATCATGCCATTTTTTTCCCATAATTGGCATTTCGGTGGATCCAATGAGAGTTGATATTTCTTGCACCATTGAAAGATTCCTTGAAGTTTCTCTAAGTGCTTGTCCCATGAGGCATTGACACAAAGGTCACTGATAAATACTTGAGGCACTTGCAAAGCATATCGTTGAATATAGTGCACATGAGGAATTGGAAAGTTACATACACAATTTTCAATCCAAAGCATGATAATCATTACACAAATGCTCCCCATTCAATGGTAAAGAGAAACTTGTGGCAATCGTCAAGCTAAAGCTGCAATAGATTATATCTCAAGAAGCTATTGAGGAAGCTAATTATATTCCAGAAAAGCCATCAAGGAAGCTATATGCCCCCTTGCGTGTCATAGGCTTAATCATATGTTCAATGTAAGGCGAGACATAGTAGTCTCTCTTAGTAGTTGCATTTATTGTTTTGTAATTTATGCATACTTGGATATTTTCATTTTTCTTGAGGGCAACCACTATATGCTTCCTTGAGAAATTTTTCTAGTTCTTCTCATAAATGAAGCTTGTCTTGGAATACTTTAAGGCGTATGATGAATTTCATCTCATCCTCCTTTGAAAGGTCAATAGAAATATACAACATAGCCAATATAGAGTAAGATTTCTTGTAGCCCATTCTTGTAAAACATATTTCCATTTTTTCGAGTCCAAGATGAGGGTAATTAGTGCCTTTTAACTTCTTTGTGTGTTCATTTATTATATAGGGTGTTTTCTATGTTTTGCGATACTTATTTCATAAAATACCCTCTAAACTACCACTTTAACTCACAAACGGATGTAGACTGAGGCCAACCTCATACTCTACAGTCATTATACACTCACAAACCTTCCTCTAATTTTCAATAATTTTTCTCACCCTTAAACTAATTTTCTCTATCAAAAATCCATTTGTATGATTTTCTATAATTTATTTTTATACTAATTACTAGTTTTTCTCATTTTCAAATTTATGAAGCTTATGTGGACTATGATTCAGCATTACATTTAATATACCTCTATAGGAACACAATTTGAATAATAAAAATCCATGAAATTATCATTTTTCTATTAAATTCACATTGTGAATTTTACGGTTTTGATTTTCATTACATGATTTGCTAGAAATTTTTTACTATTCTATAATTTCAAATGTATTCAAGCATATTCAACCATTTCCAATCATTTTCCATCATAAGAACAAGCGATTCGACATAAAATTCAATAAAAGACCGCTCATTCTATAATCCGCATGTATCATATTTCAAAAATGAGAAGCCGTTGACACTCTTTTATAGCCATTGATGCCTCCTTTACAATTTCAGATATATTCAGACACTTTCAGACATATTCAACCATTTCCAATCATTTTCCATTATAAGAACAAGCGATTCGACATAAAATTCAATAAAAGACCCCTTATTCTATAATCCGCAAGCGTCGTATTTCAAAAATGAGAAGCCGTTGACACTCTATTATAGCGATTGATAACTCCTTTACACTTTCTTGATCCATCCCTCGCATCTCGTCACACAAACTGACACCCATTCCCCTCATTCTCTCAGCCCATATGAACGACATTTATGGCGAGAGAGAAAGAGGAGAGAGAAATACTAAATTTCTATATTTTCATTCAATGCATCAAATCTTGCATGTTTTGCAAATCAGAGCCTAGAATTGCAACATCTCAGCCCATGAGGGGGGAGGATGATTCCAATAGTCACCAAAATCAATTTTTAAATGGATTGAGAGGTTGCCACAAAAATCATTAGGAGAAATATGGACTCTCTTTTTTGCCCCTTAAGGGGTTTCTCTCACCTCTCTCTCTCTAAAAAGAGATTCCAAAATAATATTATAAAAAGAGATCTTCTACAATCAAGAAAATCTCGTTTTTGTGTTTTCAATAGATTTCACCTATTATTTTATTCCCAAACTGCAGGATAAGGTCACTTTTTCTCAAAATCCTCATAACTAAAAAAATACAATTCTATTTTTTCTAAAAACGCAGCCAATCATTCTTTAATGCCCTCATGACTCTTTAATGCCCTCTTTAGTGCCCTCATGACTTTTCAATCATTCTCATTCTCGCTTCTTAAAAGGGCGGAAGTTAAAAAACGATATAAAATGACGTACACATCATATTTTAAGATTATTTTTTACCCAGAGACACCTTTTTGACTCAAGAGTTTCCTTGTAAATTTTCGTCTTTTTTGGACAAGTATATACCTATTTCTGGGCATTTTTTCATTCCCTCAGAAAGCTCTAGTTTTGTCCCAAATTTTGTGCATTCTTCTCTTTCCCTCCAGAATATGGTTTCTTGCATACGAGTTCTTCTGAAGCAGCATTGAGGAGTAGTTTTGATACCATTTGTTGAAATCAAAGAATCTCTATCTACAACACACTCTACCCTGCTACAAGCCATCTTCCTCTTCAGAAATATGCAGTAAGAAATCTCCGTCTTCAACAGTCTATACTACAAGCAATCCAGTGATAATGGAGGTATCTTTATTTTTTAAATCTTTGTGATGTTATTATTCTTCACATTTGTTGTTCAGTCCTTAAGCATCAATTCATAGAGCGAGAGAGAGAGGGGGAGAGAGAGAGAGAGAGAGAGAGAGAGAGAGAGAGAGAGAGAGAGAGAGAGAGAGAGAGAGAGAGAGAGAGAGAGAGAGAGAGAGAGAGAGAGAGAGAGAGAGAGGAGGGGAGAAGGGGGGGGACAGAGAGGACTGTGTGAGATGAACAAAGAAAATAAGTGATAGAGTGACAGATAGTAAATTAGGGTAGAAGATAAGATGATGTTATTGTTTTCCACTAGCCAAGCTTCAGTATGAATGTGTTTAGGGTTTCCTTGATGAATTTTTGTTGAGAGAGAGAGAGAGAGAAAGAGAGAGAGAGAGAGAGAGAGAGAGAATATTTTGGATAGAACAGAAGATAAGATTTGATGCTAATTAGAGGTAGATTAAAAGCCAAGATTACAGGCTGATTAGGGGTTGATTAGGGTCTATCAAGACTGAAAGCAAGAGAAAGAGACAAGAACCAACTGGGTTTTAAAAAAAACACAGATATAGTGAATCAAAGGGGTATAGTTCTGCTATTTGAATGTTAATCCAAGTTAACATTTGCATACTTTTTTTTTTGCAGAATGCAGGTGCAGGATGTACCAAGAGAAAGAGAGATATTCACTTTCAATTGGAGGATGAATATGCACCAATGTTCAAAAGAACTGTGGAAAGAGATGATGCAATAAGATGCAGGATGCAGCAAGAAAGAAATGCAGGGAAAAAAAATGTGGACCTTTGGGTTGATGGGTGCATTTATCCACCCGATCCACTCACTCGAAGGCCACCACAATTTGAAGGGCTTACATCATTTGTAAAGTTTGCTTGTGAAGGCAATGAAGGATTGTATGGATACACATGCAGACTTGTCACACAAGGAATAGCAGGGGCTCATCAAACCTTGACAAATATGCAGACAAGATTACAAGGGAATATGCAGTCTTTGATGGAAAAGGATAGATTATTGGCTGAGAAGGATAGAGAGAACCAGAACCTACAACAAGCAATGTCTGTCATTGAAGATGCTATGCATGCTACACACGTGCAGAATATGGAGTTACAGTCTAAAGTCAATGACTTGGAGAAGGAGAATCAAAACATAGAGAGGAAGCTCACAAAAACTTTGGAGATTGGGCCCACTTTAAAAACCAAAGAGGCACGTCGGCGCATCCGATCCGTTAAACCAATTGGCCAATTAGCCAAAGGAAGTGGACAATATCATAGACGGATATATGCTCAATCTACTACAATGAGAAATATGTTTCCTCATGCAGAGAATGATACTATTGCCAAAGTCCTTAGCAAGAATATGGTCAAAAATGCATTGGAAAATCGTAAATTCAGGGACATTGTGGATGGTGTTGCTAGTGAACGTCTTAGGGATGTGAGCAACTTGTTTACTGCTACAGATGCTCAGGGATTATGTGACAAGGTGGGAATGAGTTCTGAGTCATATAATATGCTCTATCAACAATTGGATACAGGTTTTAAGCAAGTCTTCAATACTAAGCGAGTAATGCCTCTGCCAAAACCATTTCACGTGAAGAAGGCTCAAAAACAACTAAATGAGAAAGTTTTAGAACTAATTGGTGAGCCTACGCATCTGGAACACACACACATATTGAAGTATGGTTCCAAAGAAGTTGCCTTTGTATTGAATGCATCCAACAACTTTGTATTGGATATATGTAGGGTTCAGATTGCTATGGTCAAGTTTTACAATATGTCTATGGAAGAATGTAGAGGCAAGCTTAAGTTTGTCCTCAAACTTGATGAGAGTGAGATTATCAAGGGGCAAAAACTTGAGCGTGTGAGTATAACACTTATGAATCAAGCATTGGATCCCAACATCGATGAAAAACATCCTTTATACTTCAGTGTACAATCGGAGAATGAAATATGGTGGCTTGCAGCATTTGAAGTACCAAAGGAGGACCATGAAGTACTTAAAGTTTTTTTTAACCTCACTAATATACCCAGTGTTATTCAACAGCAAAATAATGGAGCAGTTTTACATGTTGAGGGGTTTGGGGACTATCAAGTTGAATGGCATCTTGCAGGTGATTTAAAAACATTGAAGTGTATGTTTGGTTTATCAAATTCAGCAAATGCAAAATTTCCGTGCATATACTGCATGCAAACTAGGAAGAAAGGGAAAGATGGAAAGAAAGAATGGCTTGCCAAGGCAGGACAACAGGGTGCTCCGACACGTGATCAGAAAGTCATGAGAAATGGAATGCTAATTCCAATGGATCCAAACTGGCGCCCTATTTTGGAAATACCACTAACAAGGGTTCACTTTTGCACATTGCATTGTTTGGTTAGAATAATTGAGAAGCTAGTATATGAATATATATGCTTTGCATACAAGATGCAGCCCGTGTCAGAATCTGATGCTACATGCAAGAAGGTAGAACAAGTCCTCTCTGAAGTTGGATTGCACGGAGGCCAAGTAGAAATAAAAAAGGACGAGAAAAAATCGGGGAAGAGTGGAAATGTTCCTTGTAAACCATGCTTTGGCGGACCCAAGGCTAGGAAGTTTTTATCTCCACCTCGAGATGAGGAAGGCAATATACTAGTAAAACAACCAGAGAAGTACGAAGCATGGAAAAAGTTGCACCTTGCTGTTTCAGATTGGAGCAATGGGGGACGAACGAGGATTGCGAAGGCAGAAGTGTGGATACACCTAGATAGATTAGCAGCTCTCTTACAGAAGTTGGGGTTTATGGATGGTGATGCCAATGCATTTAAAGAGACAGCTGCTAAATTTCATAAGTCCATGGTGGAGGCATGGACTACAAATAGCATAACACACTACATGGTCAGTATTATCACCATTGCAAAAAAAAATCATCATTTCGAATTACTTTGTGTTTCTAATCTCTTTTCTTGTGCAGCATATACTTGAAGCACATGGTCCATACTTTGCAGATCAAGGAAGTTTGGCAATATGGTCAACTCAAGGCATGGAAAGATCTCACTGGCAAGCTCGCTGTGCTTTTCAAAAGGCAACTGATCATGGAGGTGGCATCAATGATTCCAATTCTATGAGGCAATTATTCCAATGGTGGTATAGGAGACTAGAGATACGATACGAGGAAAAAGAAAAGAAGTCCAAAACATCTCAAGCAGAATCTATAAGTAGGGCAATATATGAAGTGAGAAAAGCAAGATATGAAAACAGCACAGCTAGACAACGGCACGCAGAATGGTTGGCAACCCAAGAGAGAGATGGCAAAAAATGGAGACCTAGATAAAGATAATAATTTTGATGCATTTAGAGTCCACAAGAGAGCACAAGTCCCAAGGATATGACACATCAATACTCATATCTCTAACATGAGATGTCTTATAAATTTTCTTTAAAATTTCAAAGGTTTGTCACTATATTTTTCAAAGTCGATTTCGAACTTTGTTTTTTAATTATGAAAAGTCCATTTTGAAATCCTAAGGCAAAGATATGAAAATTCTAAACATTGGAACATTCATTGGCCTAGAGAGAGAGGGGGGGCATGAGGGGGGTGTCAGGAGATAGAGAGAGGTAGGGATGGGGTGGAGAAATGAAATGAAACGATAAATTTAAAATTCATTTACACCACAGTAAGTTTGAAAGTTTCGTATTTAAGTCGTCTCTCCTTTCATTTTTTCCCATTGCTCTCCACTCTACCCTCCACCTTTCTATCCTTCATCATCACACCCATGGCACGTTCCAAGCTTCCTATCAAAAAGGCGCCTGCGAGAGCAAGAGCTCAACACTCTTCCGAATCTAGTGAGCGTACTGTGAGTGACAAAGATCCCCTGGTGACCGATAACGGTGGCCCTACTGCAGCCAATAATGGTGGCGCTACTGTGGCCAACAATGGTGGCCCTAGTATGGTCGATAATGATGGTTCGCCATTGTCCAGAAATGCTGGTCCACATGCTCCAGCTGCTCCACCTCCCACTACTGCTCCAACTCGTAATACACGCCCTCCAACACATAAAAAGCGAAGATGGAGACCAGGCACAGCTGCGCTACGCGAGATAAGGAAATTCCAGAAGAGTGCCGACTTGATTATTCCTAAGGCACCATTCTCCAGGTTGGTGCGAGAAATACTGCAAGATCTACAGTCAGGGCATCATCACAAGTTCTTTTCGAGGAACCAGGCAAGGAATGTGGGGCGATGGTCAAGCCAAGCCTTGCTTGCTCTCCAAGAAGCAGTTGAAAGCTACTTGATTGATCTAATGAGTGATGGTCAACTTTTAGCCATTCATGCCCGACGTATCACTATTAAGCCCATAGATCTGGTTCTTGTTCGCAGGATCCGCAATAACAAGGATGCATTTAATCTTAATGTCAACAATATGCTTTGAGAAGCTACCTTGTAATTGGATCTATGTTTTTAGCTCAGGTTTGGTTATAGATTGTAAGGATCTTAGTTTTGGGTTATCTTTCCAATAGACTTTCAAGTATTTGATAGTAGTGGCCTGCAAAATGGAGCTAAATTTTCCCTAGCTCTAGTTGTACTTGGTGCGATGCACTATCTACCGTGTATTTCATAGTTTCGCAATGCTAAATCCAATATGTGATATTCTATTTTGACCATGTTTCGCATTGTGTGAATTTTCAAGTTTCCAATTTTGTAAGTAGTTTTGTTGAGGATAAATTCAATGTGCAACCACGTACACGTCGGTGATCAGTTGTACATGGGCCGATGCACTATATCCTTACTATATTTAGTGGTTTGGCAACAGTATATCTGATGCGATATTCCATTTTACCCATGATTTATTTTTTGTCAATTTTTAAGTTTCCAATGTTTCGCATTGCGAGGTTGACAATACATTTAATCTGCAGTTGCACACACTCATTATCAATACATTTAATCTACAGTTGCGAGGTTGACAATACATTATCAGTGCAGTATAATGCAGTTAACGCATTTTCAAAAAAAGATTGAACCGTCAAATTTATAAATCGGAATCTGGTGAAACTTCACCCTCATGCTGGGCATTAGAAAAACTCATTTATATTAAAAATTTGGCCCCATCAGAAGCCTCTGGGTCACCTGTTCGGAGGCTCGCATCTGGGGCCCTGAATCTAGGGATTCAGGGCCCCAGACGCGAGCCTCCGGACAGGTGATCCAGAGTCTTCTGTTGGGGCCAAAAAAAATTTGGATGGTTGATGTGTCCTTGAGGAGCCTACAGGTAAAATTTCATGTGAATCGGAGCACTGGTGATATTTTTCCTAAGCGTGGATTCATTAATTGAAATTTTAGGGTTTTTGAAAAGTTTGGCTATAAGTTTAAAGTTTCACCTCATTTTACACATTTCACTTTTGAGTTCTGAGTTCTCTCTCCTAGAAGACATGGTACGCACCAAGCAAGCGGCTCGGAGATACCCCCTGGAAATTCCATACGGCAGCCACGTCCTCCAGCTCCACCACCACCACCACCACGCCAGCATCGCAAGCGTCGATGGAAGCCAGGCACAGTGGCTCTTCGCGAGATCCGCCACTACCAGAAGACCACTCACCTCCTGATACCGAAGGCTCCATTCCAGAAGTTGGTGCGGGAGATCACGGAGGGCATACTGATCATGAACAACAGGAACCAGTTTCCAAACACATCACGCGCGAAACAACCGGATCACTGGACTGCCCAGGCCCTCCTCACACTACAAGAAGCTGCTGAAGCCTACCTCATCGACTTATTTGGAGACTCAGTCTATGCAGCGGTGCATGCAAGGAGGGTCACTGTCACCGAGAGGGATCTGCGGATAGTCAGGTTCTTTCGGCGATGGAAAGATAGTCCTTGCGGAGGTCAGCAAGGATAGAGGTGTACAAACTCAAAAGCACATGGAATGTAGCTTCTGAAGACATTTTGTAAAGCCTTGGTTGTAATGGACCCATGTAAAATTGTTATTAATACAAATACAAAGTTTTTGGCGCGTCTTATTTTTGTTTAGTCACTTGATATTTATTTTATTTACGTCGTTGAGTTATCGTTACATGCGTTCGAACAAATACATGTTGCGCACGAATTCGATAAAGCACTGTGTATTAAATTTAGGGTACGAATCATGTTACGTATAAATTCGATAAATAAATGTAACATTCAAGTAAAAAAAAACAGTAAATGACACGTATCACAAACTACATTGCACGCGAATCCAACAAACATCAATTTTCATTACTTGAAGAGAAGATTACAAAGTGCAGTACATCAGTGATGCGATATCAGTAGGCAATAAGTACATCTATTCTCTCCTAGGCTTCTTGGAGCTAGGCTCCCCATGGTCAGAGCTATTCTTGATCATAGGCAACAATACATTTTGCCCCAATAGTTCCTGTCTAATGACAGTGGGGTCTTCAACACCGGCAACCATGCCACGGGCCACCATGGAGAAAAGTGGGCCAGACCTAGTACTCGTGAATAAGTAGAGTACTTGTTAGTACTCGTGGGCCAGACCTAGTACTCGTGAATAAGTAGAGAAGCTCTCAACTGTAAACGCCCCGAACAACGTAGTATGCTTAACAATTATGATATTCGCTTGTTTTCAAGATTTAATATAAAAGAGAATGAACACTTAAAGCTAAAAATGAAAATTACTCACAAAATTATAGCCATGAAAATGTAAAAGTAATGGAGACAAGATTGAGGGTTGAAGATGGGCAACCCCCCCCCCCCCCCGAAGGAATGTATTTCTGCTCAACCCAAGTCCCTTAGGGAAGAGCTCAGTTACAATCAACCTAAGAGTGAGAAGAAGTAATTCTCACTCTCACAAAATCATGCAAAGATGTACAAACACACATACATTATCTATTATGCAATGATAAGAACTAATTTCTTTACAGTATGAGAGAAGAAAAAGGGGAATTCAGCCTTTCTCCATCGTTGATCAACAGTACATGGATAGGGCTTGCTTCTTGTAGCTAAAATGGAAGAAAGAGCTCGAGAAGGAGGTGCTGTGATGAATTTACAGGCTTGCTGTCCTGTAAACAGCAGTGATAGAAGAGGGCATATGGAGGAATTTGATAATAGAGAAGTGGGGGATGATGATGGGGATGGATGGGGCCAGTTTCCGGCTATCTGTGGGTGCTGTACATGAGTTTACAGCAAAGAAAAATGATTATGAATGAAGAAAAACGAGCTCTTATTTATAGGAGAGAGGAGAGCTAGTACAAAAGGGGAAAGTGGAGTAGCACAAGACAAGTGTCCAGCCACATGTCATGAGATGTGACAAGTGGTGGGACACTTGGAAACTTGTGTGACAAGTGTCTTAACACTTGTCTCTTCTCTATGGCCTTCCTTTTTAGGTTGAATACTGTCAAGAATAGAAACAACCAAATTTAGTAAGCACAGTCAGAGTACAGAACTTACTTTTTTTAGAATGACATCCCTATTTTTTAGGACTAGCATTTTTAGGCTAATTCGAGGCTCCTAAATTTTAGGGATCTCCTAAAATTTAGGGACCCCCCAATATGGGTGTCATATGAAAGCTTTTTTCGTGTACATCGCAAAAATGGTATCCGAATCTTCATGTGACTTTCTTATGCAAAGAAATGTGCATTTCAAGCTTTCAGCCCACACATGCACATTATACAAGCATTTCATGATCATGCCATCTTGTTGATTGTAACTGTTTGTTCTGGTGGATCTAGCCCACACTTCAAGGCATCAATCCTTTCTGTGTGCGAGTCTAACCCGGATATGCGTGAGTTCTAGTCACAGGCGCCCAATCGGGTCATATAGGTGGAAGTGTGAACTATCTTTTCTCTAACCCACCGCGTGGGTCCACCATAACCTGTGACTACTCATCAGTGGCCAGCTCCAATACACTTTTCTTTATATCTAATTAGTGCAAAGGAAATAAATTTAATAAATCATTACATAGACAAATTAATGAAAAAGGATACAAATTCTGTTTCTATAGAGTTGTGACAGCCCTCTGGCTTTTATTCAGCTGTCCTCAGCTGAAAAGCTTCTTGATATTGCTGTAGAATATTTGGGTAATCCTTCATGAATTTTTCATCTACCCACTGTGCATCTGTTGTGGGTAGATTTTTGAATTTTAGTAAGAATTTTCGTGTCACAAGGCCACTTCTCGTGGTTCGATCCTTGAGAAACAAAATCTTTTCAGGTTCCAAGAGTTGCTCTGTTTCTTCAACTTCTGGGGGATCTTCAGTAATGGGTTCCTTTGGTTCTGGTCCTATGTAAGGTTTTAGCAAACTTACATGAAAAGCATTGTGTATTTTCCAATGAGCAGGAAGCTCAAGTCGATAAGAAACTTCATTTATTTTCTCAATCACTTTGAAGGGTCCAAAGTATCTACTGGAGAGCTTTGGAAAAGATGAATTTTGACCAGAACCTTGTTTGAGCCTGCTTTTATCAATCTTTAGCAAGACATATTGACCTTTTTCAAAATCCAAAGGTCTTCTTCGTTTATCTGCTTGCTTCTTTTGTCGCTCTTGGGAAACTTTGATAGTGGCTCGAACTTGATCCATTGTGGTTTTTAAATCTGAAGCAAACTCATCAGCAGCAAAAATCTTATCGTTAGTGCGAATAATTGGAGGAGGAATCACTTTACCCTGTACTATTTCATTTGGAGCTTTCCCTGTGGATGAGTGCACTGTATTGTTGTAAGCAAACTCCAATAATGGAAGATATTTCTCCCATTGTGACTTATGTTCACTAACATAAGCTTTCAACATATCCAAAAGAGTGAGATTCATCACCTCTGTTTGGCCGTCAGTTTGAGGATGAAAAGCTGAGGAGAACTTTAAAGTGGTTCCCAAATTCTCAAATAAAGCACGCCAAAAGTTACTTGTGAATTTGGAGTCTCTATCTGAAATGATCTCAAAAGGCATACCATGTAATCTGAAGATATGTTGAATGAAAAGTCTTGCAGCTTGTGCGGATTTCAATGTTTTATGACATGGAATAAAATGTGATTGTTTGCTGAATCTATCAATTATGACCCAAATCATATCATGACCTTGAGGTGTTCTTGGAATACCTGAGATGAAATCCATTATGATAGATTCCCATGGATCTTTGGGCACTGGAAGAGGTTGCAACAATCCTGGAATCTTCTGCCTATCATATTTAGATTTTTGGCATACCAGACAAGCCTCAATGAAGTTATGTGTATCTTTTCGTAATGTTGGCCAATAAAAGTAGCGCTCAATTGCACTTAGAGTGGCTGCCCTCCCTCTATGCCCTGCATAAGGGGGTTCATGACTTTCTTTAAGCACCTTTTGTCGAACAGGAAGAGTGACACAAAGGCGATTGTTCATGAGAAGGTAACCGTCTTTGATGGAATAATCTGGATGAGAACCTCCTTGCTATAAATTTGACCAAATTGCTGCAAAATCAGTATCTTCATCATAAGTATTTTTCATCGTTTGAAAATCTTCATGATGAGCCACTGTAATAGTTGCAATGCGAGGCACTCTAGAAAGTGCATCAGCAACTACATTTTGTTTCCCTGGAGTGTACATAATTTGAAAATGAAACATAGACAAGAAATTTTCCCATCTTGCATGTTTCTCCTGCAAATGCTTTTGAGTCTTGAAATACTTCAAGCTTTGATGATCGGTTTTAATAAGGAATTCATTGCCTAAAAGATAATGTTTCCATATCTTTAAAGCATGAACCACTGCTAAGAGCTCCTTTTCATAAATGTCATACCTTTTCTCCACATCATTTAGACGGCGGCTTTCAAAGGCTACGGCATGGCCTTCTTGATTTAGCACTGCACCAATACAATCACCGCAAGCATCTGCTTCCACCACAAATGGTTTTACCAGATCTGGAATGATAAGAACAGGTCCAGAAGTAAGAGCTGTTTTCAGCCTTGTGAAGGCTGCCTTCTCTTTTTCCTTCCATTGGAAAGAGATCTTCTTCTTTGTAAGGTCATGAAGTGGAGAAGCCATATGTGCAAAATGCTTGATGAAGCGGTGGTAATAAGAACATAAGCCAAGAAACGATCGCACCTCATGTACATCACGAAGATGAGGCCATTCTTGGATTATCCTGATCTTTTCAGGATCCATCTAAATCCCTTCAGAAGAGATGACATGCCCAAGGTAATTTATTTTATGCATGAAAAATTCACTCTTTTTACCATTTACCAAGAGTTGATTTTGTTGTAGTAATTGTAGAACAATTTCCAAGTGTTGATGATGCTCCTCTTCATTCTTGCTAAAGACAAGAATATCATCAAAGAAAGTACCGACATATTGTCGATGCTCTCTAAAGATGCGCTCCATCATTCGATTAAAGGTGGCTGGTGCATTGGTTAATCCGAAAGGAACCACCAAGAATTCATAAAGACCGTATGAAGTGCGGAAAGCAGTTTTGTGTACATCTTGTGGTATTACCCTAATTTGATGATAACCACTCTTTAGATCAATACGGCTGAAAACCTTTGAGCCTCCTAGACGATCCAAAATGTCGTCAATTCTGGGAATAGGAAACCGATTCTTCACAGTGATTTTGTTGAGGGCTCGATAATCAATGCACATCCTGAATGTGCCATCTTTCTTTTGAACAAGAAGAACCGGTGAACAAAATGGTGAGCTACTTGGCCTAATTAGCCCACAGTTGAGTAGGTCTTCGACTTGCTTTCTGATTTCTTCTTGTTGAGGACGGCTCACACGGTATGGTGCTATATTAGGAGGAGAACTGCCCGGGATAATATCAATATGATGGTCTTCTGGCCTTTCTGGGGAAAGCTGATAAGGAAGATCTTCCGAAAAACAATCTTTATACTTTTCCAAGAGCTGAAGTTGCTCTTGGTTTTCAGCATTCATATTATCTTTTACATCAGTGACATAAAGCAGACAACATTGAACACAATCCTTAATTGCTCTAGAGACTTGCATATGGCTTACCATAGGTATGGTGTCTCCAGAAACTCCAGCTTGGATCTCGTACTTCTTGCCTTTGTTGGTGAGTTCTACCTTCTTTTTCTGAGAGAAGATGGTTGAATCTACTCTATGATTCCAGGGCATGCCAAGAATCACATCGCAACCATCAAGGTCTCCGATACAGAAGGTATCTTCGTCACTGTAGCCTTGAATTTGAAACTTGAGCTTGCCAATGTAGGGTATCACAGTCTTCACTGTGTCACCTTCATCAGCATTTAAAGCTTGGCGAACTTCTGCCGAAGTGTCCATCTCTTCGTTCATACAAAATTTGAAATTGACGAATAAACTTCAGAAGAAGATCAGGATTTCGGGAACCATCATACATACTGAACTTGATCTTCTTTTCAAGTTGAGATAGTGACTTAGTCTTCTTCTTCTTCTTATGCCTTCGTCCATGCTCGGATCTTGAGGTTGAAGATGATGAAGTGCTTGATGGGGATGAAGATGGAGACGAGGGTGAAGAATGTCGATGTCTTTGACGATGATGAGGTCTTCCACGAGAAGGGTGTGACTCTTCATTACTAGAAGAGGATCCATCAGAATAGGTGCCAGATGACTTTGAAGAAGAGGATGAGCTTCGACGCGATCTCTTTCTTTGTCTTGAAGTAGAATGGGACTGCCTCTTAGAAGTAGTTGGACTTCTTGATCGGCTCCTTTCATTGGTATGGCTTTGTCTCATTGAAGTAGATGGGCTTCTTTCCTTGAATTCTTTGGGATTCTCAACTTTTTCTAGTTTGAGAAGTTGCTCACGAATTTGCTGATTCTCCTCTCTAAGACTTTGAATGGCTTGAAGGATAGCACTCGATTGATCCATTGAGACTAAAGAAAAAAAATATATGCTCAAGCACTCAATGCAAGGGCTGAAAACAAACAAACTTATAGTTGTAAGCACTACTAGTGTTGGGGGTGAGGACCGAGCCAAAGCTCTGATACCACTGTAAACGCCCCGAACAACGTAGTATGCTTAACAATTATGATATTCGCTTGTTTTCAAGATTTAATATAAAAGAGAATGAACACTTAAAGCTAAAAATGAAAATTACTCACAAAATTATAGCCATGAAAATGTAAAAGTAATGGAGACAAGATTGAGGGTTGAAGATGGGCAACCCCCCCCGAAGGAATGTATTTCTGCTCAACCCAAGTCCCTTAGGGAAGAGCTCAGTTACAATCAACCTGAGAGTGAGAAGAAGTAATTCTCACTCTCACAAAATCATGCAAAGATGTACAAACACACATACATTATCTATTATGCAATGATAAGAACTGATTTCTTTACAGTATGAGAGAAGAAAAAGGGGAATTCAGCCTTTCTCCATCGTTGATCAGCAGTACATGGATAGGGCTTGCTTCTTGTAGCTAAAATGGAAGAAAGAGCTCGAGAAGGAGGTGCTGTGATGAATTTACAGGCTTGCTGTCCTGTAAACAGCAGTGATAGAAGAGGGCATATGGAGGAATTTGATAATGGAGAAGTGGGGGATGATGATGGGGATGGATGGGGCCAGTTTCCGGCTATCTGTGGGTGTTGTACATGAGTTTACAGCAAAGAAAAATGATTATGAATGAAGAAAAACGAGCTCTTATTTATAGGAGAGAGGAGAGCTAGTACAAAAGGGGAAAGTGGAGTAGCACAAGACAAGTGTCCAGCCACATGTCATGAGATGTGACAAGTGGTGGGACACTTGGAAACTTGTGTGACAAGTGTCTTGACACTTGTCTCTTCTCTATGGCCTTCCTTTTTGGGTTGAATACTGTCAAGAATAGAAACAACCAAATTTAGTAAGCACAGTCAGAGTACAGAACTTACTTTTTTTAGAATGACATCCCTATTTTTTAGGACTAGCATTTTTAGGCTAATTCGAGGCTCCTAAATTTTAGGGATCTCCTAAAATTTAGGGACCCCCCCCAATATGGGTGTCATATGAAAGCTTTTTCCGTGTACATCGCAAAAATGGTATCCGAATCTTCATGTGACTTTTTTATGCAAAGAAATGTGCATTTCAAGCTTTCAGCCCACACATGCACATTATACAAGCATTTCATGATCATGCCATCTTGTTGATTGTAACTGTTTGTTCTGGTGGATCTAGCCCACACTTCAAGGCATCAATCCTTTCTGTGTGCGAGTCTAACCCTGATATGCGTGAGTTCTAGTCACAGGCGCCCAATCGGGTCATATAGGTGGAAGTGTGAACTATCTTTTCTCTAACCCACCGCGTGGGTCCATCATAACCTGTGACCACTCATCAGTGGCCAGCTCCAATGCACTTTTCTTTATATCTAATTAGTGCAAAGGAAATAAATTTAATAAATCATTACATAGACAAGTTAATGAAAAAGGATACAAATTCTGTTTCTATAGAGTTGTGACAGATCCAATTTAATATTAAAATGTAATAAACGAGCAGCAGAGATGCGCTACAATATATCATTGTGCAAAGACAATATTCTCTAGATTATAGACCTCTAACCTGCAATTTAATTATGATTTTTAACTGCACGATTGAGTAATTACAGTATGTATTATCGCACGCTTGGATCACAGTAAACTAAAATTTAAAGTACTCAGAAGTTCAAAAAAGGTATGTATTCGCTCTTTATAAAGTTTTTTTACAAGGATTCCACTATCTCAAGGATATGTGGAGAAGCACATTGTTTACATGTCATGGATTGCTCACTACGAGTCCTGACTTTTCTATTATCTAACTTGAAATAGAAGTTGTAGAGGGGCTCACTAGACATTAATTGGATTTCTTGTCTCAGAAAATAAATGGGCCAATGACTCTCTGCACTGACTACGAAAGGATTATGACCACTCCACAAGATTACCACATCTACGAGCGCTGTATGTGTGTCATCTCGGATATCTTGATCCAAGCTGATCCACTCCCCTCGCAAAAGTCGCCATCTTCTATATCGAAAGCGAATGCACAAAGTTTGTCTAGCAATGAAATACCTGTAATAAAAACAAAAATAATAGTAAGTGATCAATGCGACTAACATAACAATTCATCTAAGCAAGACCTATGTCAATTAAATCAAGGTATGCAAAGTAGTAAAAAAGTTTTACCTGAATGTAATATCAGATTGGTTGACCCTGCACTCAATCGTCTCATCAAAATGTGTTCTTTTGACTTCCCAAGACTCACCCAATAGCTGACTCATCCATTCCTCGGATGGACACTTGCATTGATAAGTAATCTTTGTTTTCTTCAAAACATCACATGAACCAAACAAATGTGCAAACAATGAGAATGGAATAAACCAATTAAGATGCACATCTTTGGAGCCTGTGGTGGGTTTCATAGCACTATTGATGTCAGATTTTATCTTCGACTTGCAAGCTCCTGACAACTCCAAGCTACCAATGAACCATTCACCACTAGACAGTGGCGGCAATGGGACATGCTGCAATCTCTGGCTTTCTACCATATACAATGAGTTATAAAAAAAGATATTTTGAGTGGCAAGTTGACTTGTAGAGGTATTATCATAGATCAAAGAACCTATCTCTTCATGCCAAACATGTATCTTGCCGCTTAAACATTCCACATTCTGCCATTCATGCAAAGTCGATGGATATAGAGTTGTCAATCAAACAAGACTGAATTAGAATACTGCAAAGACTTTTAAAAACAACTCTGATACAAAAGAATAATCAATGATAAAATTTAACAACTTACTGTTTTGTTTATAATTTGCAATGTTGTTCTCGTCGTGTACAGAGATTTGTTTATGCGTATAAACATGTTGAATCAACACTTCTGTTACTGCACTTGTGCCATTAAACACTTTTCTGAACTCTAGAATTCTACCTTTCCAATGTTTGCTAGGGTTTGCAACATCCTTGCGCTTGACCTTGAAACTCCCTCGAGTACTTGGGTGCATCAAAATCCAATCCAACTTATAATACTTATCACAAATCCAATTACCGCCATTATCTTTCCTGTTGAAGACCTCCACTGCAAGTATACTACTGATATTTTTCCTCCGTGAAGACATCTGTAACAACCAAATACAAAAGTTACCTATCAACATGTGTATAATTTGCAAATGTTATCTCCAAATGAAATTAAATTTAAATGGATCAATTTAAAAAAGAAACATTGTACCTGTAATTTCTTTCACAAAGATCCCTAGATATGTTGAACAAGAAGTTGACTTATAGCAAGACCATTGTTCCTTCACTGACAGATTCCTGTAGTACAAAAACAAAAGAAATATTGGGTCAACACATACATATAACTTATATAGGCTTTGTCCAAATGCGTTGAAATTTAACCATGGAACAGTAGTAAAAAATGGCAATATACCTGTGGCTTTCTCTGCAAAAAATCCCAAAGATGTTGTAGAAGTTGAGTTCTTAATAAATCATTGTTCTTCACCCTCGGAGATTCTTGGAGTAAAAAAACAAAGGAAAGCTCAGTATGCATGTAACTTGTATACATTTTGTCTAAACGAGATAAAATTTAACAGTGGAGCAACAAAAAAACAAGACAATATACATGTAACTTTGTTTACAGAGAAACCCTAAGATGTTGTAGAAGTTGAGTTCTTAATAAATCATTGTTCTTCACCCTCGGAGATTCTTGGAGTAAAAAAACAAAGGAAAGCTCAGTATGCATGTAACTTGTATACATTTTGTCTAAACGAGATAAAATTTAACAGTGGAGCAACAAAAAAACAAGACAATATACCTGTAACTTTGTTTACAGAGAAACCCTAAGATGTTGAAGAAGAAGTTGAGTGTTCAAAATCCCAAAGATGTTGTAGAAGTTGAGTTCTTAATAAATCATTGTTCTTCACCCTCGGAGATTCTTGGAGTAAAAAAACAAAGGAAATCTCAGTATGCATGTAACTTGTATACATTTTGTCTAAACGAGATAAAATTTAACAGTGGAGCAACAAAAAAACAAGACAATATACCTGTAACTTTGTTTACAGAGAAACCCTAAGATGTTGAAGAAGAAGTTGAGTATTCAAAATGTCACTATTATTGACTGTAAGAGACTCCTAGAGCATCAAAACAAAAGAAATTACATGTCAAAGAATGTACATAACTTGCACAGGTTTTCTCCAAACGAGATAAAACTTTACCATAGAACATCTATGGAAGAGAAAAATATACCTGTAGAGTTTTGTGAAGAGAATCTTCGGGCTTTGGTAAAACAAGCTCTGCTCTCATGAAACACATGAATCTCTCTCTATGCTTGTGCAAAGCAAATGAAATTTTACAGGGTTACAGACATGGCAAGAAACAGTGAGGCTGTAAAATTTCGTCAGGAAAGAAGAAGCGGGGAAAGAGATATGACAAATTTGAGTTCCGCCTAAAAAAGAGGGGGAAACTGAAAAGGGGAGAAAAGAAAAGTCAAACATAAAAAATAAGAAAATAAAAATTCGAGGCACAAACTTCCAAGAAGTGACAGCTTTGTACTCCCCTTTTCCCTTATTTTATTGCTGAGGGAAGATTTGGTCCAAGATATGGCTAGAAGATTCATGTTACATGAATCTGGAATCCCAGCTCTCTCATTGGTTAGGCCTATATTTGTTTATTCACTCCTTAAGGGGCAAAAAAGAGAGTCCATATTTCTCCTAATGATGCCAGGAGGCATATTCCACGGTGGATTCCATAAACTTAGATGACCGGGGCTCATACGCAAAGAGGATTCTTTGTGCGAGAAGTTGATGGGGACGCCTGTCCTTTTCGGGCGTCTTATTAATTTAGTGTGTACATGGGTGATTCCATAGCGGGTGATTCCGCAAAATGCATATTAAATTAATAAGCGTTTATGAGTTTAGAGTGCGCACTCGTAATAAATTAAGGTTAGGATTTATTTCTAACCATTTGATTTATTTATGTAGCTGAAGACTGCTAGGTATTCACTTTTGTCGGTTTAATTGTATTATTTTACTAACGATTGTGAATGCTTCAGTTGATGTGTAGAGATAGCAGCAGTGGCGGAGGAAAGCATTGGAGTCTAGCAGGTTTTCGACTCTTGGACTAGATTTTGATAGGCGCCACGCCTATATTTTGATTATGTCTATAGAGACATCAATTATTTATTATTATTTTGTATGCGCTTATGCGCCTGGATATGTTATTTTTATTTGGACATTGAGATTGGGCGTGCCAGACTCTTTGGGCACCGTCCATTAGCTTTATTTTCATATTTTTGGTAGAAAGCAACTCAAAAGCTAAAAGCTTGTATATTTTTGTAATTGGGCTATTTTTGAGCATAAAGATTGGAAATATACATTAAATACATGCTTTGTGAAGCGCTCACACAAGGCATGGGGGAGATTCAACCCAATTTGTCTCTTGTCTCATGTCGTGCTTGTTTTTACATTGATTTTTGTGCTAAAAAGTAGAGTGCTTTGTTCTTGGGGACCTTTGGGAATTCACTACGAGAGCTACCTGCCTCCGATCTGCGCACCAGTGGTATCAGAGCGGAGCAGAGATCAAGGGCTTCCAATCGCTACCAATCTCGGGCGAAGGCGGAGCTCCAGGAACAAACGGCCTCTACAGTCAATCTCGTCGCGAACCGTCGATACAGGCAGACTTCTGGCGATCAAGAACCCATGTTTCCACTCTCAGATCGCGAAGGACCACTCTCTGTCGGCGGAGGACCACTCCCTCAACTCCATCATCAAGTCGTGATAAAACAGTGAGAAAGCTCTAATCTTCTTCATTAAAAAGCTTAGTTTTAAGCTTAAGAAGCTTATAAGCTTCATAATCTTCAAATCGTTGGCAAGAAGATCATCCCGAAAATCGCGCGCTGTCAAAAACGCCCCCCCCCCCACGATCAGAAAAAACGGCGGACTTACTGACTTACTTAAGCTTATTAGCTTAAGCTTAACTAATTAAGCTTAAGTCCTACTATACTCTGCAAGTTCTACTGGGCAGACAAGTCTGCAAACTCTCGGTCACGCGCTTCAGAAGTCAAGTTTCATAAGTCGACACTAATCAAGTCCCGCAAGTTCTGCAAGTCGGCTAAGTTCAGCAAGTTCACAACCCTGCAAGTCTATTAAGTCTGCAACTCTGCAAGTCAGACTAAATCAGAACTGACTAACGCTTGAAACTCGTAGAAGACTTGTTCGTTTGCAAAAACTCAGAACTGGAAAGTTGTTCGCAGCAAGCTGTTTTACCTATCTGCAAGTTCGTTGAAGTACTTTCAGCAAACGGAGACAGAAATATTGCAAAATTTCTGAAAATTGAAGAAGAAAATACCCAAAAATACATAGCCTTGTAACCCCAAATTTGAGCTACGCTCATCCCGCTAACTGATTTTGAGTGAGAAAGGTTTGTTGAGTTTTACAGGATGACTACCCCACATATGGATGATCCTATGGCTGAAGACGATCTACCCGAGCCTACCATGGAGCAAAAGCTGGATCTTATCATGTTGCAATTGGACGAAGAGTGAAGAGCTAGGCAAGCCTTGCAAGCGCAATTGACAAAGCTACAAGGAGCGTCCACTGACAAAGAAGAACCTCAAGCTGAAGATTTGATTCGCCGTACCATCGACGCCACTCTTGAAGCACAAACCATTCGCAAGGAATCCAAGATAAGTAAACGAAGTTTCAAGTTTCGCACTTTCAATGGCATAAGAGAAGGAAAGACTGTTTTATCATTCATTAGCCAGTTTGATGACTATTTCCATGAGGAAACTTATCCTGAGAAAGATAAAATCAAGTGTGTTACTAATCATCTGATAGATAGAGCATCACTTTGGTGGACTGTTGTCCGCAAGAGTATAGAATGTCCTGCTACATGGGAAGATTTTAAGAAGAAGTTCATGCAAAATTTCCTTCCACCGCAATTTCATGAGAAGGCTATCAAGCAATGGGATTTACTTCAACAACGCGACCGTGAGCCTATACCACAGTATACAGAGCGTTTTTGGAATGCACTTTTACAGCTACGCATGCTTGAAGACGTACCAGAGACGACCCATAAGCGGAAGTACATGTCTGGACTTCTTGGACATTACTACGCTGAGGTGAATATGTTCAAGCCTGCTACCCTTGAAGATGCCATCTCCTTAGCTCACGACACTGAAGATAAGTTACGTGGAAGAGATCGACGACCACAGCCATTCCAAGCAAACGGTAATTATGGATCTAAACAATTCAATTCAAATTTCAGAAGGTTTAATCCAGGTCGTTTTTCATCACCATCTTTCCGCAAGAATTGGCCTAAACCACCTGCATTACCATCCATTGTCAATCCAAATCCTAAGCCTATCCAACAAGCAAATCCAAATATACCCAGACTCCCAGCCATTGCAAATAATGTGACCAAAGCCAAGCCCATCGTATGCTACAAGTGTCACTAGCCAGGCCATCTCGCAGCAAATTGTCATTCAAAGAAGCCATCAGCACATATCAACTACCTTGGAGCTATGGACGAAGACGAGCATGAGGATATGCCGGATTTCACTGAAGAGGAAGATGATCCTACTACTACTTCCGACACTTTACCAGGTATGCCTACTTTACATTCATTGTTGACTATGAAATGTATGGTGCATGGAAAAGAAAGAACTATCTTGCATGATGACGGTAGTACGCATGATTTTATTTCAGCAAAATTGGTAAAGGAATTGAAATTGCATACAGTACCTACGCATTATCGCATAAAAGCTGCATTTTTAGGCACTAGGTACAATGGCACACAAGAAGTTCAAGATTTAGAAATTCAAATTGGTCCATATATTGAAAGAAGAAATTTCTTAGTTGTCCCATTACAGTCTAGCGATATTATTCTAGGAATGCCATGGAGACACCAACATAATCCCAATATAGATTATTCCACACACACAATGAATATTAATTTTCAAGGAAAATCTATTACATTATTTGGTATGCATGCATCTCATATGTTTCCACTGCTTTCGCATACTCAAGCAAAACGTGCACTACGCAAGAATACTAAATCATATCTCATTTGGGTGAATGAATTGCACGCAAAAGAAACTCATATGCACCCTAGACATAAGGAATTTCTTGCATATTTTAAGGATTGTTTTGCAGAAGACCTACCACCAGGTTTACCTCCATCCCGTCCAGAAGACCATAAGATTGACCTAATACCTGGCACACAACCACCTTGCAAAGCCCCATATAGGCACAATCAAATAGAGCAAAAAGAAATCCAAACTCAAGTAGAAGAATTACTAAATAGAGGTTTAATTCGACCTAGCAGTTCTCCATTCGGTGCACCTGTGCTCTTAGTCAAGAAAAAGAATAATACTTATCGGATGTGTATTGACTACCGAGCATTAAACAAGATCACTGTAAAGAATAGGTATCCTATACCTAGAGTTGACGACCTTATGGACAAACTGCAAGGATCTTCTATATTTAGTAAAATTGACCTTAAATCTGGATATCATCAGGTGAGGCTAGATAGATCCGACATATTTAAGACTGCATTCAGGACACAGTTTGGCCATTACGAATTCTTAGTTATGCCATTCGGATTAACTAATGCACCTGCCACTTTCAGTAGAATGATGAACCGTATTTTTCTAAAATATCAGTATTGTGTGATTGTTTTCTTTGATGATATTTTAGTATTCAGTCAAAGTGAAAAAGAGCATTATGAGCATTTATCATTAGTTTTTCAATTACTGAAAGAAAATCAATTGTTTGCAAATCCTGACAAGAGTGAATTCTTTAAGACAGAAATAGAATATCTAGGTCATATTGTATCAAAAGAAGGAATAAAAGTTGATCCTAAGAAAATTGACGCAATATTGCATTGGCCTATTCCTAAAAATGTACATGAATTACGCTCATTCCTTGGTCTTGCTAGTTTCTATAGGAAGTTTGTACGTAATTTCTCATTACTTGCTTTACCATTGACCAAACTTCTTAAGAAAGGCATTGTTTATCAATGGACTGAAAACCAGCAGAAATCCTTTGATTTACTTAAACGTGCATTGACCAATGCCCCTGTCCTACAATTGCCTGACTTTAATAGACCATTCTTTCTAGTTGTGACCGATGCTAGCGGATCAGGAATAGGAGCTGTGCTAATGCAAGACAACCATCCAATAGCATATTCTAGTTCTAAGCTGAAACCCTCTGAGCTTAAATATTCCACTTATGACAAGGAACTCTTAGCAGTTGTACAAGCATTAAAACAATGGAAGCATTATTTAATGGGTTCAGAATTCATGATAAAGACTGACCAGCAAAGCATTAGACATCTCCTTAGCCAACCCCAAATTTCTGACCGCCATATCAAATGGGCTTCATTCATTCAAAGTTTCCATCCTATCATTCAATACCAACCTGGAAAAGAAAATGTAGTTGCCGATGCATTAAGTAGAAGACCTGCAATTCATAACATTTCTATTATATCTTTTGATTCTTTGATTGCCATGAAAGACACATATCACCAGGATATTACTTTTCATTCTGATTGGCAAAAATTAGTTCAAAATAATTTCATTCCTGTTGATTCATTGTCATATAATGATGGATTCATGTTCTTTGAAAAGAGACTGTGTGTTACTATTCCATTCCGATCTTTTGTTTTGAATGAAATTCATTGTCCCCCATACCAAGGTCATAGAGGTATCATTTCTACATTACGCATGTTAACTGAAGATTTTTATTGGCCGCATATGGATGCAGATGTGTCTAATTTTGTTTCTGAATGTCTGATTTGTCAAAGAATAAAAAGACATCATGGTAAACAATATGGGTTATTAATGCCTTTATCTATTCCATCTAAACCTTGGGAACATATATCTATGGATTTCATTACTGGCTTACCAAATACTAAATCTAACCATGACATGATTTGGACAATTGTAGATAGATTTAGTAAGCAAGCATATTTCATTGCATGTAAGAAAACTTTAACAGCATCACAAGCAGCACAGTTATTTTTGAAAACTATTTTTACTAACCATGGATTGCCAAAAGTGATTATTTCAGATCGAGATTCTAGATTTTTGTAATAATTTTTGGATTACACTGTTTGCAAATCTAGGCACAAAGATTGATTTCTCATCTGCATTTCATCCAGAAACGAATGGACAAACAGAAGCCACAAATAGCACCATTCTAGATCTTTTACGTGCATACACTATCTCTAAACCTCAGACATGGGATACTCATTTACATTTATTACAGTTTGCTTACAATAATACACCGCACACATCTACAAAGAAAGCACCTTTTGAAGTTATTTATGGATATAGATTATCTACACCTGTTGCCTCTTTGTCTAATAGAATACAAAGTGCCGATGATATTGCTGTTATGCATAACACTATTTTTGATGAGGTAAAGGATATGATTGCTAAAGCCCAACAATCATATACCAAACAAGCCAACAAGAAAAGACAAGCCATGAATTTCAAAGTTGATGATTATGTTTGGCTTAGAATAGAAAAGCGTAGACTGCAAAGTGTAGATAGACATCCAGTTGTTAAATTAGCTCCTAGATTCTACGGACCATTTAGAATCATTCATAAGATTAATGACAATGCATTCAAGTTAGAGCTGCCATCTCATTGGAAAATTCATAATACATTTCATATTAGTTTATTGAGACCATTTAGAGGACAATTACCTATCCACCCTGTCTATGAAAACCCACCTTTACTAGAAGAAGAGACTGAAATACTTGAACTAGAAGCCATTATAGACACTGACTACATGACCACTAGAACTGGCCGAAGGTATTCTAGATATCTAGTCAAATTTAAGAACCATCCTGTAGAAGAAGCACAATGGATGCACGCTAGAGACTTAAATGCTTTCCCCACTCTGTTAGCTCCACATTGAGCTAATAGCAATTGAGGTCAATTGCTATCCCACCCCGGGGGTATGATGCCAGGAGGCATATTCCACGGTGGATTCCGTGAGGTTTTACGGTGGATTCCGTAAACTTAGATGACCGGGGCTCATACGCAAAGAGGATTCTTTGTGCGAGAAGTTGATGGGGACGCCTGTCCTTTTCGGGCGTCTTATTAATTTAGTGTGTACATGGGTGATTCCATAGCGGGTGATTCCGCAAAATGCATATTAAATTAATAAGCGTTTATGAGTTTAGAGTGCACACTCGTAATAAATTAAGGTTAGGATTTATTTCTAACCATTTGATTTATTTATGTAGCTGAAGACTGCTAGGTATTCACTTTTGTCGGTTTAATTGTATTATTTTACTAACGATTGTGAATGCTTCAGTTGATGTGTAGAGATAGCAGCAGTGGCGGAGGAAAGCATTGGAGTCTAGCGGGTTTTCGACTCTTGGACTAGATTTTGATAGGCGCCACGCCTATATTTTGATTATGTCTATAGAGACATCAATTATTTATTATTATTTTGTATGCGCTTATGCGCCTGGATATGTTATTTTTATTTGGACATTGAGATTGGGCGTGCCAGACTCTTTGGGCACCGTCCATTAGCTTTATTTTCATATTTTTGGTAGAAAGCAACTCAAAAGCTAAAAGCTTGTATATTTTTGTAATTGGGCTATTTTTTAGCATAAAGATTGGAAATATACATTAAATACATGCTTTGTGAAGCGCTCACACAAGGCATGGGGGAGATTCAACCCAATTTGTCTCTTGTCTCATGTCGTGCTTGTTTTTACATTGATTTTTGTGCTAAAAAGTAGAGTGCTTTGTTCTTGGGGACCTTTGGGAATTCACTACGAGAGCTACCTGCCTCCGATCTGCGCACCACCTAATGGCCCCCCCCTAGCCTTTACCCGTCACTCAACTTGACCACTATCCTGTTGCCTCACCTCCAACGACCACGTATTCTCCCTCAGTTACTTTCCCTAGTTCACCCAACCAATCCTTACCCTTTAATTCCTCGGACTTCCCACCTTTGTCCAGTTCTTGAATTGGATCACCCTCTTCACCAGATGACCCTTTGCTAGCTGCCCATGTGCCTGCATCCTCCTCCCCTGCTTCATCTAACTCACCTCAATCCTCCTCACCCGAGGCTTTGCATTATCGCACCCTTGTTGATCTCTATACTGCTATGCATCGCCTTGATGCTCTTCTCGCTGAATGCTTTTACGAGGAAGCACACTTTTCTCTCGTTGAGGAGTCCAACTCTTCTGACGTTCCCTCCTCTGATCCCCTTCATGTAACCGATGCATTGAAGGGCCCTGAAGCAAATCACTGGCGGCAAGCTATGGAGTCCGAATTGGCTTCTCTGCGAGCCAATCGCACCTAGTCCTTGGTTCCCCTTCTGCCAAATCATACGCCCATTAGTTATAAGTTGGTTTTGAGGCGTAAGCTTCATTCTGATGGCTCCATTGCACGTTACAAGGCTCACCTTGTCGCGGGTGGCTTCAGTCAAGTTGCCGACCTCGACTATCATGAGACATTTTCACCGGTGCTTCGAATGGCCTCTTTTCGGATTTTGCTTGCACTAACAACTTTGTTGGATCTTGAGCTCTACCACTTAGATGTCCAGACAGCATTTCTCCATGGTGACCTTCTAGAAGAAATTTATATGGAGTAGCCTCCTCATTTCATTGATCCAGCGTCTCCCCAGAGTATGTCTGCAGACTTCATTGGTCTCTGTATGGCTTAAAGCAGTCACCGCGGCTATGGTTTCAACGATTTAATAACTTCATGCTTCAACAAGGTATTGTCGACTCCTTTCAGAACCTAATATCTACACTCGTTATTAGAATAATTCATTTCTTATAGTTGCATTATATGTTGATGATATGTCTTTTAGCTTCTCATCTTGATCTTATTTTGGCTGCCAAATCCGAACTTGGCAGTGCATTTTCCATTACCGATTTAGGTCCTCTATCTTATTTTTTGGGCCTGCAGATTCGTCGTGATAGAACTCAAGGTCTTCTCTTTTTGCATCAACTTAAATTTGTTGAAGAAATCCTCCATCAATTTGGCTTAGCCTCCATTAAACTAGCTGTTACTCCACTCCTTGTTCCATGTAAATTATCCCTATCTGATTGTCCCACTTCACCTAGTGATCACACCTATATGTCACAATTTCTTTATAGGCAGCTTTTGAGCAAGCTTCGTTATCTTGTGACTAGATCCCGTCCCGATTTATGCTTCAATATCAATTTCCTTTCAAGGTTTCTGCATAACCCAGGTTTTAAACATTGGAAGGCACTTTCACGAGTAATTCGATACTTATCACATACACGCACACTCGGCCTTGTGTACTATTTCTCCTCCAACCCGAGTCCTCTTACTACCATCATTGTGGCTGGTCCAACTCAGATTTTTTTTGGGGGGGGGGGGGGATCAGAGACTCATCGATCTATTGCGGGTTTTACCTTCATGCTTTCAGGAGTAGCAGTTACTTGGCAGTCAAAGAAACAAGTTTCCGTAACACTGTCATATCTGCAAAGGCTGAGTTTGTAGCTATTGCACTAGCAACAAAAGAAGGTCTATGGATACAAATGATGACTGAAGAACTAAAGATCATACCTCGACCTACGCTGAAGCTATTTTGTGATAATACTTCATGTGTATATTTAGCCAAGAACCCCAAGCACTCAGAGAAAACGAAGCATGTGGATCTTAAATATCATTTTATAAGAGAGCCAATTGAAGACAACAAATTGGAGCTGCAATATACACAGACAAATACAATGTGGGAAAACTTCTTGACGAAGTCACTTCCGAGATCAAAGCTCAGTTCATGTTGTAAAAATTTAGGACTCAGAAGTTTAGAGTTCAGGCATTAAGGGGGGTGTATTGAATATTAACGCATGAACTATATTATACTTAATAAATATTAAATTGTGATTACTGAAACTACACAGTTATGAAACGAATGGTCACAAATGACCGTTCGTCACTTATGTAATAAGAAGACACATCGAATAATACGATTGATTATCTTTTTATTATTCTCTGCGTATGCTGTGAGAACAGCGACCTCCCTGTACTATACCCTGTTCTAAGATTCTCACAGAAAGTGACGCAATGGAGACCGATTGTCAACACTCTGGATGGAAAGGCTTCGAACCTTGCTTAGCTATGGGTCATCTTTGCTATCTAGTACTCTTGGATGTCCAGAACGAAGCAAATTCACTTTGGTTTTCGGAACGCTCAATGCATAGCTTGCGAGCAAAGTTTAGGTGTACAAAACAAACTGTTGGAGTTCAAACACAGCTTGCAGCTGACTCTACATATGATGTAGAGCAGCAATGACTGAAAATTTGGAGAAGAGGATGTCACTCTGTTATGCCAAGGTAGAAGAGAGAAAAGCAGTAGAGAGAAGAAGTTTGGGAGTTTCAAAGAGTGCATGGTGAAACACATTTTTGCTGGCTATCCTCTTTGCAAAGACCATATGAAAGCTTATACCTCTATCTCTTGTGTCCATAACACTTTGTCATTCTCAACCTTTATTAGCCTCTTCTTTGCAAGACTTGAAACCCTTTTCTTGTGAATTGTTCCATACCCTTTTCTTGTGAAATCTATTGCATATGAGAGAACCTTAGAAGAAAAAAACCTCATACAATCTCTTTGAGTCAGAGTGTCTATTGTGTGTGAGAGGATGGCTATATAGTTACTCTGATTTTATTGCAATGTTAGGTTCCTTGCTAGCTTATTTGAGTTTGTTGTTTGACCCTAAGATTCAAAGTTTTCCTGAATGCGTATTGCCATGAGAGGAGTTGGATTACATGCCATTTTCTCAGAGGATTTTTATGATTATTGAGTTTCTTGTTGGCAAGATCTGACAGGGCATGGTTTCACAAGTGTTTTACTAGCTTTCTATGATGTCTTTCCACTTCTTTACAATCCATCCCCACCGAAAGGTTTTGGCCCTAAAAAATAGAAGAAGGAACTTGTTATACAAATGGCTTCAACAATGTAAATGACAGACTACTCAGATTTTAAGATTACAAGAGTATAAGAATCTTGGGAAATCTTAAGGAATTAGATTGGATTTAGAGTTTAAGACCAAGTACATCATATGCACATCAATCGAAAATCATAAAGCTTGAAATTTAACTACCCATTCTTCACAAGTACACTCTTGCAAATAGTAGACATGTTGTCTATTACATATATGTAAATATATCATAACTTTCTATGGGCTACTCTGAATCCACTATACCACATGTCAAAATGAAGCTCATTTCATGTACTCTTAGATCATACAAGTTTCACTTTTATGTCATTATTCTAGGATGAAAATTGTTCCAAAAGAGAGTGACGCATGTGGGGTGCCTATAGTAAGACATGGGCCAAATTAGACTACTCTTCAGCCAAAATAGCATCTCAAGTAAGGGAACTCTAAAATAAATGATGGTCTCCAAGAAGCTTATTTCAAAGGTAGACCCCTCCATTTGACCAAGTATTCCAATATTGATTAGGATCTAAGATTATTCTCTTGTTAGCCTATGATCTCCTCAAGAATGTACTTAATGATGCCATCTTCATCCATAGGTGGTAGCTCTTCTAGATAATCCATCTATGACCCAAAGAAAGGTTTGAGTTGACTTACATTGTTAATCTTGGTAGAAGAAGGGAGTTCCAATCTATGTGCCACATCACTAACACGCTTGATAATCTTGTATGGCCCATAGTTGAGTGCAAGCTTTTTGCTTGAGCCATCCTTGAGGGTAATATACTATGACTTGGGAACTCTTTGAAGAACCAACTCTCCTTCTTGAAACTCCATAGGTCTCTTGTTTTCATTAGTGTAGAGTTTAATTTTCTCTTGCACTTTCCTAAGATTCACTTTATATTGTTGAAGTAGGGCCTACATTCTTTCCAATTCTTCATTCCTTGAGGGTTGATTTTTTCACTAAACATGACAATGCAAAGGGACACTTTATATCCATACAAATCCTCCAAAGAGAAAACTCTAGTACTTGCATGTGTGGTGTTATTATAAGCAAACTTAGCCAAGTGAAGCTAAGCATCCCACGCATGTTGCACATCATCATGATAGTGTTGAAGATATGTCTCAAGCAATTTATTAGCCTACTCTATTTGGTCATCAGTTTGGGGATGGTATGCTACAGATGAAGCCAATTTAGTCTCCATAGAGTTAAAAACCACTTGCTAAAAATTACTCATGAATTTGGGATCTCAATAATGAGCAATGACTCGAGGTAACCTATGTAACTTGGACACATTTTCCATGAATTGGCTTGCCACTTGAGTTGTTGAAAATTGAATCTTTGCGGAATAAATAAACTTCTTTTTGAGTCTATCCACCACTACATAAATGCTATTTCACCCCTTCTTGGTTGTAGATAAGCCGATGATGAAGTCCATTGTAATGTGTGTCCATTTACCTTTAGGGATAGGAAATGGCTAAAGTAGAGTACCTAGCTTAAGAGTGCTATCCTTATTTTATTGACATGGAATGCATCTTGAGACAAAATCTTGACATCTTTCAATAGTCATTTGCAACGAAAGAAATTTTTGTCATATATTTTGAAAACTTCTAAATGAGTAGCTATAGGTGAAAAATATATTTCCTCCATAATCTTTTGCTTGAAGTAGGAAGTGCAAGGAATGATAATCTTACCATGAGACTATATTAGACCATCTTTGAGCTAAATTTGGAAGTTTTCCTCCATATTCAATCCTTGCTACAATTTCTGAAAGATATGGATGAATTCTTCATCTAAAAGGTAAGCCTCATGTAACTCCTCAATCCAATCATTATGAAGCTTTATTATAGAAGACACCTTACACGCCCATGTTCTTGAAAGAGAACCAGCCACAACATTACCTTTACCCTTTCTACAAAGTAGCTATCCATATGCATTGCTTAGGAGTGAGATGGGATTTTGAAAGGATTAATTGGCAAAAAGATCATGAGGCATGTTACAATGGAGCTTTTATATTGTGGAGAAATAGAGTTGCAGCATTGGAATGTGTGCACAAGAGGGAGAAGAGAGTTCAAAGTACAAGAACAATATCTTGTTTACTAAGTTGCTTACAAGTACAACTTGGGTACACTCTCCCACACATGATAGTGACCCATAGGCTATTTATATAGCCTCTTCCAAGCTAGGGTTAGGGTTTCCCCTGCCCCTAAGGCTATTCACACCCATTTTCCCTCATACACCCTTGCTTACAGTGGGTTCTTATGCCTATCTTCTAACACCCCCCCCTCAATGCCAGGGTGGCATTGGATTTCAAGGCATGTAAGATGTCCCCCCCCCCCCCTTAAACAAGCGAGATCCCTTTATAAATCAAGCTACAAGAGTGTTTTTAGGTAGATGGTTTAAAGACTCAAAAAAGTCAATCTTCAGATGGATTGGAGGCATAATTGGCCACCAGTTCTTTGGGTTCATCAGGAGTGTTGGGGCATTTACTAGTGATATGCCCTACATTCTTGCATTTGTTACATTTCATTTTCTCGGGATACTTCTTCCAACAGTTGTTTACAAGATGTCATTTTTTCTTACAAAAAAAAACATCTAGTGAGAATTGTATGTACCAACACTTGATCACGGGAAGTTGAAGATGCCTGACTGGTGATGCCTTCTTTGTGGTTCCTCTTTTCTTCATCCAAATAGGATTGGATGGTACTTGCCAATGTAGGATTTGGAATGTTGGTAAGAGTGGTTACAAGGGTAGGAAACACCTTTTTTACAACTTTTAAGAGAATAGTAATAGCATCTTCTTCATGTATTGGAGCTTGTACTGAGGCAAGTTGTACCATAAGTCCCTTCATGTGAGGGATGAATTTTCCCAAGTCTTCTCCTTATCTATATTCCAAGCTAAAGAATTCAATTTTAAGGAAGATTTTAGTATTTTTACTAGTGGCTCCATAGAGCTTTTCAAGCTCATCCCATTTTTCTTTAGTAGTATTTAGTTGATCAACATGATGAATCAATGACTCACCTAAGTGTAACATGATGATTGCCTAGGCACGTTGATCATCCTCTATATCAACCAGATTTGCCGAGTTTACAGCTCTACTGCCTTGAATGAGAGGCCAATACCCTCTCTCCATCATCTTGTACTTGATAAGAACCTACCATGGGTGGAAATCTTTGCAATCAAATTTTCCAATTTGAGGACAGACATCAGCATATGTTGTGGTCATTTTGAATGTCTTACCACTTGCTAGAATAAGGGCAGTGTCTAGTCCCTTACAAGCTTGCCACTAAATGTGGAAGTAATCATCAAGCTTATCAAGACCGTCATTTACCATCTCTAGCAACATGAGCTACAGATGAGTGCTTGTAAGCACTAAGGCACATTGCTTAATCATCATTGCTGCTAATACTTACACAATCTGAATGTTTTCATCAAGAAATTAAAACAACTAAGTACCTTGCTTCAAGTTGTAAGGCTATGTGTACAATTATAAACACATACACCATCATACACTAGAATTGTATTGCATATCTTAAAGTGAATTTTCATTAAGTACATTGGTCAATGAAATTAGAGGGATGAGTGTCATTGTACTCTCATCAGAATCATCAGCAACAACAAGTATTGAAATCACAGACCGACCTTGTCCAAGACAAGGGTCATCCACTGAGCCATACCACAAGGAGGAGCCCGAAGTCCAGTCTAGGTCCAGATCATTGAAGCCTAAAAAGACCATTAAACCTTGGAAGAAGATTGCTCATAAGAAAGGACCACCAAAGTCATGTTTTGAAATATTACATATGTATGATTTTTAGCATTTCTCCTCATTACAACTTTGATATCAAGTGTTTGTGCATTAACCTCTGAGATTAGGTTCCCAGATTAGTAACTGACTCAGAAGGAATTAAATCAGTGATTAAAATCACTGTTAATGACAAAATATTGAGAAATCTAAAAGTTGAAGAAGCTTGAAGCTTCCTGGATATGGCTGCCAGGAAACTATCAGTTAGGCTTTGAAGCTTCCTAGCTATGGCTGCCAGGAAACTGTCAATTAGGCTTTTCCAAAGCCCTCTTAGGGGGAGATGGCCCACTAGGGGGGTTGTAAAAGCCCTATGGTGAGTGCCATCATTGCACCTCCCACAGCCCGCGCTACTATACAAACTTCCTGCCTATCCAGAACTGTGTCGTTTTGACATAGAACGCAATGTTGTGCTCGATGTTGCCCAATGTCGCATTTTGAAGTGCCACACAGCTGCGCCCTAAGGTGGAGAGAAGGTTTGTAGAAGATGGCAAGAGCTGAAATGCCCTCCTTTGCATGCAGCAAGTCCACCAAGGCCAGGGGGTTCAAAAAAAGGCTATGGAGGTGAAGAAGATGGATGAAAGATGGAGTTCTTTTTATGCACTTAGTGGAGCTAAGTTTTGAGGAAGCTGAAGGGATCAGAGGAGGCTCTAATACCATGTGGAAAAGTAAAGTTGCAGCATTGGAATGTGTGCACAACAGGGAGAAGAGAGTTCAAAGTACAAGAACAATATCTTGTTTACTAAGTTGCTTACAAGTACAACTTGGGTACACTCTCCCACACATGATAGTGTCCCATAGGCTATTTATATAACCTCTGCCAAGCTAGGGTTATGGTTTCCCCTGCCCCTAAGGCTATTCACACCCATCTGCCCTCATACACCCTTGCTTGCAGTGGGTTCCTATGCCTATCTTCTAACATATATTAAACCCTAGCTCCTAATAATGAATTAGAATGTTTTCACCTAGACTAACATTACAAGGCACTTATTTTATTTATTAGATATTTATTGCCTCCTTTTTTGAGTACTTGAAAGAGCCTTTTGATGTACCAATTGATCTATTTTAGAGACAAGCTTATGGTGTTTGATTGCTTATGGATCTTATGATTCAAAAGGGTAGCATTTAAAATTCTATATTATCCTTGATGTTGGGAATCTTCTTAATGCTCCTCATGGGTGTTTTTAGCCATTAAGTCTCTTATTTGTTACTATAGATCTTCTTAGGCCTTACCTTTTCCCATGTTGTATGCCATTTTAGGATGTTGTCTACAAGATCTGCAATCGCTACAATGACTAATTTTTGATCCCAATGTCCAAACGTAGCACTTTTTGATTCAAATAAAAGGGTACAAAGCCCTATTTGAAATAAGCCATTAATTTCTTTGTTAAAATGAGGACATAAAATTATCTATCCACAACTTTGTTATTATCTAGAATAGGTGTGCACCCTATGGAAACCATATTTTGGTGTAAAATTCCCATGTATGATATGTTTAAGACTTCTAAATCTTGTGGAAATCCCTACAAGATCTATAGATACACTATGGTGTATTGTAGGATTTGAGAATCACGTGGAAACTTGAAAATACCATGCAGCACTTATATATAATCTAGAAATTCCTTGTAACATTTCCTTGCCCATGGCTATAGGGACCTAAGCTTACCCTATTTCTTTGGTAATGCCTTCATCTTCAATCTTCTGTATGTAAGAACTTGTGTGAGGGACAAAATGACATATATGGCTCCCTACATGTGCTTTGAATCATAGAGTGGTGTGCAAATTTCCACCTTGGACCTGATTGTGCACACTTTTAGAGTTTTAAGTAGTAAGGAAGGGTCGCCTCTCTATTATCCTACTACCTTGTCAACATCCATTTTTTCCTTGATGGATTTGACATGAAGTTGCATTCTAGGCTAAGAAGACAAGGATGATATGCATGGATTGAAAAGAAGCTTTAAGCCTTCAATGATATGCATGAGAATTCAAAGATTCAATGGATAGAGAGGGAAAAAACCTTAGCCAAACAATCAATCTCATTGAATCGTTTACTTACCCCTTTACAATTTTTTGATTTATCAAGGAGAAAACACAGAGATCAAAATCTATTAAAGCAATCCATAGGCTTAATATTGATTTTAGCATGAATGTTGATAAATGCTTTTTTAGTGATTGGGCCTTCTAATTCAAAGATTTTAGTGACATATAATTTAATAGTGAAATAATTGAAAGTAAAGGAAAATATTGGTCCAATATCTCTTTCAACATATAGACTTGAGCTTCAACGATTGGTTACATAGAGATTAAGAAAGAAATATGAAGAAATACATATTCAAATGAGCAGTTGAAGGCTTGAGAATTCCCAATGCCACCTGCTAACTATGGGGCTCCAATGGCAACTCGAATACACTCTTGCAAGGATCCTTAGTAGGATTGAATCCTCTAGTATGAAAGAATGGGTTGAAATCAACTTTTATCCCAAATCTTTACTCCGTAAGTAATGTTGATTGCAAGAATGCCATCAATCTTCACAATCTTGATTTTTTCTTCAAGATCCTTGATGTAGATGGACTAGTGAAGTTGTGGATGAAGCCTTCTTGAAATATTTCAAAGCTTGATGGAAGAATCAATGGTGGTCCTTGTTGTCCATTAGGTTTTGAGAGAGGGAGAAAGGCCAAGAGAAGAAGGAATTAAGCTTCAATAGTGATAAAGAAGATTTTCAAGGTGGAGTGGTATGCTAGAGCAACTAATCCATTAATGATTTGTAGGTGAATAATAGCTAGAAAAATCCCTTAAAAAGCACCCTAAATCTTGGGGCTAATTTTGAAAGCTCTAATGCACCACATACATTAAATAATGGTAGTCTTTGAGCTCCAAATTGGGTCTAAAGGGTCCATATCTCATACCTATCACAAGCTTTGAGGATGATAGGAGAATATCCAAGAGGAAAGAGCTCCAAGAATCCATTTCAACCTAAGAAGCTTGAAAGAAAAGGGAAAGACTAGCTTGTTCTTCGAAGTGATTGACTTTACCTTCTTTTAACTTCAATGAAGGCCCTTATCACCAAAATGCCTCTTAGAATGGCTTAAAATTGTTGCATGACCTACTATTTTAGCCTTGATCCCACCAAATTTATCCAAGCTCTTATCAAATCCTTCAAGTATGGCTACTTGTTACCTAGTAGACCTCTAGTCACTGTAATGCTCCATCTCTGCAATTATATATGCTACACCTGAATTGTATGGGATTTTCTATGGTGAAAATGAAATAAAATAGGGGAGAAATGAAATAAAAGTGGATCAAGATTTGTGCTCTAATATCATTTTTTAGGATAGAGAATAGAGGAGAGAGAAGACTATAGAATAAAGAGAAAGATGAGAGAGAAAGACTAGTTAAAAAAAGGAATTACAAAGAAGAGAAATAAAGTACTAAAGAAAGCCATTGAAAAAATGCAAGAAGATTAAAAAGGCTTTGATTATTAATTAAATGATGAAGAAAATGAATCTCTTTACATAGTTTACACTGAGCTAGTATAGCTTGGTATTTTGCCCTTATTTTTTTCAAAAATAGTAATGTCTTTCCAGTTCTTTACATAACACCTTAGTATCAAAATTTGCAAAGCAATGCTATTGCAAGGTCAACGTTAATCATCCTCCAAGTTTTGATGATGATAGCATAGAGGTCAAGGTAGAAGGATGTAATATCTCCGCACAATAAAAGTTAGTTGGTTGGTTCGTAAGTTAGTTAGTCAATTAATAAGTTAGTAAGATTACTAACTAAAGACTAACTAAGGTAAAAACTAACTAACATTAATTATTGATAATTTTTATTTAATTTAAATATTTTATTTAGAAAAATCAAGAGTCATAAATTCGATATTTTTCTCGAATTGGCAAAGACCGTAGCTACCCTTCACGTAAATTACAACGTGAACGAGACTTATGAGTTATATTAATCACTAAGTTCATGTGTATAGTTGGAAGGTCCAAAAATATTAGATTTTGGGCAAAGCTAGTATATTTTAAATATTATCGTTTAAAAAAAAAAGATATGGAGATTTTTAGAACTAGATGTCATTTAAAAGAAAAGACAAGTGATATTTTAGTTAGTTTGAAGATTTTATAAAAAGAAAAATAAGGAAAAGTGACTGGCGAAATCGCGCGCGCCGCGATCGCAGTTTACAGGCAGTAGACAGCACTTCGAACAGAGAAAAGAAGAAGGAGTGAACTGAGAGCTTTCTAACCAAGTAAGTGTCTTGGGGTTTTACCCCCCTTTCGGAGCCAATGGAACCATCAGATTTATGATCTGAGCATCAAATCACTGATCTTTCCAAGATCCCCCTCCACAAAGAGCTCCACTTCTCAACCACAAGCCCTCTTCTCTAATTCACTATAAATACGAGGCATGGGAGAGGCATTGAGAAGCATAAGGAGACCCCGAGAGGCTGCGAGAGAGAGATAGAGTGGAGGATACTCCTCCAAGAGATTGTTAGGAAGAGCTTGAAAGAGAGCTTGAGAGAGAGAAAGAGAGAGAGAGAGAGAGAGAAGAGTCACCTCGAGAGGCTGCAAGGAAGAGAATTAGCTCAATTCCTTCTATCTCGATCCTTCACTTAACCATCTTCTCTTGCACTCTTCCATCTTGAATCTATTCTGCCTTCTTAATCTCTTGAGTCTACCTGCGGACGATGGCCTCCAAGCGAAGAATGTCGCGTGCGGATGACAATCCCGCAACCGACAACAAGGCTTCGAGTAAAGGCATCACTATCAATCCAACTGCGGTTCCGGTCGTAAGTAATGTACTTTCAATTTGATAGATGCTTGCTTTGATTCTCGTATGAGATACGTTAAGCCCATACTATTGCACGAGTATAGGTCATGGGAAAGGATAAATTTCATCTCGCTTACTCGGAAGATGGAGTTTGTGAAGTGCATATATCAAGGGAAGATAATTGCACCTAGTTACATATGACTTATTTGCTAGTAGAGCAATTACAAGGAAGAATTAGTCAAGCGTTATGAATGACATAGTCGTCAAAAGAACGACATTAAAGGATTGGGCATACAAGTACTAGATTAAAGTATAGTCAAGGGTTATAACTAGCATGATTGCTAAAAGAATATGACATTAAGAATCATGAATAGGGAAGTACTAGTTTAAAGTTTAGATACTTCAAAAGTACTTAGCTTAAGAGCCCAAATATTAAGAAGAATTATATTCTAGCTCAAGGCAAGGCATATTAAAGTCTAATTACTTGAGATAATCTCACACTTATCTTATCAAGTATTTATACGTTATGCCTATGACATGTTTGATATATGAGGATAAACTTCTATTTGCCTCATGACTTGACTAAGAGCTAGTACAAGAAATTGATCATAAGGGTTAAAACTAGGATGTCTTGAGATCCGTTGGATAACGATGACTTTTGCCAATCCAAATCCAGGGTTGGGTTATCAAGCAAGGTAAGTGACCTATAGAACTTACATCATGAATAGTGTTTGAACCCTTAACATATGCCCTAGCCGAAGGAAGGAAGTGTTAAGAACATGTTTGCATGGTATTGCTCTTAGATCCCAAGGGAGAGAGCAAATATACGATGGAAATGTTATATCGTCTATTCTTGCATTGTTTGGAAAGAATGCAATTGGTTTTGTTGATTAATCGAACAACATCCTAAATGTTTTTATATTCAATTGGTTGTTAGTTATTGTTTGGATGATTATTCCAAGTGCTTGTGATTTATGGCAAAGGCATGGCAAGGGTCTGTGATGACAAGTCGCCATGGGAATAAAGGAATGTTTTCTTAGAAAATGTTATTAGGCTGAATGCCTTGTTTGTGCTTGACTCCTAAAGGATTTAATTAAGGAAGGATATATTGTACGGGTGGATCACCTCCATGGTCGCACCGCGTATTAACCCGAAAGGGCACTGCTCGATTCACGGGCCGAAGGTCGAGTGGTGAAAAGGCCAACCACGGGAATGATGTTTCGCTCCTAGACAGCTTGTGGGTCAGTTGGAGCTCTGGACACCCCTTGCTAGGTCAAGAATGGAGTTGAAGACCTCCGTGGCCCCCAACATCTGGGCATGTTGGGAGATCCTATTCTAGATAAAGGATTGAGTTTTGGTGCCATGTGAATTGGACCAGTTACTTCTGCAAGGCAGAAGGGATACTTTTGTTGGACAGAAGCGAAACATAATTTCTCCTGTATGGGCAGGAGACAAAGATTAACTTGAAGATAAGTTAAGGAACTTGTTTGATCTTGTTGTCAATAGATTGCTTTGCTCTGTTTTCGTGTCTGTGCTATAATTTACGCGAACGAACCTTGTTCCCTAAAAGGCTTAATTAATGAAGCTGATTTTAAGTGTCACACATAAATGTGGTAGGACCTAATTAGAAAACTAAAGCTATTAAGGGAAGCGGGTGGACGGAACCCCCGACGGGTCCGTCCTATGGCAAGGTGGTCCCAGAGAACTGGGAGGCTTCTCACAAGTTTTTATTGTCATTCGACCTTTAGGTATTGATAGGTTAGAACCCGATTCATGCCGTTTTAGGGGACCGGAATGGGACTATGCCCTATGGGCAGAGAGGTTGAGCAACGCATCCCTCTCGTTTCCCATTCTCTTTGAACCAAGTGCGGCATGGGTCTGCTTCGGATTGGGTATCTCTGCGTAAAGTAGGATGTCCAAAACCTGATGCTAGAATGCTAATAGGAGACCTTGACAACTAGGAACCCGAATTTCAGGTCGATCCTAGTGGGTTCGGTCGTGAACGTTCCGTTGCGAGGCGGATTCGGGAAACCCTAGGCGACAAAACTCGGAACATTCCTTGGGAGTGCCGGGCAGCGACGCTTAGATTTGTTTCTCGATAGACCGCTAAAAGAGTGCCTGGAATGCCGATGGGCGGGCACCTCACAAAGGATGCCTTGATGGCTTAGGCATATGGAGAAATGGAAGGAGACATTGGTGGAAAAGTGGCTTGTAAGGTTGAGGGGAGGGGGACTATGCTTTATTAAGTGACTCCAACTTAGCAAGGTAGTATTGTTCCCTTCATGAGAATTGTAGCCACCATTATTGTGAGAACTTGAGCATCAACCAACCACGAGTGTGTTGGATTAGTAAACTATGAGCCAACTACTCTAGCTTTGCACATGATTACAATATAACAATCTCCTATGATCCCTCTCCCACTCTTTTTCTCATTCTTCCAATCCCCTTTCTTGCTCCTGCTTGTCAAGATTAAGACTTTCCATTGTAACAAAGGATCATAAAATTGAGTCATAGACAATTTGATAGACTCATAGAATTGTAGAGTAAGAATCATTATTTGCTCTTAAAAAGATATAAAGCATATTAAATGCATTGCTTACATGGGATTGTTTTGTGTTCGAGGCTTAAGGTTTCTAACGGTTGTTGTCCACTTCATTTTGGCATTAAAAATTATGAATATCTAGATTTATATGTAGCTTCCTCTACGAGAAAGCTTCTACTCACCTCATATCTCATCCTTGTCCTCTTTCACACATGAAAACTCTTGCTCACCCTCATATTGATATAAACACTAGTTTAATAGAATCTTCCTTAGGCTCATTGAAAGCATTGTTACCAGTATGAAATGCCTTGATAATACTTTCACCCTATTTGCTCGCACCTATGAATGCTCTAGGCCTTTTAAATCATGGCAGACCTATAATAGTTAGGTCCCTTCCATGTTCTAACAAGAGAACAAGCTATCACCCTATTTGCTCACACCTATGAATGTTCAGGTCTAGGCCTTTTAAATAATGATAGACCTATAATAGCAAGGTCTCTTCCATGTTCTAAGAAGAGAAGATGTTGATAGGTGAGAGAAAGGAGAGCACAAGAGAGAAAAGAAAGGAGAGAGAATGAGTAAGAAGAGAGAAAGACTAGAAAGATAGGAACGAAGAGAGAAGCCATGAAAGCTTTGAAAAGGAGGTGAGATGAGAGACAATAATTGTATTATTGCAAAATATGGCAAAAATTACATGTTTTATGCCTTTTATATCTATGCTAGTGTGACAAGGTATTATTAATGATCTCTCACTAAAAACGTATGTCTTCCTAGCTTCTTACAATCCATCCCTGTCCAAATATTTTTACCCACAAAAACAAACTTAGTATCCATGGAGCTAAATACCACATGCCAAAAGTTTCTCATGAACTTTGTATCCCTATCTTGCACAATCACCTATGGTAATTCATGTAATCTAAAGATCTGCCCTATAAATTGACTAGCCACTTGTGAAGTAGTAAACTATATCTTTGTAGGAATAAAATGGACTATCTTGGTGAGTCTATCCAAGACTACATAGATACTATTCCATCTATTTTTGGTAGTAGGTAAGATAGTAATGAAATCCATGGTAATATGCGTCCATTTGCCTTTAGGGATAGGTGATGGCTGCAACAACCCACCTAGCTTATGGGCACTATCCTTGTTCTATTGACAAGGCATACATTTCATGGCATAATCCTTAACATCTCTCTACGATCCTTTCTAGTGGAAACTTTTGTTGATCTTATCATAGGTCTTAAACATTCCAAAATGTCAAGCTATAGGCAACAAATGCAACTCCTTTATAATTTTCAACTCGAAAGAAGAAGTAAAGGGAATAACAATCTTGTGATTAAGCTAGATTAGGACATTTTAAAGTTGATAATGTAAGTTCTCCTCCATGACACCTTGCTACACTTTTTAAAATGCATGGTTGAGCTCATCATCCAAAAGGTAGGCCTCTTGCAACTCCTCAATCCAATCACTATATAGCTCAATCATAGAGTTGAAACTTGACATGCCCACATTTTGGAAAGAGAATTAGCCACCACATTGTCCTTACACCTTGTGTAATCAATGTCAAAGTCATCATTTGCAAAGTAGCTATTCAACTATGCTACTTAGGAGTGAGATTTGACTGAGTAAGGAACATTTTAACATGATACCAATAATAGTCCACTTTAACCAACCCTCCCGTTTACAACGTTTGAAGGAACACCAATGCATGATCCATCTAAGTTTCCCTGATAAATTTTAATATTACCATAGTTTTCCCAATAATTTGTTCATTATCATCTCAATTAAAATAAGTTATTGCCTTTGTAATTAAACTCCTATTGATTATGCCATAGTTTCTCTAACATGCTTTTAACTAGTCTTTTTTGGTAGTAAATACACTATAAATATTTGTATTAATATTCTAACTAATTAATTAAAAATCTCATAAATATTCTAAGTATATTTACAAATTTTCGATCACTTTCATTTACATGGGATTTTTACATTCATTTATTTAAATCAAAATTAGATAAGAAAAGATTGGGTTATATGGAAATGTTCATGTGCTAAGATAGGGAAAGAGAAGGGTGGGATGCCTTCTCTTAACCTGGGATGCTCTTAACCTGGGATGCCTTTGGGCAGCTAGGGTGGCTTGATTTGCTCTTGCACTTTTGGATGGCTATGGCATCACTTTGTCAATCCGTAGCTTCTCTTTGATCATGCCCCACCCTTAGGTTTGACAGATCTCTTCCAAATAAAACCGTTGCTATTGTTCTATTTGATAGCAGCAGATGAAGGGCTCTAGAGAACCCAATGTGAGGGAGTTCTCAGGCAAAATTAGCTAGCTCTAGAGAGAGAAAGTGGTAAGAAGAGAAAATGCAACGTCAGAGTGGCAATGCTACAAAACAAAGGTTGAGACAAAGCCACCTCCTGGCTACTAGAGAATAAGTAAGCCGCTCTCTACCTTACATTGCACAAAACTACCTTGACCCCGAGTACAGATGTCAACATACACCTAGGCTAGCAAAGATAGTGTTGCCCTAAACTGGGACACATTCTCAACAAGTTAGAGGCTTCAAATGTGCAGCACTTTTCTGTCACATACAAGCATAAAGAAAACTGCTGACGTGTCTAAGACTACAACAAGAAGGGGACATTCAAGACTATGAAGGTGCCCACTCTTTGGTAGCTCCTATTTTGGAGTAGGGTAAGGCATGTGACTAAACCACTGATCTAGTTGAGAGCTCGAGTCCAAACCACTAGATTCTTCACTAGTAAACAAGCATGGGCCACGACAAAGAGCTTAATTACTTGATGCAATGGTATTTGATTCATGATGCTAAAAGCCAAAGACAAAAGTAGCTTCTTTGAAGAGAGATTTGCTATTGCAAAGGTGCAAGGTCAATAACTACAAGCATAAAAAGGGCAAGTGCGGTGAGCGATCAATTCAAGCAGCAGTATGAATTACTAGCATGGAAAAGCAACAGGACCAACTTCCCACTCACTGGCATAACAAATGTTGGATAGAAATATCTAAAGGAATCTTTGCGTATTTATAAATATGTCAACTCGGGAATGGCTCATGAAGCACAATAACAAAGCCTTTGCTTTGGCTTTGGTGTGTGCTGGCAAAACTCTATTAGTCAAAACTTGTCCTTAAGCACAACTACAAAGCCTTTGCTTTGCTTTTGATGCATGCTGTCAAAATCAGTTTCATTGCCCATACACAATCAAATGTTTCTTTTCCTTTGCCTTCGGTACAATGGTTATGTGTGCTCACAACCACTAGCAGTATGAATTGCTAGCATGGAAAAGTAGCAGGACCCACCCCCCACTCACTGGCATAACAAATGTTGGATAGAGACACCTAGAAGGAATTTTCGCGTGTTTATGAATATGTCAACTTAGGCATAGCTCATGAAGCACAACGACAAAGCCTTGGCTCAAAACTTGTTTACCACCATCTCAAACAACCCGTAAACCATAGCAAAGGAAAGGCATCGGGCCACCTTCCAACCATGTTATTTTGGAGCTTCATCTCTTCACTAGCTACCCCACGAGTTTGCACATGCATATGAGCAATGCTCTATGATCTACTCCCATAGTCAAAGTGTCATCGCCCAAAGTTCATAATCCTCTTCCTTGTGAGCCCATTGAGTTGGTTGCAACACTCACATTGGAGCACATCCCCGCTCGGGACAATGCAACATATGCTTGTACCAAAAGCATTACCCTTCAACACAAGCCACGTGCTATCAAAATCATTTTCATTGCCCCTACACAATCAAATGTCTCTTTTCCTTTGCCTTTGACATGCTGATTATGTGCTCTTACAACCACTCAGGATCATGTCAAGAGAATCCCCGAGATCATCATGCATTTTTCATTGGCTTGCTGATGGCCCAAGTGGGCATGTGGCAAGGCCAATAGCCAAGATAGTTGCGGGCTATATGGGCAGGAGGCGGTCCTTTAGAGTATTATATAGGAGGAGTTGAGATCCGCAAAGCAATAACCTTAGTGCAACTATGGGTGTATGCTGCGGTCTTCGGAGAAATGCATAGAATATGTCGATAATGCCTAGCCCCACATGTCAAAAATAAGCAACAAGAGAATGAAACCCAAGGTTGCACCAAATTGCCATGAACATTACAGGACTTGAGGATGTCATCAAGGCAACAACTCTACGAGCCCATAACCTTTTGCACACGTGCTGTAAACATACAAGGATCTTGTACATTGATCTATCCCAAACACAACAAGAACACAGAATTGTAGTGAAATTGTGATAGTCTTGATCATAGAATAATGTATGCATCTAAGCTTCACCCAATCACAGATAAATCAATGCAACTTAAGTAAGAATCCAAGTTAGCTTGAGCCTCGATATCAATGGCCACCTCCTTTAGCTCCAATTAGTCCATCTTTGCCCCCACCTCCTACATCAGCTTGCAAGAGGTGTTCAGAACTAATCTTTTCTTGACTTCTTCAACGACTTGGTTTTCCTTCCAGCATGGGTAACAATGGAACATGGCATTTTCTCTCTATGATCCAATGTAGAACGAGCTCAATTTTCAACCACATGGCTATGTTCTCTTAGATATTCTTCACTTCTACTCTCTCAAAATTTGTTACTTTATCTAGAAATGTTTCATTTAACCTTTGAGGGTTATTAGGCAACAAAGAAGTACCTTTCATATGAGTTATGCAGCTATCTTGACATAACTTCTCCCACTACCATTTTAAAAGGTCTTTTAAGTCTCTTTATACCCGAATGGAGACAGGCCACAAAGGTGGAGCTTGGTTCTAATGCTTAGAATCATGGTTCAGGGTCTCAGTGGATAGACCCTCTCATCAGTAGGTTTATTTGGCGTGAAGTGGATCTTCAAAGCAACATTCCACTCCAATGGTACCTTGGACAGGTACAAGAACCACTTGGTGACAAAAGTCCGTGTGCAACAAGAGGGCGTTGATGACACTAAGTCGATCACAATTATGGTAATATGATTACCATCAAATTGGTGTTAGCTCTCATGTCACATCATCATCAGCCCATGTCAAGAACTCCATCCTAAATTCAAAGATTCAATAGGAAGATTATGCAAGCAACCCAATGGATTTTTCATTCTATGCCATTAGAAACATGTCTACCACTTGCAATGGTGGCATGAAGCAAGCCCCTCAAGCATGATTCTAGTGCAACTCTCTTTGCTTCCTCACAAGGATTCCACTTGGATGCATCTCTCTCTCTCTTTTCAGCTAATCCTTTTCTTTTATTTATTATTATGTAAGTAACTAATCTCATTACCACAAGTTCAGATATAGCTCATGTCATGCATCAACTACACTATCTTCAAGATGACTGGATTGGGCCAACGTGTCAAAAGCTAAAACCAGAAGGGGATATTCAAGAGTATGAAGGTGCCCACTCTTTGGTAGCTCCTATTTTGGAATAGGGTAAGGCATGTGACTAAACTACTGATCTAGTTGAGAACTCGAGTCCAAACCACCAAATTCTTCACTAGTAAACGAGCATGGGTCACAACAAAGAGCTTAATTACTTGATGCAATGGTATTTGATTTAGGATGCGAAAAGATGAACAAAAGCAGCTTCTTTGAAGAGAGATTTGCTATTGCAAATGTACAGGGTCAATAATTGCAAGCATAAAAAATGCAAGTGCACATGAGCAAACACTTTCATGAGCCGTCAGTTCAGGCAGCAGTATGAATTGCTAGCATGGAAAAGCAACATGACCAAACCCCCACTCTCCTCACACTCTCTTATCTCTTCTATCTTGCATCCTTGTAGTAGTACAAGTGGAGTATGAGAAGCATAGATGTTAAGAAATCTAGATGAGATATGGGTGTGCGTATGTGGCTTGTATGTGGAAACACTTGAAGGAAAAGGCGGTTTGTCAAGTCCCCAATTGTGAGCTTGTGTGTTTGAGGATAAGTGACCTACCAAGCATATGCTTGTGAAAATGACCCTTTAAGATAGCAATGATGATACTTCACTAGCCACTTTCCAATATAGGTTGTTTTCTCTAAGATGACAAGAGGCACATCTGCTAAATCTGCCCTTGAACATCTCCCTATGCACACTGCGGCTTGAAGACTTCCAAGGCGTGGGTTAAAGTACTTGAAAAAATAGAGAACTAATTTCCACCTTCATGCTTAAAAAGAAATGGAGAAGTTAGAGTAGCCGCTTCCCTAGAAGAGTAAGGACAAGGGGTCACATGGTACCTATACTAGTCTCGCACCCTACAGAATCCTCCTAAACCTTCTTCTTCGATTGCCTCCTAGACCCTGACCATGATGGAAAGGGAGGCTACTTTGGCGAGAGCTGAGTACATAGCTTTGAAGCTTAAAGGGGAGAGGGCACAATTGTAGTGAAATTGTGCTAGTCTAGATCATAGAATCATGCATGCATCTAAGCTTCACTCCGGTCACAAAGAAGTTGGCACAACTTGAGCAAGAATCTGAATCATCCTGAGCCTCAATATCCATGGCCACCTCCTCTAGCTCCAATTGGTCCAGCTTTGTCCCCCCACCTCCTACATTAGCTCTAGGTTGCTCCTACTGTTCCATTTCTAGTTCCTAAACTTGCCCGAATACCTACTTTGATTGACCCAAATAAAGATGCCAGAGATGTTCAGAACTAATATTTTCTTGACTTCTTCAATGACTCGGTGTTCCTCCAAGATAGGTAACAGTGGAACACGTCATTTTCTCTGCATAGTCCGATGCAAGAGGAGCTCAAATTTTAGCCAGATGGCTATGTTTTCTTAGATATTCCTCACTTCTGTTCTCTCAAAATTTTTTAATTTAAAGGTTTCGTCTAACCTTTGAGGGCTATTAGGCAACAAACGAGTGCCTTTCATATGAGTCATGCAGCTACCTTGACATAACTTTTTCCACTGCCATTTTAAAGGCTCTTTTAAGTCTATTTATACTTGAATGGAGATAGGCCATGGAGGTGGAGCTTGGTTTTGATGCTTAGAATCATGGTTGGGTCTTACTGGATAGACCCTCTCATCAGTAGATTTATTTGGCGCGAAGTGGATCTTCAAGGTGACATTCCACCCCAATGGTACCTTGGACAGGTACAAGAACCACTTGGTGATCAAAGGCCATGTGCAACAAGAGGGCATTGATGACGCTAAGATGATCGCAGTTATGGTAATATGACTACCATCAGATTGGTGTTAGCTCTTGTGTCACATCCTCATCAACCCATGTCAAGAGTGCCATCCTCAATTCAAAGATTCAGTAGGAAGATTATGCAAGTAACCCAAGGGATTTCTCATTCTATAGCATTAGAAACATGTCTACCACTTGCAATGGTGGCATGAAGCAAGCCCCTCAAGCATGATACTAGTGTAAATCTCTTTTCTTCCTCACAAGAATTCCACTTGGATGCAACTCTCTCTCTCTCTCTCTCTCTCTTCAGGTAATCCTTTTCTTTTCTTTATTATTTTGTAAGTGACTAATCTCATTATCACAAGTTCATATAGCTGATGTCATGCATCAACTACACTACCTTCAAGATGACTAGATTGGGTCAACTATCAAGAGCACAAGCAGCGTCGTTCGGAGTCAACTGGTGTTGCCCACAACTGGCAGTTGGTTGGTCTCCTTTTTACTACCCAACACCAAGGTGGATGTTTCCTTCTCAACACACACATGGAGGCAGTTCTCCCCTTCTATTGGACAGACTCATTACTATGCGGGTATCTGAGTGCTCGGCTATCTCAAAAGTGCTTCATCCCTTGCCATTCACTACTACACCGGCACTACTTTATATATCCACACAAACTCAGATTAAGCCAACAACATCGAGAAGATACAAATGGAGGATACTACTTCAACCTTGGCTCAAACCTTGTTTACCTCCATTGCAAACAACTCATAAAACCATAGCAAAGGAAAAGTACCAGGCTGGCTTATAACCATGTTATTTCCGAGCTTCATATCTTCACAAGCTTCCTCGAGAATTCGCACATGCACAGGAGCAACGCACTATGATCTACTCCCATGGCCAAAGTGTTATTGCTCAAAGTTCATGATCCTCTTGCTTGCAAGCAAATTGAGTTGGTGGCAACACTCAGATTGGAGTATGTCGCTGCTCGAGACAATGCAGCAAATGCTTGTACCGAAAGCATTACCCCTGAGCACAACCCACGCGATCTACTGTAAAGAGTTCTACTAGATCGACATGACTGGTGTCTTTGTTGTTGTTCTCAAAAACATCCCTGACAATGACCTCTTGACAATACAAAGGTCCTCGCATTTTGCAATGTAATATGGGTAAGTAATCCCCTTCCTAGTGCATGACTGTAAACTTGGCAAGGTTAGGAAGCTTGTTTTGAACATTGATGGTGGCCAACAAGACACTCGAATCCAGAAGCTTTCAGCTGATCCGAGAAATGAATAGGCCTTTGCACTTGATTAAGCATGTGAGGCCCTTCAATTCTAAAAGGCGCAAGTTGGTCCTCCGAGTGATAGCATCAAAGGTTATTCGTCCCAGCATATTTGTCCTTTGTGATACGTCCAAAGAGATTGGTACTTTTGTGTTCACCTATTAAGCAATCACCTTGAAATAGTGGAAATGAGTGTTGAGGGCAGCTAGGGTGGCTTGATTTGCGATCTCGCACTTCTGGATGGCTATGGCATCACTTTGTCAATCCGCAGCTTCTCTTTGATCATGCCCCACTCTTAGGTTTGACAGATCTCTTCCAAATAAAACCGTTGCTATTGTTCTATTTGATAGCAGCAGATGAAGGGCTCTAGAGAACCCGATGTGAGGGAGTTCTCGGGCAAAATTAGCTATAGCTCTAGAGAGAGAAAGTGGTAAGAAGAGAAAATGCAACGTCGGAGTGGCAATGCTACAAAACAAAGGCTGAGACAAAGCCACCTGCTGGCTACTAGAGAATAAGTAAGCAGTTCTCTACCTTACACTGCACAAAGCTACCTTGACCCCGAGTGCAGTTGTCAACATACACCTAGGCTAGCAAAGATAGTGTTGCCCTAAACTGGGACACATTCTCAACAAGTTAAGAGGCTTCAAATGTGCAGCACTTTGCTGTCACATACAAGCATAAAGAAAACTGATGACGTGTCTGAAACTAAAACAAGAAGGGGACATTCAAGACTATGAAGGTGCCTCCTATTTTGTTGGAGTAAGGTAAGGCATGCGACTAGACTGGAAAGCTCGAGTCCAAACCACTAGATTCTTCACTAGTAAAAGCATGCATGGGTCACGAGTAAGGTAAGGCATGCGACTAGACTGGAAAGCTCGAGTCCAAACCACTAGATTCTTCACTAGTAAAAGCATGCATGGGTCACGACAAAGAGCTCAATTACTTGATGCATTGGTATTTGACAGGGATAGGCTACTGCAAATGTTCAAGGTCAATAACAATAAGCATAAAACGGGCAAGTGCAGTGAGAGCTCATGGAAGCACAGGTGTTTAATGCCAATCTCCGGCCGACGGAAGCGCAAGCAACGTGGCAGTGAGCGTATTAACGAGAATCTGCGGCTCAAACGCTCCACCGGCAAGGCTGGTTACGCACCTTCGCCAATCCGTTTTCCATTCAAGATCTGTGAAGGGGGTGCGCCAAGCGCTCCGAGATAGTGCAATACGGAGGCGACGCGCGCAGCCCCGGGCAGCAAGCTGCCGGGTGGGGCTGCCCCCGTGAGAAAAATTAGGTTAATATCGTAGTGACCCGATGGGTCACGTATCAGATATTAAACTGATAAGAACAGATACTACACTTGATCTTAGCCAAAAGGCCGAGAAAGGTATGATCACCCTTAGCTCCGACCCTTCCTTTTATACTACCCTTCTTTCTCTCTAGGCGCTCTCTCTCTTCCGTGTCTCACGCTGCTTCTCTCGCCAAGGCTGTGCCTACGGGACAGTCGCCGGGGTCATTCATTGTATTCGTCCAATCTCAACCCCAGACCTTTTCCAATGACTCGCGTTACTTGTCCATTTTGCCTCGGCTTAACTTAACCCCACACCTTGATTTTATCCCTGTGTGGCATGACAATGCTCCGAACGACGATTCCAAGGGTGACACTTCATGCCACCATAAAGCCTTTATGTGCTATGATTGTTGAGTTTACATTGCCTGAGACGTTCGGTAAACATGCAAGTCTACTTGAAGATTGAATTTACCATTTAGACTGCCGTGTCTCCTTCCATTCATGAAAACAAAGGCGACTAACTAATCCTCCTCCTCCTGTAAATACTGCCCCTTTTCGATTCCCTCCGTGTGCTCACTATGCTCTTTCAAGTTGCCTATATTTCTCGAGCTGCGTGCTTTATACTCTTAGTGGATATTGGAGTACCGTATCCTTTGCTCAAAACGCAGCTAACGAGGTTGCAACCCCTTGAGGCCTTGCATTCAAGGCTTAACATAAACTACCACACTTTCTTACCTTAAGCCCGCATTGTGACCGTAACGTTACGTACGCCACCCTCGATACTTAAATCAATTCATCTAAGTATTTGGCAAAGCAAGATCCTCTTTAAATTTTGACAAAGCCAATATTTGCCCTTCGATTTTGCCATCATTCCTCGTTTGTCGGGGTCCTTCTTGGCCATGCCACTTCTCCCTCCTTCATAGGAGTTCTTTTAAGGCTTTTGCTGGGGGTGTGCTTGCCATGTTGCTCTTTGACAGTAGTGTTCCTGTGACTCATCATGGTTCTTTGCTCCCCACCTTACTAATTGCCTTGTCCCTCCCTCCCTCGCACGAGTGCTCTTTACACTCGCCCTTGTTGATTAGCTTACCCATTCCTAGCAGGATTGCCCCCCTAGAACTCATCTTGGGAGTTTTCTCCCTTTGCTCCACACCTTGTTGATTACACATACTTGCTGGGATTCTGTTTGGACCTCTCGCCCCTTTTTCTCTAAGTCCGTGTCCCCAATTGAGATCTTTCCCTTGGAAGCTTTCTTCCGTTGTCCTTTGTCTTTGTTTCCCAAGGTAGCCTTTTTTTATGGCTTACCCTTTGCACTTCCCTTCTGGCATGTCTTCTTTGCCTTAAAAGCCTTGCGGACCTTTATAGGCTTTGATGTGCTAGGTCCCCGCCTACCATGAGGTGGTGACTCTAGAATTGGTGGAATATCCGCAAGCCTGTCCAGCATCATGCTAATGGCTCTAGCTCTTGCAAGCCAAATGTGCTCATCTGTGTAGCACTCTCATGTGAATTGTAGAGTTGGAGTATGGTGAGCAAGCACAAGGAACTTTCTTACATTACATGCAAGAATAGATAAGAAAGAAGACTTACTATGATCCCTTGGTTAAATAGCATAAACTTAGCCTCTAGATATCTCCAAGCATTAGTAATGATGCTCCATGCACATCATGAAGTGTTATTCTAATGACGAGTGTACAAAAGTCCGAGATGGCAATACTCCAACCTAAATTGGAAAAAGAATATAAGTTATCTCAATATAAGTATCATCACAATCGGCAAACCACCTTTTCCTTCAAGTGTTTCTACATACAAGCCACATACTCAATAACTCACCTGTATCTCATACTCCACTTGTACTACTACAAGGATGCAAGATAGAAGAGGTAAGAGAGTGTGAGGAGGGTGCTCAATGAGCACTCATGGATGCCTCAATCTTTGCCATAATAGTTTGGATTGTGTGGAATGAAACTTTGAGGGTCACTTGTTGCACTGTGCATGTTCTATGTCTCCTATTGATCCATTGTTCCCAAAGACATGACCAAGCAGGAGAATAAAGTAAAGATAGAAGAGAGTACTCAAGAGAGCAAGAGAAGCCCTTGCATCCTCAAGCTCAAGAAGTCTCACAAGCTCAAGCTCAACTACTATTGGATCGAGCAGAGAGAAGGAGATGGCGAAAGAGAGCCATGCAAACTTTCACACAATAACTTAACCTTTCTTTATCTCTTTTGGAATCTTACTTGTAGCTTTTAATTAATGATAGGTTTGCTACCCTTCCACTGAACTATTTGGTCGATTCCATGTGAGTGTAATATTCGACTCTCAAGCCTTGGCCTTTGGTTCACTTTCCTGTACTATTTTATGAATTGCTATGGGAGAAGTCCCACCGCTCACATCTACAATGAAGATTATTGTAGTTGTTAGATTTAAATTAGTAGAACATAATAATAAGAATCAATCGTTAAATTTATGCTTTGTACTTATGGGTTGATGCTCGTGCTTCTTTTTATTTTTGCATCCAACTTCTCTTCCTCTTTTTGGCACCTTTCCTATGTGCAAACACTTTGAAGTAGCTTCTCTTGCTCTTTGGCAAGAGTTCACTTCTCCTTGGACCCATCCTGGTTCTTTGCTTCCCACCTTGTCGATTGCTTTGTCCCTCCCTAGGATGAGTGCTCTTTAGACTTGTCATTGTTGATTAGTTCATCCCTTCCTACATGAGTGCTCTTGGGTGTTTTCATTATTTGCTCCCCACCTTGTTGATTAGACCCACTTGTTGGGCTTTGATTTGGACCTTATGGCATCTTTTGCTCTAAACCATTTTCCTAAGCTGAGACCTTTCCTTTGGATGCCTTTTCTCCCTTCTCCTTTGTCTTTTTTTGCCATGGGTGCCTCTTTTGATGGCTTACCCTTTGCAGTTCCCTTTTGGCATGTCTTCTTTGCCTTGAAACATTTGTGGATCTTTGTAGTCTTTGATGTGGTTTCTCGTTACTTTGTGATGGGGTGAAAGGGTCATCAATATTAATGACAAGGTTACAGAATGTGATGAATGGATTTTATAGCTGTGGGCATTGGAGTGTTCTCCCTAGGGTGTCAATCTACCTCATTGTAAGTGATAGACTAGGCAAAATTGTACCTAAATCTAAATGATGAGTGGGCAACATTGTGGGGATGGGTCTAATGCCAAGCAAGTCAGAGCTCCTTAGATATGCCCCACCCTTTATGACTCATTAAATGGTGCAACTCATTAAACTAGGGGGGTTACGTCATTCAAGCAAGATTGGCGCACTGTCGTGTTTATGATGTGCCCTGGAGCAAAAGTGGGAGAGTGGCCAGGGAACTAGTGAAGGAGTTGATAACCAATGCAACAGACAATGATCACAACTTCCTGTATACATGCGAACTACTTATGATCACTCTCCAACAAACCCTTGTCCATGTAAGCTTTTGAAAGAATGGTATAAAACTAAGTCCATTCATTTGCATTTGGATTCAATCTTGCAAAGAAACCACTCTATCAAGGTTATCCATTGCACATTCTCATATGTAAGTTGTCCAATGCCATCACCATCTTCAAGATTGACCATGTTTTTCCTAGGCAAGTATTTTTGCAAATGTAGTACATTTGAGCCTCTCTTAATATTACAAAACCCACCTAATCAAGGACCCCAACCATTCTGAGGGCTGAGATTAACTTTTCAGGGATACTGAGAGACTCCAAGGCCATTTATAACAGACCCTCCTAACAAAATGTTGGATTCGAGCAACCAAAAGAGACTCTTCTTATTAAAGAACCCCCTAGTTACCATTAGCAAGCCCACCTTATCAAGGGAAAACTATTTTGAGGGCTGATATTACTTTTTTAGGGATATTAAAAACTCCAAGGTCAATCATAACATAACCTCCTAACAATCCCTTTAGTGTGTAAGGGACTTGGTAGAGAGAAGGTATTGCCATTCCACTATCTCCTAATCCATCCTTTCAATTTGAGAGGTGAGATTGAGGGTGTGTATGTGATGTTAAGTCAAGAGAGAGTGAGGGACCCATCGAGAAGCTCTATTCACTCTAATTCTACCCTTTTTCTTCATCTTTTCCTCTCTATATCTCATGTAAATGAGGATATGAGGACATGGGGTGAATTAAGGGGCATCGCATGGATTGTGGAGCATTTCTTATCAAGATACCGCAACTATAATGAGTTAAGTTGGTAAGTATACTCTCAACAGCCAAGCTTCAAGTGTTCTAGTACGAAAGTGATAGATTAGATTTATCATAAGGCCTTGCATGTGAGATGGCTTCAACAATTGATCCGTGAGGTATCGAAGGATGCCCGAAAATCTCGCGCGGCGAAAAAAATGCCCCCTCCCCACGAATCTGCGCCGTTATCTTTCTTAAGCCCCCCCCCCCCCCCCACTAAGCTTAAGTAATTAAGCTTAGTCTACTTAATATAAATCAACTCTGCAAGTCAACAACTCCAGGCCACACACCACAGAAGTCAAGTTCTGCAAGTAATCTGTGATCAAGTTCTGCAAGTTCATTAAGTCGGCTAAGTTTTGTAAGTCTGCAACTCTGCAAGTCACATAAGTCTGCAACTCTGCAAGTCGGGCTAGTCAACTGGAGTCAGAACTGACTTGTGCTCAAAACTCCTAGAAGGACTATTCCTGCGCAGAAACTCCGAACTGCAAAGTTGTTCGTTGGAAGGTATTCTACCCATACGCAGGTTTGCTGAAGCATTTTCAGCATACGAAGAAGGAAAAATTACAGATTTTCTGAAGATTGAGAAAGAAATACCCAAAAACACATAAGCCTTGTATCCCCGAACTTGAGCTACGCTCATCCCGCTAACTTGATTTTGAGTGAGAAAGGTCTTTTGAGTTTTTCAGGATGACGGAACCACATATGGATGATCTTATGGCTGAAGGCGACTTACCTGAACCTACGATGGAGCAAAAGCTGGACTTAATCATGATGCAATTGGGAGAAGAACGAAGGGCTAGGCAAGCATTGCAAGCGCAACTAGCAAAATTACAAAGAGCGTCTACCGACAAAGAAGAACCTCAAGCTGAAGATCTGATTCGACGTACCATCGACGCCACTCTTGAAGCTCAAACCATTCGCAAGGAATCAAAGATAAGTAAATGAAGTTTCAAATTTCGTACTTTCAATGGCATACGAGAAGGAAAGACTGTTCTAGCATTCATTAGTCAGTTTGATGACTATTTCCATGAGGAAACCTATGCAGAAAAAGATAAAATCAAGTGTGTTACTAATCATTTGGTAGACAGAGCATCACTTTGGTGGACTATAGTACGCAAGGGCATAGAATGTCCTGCTACTTGGGAAGATTTCAAGAAGAAGTTCATGCAGAATTTCCTTCCACCGCAATTTCATGAGAAAGCTATTAAGCAATGGGATCTACTCCAGCAACGGGATCGTGAGCCTATACCTCAGTATACAGAGCGTTTTTGGAATGCACTCCTACAGTTACGCATGCTTGAAGACGTACCAGAGGCGACACATAAGCGCAAGTATATGTCTGGACTCCTTGGGCATTACTACGCTGAAGTTAACATGTTCAAGCCTGCTACTCTTGAAGATGCCATTTCACTAGCTCACGACACTGAAGATAAGCTACGCGGTAGAGACAGACGACCACAGCAATTCCAAGCCAATGGTAATTATGGATCTAAACAATTCAATTCCAATTTTAGAAGATTTAATCCAGGTCGTTTCTCTTCATCATCTTTCCGCAAAAATTGGGCAAAACCACCTGCATTAACATCCAATGTCAATCCAAATCCTAAGCCTATTCCACAGCCAAATCCAAATGTACCTCGACTTCCCGCCATTGCAAACAATGTAACCAAAGCCAAGCCAATAGTATGCTATAAATGCCACCAGCCTGGACATCTAGCAGCAAATTGTCATTCAAAGAAGCCACCAGCTCATATCAACTACCTTGGAGCCATGGACGAAGACGAACATGAGGATATGCCTGATTTCACTGAAGATGAGAACGACACTACTACTACTTCCGATACTTTACCAGGTATACCTACTCCACATTCATTATTGACTATGAAATGTTTGGTGCATGGAAAGGAAAAGACTATTTTGCATGATGACGGTAGTACTCATGATTTTATTTCAGCAAAATTGGTAAAGGAATTAAAATTACAGACTGTACCTACGCATTATCGCATAAAAGCTGCATTTTTAGGCACTAGGTATAATGGTACACAGGAAGTGCAAGACTTAGAGATTCAAATTGGTTCATACACTGAAAGAAGAAATTTCTTAGTTGTTCCATTACAGTCGAGTGACATTATTTTAGGTATGCCTTGGCGACACCAGCATAACGCAGATATAGATTATTCCACACACACAATGAATATTAATTTTTAAGGAAAATCTATTACATTATATGGTATGCATGCATCTAATGTTTTTCCACTGCTTTCGCATACTCAAGCTAAACGTGCATTACGCAAGAGTAGTAAATCCTATCTCATTTGGGTAAATGAATTGCAAGTAAAGGAAAATCATATGCACCCTAGGCATAAAGAATTTCTTGCATATTTTAAGGACTGTTTTGCAGAAGACCTACCACCAGGTTTACCTCCTTCACGTCCAGAAGACCATAAGATAGATTTGATCCCTGGCACACAACCACCTTGCAAAGCACCATATAGGCATAACCAGATAGAGCAAAAAGAAATCCAAAGTCAAGTTGAGGAATTACTAAATAGAGGATTGATTCGACCTAGCAGTTCTCCATTCGGTGCACCTGTATTGTTAGTCAAGAAAAAGAATAATACTTATCATATGTGCATTGACTATCGAGCTTTAAATAAGATCACTGTAAAGAATAGATACCCTATTCCTAGAGTTGATGACCTTATGGACAAACTGCAAGGATCTGCTATATTTAGTAAAATTGACCTTAAGTCTGGTTATCATCAGGTGAGACTAGATAAGTCTGACATATTCAAGACTGCATTTAGAACACAGTTTGGTCATTACGAATTTTTAGTCATGCCATTTGGATTGACTAATGCACCTGCTACCTTTAGTAGAATGATGAACTGTATATTTTTGAAATATCAGTATTGTGTAATTGTTTTCTTTGATGATATTTTGGTGTTTAGTCAAAATGAGAAAGAACATTATGAGCATTTGTCATTGGTTTTTCAGTTATTGAAAGAAAATCAACTGTATGCAAATCCTGAAAAGAGTGAATTCTTTAAAACGGAAATTGAGTATTTAGGTCATATTGTATCATATGATGGAATTAAAGTTGATCCTAAGAAAATTGATGCAATATTGAATTGGCCTGTACCTAAAAACGTGCATGAGTTACGCTCATTCCTTGGTCTTGCTAGTTTCTATAGGAAGTTTGTACGTAATTTTTCATTACTTGCTTTACCATTAACCAAACTTCTAAAGAAAGGAATTGTTTATCAATGGACCGAAAATCAACAGAAATCCTTTGACTTACTGAAACATGCATTAACCAATGCCCCTGTTTTACAGTTGCCTGACTTTAATAGACCATTCTTTCTAGTAGTGACCGATGCTAGTGGATCAGGAATAGGAGCCGTACTTATGCAAGACAATCATCCTATAGCATATTCTAGTTGTAAGTTGAAACCTTCTGAGCTGAAATATTCCACATATGACAAAGAGCTATTAGCAGTTGTACAAGCATTAAGACAGTGGAAACACTACTTAATGGGTTCAGAATTTATGATAAAGACCGACCAGCAAAGTATTAGACATTTACTTAGCCAACCCCAAATCTCTGACCGTCATATCAAATGGGCTTCCTTTATTCAAAGTTTTCATCCTATCATTCAATACCAACCTGGAAAAGAAAATGTAGTGGCTGATGCATTGAGTAGAAGACCTGCCATTCATAATATTTCTGTCATATCTTTTGATTCTTTGATTGCTATGAAAGATACATATCACCAGGATATTACTTTTCATTCTGATTGGAATAAATTAGTTCAAAATAATTTCATTCCTGTTGATTCATTGTCATATAATGATGGATTTATGTTTTATGAAAAGAGATTGTGTGTTACAATTCCATTCCGATCTTTTGTTTTGAATGAAATTCATTGTCCCCCATATCAAGGTCATAGAGGTATCATATCTACCTTACGTATGTTAACTGAAGATTTTTATTGGCCGCATATGGATGCTGATGTATCTAACTTTGTTTCTGAATGTTTGATTTGTCAAAGAGTTAAGAGACATCATGGTAAACAGTATGGATTACTTATGCCTTTGTCTATTCCATCTAAACCTTGGGAACAAATTTCTATGGATTTCATTACTGGTTTACCAAATACTAAATCTAACCATGATATGATTTGGACAGTTGTAGATAGATTTAGTAAACAAACATATTGCATTCCATGTAAGAAAACTTTAATAGCATCACAAGCAGCACAATTATTTTTGAAAACTGTTTTTACTAACCATGGATTGCCAAAAGTTATTATTTCAGATCATGATTCTAGATTTTGTAACAACTTTTGGATTACTCTATTTGCTAACCTAGGCACAAAGATTGATTTCTCATCTGCATTTCATCCAGAAACTAATGGACAAACAGAAGCCACTAACAGCACCATTCTAGATCTTTTACGTGCATATACTATCTCTAAACCTCATACATGGGACACTCATTTGCATTTATTACAGTTTGCATATAACAATACACCACACACATCTACAAAGAAAGCACCGTTTGAAGTCATTTATGGATATAGATTATCTACACCTGTTGTATCTTTGTCTAATAGAATTCAGAGTGCTGATGATATTGCTAGTATGCATAGCACTATATTTGATGAAGTTAAAGATATGATTGCTAAAGCCCAGCAATCATATACCAAACAAGCCAACAAGAAAAGACAAGTCATGAATTTCAAAGTTGATGATTATGTTTGGCTGAGAATAGAAAAACGTAGACTGCAAAGTGTAGATAGACATCCAGTTGTCAAATTAGCCCCCAGATTCTATGGACCATTTAGGATCATTCATAAAATTAATGACAATGCATTCAAGTTAGAATTACCATCTCATTGAAAAATTCACAATACATTTCACATTAGTTTATTGAGACCATTTAGAGGCCAATTACCTGTACATCCTGTTTATGAAAACCCACCTTTACTAGAGGAAGAGACTGAAATACTTGAACCAGAAGCTATTATAGACACTGACTTTATGACCACTAGAACTGGCCGAAGGTATTCTAGATATCTAGTTAAATTTAAGAACCATCCTGTAGAGGAAGCACAATGGATGCACGCTAGAGACTTAAATGTTTTCCCCACTCTGTTAGCTCCACATTGAGCTAATAGCAATTGAGGTCAATTGCTATCCCACCCTGGGGGTATGATGCCAGGAGGCATATTTCACGGTGGATTCCGTGCCACGGTGGATTCCGTGAGGTTTTACGGTGGATTCCGTAAACTTTGATGACCGGTGCTCATACACAAAGTGGATTCTTTGTGGGAGAAGTTGATGGGGACGCCTGTCCTTTTCGGGCGTTTCATTAATTTAGTGTGTACATGGGTGATTCCATAGCGGGTGATTCCGCAAAATGCATATTAAATTAATAAACGTTTATGAGTTTAGAGTGCGCACGCGTAATAAATTAAGATTAGGATTTATTTCTAATCAGTTGATTTATTTATGTAGCTGAAGACTGCTAGGTATTCACTTTTGTCGGTTTAATTGTATTATTTTAGTAACGATTGTGAATGCTTCAGTTGATGTGTAGAGATAGCAGCAGTGGCGGAGGAAAGCATTGGAGTCTAGCGAGTATTCGATCTATGGATTATATTTTGATAGGCGCCACGCCTATATTTTGTCATGTCTATTGAGGCATCGATTATTTATTATTTTGTATGCGCCTATGCGTACGGATATGTTATTTCTATTTGGACATTGTATTGGGCGTGCCAGACTCTTTGGGCACCGTCCATTAGCTTTATCTCCTATTTTTGTAAAAGCAAACTCAAAAGCTAAAAGCTTGATATATTTTTGTAAATTGGGCTATTATTGAGCATGAAGATGGAATATACATAAAATACATGCTTTGTGAAGCGCTCACACAAGGCATGGGGGGAGATTGAACCCAATTGGTCTCTTGCTCTTGTCGTTCATGCTTTTTACCTTGTAACTTGTGCAAAAAGTAGAGTTCATTGTTCTTGGGGACCTTCCGGGATTCACTACGTGAGCATACAGCAACGGATCTGCGCACCATATTGTGATAGGAACCTATGATCGCAAGCCAAGACAAAGGCAAGCTTCCGTTCACAAAAGAAGAAAAGGTGAAGTACAGCCTAATGGTTGAGATAAGGGCCTTCAAGCAATTCAAGTTCAGGAACATCATGAGCTTGGACAACATGGTCATGGAAGAACCGGTCGTGAAGCTGCTTGTCGACCAATGCCATCTGGGAAAGTAGGTGGAGAAGGTTGAATAAGCTATTGACTGTAGCAAGTGCATGGAGTTCCTACGGACCTTCGATGCTAATAGGAACCATGTCACTGTAATAGTGACACAAGGACAAGAACCCCGTAGGGTCGAGGTGGATTTGAACTCAGAAATGGTGGAAAAAGCATCTGGCTTGGTCAACAAGGTCGACAGGCAACTTAAAAGGGATGTCAGCATGTTGGGAATGAACAAAGCCCTAGTCCACACCAATGACAATATCCGCCTAGCTAATATTCTCGATCCTAAAGTCAGGTTACAAGCAGAGACGATCCACACACTATTCTCTAGTCAAAGGTACAACATCTTATTGAGCAGAATTGGAGTGCCCTTGCTAGAAAGCCTTGCAATCAAGTCCCTAGATGAAGTGAATTGGAATGGCTACATGCAAAAAATCATTGAAGCTTCAGCAAAGGCACTAGCCAGAGGTATAAGACCAGTAGAGGCAAGGAGTCCGGCTTCCACAATGGGGACGGCAATGAAGAAATCATCATCAAAAGCATAGATTATAGGGTTTGGTGGGGTGCTAATCGCTATAATCCAACAAGCTGTCGAAGAGGTGGAAGGTGAAGAGGAAGTGGGGGAGACACTTGCCACCCCATGAGCAAGAGCAATCAAGTGAAAGGACAATGAGTGAAGGCAGAGAACGAAAGATACCATCTGGCCAAGGAGGGCCTAGAAGGCCAAAGAAGGAGACTCCTCAAAAGCAATGGCAAGAAACCAGGGAGAAAATGACCAAGGAAGAAAAGGCTGAGTTGTAGAAGAGTGCAAGTGGAGTCTAGGAGGTCTGAAGAAGAAAGAAGGAGGAGAACAAAAGCAGAGGTAGAAGAGCTGCATAGGAAGTATGAGGAAGATTCGGCTCAAGCCATTCATATGTCGATGGAACAACCTTCCAGGGAGGAGAGTTGGCCACTATGAGTCCACTAAGGTAAGAAGCCCCAAGCATCAGCACCAAAGTACCAGAGATTGAACCAGCACCGATGGCAAAAGGCAAAGGAAAGGGCCTATTGTATCCAATCATGCCTGCTCTCATGCCCCGACCAGTTACCGCCACAACCACCCACGGCATCACTAGCACTATGGATGCAAGCAACCTCATGGCCTGGCAATGGGTGCAATATCTAGTGAACAAGGTGCAAGAAATAGCCCCAAACTCAAGTCGAGGAGCTCCAACAACTCGAACGAAGAGGCCGATATCTGCAGATGTTGAATCAAGGCAAGACTCCAAGAAGTAGAAGATAGAGACATTGACAACGACTATACCTACAACAGTGCCACCGACTATGGGCTATGATGAATACATCAAAGATCTTCTTGCATAGCTAGACAAAGCAAACACGGAGCAAAGGCAGAGAAGAAGACAATTGTAGCTGAATTGGAGGCCAAAAGAGAAGCATTGGCAACCTTCTAGTTGGAAAGGACTCGCCAAGTAGTAGGATACCAAACGGAAATCTACAAGGTGAAGGAAGAGCTCAAAGCCAAGGAAAAGAAAGAAGACAATTGGCAAGGAAGGCTCGAAGAAGAATGACAAGAACTAATAGGCTTGCAAAGGAAGTACAAGCTCATCCTCATGCAACATGAAGAAATGAGAGAGCAGTTGAAGAGGATAGAAGAGGTAACAGACAAACTTGAAGTGGAGAATGCAAAAAAAAGCTCAAAAAGAGGAAGAGCATCTAAGAGACATGAACATAATGGAGCATAGGCTGCTAACGGAGCTGGAAGAGGAATAAAGGCTAGTAAGGAAAATTGAGCACTTGGAGAAGGAGAAAGAAGAAGCAATCCAGAGGTGGAAGGAACAGGAGCCAAGGATGGTGGCGTTAGCACAATGGCAAAATGAAAGCCTAGAGGAAATGAAGCAAAAAGCAGAGGAATGGATGGCCAAGAGCAAGGGAAGAGTGAAAGAATTGGCTAGTCATGTAGCCCATGCTGAAGGCAACAGAGTGTTAGCAGAGAGTAGGGTGGTAGAGGCCCTAAAGATGAGCATGGAAGCCCATTAACGTACCTTTCTCAGCACCATTTTAGATGTCATGCAGCTAGAAGAGGAGGATGCCATTGAAACCTTAAAGAAGAAGCTGGAGATTACCTAGAGGGCCATAAGGCATGGCCTATGTATCTAGATGCATGAAGCAAAAACCAGCCTAAGCCAACAAGAGCAAAGGGAGTACCTATTGAGGGCAGGACTAACAATTCAAGAGAGGGAATTGCTGGGGTATATAAAGGAATAGGGATCACAAGAGCCAGTGAGAGAATAACAGCAACAAATACCACTTTCTAAAGTAGGGCAGGACTTTGAGGTGGGGCAACAAGATGAAGGACAAGTCTCCCAACCACCCTCTCCAAGATCAGAAACTCAACACGAAGTGTCGCCCCCCCTAGAGGATATAACTATAGAAAGAAAAGCAGAAGTCAGGAAAAACACTACAAGATATAGGCCGTATACCGACATTAAAAGCGTCGAAAATGTAAATAAAGAAATTTGCCCCCATCGTCACAAAAAGCGTCGTTATTGGCAATGCCATAGAACATCAGTATTTGTGTCGGTGTCAGCGTCGCTATTTGCGTCGGTGTCAGCGTCGCTATTTGAGTCGGTGATACTCTAATACCGACGCTGACATCGACGCAAATAGCGACGCTGATATCGATGCAAATAGCGACGTCGAATAACGATGCTCTGCGATGCTAATAACAACGCCAAAAATGACACGTGCAGTAAATTTGCAATGCTAATAGCGACGATAACATGGAAAAAAAAAATTATGGCACGGCAGCAAGTTGCCCTGCCACATATAGCACTATGTGCTTTATTTGGGCCATACAAAATAGTTTCTGCACTGCGTATAATGCTCGTGTAAATAAAGACAAAGTGTACTTAAATCATAACACTGATACATGAAATAAATACATGATCACATAATGAAAGTGACTAGTACAATCATGGCAAGATATCACTACTACATAGAAAATGTCTACACAGATCACGTGACCAAAAAAGAAGGGTGTGTGAGCTCCAGGGATCCAAGGGCGAGCTATAGATCATTGCCATCCGAAAGCTCGTCCCGCTGCAAAGGAGCGCATCGAACAAACTCTGCAAAAAAAAGAAATAACTACACATAAGTCCATCATACAAAAATGCATTCTAATTAAACATGCTAACTACAGACAAGAAATATGAGTGACTTACAGGGCCGCCGCATCCACACAATTGGTCAATCAATGCAGTGAGACCGTGCCTCTCTGCATATCGAGTCTCAAGGCCGATTGGATCGCGATTTGTAATGGAGTGTTGCAAAGAAAACAAAATACTAAGTGTTAGAAACACGATTGTCAGTACAAAGGATATTGTAAAAAAATAAGCAAGCAAAAAAAAAAGAAAAACTTACAAGTCCTCCAGATATGTCCTGTGGCCGCCACTCCCAAGATGATGGACCACTCTGGCCTCTAGTCGTGCCCTCGCCGCCTCGTGCTCTGCTGACTCCAATGTCTTGGAGAATCTGTAGCCTCCTCCCTCAGTTGGTGCCAGCCGTCCGTGTCTAGCTACTCGGGCTTTACAGCCCCACTCTTGAGTGCCTTGCATGCGTCTGATCGTCTGTGTGACATATATGCATGCATGCACTCCATCGCATGCACTCTATTATCTATCCCATAGAAAACCTATCTGTTGCGGCTGGTACCAGAAGCTCCTCATGCAAGGATGCTACTATGTAGTCCTTGCTCCCCTTCGCTATGTTTTTCCAATGATCCAAGACGTTGTGCCGAAAAACTTGTTGGCACAACTCTCTCATGCGAGCCATCACCCTCCTCCCCTCATCATTCATGATGATGGCTCCTAACCTATCATCTACAAGGTAGGCATACCCCTTTGGGGTATGCCTAAGATGGGTCCTCTCCCATCTGCGACCACGCTCCTGGGTATATCCAGGAGACCCATGTATATTTGGTGTACCGACTGGGGTAGTATCTATCGGAGTAACACCCATATAGGTGCCACCTGCGGACGGCTGAGCAAAAGCCGGAGTGACTGGAGTAGATGTCCCCACAGGTGTGACAAATCTCGTAGGTGACGCAACTCCAGCAGAACGACGAGACGGAGACACCGCGTCTGTGTCTCCGCAGCAACCACTTGAGCCACGCTCTCTGGAACCACCACGAGAGTGAGAGATAGCACCTGTATCTCGAGTCGACCGCAGGCTCATTGCATCTGCATCTCTGCAGCATCCCCCTGACCCTGAAGCACTCCTTCCGTCTGGCCCAAGTTTGGAGCATCGACCTCGTCTCCTCGAAACTGAAGCATCTAATCGCACTGAAGTAGATCTAATAGAGCGTCCAAGACAGCTCTTGGCCCGCCATGTCTCTGAATCTCGCCATCTGATCTGGAGACATGCGTGCGAAGATATCCTGCAACTCCTCATCACTCATTCCTTGACTCATCCTGATGATCTAAGCATCCACAAAGGTCACCTACACAGACAAAAACTGATGTTAACATAATCAATTTAAATCATACAAAGCACGGTAATATAAATCTTAAAAAAATGATCTTACTTAAAATGAATATCTTATGTACCCTTATAAGCGATTCATCAACGAATTGAGTAAGTGGATGCTCCAAGCGTGAAGTATCCTATGGTTCCTTGTCAATCTCCTGACACAACTCGGCATAAACTAGAATATCAATAGACATGTCACCACAAAAGGATGAGTCCATCTCATTCTCAAAGAATTCTTAGACTCTTGTATTTCCATCATTGTTACCCAATGCTAGTTCCTCTACATGCTCCAAGCTTTCGGTGGCTTCCACCCCTTGCAATATCGACCCCTCTATTTGCATCTTGTCCTCATCTATGCTCGAAACATTGCTTTGATCATATACTCTCGCACTTCCGGGAGCTGAAGGTATAACATACCACCATGGAGGTTGTCGAGGGTTTGGATAGAAGATTACATGTTCACAAACACGTACAAGAGAGATTTAACTATTGTGACATTTACCATGTCGTAATACAATTAACAAACAAATGAGTTCATGCACCTGTTCACAATGGGCTGGCAACACAAAGATGTCGCGTAAATCTGTCCATTTTTTTTCAGAATCTATTTCAAGAAATCCAGATGGACCTCGTCGAACTGTTGCTCCAGCTCCTTCAAGTACCACTTTGAACCACTGCACATCGAATAGTATCATGGAGAAGCTACGATAATCCACCGTAACAATACTTTGCAAGTTCCCAAAATACTCCATCTTATCTATAACCGTGTTTGGATCTGTTGCTCGTCATCGGCTCTCTTTCTCGAACCTTGCCATGATACCATAGTCTGTTGTGGAATGCATTTTGTCATTACACTCCACGTGGAAATGCCGTCCGCGCGACCATGCTGCACTATATATTTTGTACTATACATTGAAACGCTCAATTAGTTGTTGCATATAAAATATAGATACGATAAACCCTAAACACATCATCACCTTTGGACTACATCCCCTCGAGAATTCCCACTCCTCGGTTGAGACCTCCGCCCTTCGCGAGACGCTATTGTCAAAGCTCCATGTAACCATCGCATTGATATAAACCACAGCATCTCCTCCATGCCCTCGGGATATCGAATCAGTCGATGGCTCATACTACGTCAAAATTCAGATCACGCTTCCTCTCGATCTTGCCTAGCTTGCTGATACCTGGCGAGCCACATCTCCATAGAGACATGGTGCAACATACAAAAGCGATTCACTTTCTCCTCCATTGCAGTATCCATTCTTTTTTCTACCCCATTTCCAACCACCACATCTCCTGTCAGTCTATCATCGTCCTTCAGTGACCATAGCATACTGTTGTCTGGATCCATCGTTGGTAGCAATTGTGAAATATGCACTAGCGCCTCAGACACCAATCAACCTTCAGCCATGCTACCTTCTGACTGAGCTCGTTGTCGCACAAAGCCTTTCAGGGTTTTCATGAAGCGCTCCAAGAAGAACATCCATCGCATATAGACAAGTCCAACAATCTCCACTTCATCTACAAGATGCATAATAAGGGGGATTTGTATCATGAGCATGTTGGTAGGTAGGTATTTCTCAAAGAGACAGACCATCTCCACTGCTCCCCGCTTCGCAGATTCAATAGAGGACATCTTAATTTGCAAGTGGTAATATATGATACTTCAGTAACCTGAAAAAAAATCATAAAACACCTTGCAAAAGCACAAATATTTTTAGTGATACTACCGAAAAGAAATCAACGAAGCGTACGTACAAGGTACCTGATCAAGTGAGATACTCGGCACCCATCATATAATGGTATGGATGTTTCCTCTCTAAGTGGATTAGAAGTCTCGACATCCATGGGAATCAATGCATCGATCATTGCCTCCATCTCAAGCTCCAAGATTGTAGGTAAGTCTCGAAGGCTGTCTGTCTCCTCTAGTATTGACGGTATAGATTGGGTAGTACATTTCAAGTGGTGGATTGGCTTAGGCACTCCATCCATCGCACGCCCACGAACTCTTCTAATTGGCCACAAAGGGTGCACTCCTCATTGGGACAAGACGCCATCTCCCTGGATAGAAAATTTGCCAGCCACACCCAATCTTTTTGTATGTGGTATTCAATTAGCTTGCGAGTACAATGCATGATTGATATTAACTTTTCTTACGGTTTGCTGAAAATCCAAGTTCGCCTGATCAATGATCTCAGATTGAAACTCGCCGAAGCGTCATACGTGTTCTATAGACAATCGACATTTTCGTCTAATTGCCAGCTTACATTGAGAGCAAGGATATGGGACACGCTGATTAAGATACACCTCGCGATCTTGAATATCAAGACCTTCATCGTTTTTCATTTTGTCTACGCTACGATAAATAATTTGTTTTTGTTATCATTCTTTTTTTCTTTCTTAAATTATTTGAGAAGGGATTTCTTCTCTTGTAACTCAGCAAAAATTAACCTATGTAAAGTCTCCACCCACCCACCCACAAATTAACGTAGGTGGGAGTATTTTTCGTCTTGTAGTGTTGCACCAGACCTCACCGGATCTCGCCACCACTCTCTCTTTGTTTTTTATCCATTCATTATCTTCTCTCCTTCTATCTCTCTCTCTTTTTCTTTTTCTTTATTATGCTATATGTTTATTTACTCTCTTGTTCCTTTTTCATTTTTTTCTTCCTCCCCCCCTCTCATTTTCTTTAACAAAACATATATATATATACATCTCTCTACTCCTATTACTACTACTACTACTACTACAAACAAGAAAAGAAAAAAAAAACTACTACTACTATCACTACTACAACAACAACAACAAATAAGAAAACTAGACAACAATAAATAAGAAAATAAAAAAAACTATTACTACAACAACAACAACAACAAACAAGAAAACCACCACTACTACTACTACCACGACTATGACGACTATGACCACGACCACGACTACGACTATGACCACAACCACAATAATAAACAAGAAAAGAAGAAAAAGCTACTACTACTACTACCACTACTACTATAACAACAACAAAGAAGAAAACTAGACAACAATAAACAAGAAAACAAAAAAAACTATTACTACTACAACAATAACAACAACATCAAACAAGAAAACCACTACTACTACAACCATGACTACGACAACTACGACTACGACCACGACTATGACTACGACTACGACTATAACTACGACCACGACCATGACCACGACCACGACTATGACTACGACAACGACAATGGCTATGACTACCACTACCACTATAATAACACAAGAAAAGAAGAAAAAACAACAACTACTACTACTGCTATTACTACTACAATAACAATTTAAAAAAAAAACTATTACTACTACTACTACAATAACAATAAACAAGAAAAGAAGAAAAAACTACTATTACTACTACTACTACTACTGCTACTGCTACAAAAAAAAAACAAGAAAATTAAACAACAATAAACAAGAAAAGAAAAAAACTACTATTACTACCACAACAACAAACAAGAAAATAACAACCTCTCCCTCCTTCTCTCTCTCCCTCCTCTCCCTCTCCCTCTCTTTCTCTATTATGTTTATTGTTTTCTCCCTCTCTCTGTCTCGTTCTTTCTTTCATTTTCTCTATTCCTCTCCCTCCCTCACCCTCTCCCTCTCTTTCTCACCCTCTCCCTCTCTTTCTCTCTTTCCCTATTATGTTTAATGTTTTTTCTCTCTCATCTCCCTCTCTCATTTCCTTTTCTCTTCCTCTCCCTCCCTCTCCCTCTTCCTCTCCCTCTCTTTCTCTCTTTCTCTCTTTCCCTATTATGTTTAATGTTTTTTCCCTCTCTCTCTCGTTCCTTCTTTCCTTTTCTCTCTTCCTCTCCCTCTCTCATTTCCCCTCCCTCCCTCACCCTCTCCCTCTCTTTCTCTCTTTTCCTATTATGTTTAATGTTTTTTCTCTCTTCCTCTCCCTCTCTCTTTCCCTATTATGTTTAATGTTTCCCTCTCTTTCCTCTCCCTCACTCTCCTCTCCCTCTCTTTCCTCACCCTCCCTCACCCTCACCCTCTCTTTCTCTCTTTTTCTATTATGTTTAATGTTTTTTCTCTCTCCTCTCTCTCTCTCTCTCATTTCCTCTCCCTCCCTCTCCCTCTCCCTCTCTTTCTCTATTTCCCTATTATGTTTAATGTTTTTTCCCTCTTCCTCTCATTCCTTCTTTCCTTTTCTCTCTTCCTCTCCCTCCCTCACCCTCGCCCTCTCTTTCTCTCTTTCCCTATTATGTTTAATGTTCCCCTCTCCCTCTCCCTTTCCCTCTCTTTCTCTCTTTCCCTATTATGTTTAACGTTTTCCTCTCTTTCCTCTCCCTTTCCCTCTCCCTCTCCCTCTCCCTCTCCCTCTCCCTCTCCCTCTCTCTCATTTCCTCTCCCTCTCTTAGTACACATGAATTTTAACAAAAACACACTACAAGATATAGACCTTATACCGACATTTAAAGCAACGAAAATACAAACAACAAAATTTGCCCTCGTCATCGCAAAAAGCGTCATTATTAATGACGCCATAGAAACGTCGCTATTGGCATCGCTGTTTGCAACGCTAATAGCGATGCCAATAGCAACGCAACCAGTAAGTTTGCGACGCGCATAGCGACGGCAATAGCAATGCGAGCAATAAATTTGCGACGCTAATAGCGACGGTAACAGGGATTAAAAAAAATTTTGTGGCAGGGCAGCAAGCTGCCGTGCCACATATAGCATTGTGTGCTGTATGAGAGCCATACAAAATAGTTTCTACACTACTGTATACAAAGCGCTTGCAAACAAAAAGAATGTATACTGAAATCATAAAACTGATACATGAAATAAATACATGATCACATAAAAAGCGATTGGTACAATCATGACAGGATATCACTAATACATAGAAAATGTCTACATAGATCAGGCGACTAAAAAATAAAGGTGTGTGAGCTCCAAGGATCCAAGGGCGAGCTACAAATCCTCGTCCCCCGAAAGCTCGTCTCGCCGCAAAGGAGCATCGAACGGACTCTGTAGAAAAAGAAACAACACATCAATCCACCATACAATAATGCATTCAAATATCTCATGGTAACTATGGACAAGAAAGATGAGTGACTTACAGGGCCACCGCGTCTATACAATCGGTCGATCAATGCATTGAGACTGTGCCTCTCTGCATATCGAGTCTCAAGGCCTTGCGGATTGCGATTTGTAATGGAGTGCTGCAAAGAAAACAAAATGCTGACTGTTAGAAACATGATTGTCAGTACAAAGAATATTTTAAAAAAACAAACAAGCAAAACAAAAGAAAAACTTACAAAGTCCTCCAAATATGTCCTTGGCCGCCACTCCCAAAATGATGGACCACTCCAGCCTCGAGTCGTGCCCTCGCTGCCTCGCGCTGCTGACTCCAATGTCCTGGAGAATCTGTAGCCTCCTCCCTCAGTCGGCGCTAGTCATCTGCATCTAACCACTCGGGCTTTGCAGCCCCACTTTTGATTGCCTTGCGTGCGTCAGATCGTCTATGTGACATGTATGTACGCATGCAATCCATCATCCAGCTCGTAGAGAATCTATCTACTGTGGCTGGTACCCGAAACTCCTTGTGCAAGGATGCTACTATGTAGTCCTTGCTCCCCTCCGGTATGTTCTTCCAATGATCCAGGATGTTGTGCCGAGAAACTTGTTGGCACAACTCTCTCATGCGAGCCATCACCCTCCTTCCCTCATCATTCATGATGATGGCTCCTGACCTACTATTGACCAAATATCCATAACCCCTAGGAGTCTGCCTAAGATGGGTCCTCTCCCATCTGCGTCCACGCTCTTGGGTATATCCAGGAGACCTCTCTACATCTGGTGTACCAACGGGGGTAACCTCTCTCGGAGTGGCACCCAAAGGGGTGCCACCTGCTGACTGCTACGCAAAAGCCGGAGTAACTGGAGTAGACGTCCCCATAGGTGTGACAAATCCTGGAGGTGACGCAGCTCCAGTTGAACGACGAGACGGAGACACCACATCCGTGTCTCCACAGCAGCATCCCCCTGATCCCGATGCAGTCCCTCCCTCTGGCCCAAGTCGTGAGCATCGAGATCGTCTGCTCGAAGCCAAAGTATCCGATCGCGCTGAAGCAGATCTAGCAGAGCACCCTAACGAAGAACGAGACAACTCCTGGTCTGCCATCTCTCTGAATCTTGGAAGCTGGTCTGGAGACATGAATGCAAAGGTGTCCTGCAACTCCTCATCGCTCATCCCTCGACTCATCCTGAAAATGTCACGTGCACAGATAAAAAATGGTGTTAGAATAATCAATTTAAATTATACAAAGCACAGTAATATAAATCATTTTTAAAAAATCCCTCTTAAAATGCATATCTTATGTACCTTTATAAGAGATTGGTCAACGAATTGAGTAAGTGGATGCTCCAAGTATGAAGTATCCTATGGTCCCATGTTAATCTCCTGACACAACTCTGCATACACTGGAAGGTCGATAGACATGTCACCACAAAAGAATTAGTCTGCCTCGTTCTCAAAAAATTCTTAGACTCCTATATTTCCATCATTGTTAGCCGATGCTGGCTCCAAGCTTTCGACGGCCTCCACCCCTTGTAATATCGACCCCTCTATTTGCATATTATCTTCATCTATGCTCGGAACATCGCTTTGATCATATGCTCTCGCACTTCGGGGAGTTGAAGGTATAACATACCACCATCGAGGTTGTCGGGGGTTTGGATAGAAGATTACGTGTTCACAAACACGTAGAAAGCGAGTTCAAACCATTGTGACATAAACCATGTCGTATTACAATTAGCAAGCAAATGACTCCATGCACCTGTTCACAATGGGCCGGCAACACAAAGGTGTCGCGCAAATCCGTCCATTTTTTTTCGGAATCTATTTCGAGAAATCTCGATGGACCTCGTTGAACTGTTGCTCCAGCTCCTCCAAGTACCACTTTGAACCACTGCACATCGAATAGTATCATGGAGAAGCTATGGTAATCCACCGTAATAATACTTTGCAAGTTCCCAAAATACTCCATCTCATCCAAAACCATGTTTGGATCCATTGCTCGTCATCGGCTCTCTTGCTCGAACCTTGCCATGATACCATAGTCCATTGTGGAGCGCATTTTGTCAATACACTCCACGCGAAAATGCCGTCCACGCGACCACGTTGCACTATATATTTTGTATTGTACATTGAAACACTCAAATTAGATGTCGCATATAAAATTTAGATACGACAGATTCTAAACCCCTCATCACCTTTAGACTACATCCCCTCGAGAATTTTCACTCCTCCATTGAGACCTCTGTCCCTTCGCTAGATGCTGCGGTCAAGGCTCCATGCAACCATCGTGTTGACATAAAATGCGGCATCTCCTCCATGCCTTCGGGATATCGAATCGGTCGATGACGCATACTACGTCGGAATTCAGCTCGCGCTTCCTCTCGATCTTGCCTTGCAATCTAGTACTTGGCGAGCCACGTCTCCATGGAGGCATGGTGCAACATACAAAAGCGATTCACCTTCTCTTCCATTGAGGCATCCATTCTTTTTCTACCCCATTTCCAACCACCACATCTCCAGTCAGTCTATCATCGTTCTTTAGCGTCCATAGCATTTTATTGTCTAGTTCCACCGTTAGTAGCCATTGTGAAATATGCACTAACGCCTTTGACACCAACCAACCTTCGGCCATGCTACCTTCTGGCCGAGCTCATTGTCGCACAAAGCCTTTCAGGGTTTTCATGAAGCGCTCCAAGAAGAACATCCATCGCGTATGGACAGGTCTAGTAATCTCCACTTCGTCCACAAGATGCACAAGAAGGTGGATTTGTATCGTGAGCATATTAGTGGAAAGGTATTTCTCAAAGAGACAGACCATCTCCACTGCTCCCCGCCTCGCGGATTCAATAGAGAACGTCTTAATCTCTTTCTGTGAGATCCATTACACCAAAGTCGACAACTTGTATGGCCCCGCGAATTTCTGGAGTAAGGCATCCTGCGATCGCGATCGGTAGGACAAACTGCTACAAATGAGAAAGCATTATGAATAATGGCCACTTTCCAAATTGCAAAATGCCCACGCTAATTGCAATCCATTCGTAGCACAAACCTGACATATCTTATGCCAATCATGGGATTTTAGCCCCGAAAATTGGTCGTCTTTAGAAAATGTGGACCTGAGAGAACGCATCATACCCGTCGGAGTGCGGATAGACTCGATTACTTGCTTCACAATGCACTCTTCTTTAGTGGACAAAACCCAAGGAGCACGAGGAAGCTGCACGTGACCATCAGCACTCGACTGCGGCCAAAGCGCCTCCATCTTACCTACCTCCTTCAAATCCATTCATGCCCCTATAGTGTCTCTCTTTCCTGTGATGTGGTCCCATAGCAAGCTGCCCACATTCTTGAAAATATGCATGGGATCCAACAAGTGGTTGACCTATAAGTGGGTCCAATATGGCAACTCATAGAAAACTGAGAACCATCTCATTCCATTTGGATGTGATTCCGCATTGACCTTTTTCAGCTCATACCAGCTTGCGGCGTTCATACGTGTTGGAGGTCGTCCAAGGAAACCTTCCCTGAGTTCATGATCCTCCGGCAAGAAAGCGGCGTGTCCTTGATATATCATCTTCTTCATGGTTCGTGACATTCGAGAGTCTAACTGTGGCCCACACAATGGACATGCATGATAACCTGAGGTAACCAGACCTGTTCTGACACCACGACCTAGTGAATACTTGATTGAATGAGATAAAATATAGATATTACCAGCGAGAATGGAGGCCTGCTCACCTGAGCACTCTCCCAATCCCGGAAAGTCATGCATCGTCCACATGAGAATGGCTCGAATGTTGGCTGACCGCCGACCATCGCACCTACTCATATCTTGCACAGTGACCCCTCCTCCCACAAAATCTTAAGCTCATCGACTAATGGACGAAGATACACGTCCATATTTTTTTACTTTGTAGCAGCCTGGGATGAACAAGCTAAGGATGAGATGTCCTTTCTTTGTAGAAAGCCATGGAGGGATGTTGTAGTTGACAAGGACTATAGGCCACACACTGTAAGAAGTTGAGCGCAGACCGAATGGGTTCACACCATCCATTACGAGATCGAGCCGAAGATTTCTTGGCTCTCGGGCAAAGCCTAGGAAGGTAGAGTCAATGTGGCTCCATGCGTGCGAATCCGTTGAACTCCATCCGGGGACCTATTCTGCACATGCCACATTGTCAAGCTTGCCATGCTGGACGTATGAAACATGTGGTTTGTGCGGGAGATGAGCGAAAAGTGTCTGAGAACTTTTTGAGGGATGGTTTACCCTTGCAAGTCCTGTCGATACCTGTGAGCACCACACTTTGGACATGTCTCCATAGTCTCGTATTCTTCTCAAAACAGTATGCAATCGTTGATACATGCATGGATGTTATTGTAGTCCATGCCAAGCTTCCGTAAGACATGTCATGCATCATCACGAGAATCAGGCATTGTATTTGCAGGTGGTAATATATGATATTTCAATAACCTGAAAAAAATCATAAAACACCTTGAAAAAGCACAAATGTTTGTAATAATAGTGTCAAAAATAATAATCAATGAAGCCTATGTGCAAGGTACTTGAATAACTTGGTCACACTTGTATTGCTCCACCCGTATTTTGCTTGCACACTTAAGAGTGCAAGCAATGTCTTCAACCGAGATACTCGGCACCCATCATATAATGGTATGGATGCTTCCTCTCTAAGCGGATCAGATGTCTCGACATCCATGGGAATCAATGCATCGATCATTGCCTCAATCTCAGGCTCCAAGATTGTAGGTAGGTCTGGAAGGTTGTCTGTCTCCTCTGGCATTGATGGTATAGATTGGCCTTGCGAGTGGTGGATTGGATCCTGCACTCCATCCATCGCATGCCCACAAACTCTTCTAATTGGCCGCAAAGGGTACACTCCCCCTTGGGATGAGACATCACCTCCCTGGATAGAAAATTTGCCAACAAGACCCAATCTTATTGTGTATGGTTTTCAATTAGCTTGCGAGTACAATGCATGATTAATATTATCTTCAAATTACCGTTTGCTAAAAATCCGCAATCGCCTGATCAATGATCTCAGATTGAAACTCGCCAAATCGTCGTACGTATTCTATAGACAATCGGCGTTTTCGTCTAATTGCCAACTTGCATTGAGAGCAAGGACATGGGACACGCTGATTAAGATACGCCTCACGATCTTGAACAATAAGACATTCTTCGTTTTCCATCTTATCTACATTACAACAAACGAGGCTCAAATGGATAGCTTTATGGAGATGTATGTCAAGTTGCAAGTTGACCATAAGCTCTTGCTTGAGAGGTTTTAGCCTCTGCAAGAGCTTGAGAAGCAAATTTTGTAAAACATTGAGGTTGATATTGATGCATCCATGGTGTTGAAATCTAAACTTCAAGATATAAAAAATGCTTTACTGATTGATGTAAAGAATGCATTGGACATAGTAGTTGAGAGATCTATTGATGATATATCTCAGCCATATACCATGCTCAAGGATTTGTTTGTCCCGGTAGATAATTATTCATTATTACCACACAAAAAAAAAGCATTGGTTCATAAGGTTCATGAGTCGAAGACTAAATGTTTGGACTTGACTAAAAGATTGGATAATGCCTTAGATGCTAAAAGGAAAAGTGATGAATATGTTACTTCATCATTGCAACAAAAAGATTGGTGACAAGGATGCTATGATTAACGAAGTTCTTCACGAGGTGAATATAGAGTTGAAGGGGATGGAACACGATTCTTCTTTGGGATTTAATGGTGATCAGTCAATTATTGAGGTGTCTTCTTGTACCTAGCTACGGTCTCTAGGTTATGTACTTTGAGTATCTTAGAGGGGCTCTACTAGGATTACTTATACAAATGCACTAGAGGGCTTTGAGTATAAGTAATCCATTTATGAGCATCATTGAGGATCTCTTAGTCTAATAATAAATCAGTCTCAACAAAAAGCATCTTAGATATGTGGTTTTTTTGTCCTAGGTCCATGTATAAAAATTAATGCCATCTATGAAATTTATCAACTATAGTAATAAAATTTGTTTCAATCAATTCTACTCATAGTCATAACATTTGAAGAAAATATCCTATGCTCAATTTAAGGGATTCTTCTTCTATAGCAATACTTTTGGGTTCATTTTGATGAAGTACCATAATGACCATTAGCTAGGGTATCATTTTCTTTTAGTCCTTCCGTTGACTAGTTGGCATGATTTCTAATTTGTTATGCCTATAAAGTTAATACAAAAACAATGAATTATGCATATCACAATTAGATCCCCTACTTGGACATTATGAAGGATATGACCAATTTTAAGCCATCTTAAAGAGTCACCAATGTACGTGGCCCATGGCAAAGCACATTGCATACCATTATCGATAAGCCTATTATCGTGCATCTTAAATCTCCTAATTAGACTTTATAAAGTGTATGACTAATTTTTAGCCCTCTTAAGGAGTCGATGTAATGGTACCCATAAAAAAAGCAAAGTGCATACCAATACCATAATCATGGATATGTTATCGTTCCAATATATAGACACACACGTGGACTACATCTTGAGTAGACAAAAGCTATCCATTTGAGTAGACATACATCTCCATAAAGCTATCCATTTGAGTATACATCTCTTTCTCTTTCTCTCCCTCTCTCTCCCTCTCCCTTTCTTTCTCTCGCATTTCCTCTCCCTCTTACAATATATCCTAACACTCCCCAAAAGCAAAAGGGAGAGGGAGGGAGAGGGCATGCACTCTCCCTCCCTCTCCCTCTCCCTCTCCCTCTCTTTCTCTTTCTCTTTCTCTCTCATTTCCTCCCCCTCCCTCTCCCTCTCCCTCTCCCTCTCCCTCTCCCTCTCCCTCTCCCTCTCTTTCTCTTTCTCTCCCTCTCTTTCTCTTTTTCTCCCTCTCTTTCTCTCTTTCTCTCTCATTTCCTCTCCTAAACAAGCAAAAAAGAAAGTGATTTAAACCTTAAACAAGCAAAAGGGAGAGGGAGAGAGAGAATGCACTCTCCCTCCCTCTCCCTCCCTCTCCCTCTCCCTCTCTCTCTCTCTCTTATTTCCTCTCCTAAACAAGCAAAAGAGAAAGTGATTTAAACCTTAAACAAGCAAAAGGGAGAGGGAGAGAGAGAATGCACTCTCCCTCCCTCTCCCTCTCCCTCTCTTTCTCTTTCTCTCCCTCTCTCATTTCCTCCCCCTTCCTCTCCCTCTCCCTCTCTTTCTCTTTCTCTCCCTCTCTCTCCCTCTCCCTCTCTTTCTCTCTCATTTCCTCTCCTAAACAAGCAAAAGAGAAAGTGATTTAAACCTTAAACAAGCAAAAGAAGGAGAGAGGGAGACTCACCGATGAGATATGGTGAGTGTGGGGCGGCTCCTCTTTGCGATGAAGGCTCCTCCTCTCCTTCGCGAACAACAGCGGCGGTGGCGGCGGCAAGTCTTCTTCCTCTCCTTCTCTCACGATGGTCGCTCTCTCCCTCGCTCTCGCTCTCAAAACACAAAACGTGAAAACGCGAAATAAAGCCGCGCTCGGTTTCGGCCCGCTTTTTTCCCTGTGGACTGTCGCTATTTGCGTCGCAAATAGCGACGCGGATACCCGCCGTCGCTAATCGCCATTGCTACCAGCTCAAATCCTTGTAGTGACAAGTAAAAGAGAAAGAGAAAACACAAAAACAAAGCAAGAATGAACACTGCACTCAATCACCATAAAGGCTCGAAGATGGATTCGGTGGCTCCTCTTTGCAACGACGGCTCTCGCCCTCCGTGCACTTCCTCCTCTTATTCGCGAACGGCAGTAGTGGCGGTGAGAAGATTTCCTTTTCCCTCTTTCTCTCTTTCTCTCCCTCTCCCTCTCAAATGCAATATGTTCACTCTCCCTTTCGCTTTCTCTTTCGTGTTTGCACGCAAAATAACGCACTCGGATTTTGGCCTGCGTTTTTTTTGTCTTAGCACCGTCGCTATTTGCATCGCTATTAGCGTCGCATTTGTGATGCTAATAGCAATGCAAATAGCGACACCGCTATTTTGTGTCGGAAAGCGCCGTCGCTATACCTCCATATCCTTGTAGTAAAAGAGGAAGAAAATATTGGAACAAGCACAAACAAGGCTAAGGGCATGACCCCTAGCAATCCCAGAAGCTTCCATCCCAAAAAAATAATGCTTTCCTATCAATTGGAACATGGAACTCGCAATGTGGGAATAGTGGGAAATTAGGTGCAAGCCCTTTGAATTTACTTTTCGATACCCACCCACATTGAACCGACTATATATCCCCTAAAGTGGTGGAGGAGGTGATAAGCATGGGTAGAAGGCTTGGAGATTTGCGGAGTGCAAAAAGAGAGAAGAATCCAACACTGTGGGGGATAAAGGCACAGGACTATTGGGAAGACAAAGTTATGGAGGTGCCCAAGACCATGAAGGGGTATAAGTCACAGCCAAAGTGGAGGCGGAGAATTTGGGATGGGAACATAGATGCATGGATGCCATTCTGTAGCACCCTACCCTACGAGAGAAACGACCTAACATACATTCCGTATCCAAGAAAAGGGTAGGAGTGGACTTTAACTTCGACATCCGTGGTCGTTATGATTTCCCTAAAATCTATAATGTAAATGCTACTAAGCCAGAGGAAGCCCTTACATTCTCCAAAAATGACCTAGGGCTCTCCATCTCCCAGTTCCTTAGTGAATTCTCTTCTTGCCCCGATCCTACTTTCATCACAACCTATAACTACCTTAGGCTACTTAGAGTTTTACTTAAGCAAGAGCCTACCTCCCATGAATACCGCCCATGACCCCTGTTTTTTAATTTGAATGCCGGCATAGATAGTTGCATGATGGCCATGCTCATGATGAGAGCCACCCTCATTCCATCTTTTTGCATGGTCCTACTAGAGGACATGAACGACATCCGATTTACTAGATGTAGGCATCCATTTTTGTCAACAATCCCTCTAAATGTATGTATGAATCTAAAGGACTACATGTAGAGCAAGAACTTCCTTAATAAGTCCCTTAAGCCCCCAAGCTCTTCCTCCCATGACCAGGAACACGAGGACTAGTTTCTCGTGTACATTTTAAACAAACAAACAAAAAGAGAAAAAGAAAATAAAAAGGAAACAAGAAAAAGAAAAAGAAAAAGAAAAGAGAAAAAAGGAAAAGATAGGAGCAAAGAAAGAAAAGAAAACCAAGTAGAAAGAAGGATGACACATCTCACTTGATGAGTGCCACAATCACTGCACCTAGGGGTTCTCAAGTTAGGTGCATCTGATGGCCTTGACCAGTCAACTCTATCCCTAACCCCCTAGCCCTTTTGCCCCCCACTTCATGCTTAGGGCACATCAAGGGCAGGACACACCTAGGGAGGCCATACTCGCCTATGGTTAGACATGTCTCCCTAAGCTACACCTACCACACTTTCCCCTATGCATGAACTAGGTCTTCAAGTGTGGGACAACACTTCGGGCTTGATTGCAATTCAACCTAGCTCCCATTTCCACTGGCATAGACACAATTACACATGTAAGGTAGGCACATCCACCAATTAGTACACTCTCTTTTCTTTTTTAGTTGAATCCAACAACTCATGTCTAACCACTGACATTGGAGGCCCCCATCACTCACACAACATACCCTTGGTCTCCACAATCTTAATCATTTCGACACGCTCCTCTCCCATATCCAATCCCCATAAGAAACCCATCATCAAACCATCATCGACTCACATGACTACCCTTCAATCACCGAGCCCTCATCAACAAAGTCCTGCAAGTGCCATGGGACTGGCACTCGACTAGGAGGGAGGTAATGTTAACCCCAGTACAAGACAGAGAAAAAGGAAGCGAAAGAAAATTCAAGAAAATTTAAAAATACGGAGCAAAGTAGAAAAGGTGACCCAACAGAAGGATAAAAGGCTAAAAGCGCAAGGGTAACCTTAAAAGTTGAGGCAAAGGAAAAGGCACGTTTTAAAATGTAAAGGTGCCCCCAATTTTTTGTAAACGAACGCCAAGCTCCCTCCTAAGCAAGTTGTAAAGAGTAAATGGGCATGGGTAAGGCATAATGTAAATAGAAGGGAGTAGGAAAAGATGACCTTGGCAAGATGGCCCTGGTTATGCAAAAAAGGTATGGATGCCCAAAGGGATAAGGGCATAATAGAGAAGCTCATTCTTGGTGTGTGGCAAAAGTGGCTTTCTTCTTCTTCTTATTTTCTCTTCTTCTTCTTGCTTGCTTGTGCTTGTGCTTGAGAGAGGGAGTATGAGAGTGTGAGGGAGTGAGTGTGTGAGGGTGAGGGACCGTGGGGGAGAAGCTCTCCATTTTCTCCTCTCCTCTCTTGTCTCACACACACGATTATGGAGCATGGAGCTTGAAGGTGGAGGATTGAGGTTGCTTGAGCTTGCATCTTGAATTGTGGAGCTACAGGTGTGCTCGAGAGATGAGGGTACTCGATCGTAGGCTTGAGAGCGCTCACGGCTATGTGAGAGGTAGCCATTAGCATTCATGAGAAAAGAATTGCAAAAAGAAATGAATTATTATTATAAATTCTCTTCTTCACAATGCAATAAGGAAATGTTCTTGCATGTGATGGGGGTATTACAAGAATAAGGGAAGTGAGATAATAAAGATACCTTGGTTGTGCGAGTGTAACATATTAGTCTATGCTATTCTTGTGGGCTTTCTCAATTATAAAATGCAAAATCTTATCAAGAAAATATGTGTTTTATGCATACACTCTGACTTTGAAAAGTCATAAATGCATGTATCAATCACATAGTCATATAGTCAGTGATCAATTTATAAAATCAAAATGTATTAAATTTAATCTTGGCCACATGAAGCCCTGAAAAATTAACCCAAAAAAGTTAAAAATTCCATGCACGTGTGAACTCGGCCTTGTGAGGGGGAAATTTTTCAAAGGTTGAAAAAAACTTATAAAAGAATATTGGAAAGAAGAAAGGAAAAAGAAGAAGGAAAGGAGGGGCATCAAACTCACATCCCCTCCTCTCCCCTCAGTTCACATGTTGCATACTCCCCCCTCCCATAGTTTTTTAAAATCACCCCCATTTTTCAAATGAAGATATTCTACCACCTCCCTCCCTCCTCCTCCCCGCCCCCCCCCCCCCCCCCCCCCCCCCCCCCCACCCCCCGGCTTTTTTTTTGACTCTTGGAATTCTCTTTCCCCCCTTCCCCTTATTCCCAAAAAAAAAACAAAAGAGAAGAATGAAAAATAGCTTTCTTAAACATAAAAGAAGTAAGAGAGAGAGAGAGGATTAGACCTCTTTTGCTCTCCACCATCTGATGCATCCCTCCCCCTACATTTTCAAATAATATAACATCAAAGAATCCCCCTCCCTTTTTTTGTATCAAATTCCTTGGAATGAAAAAAGGAAATTTACCTTCTCATTGACAACTCACTTCTCCCTCCCCCCCTTTCTTTATTTTCAATTTCCTTGGAACAAAAAAAAAGGAAAATTACCTTCTCATTGACAACTCACTTGCCTCCCCCCACTCCCCTTCAAAAATCTAGATAAGGATACATGGAGACCTTGGGAGAATAGGAAGAGGTAATTCAAAAATCAAACTCTTTATGGAGATGATAAATACTGAACATAGAACATATATTCTCCCCTCTTCCCCCACTAAGTGATAACTTAAATCACGTGACATGCAAGAATCTCTCCCTCTCTTCTCTCAAATCTATACATAGAAGACCAAAAATAAAAGGAGGACAAAGTGAAGCGAGGGCACAACCATATTGAGAGAGTAAAGGTTGAGAAAAAGGGAAAACAAGTAGAGAGTGAGTGAGTTAGTAAGAGTAAGTGATGCCAAGAAGCATATTTCATGGTGGATTCCGTAAAACTATTTATTTATCAAGGCTCGTACATAAGGTGGATTCCTTGTGTGAGAAGCTAACGGGGGCGCCTATCCTTTTCGGGTGTTAGATTAATTTAATGTGCACGTGGGTGATTCCATAGCGGGTGATTTCGTAAAATACATATTAAATTAATGGCTGTTTACGAGTTTAGAGTGTGCATTCGAATTAAATTAAGGTTAGGACAAAGTTCCAACCTCTTTAGTTATTTTGTAGATGAAGACTGCTTGGTTTTCACTTTTGTTGGGTTTTATTTAATTATTTTCTAACAATTGTGAATGCTTCAATTGATGTGTAGAGCAAGCGGCGATGGCGTTGGGTAGCACCGAGCGATGGCATGAATGCAGATGCGTAGAAGAATTACTATTTTTGATAGGTGTATGTCTTATCACTATAAAGACATGGTGCCAATATTTATTTAAACATGCTTATTTATTAAAGTGCTTGACAAAACATTTATTATCTTGTATGCGCATAGGTGCTCAGTTAAATATTTCATTATTTGATATTTATATTTGGGCACAGCTTGAACGCCATACTTTATATTTGGGCAAATGCAAACACAAAAGTAAAATTATGCTATTTGTAAAGTGGGCTATTTTTTAGCTTGAAGATAAATAAATCTATAAATATGAGAGCGGAATTTAGGTGACGGGAAGTGCTTAAAAATAGCTAAAAATTATGAATATCAAGGGAAAAATATTCACTGTCAAAGGCGGCGGCTCGATCTAGGACGATTTTAAGCGCCAAAGTGCTTTAAAGGCGCCCGAGCGACAGTTGTTGATTTTTCATAATTTTTCAGACAGTCGTGCGGATTGACACAAGCTACTGGCCAATGCGGGATGCTAAGCCGGACGCCCAGGATTTTTCAGAGCTCGATTCCGAGTCCGGACGGGGAAATGGCCAAGAAACCGGTCAAGATGCGAAGAGGTGGACAAAATTTGGCCAAAATGGGCAAGTGACCCTTGGGAGCCCAACATTTAAATGAAGCATGACATTTCACATGAAATGTGGGAGATGAAATCGTGGAAGAAACGTGAGCAGACAGGCGTCGAAAAATGCGCCCCATGTTGATCATGGCTCCTCCCTGCCTGCAAACAACCCTCCTGTCTGACATTAGCCCTTGCCTACACTCTGCTTGCTGATCATATCGCCGCCCTTCGCTCGCGCAATGGTGGCCTGGTTTGAAATTTCTGATTCTAGTCTTTCTCTCTCCTCCCTCTCTCTCTTCTAAAGGCAAGATCATGTGGGAAGAAGAAGGAAGAAGAAAGAATGATGGAGGCTTGTCCGGCATGGACCGGATTGCTACACGGGCTGAGAATGGTGATTTGTGATGTTGCTGGACATGAAGTGTTGCTCTTTTCCAAATCTACAGCCATGGATACAAAACCCGAAACACGCAAATAAGTGGTAATTTAAAATTTTCAAAGGAAATTTGAGTTTTTATGGCTTTTGATGGATGAAATGGTGTTCATGTGGGATAATAATTGTTCATGATGCTGTTTTCTATGAGTTCTTGCTGGTCATGATCAAAAAATCAGAAAAATATGCATTTTGTAGTTCAAAATAATATGATAAAACACGTAAAACATGAAAAACAAGGGAAAATGAGGGTTTTTGGCATAAAAATGGGGAAGTAAATAGGAACATCAACTAAACTTTCATTTTTTCTGCAAGAAGGAACTAAGGGCCACAGCCCATAACCTGTTTTGAATTTCCAGCAATTAAATAATGCAGGAAAATAAGGGAAAATAGGGAAAAACCATGAAAAATAGGGGAAAAATACATTTTGGGTTCCGAAAAATAAGGATAAATAAGAACAATGCTTGTGAATGGTTGTGGGGACTGAAGCATGAGGATTTGCCTCAGTTCAACCCCGCCTTCTTGTTCTAGTGTGTCTTTTTCTAGTTTTTTCACATAAAATGATATCAAAATACCCTATACACCTATCCAACGATGCAATACTTAAACGGGGAAGGGTAGAGAAGTTGAAATATGTCTAAATGCCGTGTGAAATGATGATGAAAGTTGCTGATTTCCTATGCATAGCATTTAGGACGAGTGATAATTAAAATTAAGAGCTTAGTAGCACGAGGAACACCTCGGTGCTAAGCCCATGCAACGAAGCACAAAGCGGTTAGAAAGAAAAGCATGAAAGAGATGTTTTACACTTGCACGCTGCTGGTTTTTTAAAATGTTTGAGCACTAGGCATCCACCAAATGCATGGAGCATGAAACGAATTTAAGAGTATCAGTGATCAGCTCCTGGACATGCATTGCAATTGGTTTTGGATATAACCTACGTTGAGAGGCAGTGAGATACCCATGCTGTAGGCTAGTCGTGGGATTCTAAAGGGGAAATCAAGTAAGGACAATGGTACATTCCTGGACACGTTTATTGGGTACCTTGAGCGACGTTTGTGCGAAATGTCTAAATGTTGAGCGACGCATCGAGGGGCCAATCCCCAAGGTGTAGGAGAGTTGCAGAGGGTTGACGGCATTCAGCCGTAGGAGGAACCCCATGTGTGTATGTGATTCGAGCCTTTTGGCTATGTGAAAGGGACTCCCTCTGAGGAGTAATATTGGGTTAGGATTAGTTGGACTACAACATATTACAAACGCAATGTGCAGGAAGGCAGAGATTTTGATAGACGCTCCTGGCCGCGAGGCCGAGGGGTTGTCTTGTGCGTAGTGACGAGGTCCGGCTAGTACATGAGCCAGTGCCGGCCCGTTTTTAGGTCCATCAGTGGTGCGTCTGCCGGGAGCTGCTTAAAAGTGGCGGTTCTCGAATCCTGGTTGTTTAAGGACCAACTAGTAGTTTATGCCAAAGGATACTGAGATTGATCCGTTATTTATTGATAAGCATCGTCTAGCAGAAATCCAAAAGCAAGAAAGAGACGAAAGAGCTAGGCGACGTGCTGAAATTTTTAGGAGATATTCCCCTAAGCGTAGCGGTGCTGAACCCTTACGAGGGAGTGGATCTAGTGGTCTTAGGACCCCAAGCAGTAAGTTAGGAGAAGGTGGAAGCTCTAGTGCTCCCCTTCCTTCTATAAGCCAGTCACGTCAAGTACGGGAGGTGTAACCCCACCGGTCTTTATTCCTAGTGCAAATCCAATCCGCGTCATGGCGCAGCCTATTGCAATTCCAGCAGGAACGACGGATTTGCCGGCTCTAGGCTACCCGCTACCCATTTTTAATGGGTTAGTTGAGGAAGATGCGGAACTCCACATTAGGGAGTTTCAAAAGCTGATGTTTAACTGTCGCATTCAAGAAGAAGGGCATTTAATGATGTTCTTCAATATGACTCTCAAAGGAAGAGCCGCTATATGGTATCATGGTTTAGAAGCCGGAACCATATTGAACATTGATGCATTTTATGGAGCTTTTCGAAGGGAGTTTGCCCCTGAAAGGGGTGGGCAATACTGGTTGCGTGTACTCAACGTGACCCGCCAAGATCCACACGAGGATATTCGTGCTTATGCGAAGAAGATAAAAGAGGTCTTCCGTAAGTTGGACACCTCTATTCCTATCCCCGCAGCTGCCCAATTGCAATATTTCCTACATGGGTTGGACTTCAATATCCAATTGCAGTTGAGTAGTGTCCCCTTGGGGGATATAGATACTGCCATTACACGAGCACAAGAGGTGGAATCCCGACTACAAGCAGCCTATGCTTCTCGAGGCAATTTGAATATGGGTTTAGTATTGGGAAACAATATGACAATAGCCAATGGCAGTAGTGGCCAAGGGATAGCGATGGCTAACCCTAATGGGAGAGGGAACATGATGCCGAATGTCCCTTTATTACCAGCCCCCCCTAGCATGTCGATGCCTACTGGTAGTCAAATGGCTCCAAGTAGTGGAGGCCAGGCGGTCAATTCTAACACCATGCCTGTAGCTCAACAGCCTGTGCCTAATCGAATTGTTAGGCCAATTGAACGACATGGTAATGACCAAGGCTATGAGTCGAGTTCTTCTAATGTTCTTGGCGAGGTTAAGGACATGATGAAGCATTATACCGACATGATTACGGAGCAATATCGACAAATAGCCGTTGATGTCAACTTCCTTAAAAAACAACAAAATTTGATAGGAAGTAGATACCCAGAGGAGGGTGCACCTTCGAGGTTTAGTTGCAGATGGTGTGGCGGGCAGCACTATCCAAGAAATTGCCCAAATGTTAAGTGCGACATTTGCGGAAAATCTGGCCATTTAGCGGCTACTTGCTGGAGTAAGATTAGTTCCCTCCAGCGAGGAAGTCGGCAACCAGGGCCTGTCAATCATCGTGCCCAAGGAAATGACTCCCAGCCAGACAATGGGCCTAAACAAATACTTCAACGACCAAAGACTACAGTGGAAGAACTACCAAGTGGTAGTGGGGTTAGTTTGATTGAGGCTGTACGCGTTAATGATGCTGAAACCTCTAATCTACGAGCTGTTCTTACAAGAGGTCAAAAGGGTAGAGAAGCCGACAAGGATAAGCCTGTCGACGGAAACCCTAAACAAGGCGACAAAGGAACGCAAGTTTTGGATCCTGCCCTAGAAGGGGGACCTTTGAAGCCCGTAGAGAGTAAAGCCGATAAGGAACCACCAAAGAAGAAGGTGAAAGTTAAGAAAGAGGCAATAAAGCCAGTTCAGCGACCTAAAGAGCGGATGGTTTGGCGTGAAAAGAGAGCTCTATCAAATTATCATGAATTCGATTTGGCGAGCTCTCTTTGCGAAGTCAAGCCGGATGTGAATCTTTTGCAGCTTATTAAGCTTTCCCCAGGAGTACGCAAGGAATTTAGAAAGATTCTACGTACTGGGTATATTGTAGAACCTTTGGGTATTGCGCGAGTTGGTGATGACTGGTTCGAGCATGCTGAGAAGCATTGCCCAAGGGTTGCAGCCTATGTCGATGGGATATTAGTAGATTATGCCATTGTCGACACAGGATCATCTGTTAACATTATGAGTTCTGAACTGATGGAAAGGTTGGGTCTTGCGATTCAGAAAGATACCTCCACAATTCTTAGAATGGCAGATGATAGTTTGAGACAGCCGGAAGGCTGCATTACTAAGGTCCATGTCACTGTTGCAAATGTAGAATGCCTGTTGGACTTTAGGGTGATTCGTTTTGCAGGCCGTCCAAGTTACCAAGTATTACTTGGACGACCTTGGATCTTGCAAGCGGATTGCCAAGTGGATATACCCGCCGGTCGATTGCTATTCGGCAGAGGTGCCCAGCGTGTGGTGGTTGATGCTTATCCTGAGTCCCCGCAGAGTGAGAGAGCTCCTCTATCTTCTACAGAATTGGAGACATTAGAAGATTTATCTGCCAGTGAGACATCATCGAGCGATGAGTCCAAAGAGGGATCCACCACGGAGGACATCTATCAGATCACTTTGAACGAGCCGATAGAGGCCCAAGATCGTATAAGAGATGCAGATGTTATCGAGCTAGACCTTGGTACGCCTGATGATTCGCGGCCAATCAAATTAGGTTCTATGCTTAGTTCAACAGAAAGGGAGGACTATGTGGCCTTGATCCAAGAATTCCGTGATATCTTTGCCTGGAGTTATGATGAGTTGAGAGGCATCCCTCCTAGCCTTGCTGTTCATACAATTCCGTTGAAAGAGGGCAGTCGTCCTGTACGACAGAAAGTAAGGCGTATGCCTTTCGAATTGAGGGACGGGCTGTTTGAAGAGTTACAGAAGCTTCGAAAAGCGGGTCTGATTTTTCCTGTGCAACACACGGAATGGTGTTCGCCAGTTGTGATTAGAAAGAAGAAGAATAATCAGATCCGTTTATGTGTAGACTTTAGGGAGCTGAATAAGCAGACAGTTAAGGACTACTACCCATTGCCATTTATTGACCAGATTTTGGATCAATTAGCGGGTAGGGAGATATATTCGTTTATGGATTGCTTTGCAGGATACAACCAAATGGCAATTGCAGAAGAGGATAAGTTGAAAACAACTTTCATCACTGTATTTGGTACTTTTGCGTACCATGTGATGGCCTTTGGTTTATGCAATGCGCCTGGTTCGTGGCAACGAACAGCCGATAAGACATTCGGTGACATATCCCCTGAAGAGTTGAGGGTGTTTATTGATGACTTAGGGGCTGCCACCGTGAGAGAAAGGCAGTTGATCATTTTGAGAAAATGCTTTGAGCGCTGTAGACAATTTTGCATCGCCCTAAACCCACGGAAGTGTGCTTTTGGAGTACCTTATGGGCTATTGGTGGGCCATGTGGTCAGTTCGGTAGGAATTGCGACAGACCCCGAGAAGGTCAAAGTTATAGTGGCCATGGGTCCACCACGCACTCCGAAAGAGGTTCATAGCTTTCTGTCTTCGGTTGGTTACTACCGTCGATTCATCAATGCCTTAGCAGAAAGAACATTGCCACTTACAAATTTGTTGTCCTTTAGCTGTTCGTTTGTATGGGGTGACCCTTGTAAGGTAGCATTCGAGGATGTGAAACAAGAGCTAGCAAGAGCGCCCGTTTTAAAAGCACCTAAAAGAGGTGAGGTGTTCTATATATTTTCAGCAGCCACCATGTATAGTATCAGCTGCTGTTTAGCCCAAATTTGGGAAGAGAAGTGGTACCACCCGATTGCTTTTGCTAGTCGGAAGCTGGGGGTATCCGAAATCAATTACACCTACATGGAGAAGCTGTGTCTAGCGATGGTCTTTGGGACCAAGAAGTTCAGGCATTACATTCTCTATGAGAAAGTCGTGCTTTATACGAAGGCGGAGGGACTTCGACTATTGATGAATAAGTTACAGCCGCCTGATCGTTTAGCGAAGTGGTTGATCACTTTGCAGGAATTTGATTATGAAATCAAGAGTAAGCCACCAAGGTTGCAAGGCATCGTGGAATGTCTAGTGGACTTTGGGGAGCCGAAAGAATCTGTGGCTGAAGGTAGTGACATGGAGATGATATTTAAAATAGATACGGCATCTATTCCCTCCTGGTATGCTGCAATAACGCATTATTTATCAACGGGAGAGGCGGGATCCGAACTATCTAAGGCTGAGAAAAGGAAAATTAAGCAGCAAGCGTTAAAGTTTGCCTTGATCGCAGGTACATGATATCGGCAAGGGGTTGATGATATCTATCGCCGATGTGTGACGCCTGACGAGGTGCCATTCATTTTGGAAGAGTGCCATGATTCTGCTTGCGGTGGCCATTTTGCTGGACGGCTTACAGCACAAAAGGCTTTAAGGGCAGGTTATTGGTGGCCTGCCATCTTCCAGGATGCGTTTGCGTATGTTAAGCGATGCGATATTTGCCAACGGCATGATAGTCGAGAGAATAGGAAACGACCACTTACCCCTATTATGGCGATACTTCCATTTGAGAAGTGGGGAATAGACTTTGTGGGTCCTATTACTCCGTCATCGACTACGCAAAAGCGATACATCATTGTAGCAACTGACTACTTCACAAAGTGGTCAGAAGCACGTGCAACAAGGAAAGATGATGCTAAAGAAACTGCTAGTTTCCTTCTAGAGCAGATAATATGCCGGTTTGGTCCGCCGAAAGAATTAGTGTCGGACCGCGGAACCCATTTCCTGAATAAGGTGATCAAAGGTTTGACAGAGTTGTGGAACATCAAGCATAACAAGACAACCCCATATAATCCGCAAGCTAATGGTCAAGTCGAAAGTACCAACAAGCAGCTTGTGGGCATCCTGTCCAAAACTGTGTCGGAAAAGAAACGGGATTGGGATAAAAAGTTATACGTGGCAGTGTGGGCTTATAATACGACTTTCAAACGCGCCACTGGCCATACCCCGTTCAAGTTAGTATATGGGGAGGAGTGTGTCTTGCCTTTAGAGATTGAGCTGCCGACTATTCGGTTTGCCATCAGTCATTCTTTGAGCGATGAAGACGCTCTTTTTGAGCGCTTGACAACACTGGCACATTTAGATGAGCTTAAGTTGCAGAGCTTATTGCACCAAGAAGTGGCGAAGCGCCGAATGAAGAAGCTACACGACCTCAAAGCCAAGAAATACACCTTCAAGAAAGGACAGCTTGTTCTGTATTATGACGCACGACGTGAATTATTCCCAGGCAAGCTAGAACCCAAATGGGATGGGCCTTATAAGATCGTTAGGATAGGAAAGAATAAATCCACAGTTTTGTTAGCTGACCTTGAGGGGATAGAATTTAAAAATAAGGTTAATCTTAATAAGATTAAACCGTATTACTTCTGATTTTTCTAATGCTATGACTGCCTTGCAGGTCTAGGAAAGATCGATCAAACATCTGCAAGGAAATCGTGATAGAGGTTGATGGGTCGTCTGATCCCTTATTTAGAACACCCATATTTAGAACAGAGATATCATCAGGGAAAGCTCATTTGGTGGAGCAAAGGATACAAGGTGATTGAGCAAGAAGGCGGGACATTTATTTGGGAAATCAAGGTCTTCTGCCATCACTGCCTACAAATTTTGACGAGCATCCCTGTTGCATTCAATGATGAAGGAGGGATGGAGCCTACAGTCCACCCATTGAATATGCTGAATTTCGATTACCATAATTACGCGTAGAGTCCAGGATGGCAGGATATGTAAACCCTTTATGGACGTACACCTTGTACTTTGATGGAGCGTCCAGGGGTGCATGCAAAAAAGGAAGTGTAGGAGTTGTCATCCGAGACCCCCGACGACGCATTGTCATGAAGTTAGCTGCTTATCTCGGGGCGAATTTTACTAATAATATGGCCGAATACAAAGCCCTGATCATGGGTTTGAATATTGCAAAGAAGGGTGGTATCCGCCAGTTGTTGGTGAAAGGGGACTCTTAGTTGGTTTTAAATCAACTCAATGGGACGTACATGGTGCGGAACCCGATCCTTTGTATGTACCATCACACTGCCATAGCCCTGCTTGACGAATTTGATAGAGTGTCTTTTCAGCTGATTCCACGGAATTGGAATCAGTTTGCCGATTCATTGGCTAATCTTGCGTATGAAGAGGACCTCTTCTTTAATTGTGGCCCTTGTCCCGATATATCTATTAATGGTGAGACAGGCCCTGGTCGTTTGTGGGGTATGCTTTCTGAACATGCCCTTTTTGGCAGACGATGGTTGATTTGGGTGATGCAGAGGGTAAGCGAGACTCATCTACCTTCATTATCTCAGACCCATAGACTGATTCGACGACATGTGATGCGAACACCTCTTGCGATATACGCAGGAGGGATAGGTCATAATCTACTGCACCTAGTTTAGGGCTACAGCCCTGTTCCCCTGGGAATAGTATGCTTTGCTGTCTATCATAGTTGTTTCCAGGTGGATGTTCTGCCTAGTATTGTTTGATTTCATTAGGCCAAGAGGGCCGATTCAATTTTGTAGCAAAGTCATGTCTGATTTCATTAGGCCAAGAGGGCCATTTTCCTGTCTAGTGCGGGTGCGTTTAATTGGGTTTTGTTGAGTGTTGTGCTCGACAGGTTTCGCGGTTCGTGGAATTTTGTGGAGCCTGGAGGAGCCTTTGCTGCGATGGAAGCTTCTTGTGGCCACTCCAGGTGATATTTCTCCTTTACGAGTACCTTTCTTTCCTGTTATATGTGTATTTGTACTTGTCGAGGGGATCTATTTTTGTTGGGGACCGGCAACCAAGGCATGAAGTCCCAGGTTTAGGCTAAGTACGTTTGAGGGAGGTCAGAGTAGTCATTGCCTCCTGTAAAGACATTGTTCGACATTGAAAGACCTGTTTTAGAAGGAAGTCCTAGTGGCCCTGTCCTGCTAACCTGCTAGGCAGCCGTTCTAGGAGTTCTTGTTAGTAGTGAGGCAGTTAGAGAAGCCTGCCAGAAGATAATAATGATGATGCCAAGAAATCCTGAATATCCTCAAAGATGAATATCAATACGAAGGTGTGTAAAAAGGGGTTCTAACCCCTATCAATGAAAAGAAAAGAAATGAAAATATATAAGCAGTTGATCATTGCCTTGCGAAGGCCTGGTAGGTTCCTGGGGACGAATCAGACCCGGGGCCGATACCTTGTCTTCCTAGGGGTGGCTTCTTGCTGGAAAAATAATATAAAAAACAAGGAAGGTTGGAGTGAAAATAAAAGTGAGCGTTAGAAAAGGATTAAGTGTCGCCTTGCGAGGGCTTGGTAGGTTCTTGGGTGCCGAGACAGGTCCTGAGACCGATGCCCTGATCTCCTTGGGTCACTACGCTCAGCTCCCTCCTTTTTACATGCCCAAGTATGTTCATCCAATAAAACTCCCAAAAGAAGACATGTACTGAATGAAAATATTCTTTGATCAGGCTATAGGAGTCCTCGCCTTGTAGGAGCTCCTAGTTGTGTTGTCTTTAGTTGGTCAGTAGTTCAGACTACCACTTAGGGCAACCTTTTTGGCAGTTTTTTTTAGTTTGGCTGTGTTGGAGCAGCTGGTTAGAGACTCACTTCAGATCTTCTATTAAATGATGCTAGGCCTCCTCCTTGTGGATGTTATGCCTTGGTTCTGCCAGGGGTAGGGGGAGCATTGTGCTGAGTTTTATGATGATAATTGTTTTGTATCAGTTTGATGCTTCTTTGGTTGTTTATGTGCAGATATGTTCGTGGATTTGACGGGCTGAGTCGCCTATCCCGTGGTCGCCAATGAGAGCGGAATTTAGGTGACGGGAAGTGCTTAAAAATAGCTAAAAATTATGAATATCAAGGGAAAAATATTCACTGTCAAAGGCGGCGGCTCGATCTAGGATGATTTTAAGCGCCAAAGTGCTTTAAAGGCGCCCGAGCGACACTTGTTGATTTTTCATAATTTTTCAGACAGTCGTGCGGATTGACACAAGCTACTGGCCAATGCGGGATGCTAAGCCGGACGCCCAGGATTTTTCAGAGCTCGATTCCGAGTCCGGACGGGGAAATGGCCAAGAAACCGGTCAAGATGCGAAGAGGTGGACAAAATTTGGCCAAAATGGGCAAGTGACCCTTGGGAGCCCAACATTTAAATGAAGCATGACATTTCACATGAAATGTGGGAGATGAAATCGTGGAAGAAACGTGAGCAGACAGGCGCCGAAAAATGCGCCCCATGTTGATCATGGCTCCTCCCTGCCTGCAAACAACCCTCCTGTCTGACATTAGCCCTTGCCTACACTCTGCCTGTTGATCATATCGCCGCCCTTCGCTCGCGCAATGGTGGCCTGGTTTGAAATTTCTGATTCTAGTCTTTCTCTCTCCTCCCTCTCTCTCTTCTAAAGGCAAGATCATGTGGGAAGAAGAAGGAAGAAGAAAGAATGATGGAGGCTTGTCCGGCATGGACCGGATTGCTACACGGGCTGAGAATGGTGATTTGTGATGTTGCTGGACATGAAGTGTTGCTCTTTTCCAAATCTACAGCCATGGATACAAAACCCGAAACACGCAAATAAGTGGTAATTTAAAATTTTCAAAGGAAATTTGAGTTTTTATGGCTTTTGATGGATGAAATGGTGTTCATGTGGGATAATAATTGTTCATGATGCTGTTTTCTATGAGTTCTTGCTGGTCATGATCAAAAAATCAGAAAAAATATGCATTTTGTAGTTCAAAATAATATGATAAAACACGTAAAACATGAAAAACAAGGGAAAATGAGGGTTTTTGGCATAAAAATGGGGAAGTAAATAGGAACATCAACTAAACTTTCATTTTTTCTGCAAGAAGGAACTAAGGGCCACAGCCCATAACCTGTTTTGAATTTCCAGCAATTAAATAATGCAAGAAAATAAGGGAAAATAGGGAAAAACCATGAAAAATAGGGGAAAAATACATTTTGGGTTCCGAAAAATAAGGATAAATAAGAACAATGCTTGTGAATGGTTGTGGGGACTGAAGCATGAGGATTTGCCTCAGTTCAACCCCGCCTTCTTGTTCTAGTGTGTCTTTTTCTAGTTTTTTCACATAAAATGATATCAAAATACCCTATACACCTATCCAACGATGCAATACTTAAACGGGGAAGGGTAGAGAAGTTGAAATATGTCTAAATGCCGTGTGAAATGATGATGAAAGTTGCTGATTTCCTATGCATAGCATTTAGGACGAGTGATAATTAAAATTAAGAGCTTAGTAGCACGAGGAACACCTCGGTGCTAAGCCCATGCAACGAAGCACAAAGCGGTTAGAAAGAAAAGCATGAAAGAGATGTTTTACACTTGCACGCTGCTGGTTTTTTAAAATGTTTGAGCACTAGGCATCCACCAAATGCATGGAGCATGAAACGAATTTAAGAGTATCAGTGATCAGCTCCTGGACATGCATTGCAATTGGTTTTGGATATGACCTACGTTGAGAGGCAGTGAGATACCCATGCTGTAGGCTAGTCGTGGGATTCTAAAGGGGAAATCAAGTAAGGACAATTGTACATTCCTGGACACGTTTATTGGGTACCTTGAGCGACGTTTGTGCGAAATGTCTAAATGTTGAGCGACGCATCGAGGGGCCAATCCCCAAGGTGTAGGAGAGTTGCAGAGGGTTGACGGCATTCAGCCGTAGGAGGAACCCCATGTGTGTATGTGATTCGAGCCTTTTGGCTATGTGAAAGGGACTCCCTCTGAGGAGTAATATTGGGTTAGGATTAGTTGGACTACAACGTATTACAAACGCAATGTGCAGGAAGGCAGAGATTTTGATAGACGCTCCTGGCCGCGAGGCCGAGGGGTTGTCTTGTGCGTAGTGACGAGGTCCGGCTAGTACATGAGCCAGTGCCGGCCCGTTTTTAGGTCCATCAAAATACATGCCTTGTGAAGTGCTCACACTAGGCATGGGGGGAGATTGCACCCAATTTGTATTTTTGTCTCATGTCGTGTAAATTTGCTTTTGCTTTTGTACTTGAAATTATGAAGGTTTGTAGAGTTCTTTGCTCTTGGGGACCTTCCGGCATTCGCTACGCACGCGTACAACATCCGATCTGCACATCGGTGGTATCATAGTGAAGCTGAGATCAAGAGCTTACAATCGCTTGCCATCTCTAGCGAAGATGTAGCTCTTTGAACAAATGGGCTCTACATGCTATCTCGCGATGAACCGACAACACAAGCGTGTTCTTGGGGGTGAAGAATCCCCTGCTATAACTTCTGATTGTGAAGGACCTCTTGCAACAGGTGGAGGACCACTCAAGAAGTCCCTTTACAAGTCTCTTTTCTCACAAAGAGAAGCATGAAAAAGAGTGTATAAAGTTTGAGTTACTATGAGCTTGATAAGCTTAAAAGAGGCATAAGCCTCTCTAACTTGAATCGTGGCGGGAGTATGTACTCGCTGATGTCGATTCCCACAAAAATGCCGTCGTTCTACGCAGATCATTCCAAACTACTTAAGATTTTAAAAAGCTTAATCTATTAAGCTTAATTCAAGCTTAAAGCTTAATCATCAACACTTTACATTACAGGTGTTCATATTGTGGTACTCCCGAACTGGTTTTGAAGTTCTAGTAAGCCCCTGTTCCCACCTGCAACTTGGCTGAATGAATTTACAACAAGTAGGCTGTCATGCGCAATCTATGCGGAAGACTATTTTGCTTGGAAGAAGACTGTTTTCAATTGCCATACCCAAATAAACAAAGCAAGTTCGTGGTGATCTTAGGACAAGCGATGGATCTTCAATCAAAACCAGGATGTCGAATCATAATATGGACAATTTTATGGGTAAAGGCAATTTGCCAAAGCCGACTATGGAACAGAAATTGGATCTAATCATGATGCAGCTTCAAGAGGAGTAAAGGACACGCCAAAACTTGTAAGCACAATGGGTACACTTCAACAATCCACTGTCAAGCAAGAAGGAGTGCAACCTGAGGATGTCATTCGACATACTATTGATGCGACGCTCGATGCACAGGCTCTTAGGAAAGAGGCCAAGATAAGTAAAAGAAATTTTAAATTCTGCACTTTTAATGGGCAATATGATGGAAAAATTGTTATTGCTTTCATTAGTCAATTTGATGACTATTTTCATGAGAGCAATATGCTGAAAAAGATAAACTTAAATGCGTCACTAACCATCTAACAGACATAGCATCATTATGGCGGACTAATGTCTGCAAGAATGTTGATTGTCCCTCCACTTGGGAAGCCTTTTAAAAGAATTTTTTGCAGAATTTCCTTCCACCTCAATTCCATGAGAAAGCTATCAAACAGTGGGATCTCCTACAACAAAGAGATCGTGAATCCATCCCGCAATACACTGAGCATTTCTGGAGTGCCTTACTTCAACTTTGAATGCTTGAAGATGTTTCTGAGGCGACCCACAAGCGCAAATACATGTCTGGTTTGCTTGGTCACTTCTATGCATAAGTGAATATGTTCAAACCAAAGACTTTGGAGGATGCAATTTCTTTAGCGCATGATGCGGAGTATAAAATTTGTGGACGAGAAAAGCGACCGCAACAATTTTCGGTTAATCGTAATTTTGGTACAAAGCAATTCAATTCTAACTTTCGAAAATTCAATCAAAATCGCTTTGCTCCTTCTTCTTTCCCTAAAAAGATGGAGGCAATTGTTTATTCTGATGGTATTTGCATTGATCCTAAAAAGATAGAGGCAAATTTGAATCAGTCAATCCCTAAAAATGTGCATGAGTTATGTTCTTTCTTATGCCTTGCCAGCTTTTATAGAAAATTTGTAAGAAATTTTTCATTGCTTGCATTACCTTTGATGAAATTGTTAAAGAAAGGTGTTGTGTATCGTTGGTCTAACAACCAGCAAAAGTCTTTTGATTTGTTGAAACATGCTTTAACACATGCACCTATCTTGCAATTACCTGATTTTAGTCGACCATTCTTCCTAATAGTCACTGATGCTAGCGGATCAAGAATAGAAGCTGTCCTCATGCAAGATTCACATTCCATAGCCTATTCTGGTTGCAAACTTAAACCTATTGAGTTGAAGTATTCCACCTATGATAAATAATTGTTAGCTGTAGTTCAAGCCTTACGTCAATGGAAACATTATCTGATGGGATCCAAATTTATGATTAAAACTTACCAACAAAGTATCAAACATCTCCTTAGTCAGCCACAAATTTTTGACCACCATATTAAATGGGCTGCTTTCATTCAAACTTTTCATCCACTTATACAATATCAGCCAAGAAGAGAAAATGTTGTTGCTGATGCATTGAATAGGAGACCAAGTATCCATAATATGTCCATTCTATCCTTTGATTCCCTTACTCCTATGAAGGATACCTATGACCATGACCCGAGTTTTCAAAGTTGATTGGAACAAATTAGTTGCTAATAATTGGATTCCAATTGATTTTTTGTCTTATTCTGATGGATTTATGTTTTATGAGAAAAGATTATATGTCACTGTTCAATTTAGATATTTGTGTTGCACAAAATTGATTGTCCTCCATATCAAGGTCATAATGGTATTACTTCCACCTTAAAAACATTGGTTGAAGATTTTTACTAGTTGCAAATGGAATCTGATGTCTCTAACTTTGTTTCTGAGTGTTCAATTTGCAAAAGAGTCAAGTGACACCTTGGTAAGCAATATGGTTTGCTGATGCCTTTACCAATTCCTGACCATCCATGGAAATATATTTCAATGGATTTTATAACTGGTTTGCCTAACACACAAGCTAATCATGACATGATTTGGACTATAGTAGATCAATTTAGTAAACAAGCATATTTTCTACCATGCAAGAAAACATTAACTGCATCTCAAGCTGCACAACTGTTTTTGAAGACTGTTTTCACTCATCATGGTTTGCCAAAAGTTATTATTTCTAATCGTGATTTGAGATTTTGTAATAATTTTTGGACTACTTTGTTTGCTAATTTGGGTACTAAGATTGATTTCTCATCTGCATTCCAACCTGAAACCAATGGGCAAACTGAAGCTACTAATAGTACAATTCTAGATCTTTTGCGTGCATACACAATTTCAAAACCATAAACATGGGACATGCATTTGCATCTACTTCAATTTGCATACAATAATACACCACACACAACTACTCATAAAGCACTCTTTGAAATCATGTATAGACATAGATTGCCTACACTTGTGACATCATTGTCGAATAAAGTTAAAGTTGCTGATGATATTGCCAATACGCATGCTACTATTTTTGCTCAAGTTAAAGATATGATTGCGAAAGCCCAGCAATCATACATTAAACAAGATAATAAGAAAAGGCATGCCATGAGTTTCAATGTTAGTGATTATGTTTGGTTACGCATTGAAAAGAGAAGATTGAAAAGTGTTGAGAAACACCTTGTTATTAAACTAGTACTTAGGTTTTATGGACCTTTCAAAATAATTCACAAGATCAATGACAATGCATTTAAATTAGAACTACCCAAACATTGGAAGATCCATAATACTTTTCATATCAGTTTGTTACGACCTTTTAGAGGCCAATTACCTGTCCACCCTCTCTATGAAAACCCTTCTTTGTTGGAAGAAGAAACTGAAATCCTTGAATATGAAACTATTCTAGACATTGACTTTATGACCATTAGAACTAGCCGCAGATATTCTAGGTATTTGATTAAGTTTAAAAATCATCTTGTTGAAGAGGCCCAATGGATGCACGCCCGCGATCTAAGTGCTTACCCTTCACTACTGGCTCCACATTGAGCTAATAGCAATTGAGGACAATTGCTATCCCACACTGGGGATATGATGCCAGGAGGCATATTTCATGGTGGATTTTTTCAAACTATTTATTTGCTAGGGCTCATACACAAGGTGGATTCCTTGTGCAAGAAGCTGACGGGGACGCCTGTCCTTTTCTGGTGTCAGATTAATTTAATGTGCACGTGGGTGATTCCATAGCGGGTGATTCTATAAAATCTATATTAAATTAATGGAGTTTACGAGTTTAGAGTACGCACTCGAGTTAAATTGAGGTTAGAATAGAGTTTCAATCTATTTAATTATTTTGTAGCTGAAGATTGCTAGGTATTCACTTTTATTGGATTTTATTTAAGTATTTTCTAACAATTGTGAATGCTTTAGTTGATGTATAGAGCAAGTGGAGGTGGTGTTGGGTAGCACTGGGCAATGGGGTGAATCCAAATGCCTAGAAGAATGACTATTTTTGATGGGTGCGTGCCTTATCACTAAAGGCATGGCGCCAATATTTATTTAAGCACACTTATTTACTAAAGTGCTTGACAAAACATTTATTATCTTGTACGCGCATAGACGCTCGGTTAAATATTTAATTATTTGATATTTGTATTTGGGCACAGTCCAACTTTTGGACGCCCAAACGCCTTACTTTATATTTGGGCAAACACAAACACAAAAGCAAAACCATTTATCCGATTTGCGCACCAAGAAGTGATCGTGAGAAGAGAGAACTCACTCGGCGAGGAGCTTACATCCTACTCCAAGAGAAAGTGATGGAAACCCCTTCTCTTTTGTAATCCTTCATCCCTATCCAATAATGGCACCACATAAGAGGCTTAACACAGTGGTGCCATCCAATGTGGTAGGGCGATCCAACATGGCGGACCCATTGTCAACAACCAACAATTTACCCACCAATGCAATCAAGAGTACCAACTCTTTGAACACACAAAACCAAGTATTTCCCTTATATAAATTTGCACAATGCATAATGATAAGAGTTAATTTATATCCAACAGATGTTGAAAGATTTCTCTTTTAAAAATAGGTGTTAACATAAGAATTTAATAGTAAAAAAATCAATATGTATTGAACCTTGATTGGAAATGTTAGCTTAATCTAGTTATAGGAAACGATGCCTTCTCTTTAGGTAATCTCTTAATCTTTGAATCTAAAGTGAAGTAGAATTAAGTAATCTATGAAAGAAATGATGCATTTATATTTATTGTCTCTAATTTATTAAAGGTGCAATGGAATATCTCATGATTCTCACCTACACATTATAAAAGACCATTAGCATCCAATTAGACTAGGTGCCCACAACCAATCTAGGATGTGCATATGTTGCCAAATAAACAAATATTTAAAAGTAGAATGTTTGAATCGAAAGAATAAAAATGGGACATGATCTAAACACCCACACATAGTATTAAATTGACTATGTAACTTTTTGCAAAAGATCTAATAGTTGTAAGTTCTCATTATGTTAATATGTTTTGATTATAGCGTATAGTAGGTGGTCTGAAAAACCCTAGTTCTTAATAACTAAATACCTAGGGACCTATGCTAAAACTGGAGTGTATATCCATTTCCGATGTCATAGATGTTGAGAAGATAGAATCTTATCAGTACCTAGGTTTCCCAGTAATTCCTTACAATTACCTTAAGACCATCAGTCTAAGATCAAGGTAAACATGGGAGACTAAAACCTACACATAAATAAATAAATCTAAGTTATGCATAGTAGGGAACTTAGTTGTCTTATTAAAATTTAAAAAACAATATTAGGATTAAGATTAATGATGATGGAGTATACCTATCACAATTACCACAATAAGTAGCAGGTTCTTTAGGACACAAATTCATTTTTTCTCATTAAAAGATTAGTACTATGTTTCAACACTATTAAGATAATATAACAAGTTAAAGGCATTTTTTTGGAAAGGACTAGTTGGTATTTTACTTGAGAAAAACTTGATTGTGAATTATTACCATAATTTGATCAAGGTGAATGTATGCCCAAATGATGGGCTGTTTTAATCAACATTGTACCTCCCCTAGGCCAACCCCCCTTCCAATTGGTGTATGGTACAAAAGTTGCCTTTCTTGTTGAGCTTGAAATGCCTTCTTTGTAAGGGTGGCTATTAAGGAGTGCTCAGGAGATGGCGAATCATTGCAATGCTACCTCGTGCACTTGGAATGATTTGATGAGATCTAATAGATGGCCCTACGTTGCACGGAAGCTATGTAGGCCCATCCCAAAGCTTACCATAACAGCTTTATCAAGCACAAAGAATTCAAGAAAGGTGATCTTGTTGTCGCATATGTGGCGTGCTTTGGAAAGTTTCTAGGTAAGCTCCAATAGTGTTGGATGAGCCATTATTATAAGGTACTTGATGTTAATCCTAACTGCTCTATTCAAGTGCAAGTCGTCGATGCCTTTGATGATCCTTTTCTAATTAGCGGCTATTGCCTAGAGAAGTACTTCCATCCTTGGGGATCATGACAATCACCATGGCTAGTTCCTCTTCCCCTTAGGCATCACTTACTATTGCTTTCCATGCTGTTGACGATAATTGTCCTTCTCATTTTGATGAATAGCACATTTCTTATATTCCCTCTGCTCTAGCCCCTGTAATTACTCCGCTATTTTCTCCCTCAGTCTTGTTGACATGGCAGAGATGGTTCTGACAAAGGATATTCATGGTTTTATTTTTTAAAGAAAAAGAAAAAGAACTGTCATGGAAGAAAATGAAAGAAAACTCCTTGTTCTAATAAGTATCGCTCTGAGAAAATGAGATAGCATCCTTAGATGGGAAGCTAGCTATGGAAAAGGAGGTGATACCTTGCAATCTAACCAAACTAGTTGAATGATCTCTTTGTCCTTCCGATATGCAGTTCAAAAGCTGCCTCCCTTGGTATGATATGTCTTGTGATGCCACAAAATGTTTGACTTCTACAATAGATGGAAGGTTTTACGCTAACACAAGTTTCTAATCTCTTGGTGATATCCCTAGGTATGCCTCTGCATTAGTAGACAATGTTTAACATCATCGACAAGCCAATCTTCTCATCGGCAACCACTAAGTGACGTGAGCTTTCATCCTAATAGAATGGAGATGTGAGTATGAGATACCCTTTGTATTTATCAAAAGAGCATGAGACAGAGGGTGGGGCAAGTGACTAGTCTTTGTCTTTCAAATCCTAATGAGAGGTGAGATGTGTAAATGGAGTGTTGCATGCACGAGTTGGGCCTCTCAATGCACATAGCACAATCTATTCTATGCTTAGTACTATAAGCCTCCTTGGCCTTCTGTTTTTCGCATTGTATACTGGCATAAGGTGGATGTGCAATTGCATCATCAATTGCACACAAGGTATATGAACTTTGCTTGGAATACATTAGTGGGTGTTAGGATATGAGTTGCCCTCTTATATCTATTAGCAAAGCTTGAGATGGGGGGGGGGGGGGGTCTGAGCGTGGGTGATCTTCCGTTCAATCAACGGAGAGTTGAGAATTGAGAGATACTATGAAAAATGGAGATAGGTACATTCTTGTTTTCTTATGCACACACAAGACGGGACTTTGCCAAAACACAGCCACAATACAATACCTCCGTTCTGTGCACTATTCTATAATGCTCCATAGCCTTTATTCTCACACTTATGCTAGCTAGGTTGGGATGCATTGATGTACCATCAATTGTGCATTCTAGCATTTTTCTAAACCCTCCCTCCTGTCCAATTCTAAACTGAGTGTAAGCTATGGGGTCTATTCATTAGTCTTCAAGCAACGTGAGCATATGGGGGAAGTGCATGTTCTACCATTTTTACACTAAGTAATTGGTGGGTTTGAGTGCCACATTCTTTGCTAACAATCAAGCATGGCAATCTCCAACAAGAACGCTATGTCACTAGGAGCTGTGCCAAGTGTTTCTAATCCTAGTCTCTATAATCTATATAAGCATGTGCCATATTATTAAGTGTGGTGACGCACAAGTAGGATGTTTGTTTGTGTCTAGGGCTCTCTATTGATCCTTGTAATCCGGTGTCACATAAGGCCTTAAGTGTGGGGATGCATCCTTGCACATATGTCTTGCACAAACCCATGTGACCGCCCCTTATTCTTCTCAATTGATGATATTTTTTTGAATGCCCCTTGTTGGGATACCTTTCCCACCCACCCATTATAAAATGCCCTATACTCAAGGTTTCGTCTTTGTGCCTTTTGCAATTATTCTCTTTTTCATTTATTCCACTTGAACATACCCTTGCATCACCAAACTTGGATTTTGATGCTACGACCTTGTTTGTCACTTTGAATTGGATTTTTATAAACAAGTCCTTGTTTCGAGGAGTCATGGATTATCCGCTATTAATTTTTGAATGTTTTTATGCATGTTTAGCTTATTCCCATGAGCACATACCTTTTAGATGCTAGAATCGCATTTGACCTTATAGCTATGTCCTTCACATCAACTTGAATATTTCTCCTTTTTACCTCCCATCATTTTGATATACAATTTGTTCATTATTAATTTTTGAATGTTCTCATGTATTTTTATTTCTCATTTTTGCCATTTTTCCATGTGCATGTGCCTTTTTGACATTGGGTCTACCTTTTGATATGCAAACCCTATTCAATTCTCCTATCCAAACATTTGTTGCACTCCATTTTGACTAACAAATTTTCTGTTATTAATTTTCAATTACTCTTTGCATGTTTTTTGGATGTGTGTTTTCACCTGTTTTCTACGTGAACACACATTTTTGGTGCCAAAATCATAATTTTGGTGCCCCTCTTGTTCCCTCATTATCCTATCCAAGTTTTCTTTTCTTGCACCCACCAACACATTTTTTAAAAACCCACAAAGTTGCAATGACACATCCACATTCCTTCACTATCACCCCCAGCTTAGTCCCCCCCCTTCCCATAGGCAAAGAAAAAAAGATGAAATGCACTCAAGACCCATGAAAACCACCTTCGTCCTCGTTCAACTAGAGGAACACCCCTCATAGGCATGGCTATTCCCATGCAAGTTGTTGTATATTCCTAACATGTCCTTTTTGTCCACTTGTTCATATGTGCCTTTTCCTTTGCAATTGTGTGCGTGGATTTTTGACTATTGTTCATGTATAGGATGCATGCATGTGACTTGATCATGCATAACACTACTGTTTACCTGAAAGCGTGAGCATGGGGTAGTTGCTATCTTTCCCTTAATTCACACGTCTTTTCAAAACATCCATTTTTTATTTTTTTAAAATAATAAACATTTCAAAAATTAAATTAAAAAACAAACTAAAACAAAAAAAACCACACAAATAAGGAGCAAATCAAAACTAACTAACAAAATATAATTTAAAATAGTTCTAAAGTCCATTAAAAGGTCACATTCACAAACCAACAAAAACCCAACCACAAAAATAATATATTTGAGAAAATCCCAAAAAAATAATAAAAATAAAAATAGAAAAAAGAAAAAGAAAACACAAAAAAGGAGAACACATGACAAACAAAACAAACCATGTTGTAGTGTTTGTTTGTTTTTAACGAAATAAAAAAATTAAATACAAAGCACATTAAAAAACCAACACAAACCAAACAAATTCAACAAAAATCCCTATTAAATTTGTTTAAAAAAAAACTCATAAAATGCAAAACACAATTAAACCACCAATGCCCACTTAAAGCAAAACTCCAACAAAATCCATCTTCCCACTTAAATCAACCATGCTTGGCTTGTTTCTCTTAATTAGCCAAATTTCTTTTGCTTGTCCTTGTGCTTTCTTTTGCCAACGCATTTGCCTACCAATTTATGTGTGCTATCAGATCTTGTGGATGTCCAACACCATGTTAGGTTTTCTTATTTTCCTTCTTTCACATGCACTATAACACACTTTTAATTGTAATAAAATCAATCGACCATTGTATCACAAATTAACGGAAAGCACTTCCTAATTTGTAATCAAACTAGACCCGATCGTTAATTTTCTAAAAGGAACCCCACCATTACATGAGCGCATGTCACTATAACCCACATTTAAAATCAACCCCCGTTGTTCATATGTGCACACACATACATGCTCCATATACCCTAAATTGTAATTAAAATTAACCCCCCACCATCACACATACATGGGCTTTTGCACCAAACATAATATAGTTCTAATAATGAAGTGCATTACAGACCCTTGGTCCTTCCATTCTGAGGGGGAAGAGTTATGATATATCTAATTCATTGTGCATTAATGGATAACTAATAATGAATTATTGAATTAGTTCTAACCTAATAAAAAGAATACAATTAGTTCTAACCTAATTCAATAACGAATTATTGAATTAGTTCTCACCTAATAAAAAGAATAAAATTAGTCTTTAGCTACCCACTACACTACACATTAAATAAACAAGATGCGCATATGAGAGATGGGGTTACTAGGTCATGCTTGGTCTTATGCATGTGTTCTAATCGGTCTATGAGGCCATGGTCATGGTACACATCGATTCTAATTTGTTTGGTTTGGTGAGAGTTAGATATAGGGTATGTTTGATCTTTTCTTTTCCTTTTTGTGTGATTGATAATGAGGTTTTGATGCATGTCTATATTTCACCAAGCTTTCAGCCACATACGTACATAGATCATGTCGAATTTTTTTTGTAGAATGTGATTTGCTTGGGGGACTGTCTAGTCCAATCCTCTCAGTCATGGTTTCTTTGACTATTTTTGTTCTTTTTTTAGGTCTACATTTTCTTTTTGCAATCATTTCCCCTATTTTTCCTAGTTTGTGTGTGTGTGAGTTTTTCCTATGCAGTCTAAATGGAAACCCTATTGATGGTAGTGGCCCATAGTGGTTCAATATGTCCCACTCCCGGTCCATGACTAATCTCTTCTACTTGTCAAGGAGGTTTGTGTGACTTCATTGTTGCCTTTTTAGTTTCCACCTATGGATATTAAGCTCTACTACTCTTTTTTGGCTTCTTATAAATGCCATGTTAAATTAGTCTATGGCCGTGACTTCCATATTTCTTTCACCAATCTCAGCGAGATATTGTTCTTGTCTCACTTTGCTATGCATGTGCCTATTTGCTATCAATTAAGTAGATTGTGGAGGTTCTACATGAGACTTCTATATAGTTGACTCCCATAAGAGTCGTTAGCAGTTTAGGAGTATTAGTGGCATCTCAATTGGTCATTCCTATAGGCCTTGCTTGAGAATATCCACAATGTCGTCAATCCAATTAGGTGTAAGCTCAACCTTAAAAAGCTGATCTTCTTGGTTAATATGGAACATACGAGCATAAGGGAGTTGATTATAAACTTTGTGGTCATTTTCCCATTGGTTATTCGTGCTCAGTAATGGGCAATGAAGTGATGTTATATTTGCACACAACAATGGAAAATCCAAATTTCAATAGAAGCAAGAGCCGTCTAGCAAAATCGATGAATAAATGAATCTTTTTGTTCTTTTTGAGTACCATAACAATCAATGACACCCAATTGGTATGCTCAATTTTGTAGATGAATCTACTTTTTGTAACTAATTAATCTTTTCTTTGATATGATAGGTGTATCAAGGATTCATAGGATAGGGTATTTGCCTGAGAGACTTTGTATCATCCTTTAGAAAAATTGTGTGGGTGAGAACTTGCAATGGTATATCTTTAAGGATAGAGTACTTCCAAGGAAAAACATCTTGGTATTCCTTTAGCAAGTTAATCAATTGTTTCTCATCCCGCACTAAGGTCCTTAGCAATGTACACATGCTTAATAGCTGCAATGATCACTTCCTTTGCCAATCTCTCAATGGGCTCATTAGATGTTCCTTCATGTTTTGCACCAAGCAACACAATGATCGATCACTCTCTTTAAACTTTGTGAATTGTGGGGGAATGTCTTGTGGTTTTTTCTAAACTTCAAATTTTTGACTCACTATAGTGAGTGTTGTGTTTTAAGTGTTTTTGTCTTGAATGGACTAGAAGTTTGTTTTTAGACTTAGAAAATTAGGTTGGTTGGGAAATTTCTGGCTCGGAATCACTACTTCCATCTGTATCATAGTCAAAACTTGTCTTGGTGTTCTCTTAGACTTTAACTATATTATCTTTGATTATGAATACATAGGGTTTGGACAACGATTGTTGAGCTCATGCCCCATTTGTTCATACTTGAATGCCTTGAGGTATTCAAGCCATTCCAATTGTGAGTTCAATCTCATAATATTCACATCAATGAGCAACTTGTGCCCCGTTTTTTCATACTGGAATGCCTTGAGGTATTCAAGCCATTTCAATTGCGAGTTCAATATCATAATACTTGCATCAATGAGCAACTCTCAGTCCGAGAGAGTTTGGGGTCCATACAGATTTAATCAATGGTCCATACAGATTTAATCAATGGTGCATGTAGATTTGTCCATTTTTAACAATTCTTCAAAGATTGTAAGAGTAGGGTCTTCTCGATTATGAAAACATGGCTATTACTGGTTAAGGATCTTGCATAATGCAAGAGTGTCCATTAGGGTAGGATAGCATGGAAAATTGTGGTTACTGAGTCAAGGGTCATCATAAAGAGCAATACTGAGATTGGCTCTACATAAGGTTCAACCATGAAGGTTGAAGTATCTTGTACATCTTTCTGACTTATGTATTCATAAGCTGATCGATATTCCAACTCTTATGTAAATGACAATTCCAAGATGGCAAGAATGTGCATCTAATCCTGCTCATCTTCAGAGAGGGAATATATCTGGCCAATGGTCAGGAGGTTGGAGGGTCATTAGGATACTCATGTAAGAGTGCAAATATAGTGTGTAAGTCAACTCATGAGGTTTTGCAAGACTGTGTCTCAAGACTCCATCTCAATGGATATTGCCTCCTTCCTATTTTCTAAAAAGACTAAATTGTTGCCCCCAATCCTCGATGAGATGTGCATTGTGCATCCATGGTTGGCTAAGAAATATGTCATAGTTGAGTTCTTTCATGACAATAAAGTTAACCTTGAACTATATCCTAGTGATCTTGTTCCCATTGGTTTGATTTTAAACGATTGATCCATTCATCATTGTGGGGCCTTCAATGCTCAATTTCCCAACCTCACTTTTTGCACAAGTTATGGCATGCACATGAATGGGAATGATGTCTTCATCATTGATCATTTCCACTATGAATAGGATCAAGGGAACAAATAGCAATATTGCCTTACTACAACTTGCCTTACATTGTGGACATTCTAGATGTATATGCATGATTCCATATTGAAGAAAACACTAGTCGATATCACTTCCCTTGGACTGCTCTTGTTTTTATGGATACCTCAAGAAAATGTGTCCTAACTACCCACAATTCCAATAGGCAAGGAGATCTCTGTTTTATGCATGCCTCACATGCGGCCTTGGTCTCAACATCATAATGGGTACAGAGTAGTAGTCCATAAGGATCATATGCCCTTCATTGACATAACAAACAAAAATATTTGTGCATTTCTTGTCCTTCGTTGGTTCCTCAATGAAGTGGACAAAGGCATCACTAGGTGGATGCATGACAATTTGCATGAGGGGTCTAGGGATCTTAGAGAGGGACTAATCTTAGCTCATTATGCAACCATTGGAGGGGCCTACAATACTGAGAGTTGGATTTTAGAGCCGATTTTAGAGTGCAAAAGTGGCTTGAGATTCATAAAAGAGGCATTTTGGCAAAAAATCGAACAATCACGAATCAGGGAGCTAGATTTTTTCTAGATGCATTTTGACATCAAGAATCCAACGCAAGTGTCCATTTGTTGATTGGAGTCCATTTGACCCCCCATTTAATGGCCGCAAGGTTTGGCATTATGAAGCAGCTAGCTGAGCAAGTGATAGAGGCTAGGGTAATAGATTTCGATGCAAAGAAGTCACCCCCGTCTAGTCGAATTATGAATCCGAGGTCGTTTGCCTCTTTGTCCAAGCAGCCTGAAACCACTTGTGAGATAGTGTGAATGCACGAGAGTAGACTATTTTTTTTGCAAGTTAGAGCTTAAGCTTGATTAAAAGAAGCATGCAATCAAGAAAACATCATGAACCCCGGGGGGGGGGGGGGGGGGGGGGGGGGGGGGGCATTTTTGTGGCAACCTCTCAATCCATTTAAAAATTGATTTTGGTGACTATTGGAATCATCCTCCCCCCTCATGGGCTGAGATGTTGCAATTCTAGGCTCTGATTTGCAAAACATGCAAGATTTGATGCATTGAATGAAAATATAGAAATTTAGTATTTCTCTCTCCTCTTTCTCTTTCGCCATAAATGTCGTTCATATGGGCTGAGAGAATGAGGGGAATGGGTGTCAGTTTGTGTGATGAGATGCGAGGGATGGATCAAGAAAGTATAAAGGAGTTATCAATCGCTATAATAGAGTGTCAACGGCTTCTCATTTTTGAAATACGACGCTTGCGGATTATAGAATAAGGGGTCTTTTATTGAATTTTATGTCGAATCGCTTGTTCTTATAATGGAAAATGATTGGAAATGGTTGAATATGTCTGAAAGTGTCTGAATATATCTGAAATTGTAAAGGAGGCATCAATGGCTATAAAAGAGTGTCAACGGCTTCTCATTTTTGAAATATGATACATGCGGATTATAGAATGAGCGGTCTTTTATTGAATTTTATGTCGAATCGCTTGTTCTTATGATGGAAAATGATTGGAAATGGTTGAATATGCTTGAATACATTTGAAATTATAGAATAGTAAAAAATTACTAGCAAATCATGTAATGAAAATCAAAACTGTAAAATTCACAATGTGAATTTAATAGAAAAATGATAATTTCATGGATTTTTATTATTCAAATTGTGTTCCTATAGAGGTATATTAAATGTAATGCTGAATCATAGTCCACATAAGCTTCATAAATTTGAAAATGAGAAAAACTAGTAATTAGTATAAAAATAAATAATAGAAAATCATACAAATGGATTTTTGATAGAGAAAATTAGTTTAAGGGTGAGAAAAATTATTGAAAATTAGAGGAAGGTTTGTGAGTGTATAATGACTGTAGAGTATGAGGTTGGCCTCAGTCTACATCCGTTTGTGAGTTAAAGTGGTAGTTTAGAGGGTATTTTATGAAATAAATATCGCAAAACATAGAAAACACCCTATATAATAAATGAACACACAAAGAAGTTAAAAGGCACTAATTACCCTCATCTTGGACTCGAAAAAATGGAAATATGTTTTACAAGAATGGGCTACAAGAAATCTTACTCTATATTGGCTATGTTGTATATTTCTATTGACCTTTCAAAGGAGGATGAGATGAAATTCATCATACGCCTTAAAGTATTCCAAGACAAGCTTCATTTATGAGAAGAACGAGAAAAATTTCTCAAGGAAGCATATAGTGGTTGCCCTCAAGAAAAATGAAAAGATCCAAGTATGCATAAATTACAAAACAATAAATGCAACTACTAAGAGAGACTACTATGTCTCGCCTTACATTGAACATATGATTAAGCCTATGACACGCAAGGGGGCATATAGCTTCCTTGATGGCTTTTCTGGAATATAATTAGCTTCCTCAATAGCTTCTTGAGATATAATCTATTACAGCTTTAGCTTGACGATTGCCACAAGTTTGTCTTTACCATTGAATGGGGAGCATTTGTGTAATGATTATCATGCTTTGGATTGAAAATTGTGTATGTAACTTTCCAATTCCTAATGTGTACTATATTCAACGATATGCTTTGCAAGTGCCTCAAGTATTTATCAGTGACCTTTGTGTCAATGCCTCATGGGACAAGCACTTAGAGAAACTTCAAGGAATCTTTCAATGGTGCAAGAAATATCAACTCTCATTGGATCCACCGAAATGCCAATTATGGGAAAAAAATGGCATGATTCTAGGTCGTGTTGTATCCAACAATGGGATTGTAGTTAAAATATTGAAGATTCAAGTTATATTGGAGTTGCTGTCACACTAAAAAGCACCAATAGAGTATAATGTTTTCTCAGACACACCAATTACTATAGGCACTTTATGCTCAATTATTCAACCATTACAAGACCATTGTACAAGCCCTTACTAAATTGGGAGTGGACTGATTGAGTGCCAACAAGCTTACAAAACATTGCAAAAGGCTTTACTTAGTCCTCCTATGCTTTTATGAGCCTTTGATAGTAAAACAACATTCCATGTGTATATTGACACATCCAAAATCACTATTGGAGTAGTGCTTTGCTAACCAGGGGAACACAATATGGATTTTTCTTTGAGCTTCACCATTTGACAACTCACAAAAAGTGAGATAGACTACTCCACCAATAAATGCAAGGGACTTGGCATGGTGTACGCTGTTAATAAAATTTAACAATATCTCCTTGCCACTCCCTTCACTTTCTTCGCAGACCATTAAGTCATTAGGAAAAAATGAACTCACAAATGGCCTTTTAGCCCCCCCTCTCTCTTCCTTAAAACAAGGAAAAGAGGAGAGAAGAATAGTAAAATAATCATGTTCTCTCTCCACTTTTGCAATCTCGTTTTGTCTTTTTTATATTATCTACAAAGATATACTCAGATTTCTTCTCTCTCCTCATTCAAGAAGTCTTTTTCAACCAATTTTTATATTAAAAAAGGAGTTAGTTATTTACGGGAGTGTGGTGCTTCGTTTTCAATGCAAAATGATTAGTAGATACGAGGTAATTGATTTTTAAATCAAGAACAAGGAAAAAGAAATTTTGGAAGTTCCTTTTAAGATATTTTGGGGATTTTTTATATTCTAGCTTTTGGTTAAAAAACAAACCAACTGGTCAAATTTCATGTTTTTTGGAGATGTTTTTGGAGGTAAAATAGAAATATCTAAAATTTGAAAAGTCTTGGACATCCCTACCCTCTGAGCTATTTTCCCCATATCTATACTCTCTCATGGCTCTATTGTGACCTCTTCTCTGTGTTTATGCAACCTTCATTAACAGAGTGAATTACTTACACCCCCCTTTCCCTTGGCACCTTTGTGTGCCTCTGTGTGCATCTCCACTCTACCTCTTGTGACAACCAAGTAGGCTCTATGTTTCTATTAATAGTAAAATGAATACAAAAAAGAAGGAGCTGCATATTGAGGTAGAGATTGAATATGTCCCATTATTCAAAACAACCCAACGTACTAGTGTCAACCCTCAGGTTTTGCAGAGTTACAGGAAAATGGGATTGAAACATGTGGATTTGTGGGTTGATGGGGGAATCTACCCAATTGACCCCTTAAACAATAGACCTCCAACTTTCTTAGGAATCACAAATTTGCTGAAGTATGTGTGTGAGGGTAAAAATGGGTTACTTGATTATACTAGGCGGCTCAATGATCAGGCATTCAAAGTATTTACAACTTGCCAAGCAACCATAAAAAATTGCCATGATGTGATCGTTGCACATCAACTTCATATACAACAACTCATAGGACAAGTGGTACAGCTGAATGACACTATAATTCAACAAAACAATCAAATTATTTCAATGCATGACACTATCCATGACATTGGTATCTCATATGAGGAGGCAAAGGCACAATTGGACGACTTGAGAAAGATCAACAACAAGCTAACACAGGAGCATAAATGAAAGAAGAAGCCAATCAATGATTAATTATGAATAGCGGCCAGTGGAAGCGACGTATCAAAGCATGTAAGCTAGCTCAGAAAGAGAACCTAGGTGAGGGTGAGGTTGGATCGTGTATTAGTAGATTGCTGAAGGCAAGTACATTGGAAAATGCTTTGAGCAATCCTAAGTTGTTGTGAAGAAAAAGGTGATTGAGTGCACATTAAAAGATGTGTCAAATGAGTTCTCAGTTGCTGTGGATGCACAATCTATTTGTGACAGGGCCAGTATTAGCACAATGACTTACTCAAAGATATTCAAAGGTGTGAAGGCCGGGTTTGGTCGTGTGCTGAGAGAAATAGAATCGTGCCTCTTCCTCAACCTTCAAAGTTAATAGAGGCCCAACGGCAACTTAATACAAAGGTTCAGCTAATAGGAGATCCCATGCATGTTCAATGCATGGAAACACTAAAGGTTGGGACCAAAAATGCGTATGAGGTGAAGTTCACCGAACTCAACAATTACTATTTAGATTTTTACAAGGTGCAGTCACATCAATGGTAATGTACTACAATATGTATGTTGAGGAATGTAATGGTAAATTGCAATTTGTTATAAAATTAGAGGAAAGTGAGGTCATCAAAGGAGTAAAGCTTGAAAGAGTTAGTGTAATTTTGATGAATAGAGCTTTACAATTCGACAAGAACAACCCAGGGAACTTTAGTGTTAAATCTGAGCGACATGTGTGGTGGGTCACTGTATTTGAAGTTCCTAAGGATACATTTGAGGTGCTGCAGCTGTTCTTTATGCACACAAGCATTCCAAGCATCATCGATCGTCAGGAATATGGTGAGATGCTCTCGGTTGAAGGGTATGGTCAATACTTGGTTGAATGGCATCTTGCAGGAGACTCGAAAACTTTAAAATGCATGTGGAATCTCCAATAATGCAAATACAAAGAATCCATGCCTATATTTCTTGACAAAGAGGGTGGAAGGAAAGGACGGAAATAAGAACTGGCAAAGGGTGACAAGTGCTGCATGCATCATTTTTGGCCAATATTTCACCGGTGGACTCCAGGGGACCCGACACACCCTACCATCAAGTTTCATCGCATAAAAATATATGGTAGTTAGAAATCTCACCTTCTCTAGATCATCTTGTATCTTCATTTCCTTGTGTGTCAGGGAGGCACCTCTTTGGGCAGAGGGATCTACAAACTCCTTCGTAGGAAGCTAGGGCCTTGGTCTGAACAAATCATGCTATAGTGCTTCAAATTCAGCATCCGGCACAAGGTAATCTTCTTGAAGCAAGGTAATATGCTCCTGTGTTGCTATGATGGCACTCACAATATCTAAGCTTGTGTCATCATATCTTCCAATCTTTGCCATCGTTGCATGCACATCCATGTAATCATAATCGATCAGGTCTTCTATCGAATCCCTGACTAGGATGGAAAACAACTCTTCTTCCTTTATTTTCAAGTATTGCAGTACATCTGATAGAAGCAAGTATTGTACACCATCTACTTTAATGGGATGTATTCCGCACTGCATTATGTGCCTCTACTGCTACCTTGAAATTATCTGATGTTGAGAGTGCTCTTTTGTAGGAAGAGGTTAACCATAAGAATTTGGATGCCTCTCGTGTGTCGCATGCTATGACAGTTAGAGGCAGGAATGATTGATATGGAAAGCATGGCAATGGCAGTGGTGGCCGTGGACGAGATTCTTAGGAATCTCGGTCCAAGTCTCGTGGAAAGTCACGTAGCAAATCCCGTGGCAGGAATGCAGATATTACTTGTCATCATTGTGGGAAAAAGGGCCATATTAGGCCACAATGCCATGAACTGCGCAATGAAAGGCGCAAAGATAAGGGGAAAGACAAAGTGCAGGATAAGTCTTCTGATTACAACATAGTGCCTGCAAACTCCAGTGTTAAAATTGAAGAGATCAATGTCATGCAGCTTGAGGATATTGATGATGATTATATCATTGTAGCTTCTTCTAGTGCTTCACAGATGACAGAGATACACTCTATGTATGCACAGTGTTGGCTCTTGGACTCAGGTGTGTCCTTTCATGTGACACCTTGTCGAGAGTGGTTTCATTCATACCATACTGTTTCGGGTTCTGTGCGCTTGGGTGATGACAGCTCTCTTGATGTTAGGCTGCAATTTCCTTCTGGCAGCAGTTTTGTTATGCAGGATGTACGTCATGTCCTTGCTTTGACACACAGTCTCATGTCAGCTGGACAGCTTGATGATGCAGATTAGACTCTGCATGGAAGATCACTCGTGGGCAGACTTGTGATTGCGAGAGGTGCCAAGGCTGGCAGCCTCTATCCCTTGATTGTATCCACTTCTTCCCTTGATCATGTTCTGTCTGTGGGTTCTATCCCACATGTATCTCTTTAGCATGCCCGTTTGGGCCATATGTCTTTGAAGGGAATGAAAATGCTTTCTCGTTTGCAGTAATTACCGCCCCTTGACTATGCAAGTTTTGATTCATGTGAGCATTGTCTTTATGGTAAGCAGACTAGGTCTATGCATAAGAAGTCTGATAGGCCACGCATGAGTGAGCCCTTGGCATTGGTACATTTCGATGTCTATGGGCCCATGCCTTGTCAGTTTATGGGTGGTGCAAAGTATTTTGTTACTTTCATAGATGATTTTTCATGAAAAGTTTGGGCTTATCCCATTCAGCTGAAATTCGATGTCTTGGCTGTGTTTCAGAGATGGCTTGCATTAGTTGAGAACCAGTCTGGGTATAGGCTAAAATGCCTAAGGACAGATAATGGGGATGAGTATGTCTCGTGTGCTTTTGAGCAGTTATGTGATGAGAGGGGTATTAACCATTAGTTGACCACCCCCTACACCCCCCCCAGAATGGTTTGGCTAAGCGGATGAATAGAACCATCCATGAGCATGTACGCAGTATGCTTAGCCATGCAGGCCTACCACATAGCTTTTGGATTGAGGCAGTTAGTACAACTGTGCATATCATAAACAGATCACCTTCTAGTGGTTTGGATTTCCAGGTTGCAGAGGATATATGGATTGGAAAACCTCCATCTTATGCGCATCTCTGTGTCTTTGGATGTGAGGCATTTTGCCATATGCCCAGGGACAAGAGAAGTAAGCTAGATTGTAAGAGTGTCAAATGCATTTTCCTTGGTTATGGGGATGCAGGCGAGATGGGTTACCGTATCTGGGATCCGCGGGCGCAGGTCATATTTCAAAAGGAGCCAAGACCTCCCGCATAGCCAGTTGGACAGCCTACAGCTGTAGCAAGTGCTCATGGTCAGGGTGTTGGACAGGCCACTGGGCAGGCAGCAGAGCCTGCTGTGAGACGGTCTACTAGAGACAAACATCCACCTGATACATTTCAACCCTCGATACATTATGTCTTGGTTACAGATGCAGGAGAGCCTTTCACTTATGATGAGGCTATGCGCAGGGGTGACAGCCACTCCTGGGAGAGGGCTATGCAGTCTAAGATAGACTCCTTGCATAAGAATGAGACTTGGGATTTGGTTTCCTTGCCTGAGGGCAAGAAGGCTTTGCAATGAAAGTGGGTATACAAGCTGAAAAGTATCCCTGGACACCCCAAGTCGACATACAAGGCTAGATTGGTAGCAAAGGGTTTTAAGCAGGAGCATGGTGTGGACTTTGATGAGGTCTTTTGCGCTTATTCTTGGATTTGGTGCTCCCTGCCAGGTTCTGCAAAGCCCTTAGGCTGCTCCATATAAATCTCATCATGCAAGTCCCTATGTAAGAAAGCCGTCTTGACATCCATCTGGTATAAATCCAAGTCAAGCTGAGCAACCAAATCCAAGAATAAGCGCAGGGTGGTCATCTTAACCACAGGAGAAAAGACCTCATCAAAGTCCACACCATGCTCCTGCTTAAAACCCTTTGCTACCAATCTAGCCTTGTATGTCGACTTGGGGTTTCCTTGCCTGAGGGCAAGAAGGCTTTGCCATGAAAGTGGGTATACAAGCTGAAAAGTATCCCTGGACACCCCAAGTCGACATACAAGGCTAGATTGGTAGCAAAGGGTTTTAAGCAGGAGCATGGTGTGGACTTTGATGAGGTCTTTTCTCCTGTGGTTAAGATGACCACCCTGCGCTTATTCTTGGATTTGGTTGCTCAGCTTGACTTGGATTTATACCAGATGGATGTCAAGACGGCTTTCTTACATAGGGACTTGCATGATGAGATTTATATGGAGCAGCCTAAGGGCTTTGCAAAACCTGGCAGGGAGCACCTAGTGTGCAAATTGAAGAAAAGTCTTTATGGCTTGAAGCAAGCACCTAGGGAGTGGTATCATAAGTTTGATACCACTCCCTAGGTAGTGGTATTATAAGTTTGATGCCTTAATGCAATCACAAGGCTACAACAGGAGTGCTATGGATCCGTGTCTTTACAAAAGAAAGCTTGTGATGGTTCTTTATTGATTTTAGTACTCTATGTGGATGACATGCTGATACAGGGAAAGCTCATGATGAGCTAGATGCTCTTAAGGCTCAGCTCAAGAAGAGCTTTGAGATGAAAGATCTGGGATAGGCCTCTCACACACTTGGTATGCGCATTAGACACGACAGGCATCATGGACTCCTCTACTTGTCATAGAGGGAGTACATTCATAAAGTCCTTGAGTGCTTCCGCATGCAGGACATAAAGCCTATTGGCTGTCCATTGCCTTCTTATGTGAAGGTATCACAGGCTGATTATCTACAGACACATGAGCAAAGGGCCGAGATAGCCAAGATTCCCTATGCATCCGTAGTGGGCAGTCTTATGTATGCCATGATAGCCACTCATCCAGATATTGCCTTTGCAGTAGGTGTTGTGGCATGCTATATGGCTACACCTGGCAAGAAGCATTGGGATGCCGTGAAGGGTATCATGAGGTACCTGAAGGGCACTGTCGATATGTGCATATGCTATGGCAGCCAGGATACAGGAGTCGTGGAGTACACTAACTCTGATTATGCAGGACATGTAGATAGTAGGAAATTCACTTTTGACTATGTATTCACCTATGCTGGAGGTGCTATTTCTTGGATGTCCAAGGTGCAAAAATGCACGACCCTTTCTACTACAGAGACCGAGTATGTTGCAGCCACTGAGGCTTGCAAGGAGGCCATTTGTTTGGGTCGTTTGGTTTTGTTGACCTTGATATTGATGCTATCCCTACACTGCATTCGGATTCTATGAGTGCTATTCAATTAGCCAAGAATCCGGTCTTCCATGCGAAGACGAAACACATTGAGGTGAGGTATCACTTCATACGTGGGGTCGTTGAGGACAAGTCTGTTGACCTTGTCAAGATCTCGACTGACGAGAATCCTATAGATCTGCTTACGAAAAGCCTCTTTACAGAGCGTTTTGCCTTCCTTAGGAGGTTGATGGGCGTGGGATGAGATGACCTCTTTCCTCATCCTCTTGTACATGTGTACATGTTGTACTGTCTTTTTTCTTTTTTCCTTTCACTCCTCACAAGGGCAGATTTGCCTTTAAGTGGGAGGTTGTTGGGGGTAAAGATGCCTCCTCCTAGCCACCTGTGTATTACTACACTAACAATCATCACCGCCACTGCACACTGCAGGTGGCGGGCGCCTGTCACCGTCACTTTATTCTTTATTATTTTAGTGACAGATTGAATAAAGGAAGGCCCGGTCACACATTGTGACCGTTGGAGTTCCCATTTCTTGTCTCTCTCTTTCTTGCTCTTTCTCTCCCACCATAGCTCTTGAGTGCAAGCTTCGATCCTTCTCACCTTTCAAATGAGATATGGGTGTGCGTATGTGGTTGTATGTGAAAACACTTGAAGGAAAAGGTGGTTTGTCAAGTCCCCAATTGTGAGCTTGTGTGTTTGAGGATAAGTGACCTACCAAGTATATGCTTGTGAAGATGACCCTTTAAGATAGCAATGATTGTGAGAAATGCGGGATCTAGAGCATGGCATAACCGGAAGCTATGGAGGATGGAAAGAGAAGTGTAGACTCATGATGGAATGGACACTGTTTGTTACACAAGTGAATTAGGTTCCAAGATTGAGACTTGGACTCATAAACACAATCTTGTGTATGTGGACAATGACATTGACACTTTACTGAAATGAAAAGAGTACTATCATTGCATTAAGAAAGGAAGCAAGTACAATGCTTTATAGGAAAGTAGGAAACTGCAGTAGGCACCATTGTGCATATGGGATAAGTTAGCCTGCATGTCCTTGACCCTGAGATTCCATACAAAGAGGCTGTTTGAGTGTGATTGCTGATTCTCAACACCCCTCCTCAATCACAACTAGGAAAGGCACAAAGTGTGTAGAGGCTGTAATGAGAACCACCTGCAAAGTGTGGGCATACCACAGACATGGCAAAACACCAGAGGCTGTCGCAGAAAAAGCTAAGTGTGGGTACCATAAACATGGTGGACATCCAGAGGCTGTAACAGGGGCCTCACAAAGTGTACATGGACTGTAATGCCAAGTTACATAAGGAATTTACAAAGCTTATGGCAGGAAGCATTAGGGCAAGGAAAATACAAGGCTATTAAAACAGTCTATCAGAATTATGAGAGTACAAGGACTGATGAGTCTTGTCCTTTCGATCCTGGTGGTCTTCATCTTCATCATCTTCTTCCTTTGCTCCATTTTCTTCTTCTTCTTTGACTGCGACTAGATAGGCCTTTTGGGATCTCTTTCTTGCGTGGCAGAACTTCTCGGTGTGTTCGGTCCTTTTGCAGAAGTCACAGAAGAGCTGATCCTTCTTGCCTTTGTACCTGTTGCCAACATATAATGCATGCTCATCTCTAGAGGTACTTGGTTCTTCTTTGGTTTTTAGCTTCTTTTCTTCTTCTAATAGTGATGCCTGGATATCAACAAGTTCAGGATTTGGCATGTTGATTAAAGTTGTTGATACATTATTATATTCAGGAGGCAAGCTCTTAAGTAGAACACCGATGCAAACATCTTCATCCATTTTAATGTTAATTCCTGCAAGTTGGGTTAGGAGTCCTTCCATGTAATTAAGATGTGTGGCAAGTGATGTGCTGGAATTCATTTCAAGCCTGAAGAACTCAATCAGGAGACCATACTTTGATGATTTAGATTGTGCACCGAACAGGGTGTCAAGTCTTTTCCATGTATCATGTGAGGTCTCACAGTTATCCACATGGTGGATATAACTGTCGTCTAGCTCCAGTTTGATAATGGTCTGAGCTCTGTCATCATTCTTTTGCCAAGTAGTTGCAAGGTCCACGTCCCGAGGTTTCTTCTCTTTGCCATTTGTGATGGCCCAGAGACCCTTCTTCATCAGAATGAGCTTGATGCGGGTTTGTCAAGTGTGGAACCGGACTCCTTTGAATCGAGCATTTGGAGAGTCTTTTCCCATGTTAGATTTACGAGAACAGTAGCAAATCAACTTCAGACTTATTGGATTTGAGCAACAGAAGAATTGATTGAGAGACACAAGTGTTAAAAAACACTAACTGAGTGTCAATTAATACCAAATCTGCAAAAGTCTTTTACTCTTTTAAAATCCAAGTGATCTTCCCCTTCTTGATTTGATGCTGATGCCTTCAGATTTGAGTGACAGTACTTTAGAGAGTATTGCTCAGTGATTAAAATCACTGTTGATAACTTCAGTGAGAGAAACAGTGAAAAAAGTCAAGATTTTGAAGCTTTTGGCTATGGTGGAATTAGGGTTTCTGAGACAGGGGCCTGGTTTTTTGCTGATTGCAGGAGCTACAATGGATCATTTTCAAAACTTTTTATATGGCTAGGAAGCTGATTTCATGGGCTACAAAAGCCCTATCATAATCATCAAAATCGTGGACAGTATGCAGCACGGAGGAGCCGCGAACAGAATCGGCGTAGTCTGGGGCAGCGAGGTCGAATTTGTGCAATGCCAGAGCTGTAGCTTGCCAATGTGGTTGTTTGTTGTACCAGGATGAAGCGCCTTGAGCAGAGGAACAACTCTCCAGAAGAAATCGTGGGCTGAAATGGCCTGGTTGAAGAGTTATGGAAGCTCCAAGCAAGGTAGGTCCTGTCTGGCTATGGCAGACACAGAGCAGAGATTGGGGATTTTCACAATGCTGAGCTCCAGATGGTCCAATGTCCTGGATTGATGTGATACAAGGAAGCTTTATGAGTTGGGGAATACTTTTCCAGAAGGAAGCTCCAAGAGATTTGACCTGTGGAGTGAGATATAAGCAGTTCAATCTGACAGGGTGCTGCTGGCTATGGCTGCCATGGAAGCTTCAGTGAGAGTAGAGTTGGGAGATGAAGTCATGAGCTGACATTGAGCTAGACTGAGGTTGAAAGGAATCAAGAGAGGCTAGACAAGCAATGCCATGCCCAACTGGGCTTTGATACCATGTGAGAAATGCGGGATCTAGAGCATGGCATAACCGGAAGCTATGGAGGATGGAAAGAGAAGTGTAGACTCATGATGGAATGGACACTGTTTGTTACACAAGTGAATTAGGTTCCAAGGCTGATTCTCAACAATGATGATATTTCACTAGCCACTTTCCAATATAGGTTGTTTTCTCTAACTCGACAAGAGGCACATCTTCTAATTTTGCCCTTGAACATCTCCCTGTGCACACTGCGGCTTGGAGACTTCTAAGGAGTAGGTTAAAGTACTTGAAACAATAGGAAACTAATTTCCACCTTCATGCTTAAAAAGAAATGGAGAAGTTAGAGCAACCACTTCCCTAGAAGAGTAAGGAAAAGAGGTCACATGGTACCCATACCAGTCTCGCACCCTACAAAATCCTCCTAAACCTTCTTCTTCGATTGCTAACTAGACCCTGACCATGATGGAAAGGGAGGCTACTTTGGCGAGAGCTAAGTACAAAGCTTTGAAGCTTAAAGGGAAAATGGCACAATTGTAGTGAAATTGTGGTAGTCTAGATCATAGAATCATGCATGCATCTAAGCTTCACTCCGGTCACAAAGAAGTTGGCACAACTTGAGCAAGAATCTGAATCATCCTGAGCGTCAATATCCATGGCCACCTCCTCTAGCTCCAATTGGTCCAGCTTTGCCCCCACCTCCTACATGAGTGTTAACCCCAAGTCGAGATGGCAGAAAAATGGAGAAAAAAGCAAAAGGAAGATGGGAAAAGAGCAAAGACACGCAGGCAGCCTCTAAAGATGAACCGAGGCAAAAAGCGCAACCTTAAAAGAAAAGGCGCCTCAAAAAACTTGAAAATTTCTTGTAAAAGAGCGCCATGCTCCCTCCTGTGCCAATTGTAAAATATTAGATGGGTGTAAGCTAGAGGCACAAGGCTAGAAGAGGGAAACGGAAAAAGGACCTTGCCACAATGGCCGGTCATGTAAAAAAGGGATGGGTGCCCATGGGATTTTAGGGTTTGTATATATAAAGTTCAAAAGTGAATAAGAGATCATTCTTTGGTGTGTGGCAAAAGGAGTCTTCTTCTTCTTCTCTCCTTCTCACCTTCTTGCTTGTGTATGCTCTTGAAAGAGGGAGTGTGAGAGTGTGCGGGAGTGAGTGTGTGTGAGAGCGAGGGATCAAGAGGGTGAAGCTCTTCACCATCTCCTCTTCTCTTCTTCTCTTCCCTTATATCTTCTTGCGTGCATGGCTATGGAGGATGGAGCTTGGAGGTAGAGGAGGCTTGAGGATGCTTGAGCTAGCATCTAGGATTGTGGAGCTACCGGTGTGTGGGAGAGAGGAGGCAACTCATATCGGCACTAAGGTAAGCTCACTACACTCGTAGGATCAACGGCGCGTCAGCTAGGTGAGAGATAGCCATTAGAGCTCGCTTGGAACGCTTGAAACAATAAGCGGTCCGTGGGTCTTGGCAGTTGAGCGAAAGCTCCCACATTTTTGTTCCATTGCCGAGACCAACAGATTCAAGCTTGAGCACTTGCGCGCCTCATATCGAGCATCGAAGTAAGGGATTCATCCCCGAACCGGAGCTTGAGATAGGTACGAAGTTTGGGTGTTTTTTATCTTCAAAACAAGTAAGTATTTTGGGTATTTTGTTTGTTTGATGATTAGGAAACATGGAGAAATCAGTTTAGTATTTTGCTTTCGATTCTTGTTGCATTTAGAGTAGGATAGGATTAGGAAATCGTACCGGAGAAGGGTAGGGTTTACTATTGAAAAACATGGAAAAATAGGGCAAAAATTTGTGCAAAAATGGCAAAAAGCTCGCTTGTGATGCTTAAGATTGGCAAGTGAGTGATTGGGGCCATCAACAACATACCCAGGAAGGGGTATAAGAGCCAAGAGGCCAAGGAAGCACTCATTTGCAACCATTTCAGTGTGAAAGAGAAAGAGAGAGAGAGAGAGAGAGAGAGAGAGAGAGAGAGAGAGAGCTATCGGCCGATTTGATTCAATCGCACCAACGACGAGCCCGCCACTCCATCCAGATATATGAATCCCTTCTCTTACTCCCTTAGGTAGGATCTGGAGGGTTATGCCTGGTATGATTGAGTGAAGCACGAGAAACGATCGAAATCGAGTTTGCGTTGTTTATGTGCGCCGCGCTCGGCCCTTCTAAACGGCCACTTCCAGGCCGAGTCCCAAAATTGGCCCTCGGCCCCTCGCCATTCGGCCCATCCAGCCAAAACCCTAATCGGCCCGTCCAAGTCTATCATTCGAACCGTGGACAAATTCGGCCCTCTGCCACGTGTCAAATTCGACCCTCGGCCCACTTGCCTCGGCCCGTCCGAGCAACCTTGTCTGAATCAACCACTTGGCCCATCCAAGCCAATCCGTCCAAGTGACTCCATCCAAGTGACTTCGTCTGAGTGACTCTGTCCGAGTGACTCTGTCCGAGTCCACCCTGTCCAATTCCCAAATTCGGTCCTCGGCCCGTCCAAGTGACCCACTCGGACCCTGCAATTCGGACTAGCTAAGCTGAGTGTAGATTTTTACCAGATTTTCAAAAATTTGATCGGACCCGGCTAGAACTTAGCAGCTCAAACTGTCGAAAGCCCGTAGGGTGCTCAGAACTTGATTCTAGCATGTGAAATAGGCAAAATTGTAGGGCGCCACTACTTAGCAGCTAGAAGTGGGCAGTTGCGAGACCCGGAGGCTTAGACGTGAACCGCTAAGTTGTAAGGACGGATTGGACCAAAAACGAACGAGGCAACACCTTAGAGAAATCCTAAACGCTGACAAGACGGCCAGGAAATTCACAACAAGCCTATTCGGCCCAAAACAACGCGAGAGTGCATAAGACATCTAGGAATTGGTTGCTGCACTCACCCTGAATTTTCACACTTGAAGTACACTTAAGGAAACTGAAAGCCTGATTGAGCACAAGTGCACAAGGAAAGACACATTGAGTGACCATAAATTGAGGACTGTATTAAATAACTAAAGGAACTCACCCAGATAAACCACTCAAGGAACCCACCAGTAGGAGAGAACCCAATACATACACAAACCATCAACGCGCAAAAGTAGGACCGAGCAAGGGACACCGACGAAGTGGATCTAACAAGTCTACTGAATCTGCTCGATAGCTGGGTGGAGCACGACAACTCGACAATGGCAGAAGAAAGTTCAGACCACAGATCTAACGAAGAATTCAACTTAGAAGCCTTTCCAGATGTTGTTTAGCAGTTGGTCAGCAGTTACGACGCTCATGCTCGGTACGAGCACCGCGGTAGGACAGTAGACACTATCATCGCAGATCTAGAGGAGGAGAGAAAGCTGGTCCGCAAAGCATGGCTGAGTACAATAGAGATCAGCAGGCTAGGAACCAAGGCAAGGTATGGAGTTGCGAGAGGTGCAGTGGGTACTGAACTTGGCTGGCAGAAATCGAACGGACCATGACAGAGCACTAGAAGGAGACTTAATGCTAAGTGAGCTTCTCATGAAGCGGCTACTCAATAACATGGCTGCAGAGCAAAGTGCCATGGCTCTAGCGACATCGCTGCTCACAGGATTAGGAGCAAACCAGGGCTCAAAGATCCAGGCTAAAATCCCTATTGTTGCCAAGCAACTCAATAAGTACCAACCCCATGACGATCCATACAGCTTTATTGAGGAGTTCGAGCAAGTCTACGAAGCCAACGGCCTCAACGACCTGACTCAATGCTCTCAAGCGTTCGGGCTTTGCTTGGGCGACAAGGGTAGGACGTGGTATACGAGCTTAGATAACGCAGAGCGAGCCAATTTTGATGGCCTCAAGGATCTCTTCATTAAGAGATTTACCGAGCCCAGGTACTCTGATAATCTACTTGTGCGCTTGATGAACGTCAAGCAAAAAGAGAAGGAGGATATTCGCGATTATGTGACCCATGTGCGGAGTCTCTTCAAGAGAATCCCTACTGGAGAGCAACCGACTGAAAGAGTAGTATCAACTGTATTCATCAGTGGGATTCAGAACAAGGAACTATACAAGGCTTTGACAGGCAACTTAAGCTTGTAGTGAGATGCGCTAGCCAGGGTCTTTGAGGAAGCCATCCGAGTTGACGATCAGCTGAAGGAGCGGAGCTCCAGAAGCACGAACCTAGAAGAGACCAATTCGTGAAGCTCAGAAAGAGCATCAGCTTCGAGTGAGCAATCAGCCCCATCATCCCAGGATAAGGGGAAAACCACCGAAACGAACCAAGACTTGGCTAACGTTAAAATGGAACTAGCCAAGTTGCAAGATATGTTGAGACGACCAACACGCCCACACATCCAATGCGTGTACTGTGGCGGAAACCACTTGCTAGCCGAGTGTCAAGACCCTAGGTCAAGACCTTGGGCTAACTGTGGTAGGTTCGATCATGACATCGTGCATTGTAGACTGCCAAGGAGACTTCCTTACTCACAACCATATGGCCAGCCTTACCTAGTGAATAGGCAGCAGCCATTTTTCAGAAGGGGAGCCCCATTGGCCCTCCCTGCGCCTAACGACATTAAGCCGGCCGTTCCTAGGATGGAAATAAATCCTACATGCATTCCTAGACCGCTTGGTCCTTACGTAACCCATCCAAGAAGGTAATCGCATTTGATAGTCCCACATAGGCACTTAGATGGAGGGTTAAAGTAAACCCATGACATTGTCTAATTGGACTTCATTTCAAGCCTGAAGAACTCAATCAAGAGACCATACTTTGATGATTTAGATTGTGCACCGAACAGGGTGTCAAGTCTTTTCCATGTATCCTGTGAGGCCTCACAGTTATCCACATGGTGGATATAACTGTCGTCTAGCTCCCGTTTGATAATGGCCTGGGCTCTGTCATCAATCTTTTGCCAAGTAGTTGCAAGGTCCGCGTCCCGAGGTTTCTTCTCTTTGCCATTTGTGATGGCCCAGATACCCTTTTTCATCAAGATGAGCTTGATGCGGGTTTGCCAGGTGTGAAACTCGACTCCTTTGAATCGAGCATTTGGAGAGTCTTTTCCCATGTTGAGGTTGCAAGATCAGCAGAAAATCAACACCAGAATTCTGAGATTTTATCAGTAGAAGAGCAGAATGCAGTGTGTCAAGAGACACAGTTAGTGACAGTGTGAAAACACACTATGTCAGTGTTGATGTTGAGCTTGATTCTTAATTCTTCTTGTTCGGGATCGTTCGGTCGTTCTTCAATCTTCTCAGGTCCTTCCCCTCCTTGATTTGATGCTGGGTCAATGGATTAGAGTGACAGAGGCTTGGGTTGAGTGTCAGGAGAAAGAAAAACTGAGGAAAAAAAAGCTTGAGAAATTTTGGCTATGGTGGAATTAGGGTTTCTGAGACAGGGGCCTGGTTTTTTCAACATTGTAGGAGCTATACTTGATCATTTTCAAAAAATTTTACATGCCTAGGAAGTTGACTTCATGGGCTATCAAAGCCCCATGATAATCGTCAAGATCGTGGACTGTATGAAGCACGCAGGCACATCGAACAGATTCGGCGCAGTTCAGGACAGGTTTCCGCGATTTCCGCAATGTTGGGGTCAGGACACAGCGTGATCGATTTTCATGCCAGAATGAAGCGCCTTGAGTAGAGGAACAACTCCCTAGAAGAAATCAAGAGCTGAAGTGGCCTGATTGAGAAGTTATTGAAGCTCCAAGTGAGGTAGGTCCTGTCTGGCTATGGTAGACACAGAGCAGAGATTGAGAATTTTCACAATGCTGAGCTCCAGATGGTCAAATGTCCTAGATTGATGTGATACAGCGAAGCTTTGTGAGTTGGGGAATACTTTTCCAGAAGGAAGCTCCAAGAGATTTGACCTGTGGAGTGAGATATAAGCAGCTCAATCTGACAGGGTGCTGCTGGCTATGGCTGCCATGGAAGCTTCAGTGAGAGTAGAGTTGGGAGATGAAGTCATGAGCTGACATTGAGCTAGATTGAGGTTGAGAGGAATCAAGAGAGGCTGGAGAAGCAATGCCATGCCCAACTGTGCTCTGATACCATGTGAGAAATGCGGGATCTAGAGCATGGCAAAGGCGGAAGCTATGGAGGATGGAAGGAGAAGTGTGGACTCATGATGGAAAAGACACTGTTTGTTACACAAGTGAATTAGGTTCCAAGATTGAGACTTGGACTCATAAACACAATCTTGTGTATATGGACAATGACATTGACACTTCACTAAAAAGAAAAGAGTACTACCATTGCATTAAGAAAAGGAAGCAAGTACAATGCTTTATAGGAAAGTAGGAAACTGCAGTAGGCACCATTGTGCATATGGGATAGGTTAGCCTGCATATCCTTGACCCTGAAGCTCCATACAAAGAGGCTGTTTGAGTGAGTGTGATTGCTGATTCTCAACACAAACGAAGCAGACCGGCATCTCTCTGCCAGGACCTAGCAATCTCGATGCAGCCTCGATAGGGAAGAAGAGCCGTAGACGGCAGAGGAGGAAGTTGGAAGCTAAAATTGCACTAAAAACGGAGAGTGCTACAACTCTGCCCGCTGGAAAGAAGGTCTCTGACCACGCAGAAGCAGAGACATCAGCCCCAAAGACGGCCGAAAAGGGAACTGCTAAGATAGGGGAATACCCGCACCTGAAGCGACAATTAGAGGCCATAGAAAAGGTGAAAGAATGGGTGAAGGAAGCCCAAGAACATCTAAAAGACGCTGAGCCCATCATAGAGGATGTGATCGATTATCTCTCCAGCATAAGTACGCCAACCTTGCTCCCACAACCAAAGTCAAGAGAAGCAACTGCACCACAAAGCGGTGCCGCTAAGGCCAAGCCTCGGCGCTGCTACAGGGCCGCGGTTCAATCCGGCCACTGGCCAGGAAAATCCAAGTTAGGAGAGAGACGAACACCCAACGATCTCCTAACCACATTGGTGACTACCCCTGTAACACTTAGCCTGGGAGATCTACTTAGGCAGCACCCCACCCTATGGCAAGATCTTCAGCAGTGGGTTGAAGGGTCACAAGAGCAGGTCACGACAGACCCTCATGACCATGAGGTAGAAATGCAAATACCGAGTTTGACGTTGCACTCTACGCCTTAATCCTTGCACGTTAATGCCTTTTGGGAAGGCTCCGAGATGCATGTAGTCTTATCAGTCTTAGCCCTAGGCGATACAACGAGGAAGGGAATCATAGACACGGGGGCTGGGGTTAGTGTGCTTAGCCACGCAGTGCTTCAGACTTGGGGAAACCCACCACCTATTGAGACTGCTAGGTTTAATGTCACACTAGCAAACGGTATGAGAGTCAAGCCGTTCGGGGTGCTTAAGAATTGGCCAATGAAGATCGCAGGTGTCCAGTTCTCCATTGACTTTATAGTTATGAAGGGAGTGGACTATGACATCCTATTAGGCCGCCCCTGGATGCACAACACTAGATTCATCGAAGATTGGGGTAACGGCTTAATCTTCCTTGGCAATAGGACGACGCCGTGAGAGTAGAGATGGACACCTAGAAGACCTCACCAGTCAACTTGGATGCCATCTCTGCTATGCTCAAGGGTAATGCTCAGGTCAAGAAGTCCTATGGGCCCTTGACCAAGTATATCCCATGCCCAGAGGATGAGCGGGATTGGATGCATGTCCTTGCTACAATCGACCTGTCGTTCTCTGATCACGAGGCATATGAGCAAGCCATCAAAACAATCGGCAAGGCTAACGCCACACCCTCCGTACCAGTCTGCATGATGGCAGGAAGCCTTCATGGGAAATTGAAGCCCGTCAACTCCCACGTCCCAGCCAACAAAAGGGAACTCCAGGGGGTATTGGAATATCTATCGGACAAGCTAGCTGGCAATCCAGCTGCAAATCTCAAACCACTTCAGGATCTCTTAGATGAATCCAAGTGGCAATGGACTAGAGTGCATGACTTAAACCTCATGTATAACTAGGCCCTGGTGCTTGATCAATGACCAGAGATAGACCGAGTCCTAGGAGACGACGAGCAGTCTGATGAAGGGAATTCTAATGACGAATACGAAGACTGCCAACCCTTCAGTGATAAAAGTGAGGGTGAGGTAGATACCGTGGAATACGACACTAAAGGACAAGAAATAGAGTAAATACGAGCAGACTCCAAGCCGTAGAGAAAGAGTATCTTCAGGATGGAGCGAGGAGTCATGCGTGTGGAATGTGACTGCTCCTGGTTGGAACACGTAGGAGCCATAGACCTTGAGCAAGCAGGACTAGCCGAGCTAGGAATGACATCAGTATTTAGAATTGAATCACCATCTGAACTGTGCCCACCAGGGGAGACCACCTCTTCTAGCGAAGGCGGGGGATTCGACTCTGACTCAGATGTTAGTTCGAATAGTGATCCCGAGATTCCTAGGCCGCCCACAACCAGACGCACCAAGGGGGACCTACCTGTCCACTGGAGGCGCAGACGATTAAGACAGGACAATGCAAAACAACCTAGGGATACTCGAACGAAAGAACAGCAAAAACCGCAGGACCTCCCTAAACTATTTACGAAATTAAAAAAAGAGGATAGGGTGGTAGTTCTGTTAGGTGCCAAACGTCAAGCATAGATAAGCGAACCAATCGAGGGACCAGCCAAGGTCAAGGAGGTGGACCTAGCCCAAGAAGGGGAACCACCCCGACCAGTCTTCATTGCTAATGACTTGACTAATGAAGAAGAAATGAGTCTTGTCGCTCTCTTGCGAGAGTACATAGATGTGTTCACCTGGTCCTTAGGAGAGCTTAAGAGGGTAGATCCGAGTGTTGTGACTCACAACATACCCATGATGCCATGACGCAATACCGGTCAAGCAGCGACCATACCCTATGAATCCAAAACATGCTCATGCTGTCAAGGAAGAGATTGATAAGCTAATGAGAGTAGGATTCATTTATGAAATTGAGCACATAGACTGGGTATCGCCCATAGTCATTGTGATGAAGAAGAATGGAAAAATCCAAGTGTGCGTTAATTACAAGAAGGTAAATGTTGCCACCAAGAGGGACAACTATCCATTGCCATATACGAGCACATACTTGAGAGAGTGGCAGGCAAGGAAGCCTACAGTTTTCTGGATGGCTTCTCAGGGTACAACCAGGTGCAAGTGCATCCGGCGAACACTGCCTTTGCCACTGGGTGGGGCTTCTTTGCTTACATAGTCATGCCCTTCGGGTTGACTAATGCCCCTGCCACTTTCCAACGCCTCATGTGCACCATCTTTAAGGACATGCTTCGCAAGGAGTTAGAAGTCTTTGTCAATGACCTCTATGTCTACTCGACTTGGATCGAACACTTATACAAACTCCGAGCAGTCTTCAAGCGATGTCGTTTATACTGTCTCTCCTTGAACCCCTTAAAGTGCCAGTTTTGGGTGAACCGTGGATGCATCCTAGGACATGTGGTGTCGAAGAATGGCATTGCCCCACTGACTTCTCGAAGGTCAGGGTCATTGTTGACCTTCCACCCCCAACCAACTACAAGGGAGTTCAATGCTTTCTAGGCCATACTGGGTATTATCGGCAGTTTGTACTCAATTATGCGTTGATCGCCAGACCATTGTACAAGCTGCTTATTGTCTTCGAATGGACTGAAGCATGCCAACAGGCATACGAAGAGTGAAGAAAGATCTAACCACAGCACCAATCCTATGAGCCCCAGATTGGACCATCACCTTCCACGTGCATATCGATGCTTCTAAGTTTGCCGTGGGGGCAATGTTGTGCCAACCTGGCAAACACAATTTAGACTATCCAGTGAGCTTTGCTAGCAGACAACTCACTAAGATGGAAATGAATTACTCGACAATGGAAAGAGAGGGATTAGCCACGGTATTCGCTGTGAAGAAATTCCGGCATTATCTTTTGGCCACGCCCTTCACCTTCTTTGTGGACCATCAAGCCTTGCTCTATCTAGTAAACAAACCTTGTGCTACAGGACGTATAGCTCGATGGCTCCTTTTGCTTTTAGAGTTTGACTTGTCCGTAGTGGTACGGAAGGAAAAACAGCATTACATGGCGGATCACATGTCGTGCATTCCCACCGGAGAAGCTGTTGGACAAGATGTTATTGATGAACTGCCCGGCGCCCATCTGTTTAACCTTTCCAGCGAGAGATCTGTTTAAGACTGATTTAACGCCATATTGGGTAGATGACATAGTCCAAGTGCTTGAGCATGGACTGCCTAGCCGACCAATAGCAAAAGCCCGACTTAGGTTATTGATCCTTAAGATCCAGCCCTATCAGCTAATTGCAGGCCAACTCTATAGGCTGGAGCAAGACGGTTTGTTGCGCAGATGCGTGTGCAAATATGAGATACACGATGTGCTCTCAAAAGCGCACGGCGGCATTGCCAGAGGGCACTTTAGCAGAGACACGACAGCGCAAAAAGTGTTGCAAAAGCTGCTACCTCCGCTTCTAAGTTGCTCAGCGGTGAGATCTCAAAGGAGCAAGCAATCAAACAATGCCTCATCACGTCGTATGATCAGCGAACCACCTCTGCCATCACTGACCAAGAAGTGGCAGAGCTATCAAAACTTGCTGAGATGAAATCCCAGTTCTTAAGGCATTGGTACGCTCTTAGGCTGCAATGGGAAGTTGAAGGATGCCGAGTAATGACCAACGTTGAGCAGCGACGCGCTATCAAAACAGCAGAGTACGACCCTACATACGTCGCGACAACCTTATATCGAGTGTTAACCACATTGGGGGGCCATCCTATAGAAGAACACATGAAGGGACACCCCTACCTCGACCGTTTATTAACCGAGGAGGAATTATACATCGCTAGCCAAGTCAACTCGGGCGACTTTCTAACTGATGTTCTCACATACATCACCCAAGTGGGGATTAAACCCTCTGACCTAGACCGCGAAGCCCATTTGGAATACAACCCCAATTTCTATACTTGGCTCCTTCACAAGTAGCCCCTACACCTCCATGCCGAAAGCCCTTCACCTTCTAACCCTCAATCTTAGGAAGGATTTTTCTCAAACTGAAGGAGCAGGGGTAAGGTGAATCAGATCAGAATCAGTAAATCAAATCAAAGTCAGTGAAGCGCCTAGACATACATTGTGAAAAACAAATGGGGTAAGAAAAGGGCATGAAAACCTTGAATTAAGGGGAAAAAAGTCAAAGTCTGAAAAAGGGAATCTGCATTAGACCTTAATGAATTCATTCAAAAGCATAGATTTTTTTCTTTTTTCAACAGTTATTATGTCGCAGCAAGACCGAGCTCACCGACTCCCCTTCACAGAGGAGGAGAGAACGCGGGTCAGCATCAACCTGGAGAGCCGCACCTATAATCAATTGAAATTCCGAACTATTCACAATTTGGAAGAATTAGTGGCCAAGGAAGAGGCGGCCAGGAGCGTCGTGGAAAGCTGCAACCTCAAGAACTACCTGGAATGTTTCGCACAAGAACCCGACCACACGAGGTGTGTGGAATTTCTCAGGTCCTACAACCCCGACAGCGAATGCGGCACTGTCACAATGGAAAGAGAATAGAATGCTAAGCAAGTATTGGTTCGTCTAACCCTGGCCTTGCTGGAGAAGGCACTGGGACTGGAACCAAAGGTGGAAAAGAAGCAGAAGAGGGAAGTATACGCCATGCTGGGGATGAGAAAGGAGGATGTACTGACAAACGACGGCATCAGTATCCAAGACATCCCCAATGCAAAGACCAGGCTACAGGCGAAGCTCATACATGCTCTCTTTTCCAACCAACACTACAACGCGTTGATACACCGGATCAGCATACCAATACTGGAAAATGTAGCGGCCCATATCCTGCACGAAGTCGGCTACGTGCGCAAGACTATCGACCAGGCAGCTTGAGCGCTAGCCTTAGGAAGCATGCCAGCAGGAGGAGAATCCCCGATGTCGAAGGCCACAGAAAGAAAGAGGGCCTCCTCCAAAGCCTCATTCATCGCATACGGGGGCATCTTAACGGCGCTTATCCAGGAGGCTGTGAAGGAAGCAGAAGAGGGGGAGGGGGAAACACCCGACAGATCGCCTCCTCATCAACTCCAGGAGAGGTCCAGTGATAGGACGGAGACCGAGGAAGAAGGGGAAGAACAGAAGAGCAAAAATGAGGTCAATGAGACTAAGAAAAAAGCAGTGCGAAAGAAAAAGAAACAGGATGAAGGCCGTAGAAAGGAGAGGGAAGACTTGGAGAAAGAGAAATGACAATCCCTTAGGGAGGCAAAGGAGAGAGAAAGGAAGAGGAAGCAGGAAGAAGAAGAAACAACGGAGCAAGTCAGGCAGGCTAAAAAGGAGTCCAAGCAAGAGGCTGAAAAGAGAAGAAGAGAAGAGCAAGAGGAAAAAGAAAAACTAGAGGAAGAATACAAAAAGGCCGAAGAGGAAAGGAAAAGAAGAGTCGCAGAGGAGGAAGAGGAGTTAAGAAGAAAAGAGGAGGAGGACCTGGGCAAAGCTACACGCCAGTCCATCGAACAGCAGTGTAGGGCAGATGACCCAAAAGCCTGGAATCAGCCAAGGGAAGAGAGGCCTAGCTCCAGCATGCAGGCACCAAAACCCGCACCCCCCGCAGTTCCAGAAGGAAAAGGCAAAGCACCCCTGCATCCTATCCCCACCCTCATGGCACCCCCCGTTGAACCCACTACGCTAACCCCTAGCATCCCCACCAGCTTGGAAGTGTCCAACCTGGTGGCCTGGATGCAATACTTCATCACCAAGGAAATGGCCCAAAGGAAAAGCACGGAAACCATGACCACGGGACCAAAAAGGCCAGCTGTAGATGCAGAATCGAGGCAGGACCAAAAGCATCCACGTATGGAGGCCTCAACCACCCCCACCCACACAACAATGATGCCACCAGCCAGTTACGACGAATACGTCGCTGCGCTGCTCTCCCAACTAGAGAGAGCGAAGGAGGAAAAAAAAAATGGCAGTGGCTAAGTTGGTGACAGAAAAAAGTCAGTGGCGGCTTTCAAACTGAAGAAAACCCGCATCATCGCCATGCAGCAACGCCAAATATTTGAACTCAAGCAAGAGTTGAAAGCCAAAGAGGACAGGGAAGAAAGCTACAAGGAGCGGCTGGAGGACGAGAATCAGGAACTCATGTAGATGCAATGGGAGTACAAGCTCCTCCTGATGCAATATAAGGAACTGGAGTCAAAGACCGCCACCATTGAGCAGATGCTGGAGGAGCTGAGTGCCAAAGAAGAGGAGAGAAGCCAAGAGAGGGAGCAACAACGAAAGGAGATCGATTCTATGACCAATCAGCAACGCCTCGGGAAGAAAGAACAAGACAACATGAGCAAAGAGCTCAGGGCCCAGGAGCAGAAGCTCACAATCCTAGCTCAAAAGCAGGGGGAGAGTATGGAAGGAATGAGCAAAAGGGCCGAGGAATGGGCTACGCAGAATGAGGCACGGGTGAAGGCATTGGCACGGCACCTTGCATTGGTGGAGAAGAAAAAAATCTTGGCAGAAAGCAAAGCGGGCGCCGCCCAGACGGCCTTCATTGTGCCCAGCAACAGGCCTTCCTCAATACACTACTGGAAACAACTCAACCAGAGGGAAAGGAGCCATTGGAGATTGTAAAGAAGAAATTAAGCATCACACGCAGAGCCCTGCATGCGAGGCTGTAGATGCCACCCCAACCTGCAGAGGTTAGGCTGGGCTTAGAGGAGCAGCGAAAGTATCTACTACTGGCCGGCCTAACCCCCCAGGAGGCAGATGCCCTCGGCTTTGAAGAAAGAGCACCACAAGAAAATCGGTAGGGGGAGGAAGTCGAACTCGAAGTCGACATGAACAGATTCAGAGAAGATGTAATCCCGCAACCCCCCTCGCCGCACGATCAGGATCCAACCCGACCCGCCCCTAGACAGACAGGCCACCCTCAAGGAGCGACGGAAAAAGCTGGTGGAAGAAGCCAGAAAAAGGCAGCCTGAGAAGGGTCCTGCCGATCAAAGTGATGGAGGAGGTGATCGCGGCTAGTAGTCGACTAGGCCAAAGATGGCTTGATGAAAGGGAAAAGACCCCCACTTTGTGGGGCACGGAGGAGGCCAAATTTTGGCAAGACAAAGTATACGAAGTGCCACACACAGTAAGGGGCTACGACTGCCAACCCCTCTAGAGAAGGCGAATATGTAATATCAACATGCTCGCCTGGATGGCATTTTGTAACACCCTACCCTATGAGCGGAACGACCCCACGTTTATGGCGTATCCCCGTAGGGTAGGCGTGGATTTTGTCGCCACCCTCCATGGGAGGCATGACTTCCCCGTCATCTACAATTCCAACACCACCTCCTTTGAGGATGCTTTACTTTTTGATCTAGCAAGCCTACCCGCCTCCATGACGCGCTTCCTCGTTGAGTTTTGCTCCTGCCCCGATCCCGCTTTCATAACCACCTGTAATTATCTTAGGCTCCTTAAGCTCCTACTTAAGCAGGATCTGGCACCGCAAGAAAACGGCTTGCCTCCCCTCTTTTTTGATCCTAATGCTATTGATAGTTGCGCTATGACCCGCTTAATGATGAGAGCTAGCCTACTACCTTCCTTTTGCCTAGCTCTCCTAGAGAATATGAGCGACAGCCAACTCACTAGGTGTAATCACCCCTTTCTATCCACCACCTCTCTCCACATCTGCATGTACCTGAAAGGGTACATGCAAAGCCACCAATTTTTAAGCAAATCCCTCCGCCCTCCTTCCCCCCCTCATTTCGACGACGAGAATTAGACTTGGCTATCCTGCTCCTGATGTAATACTATCTCTCAATGTATCAAAAAAAAAAAAAAACGAAGCAAAGAAACACACAATCACTGCACCTAGGGGTCCTTAAGTTAGGCGTGTCCGGTGGCTTCGGTCGGCCGGCTCCGCTCCTAACCCCCTAGCCCTTTTTGATCCCCCGCGTCATGCTTAGGGCACATCAATGGCAGGACACACCTAGGGAGGTAACACTCACCTATGGTTAGACCTGTCACCCTAAGTCACTGGCACCACACCCCCTTGGCACAAATGGGGTCCTCAAGTGTGGGACATTACCCGGGCTTGCCTGCAGTTAAACCCACCTCCCCATTCCACTAGCACGAGCACACTGCACCAACACGCTGAGGACAGCACTCCCCTTAGGTTGAGCACTGCACCTTTTTCTTTAGGTAAACCAAAAACACCCAACCACCAACTTCGGAGGCCCTCGCCCACCCATGCAATCTAGTGAGCTGCTCCGAGGAACATCATTCTTGAGCTTCCACAAGCACCTGAGTCTACATGTGGCCCTCACCCTTACACCCACGCCAAAGTGCCATGGGACTGGCACCCATCTAGGAGGGGGGTAATGTTAACCCCAAGTCGAGATGGCGGAAAAATGGAGAAAAAAGCAAAAGGAAGATGGGAAAAGAGCAAAGACACGCAGGCGGCCTCTAAAGATGAACCGGGGAAAAAAGCGCAACCTTAAAAGAAAAGGCGCCTCAAAAAACTCAGAAATTTCTTGTAAAAGAGTGCCAAGCTCCCTCCTATGCCAATTGTAAAATATTAGATGGGTATAGGCTAGAGGCACAAGGCTAGAATAGGGAAATGGAAAAAGGACCTTGCCACAATGGCCGGTCATGTAAAAAAGGGATGGGTGCCCATGGGATTTTAGGGTTTGTATATAGAAAGTTCAAAAAGTGAATAAGAGATCATTCTTTGGTGTGTGGCAAAAGGAGTCTTCTTCTTCTTCTCTCCTTCTCACCTTCTTGCTTGTGTGTGCTCTTGAAAGAGGGAGTGTGAGAGTGTGAGGGAGTGAGTGTGTGTGAGAGTGAGGGATCAAGAGGGTAAAGCTCTTCACCATCTCCTCTTCTCTTCTTCTCTTCCCTTCTCTCTTCTTGCGCCCACGGCTATGGAGGATGGAGCTTGGAGGTGGAGGAGGCTTGAGGATGCTTGAGCTAGTATCTAGGATCGTGGAGCTACCGGTGTGTGGGAGAGAGGAGGCAACTCATATCGGCACTAAGGTAAGCTCGCTACACTCGTAGGATCAACGGCGCCTCGACTAGGTGAGAGATAGCCATTAGAGCTCGCTTGGAACGCTTGAAACAATAAGCGGTCCATGGGTCTTGGCGGTTGAGCAAAAGCTCCCACAATTAGCTCTAGATTGCTCCTACTCTTCCATTTCTAGTTCCTAAACTTGCCCAAATACCTACTTTGATTGACCCAAATAAAGATGCCAGAGATGTTCGGAACTAATCTTTTCTTGACTTCTTCAATGACTCGGTGTTCCTCCAAGATAGGTAACAATGGAACATGTCATTTTCTCTGCACAGTCCAATGCAAGAGGAGCTCAAATTTTAGCCAGATGGCTATGTTCTCCTAGATAGTCTTCACTTCTGTTCTCTCAAAAATTTTTACTTTAAAAAGTTTCATCTAACCTTTGAGGGCTATTAGGCAACAAACGAGTGCCTTTCATATGAGTCACGCAGCTACCTTGACATAAATTTTCCCACTACCATTTTAAAGGCTCTTTTAAGTCTTTTTATACTTGAATGGAGATAGGCCATGGAGGTGGAGCTTGGTTTTGATGCTTAGAATCATGGTTGGGTCTTATTGGATAGACCCTCTCATCAGTAGATTTATTTGGTGTGAAGTGGATCTTCAAGGTGACATTCCACTCCAATGGTACCTTGGACAGGTACAACATACCACTTGGTGATCAAAGGCCATGTGCAACAAGAGGGCATTGATGACACTAAGACCATGTTCTACTAGATCGACATGACTGGTGTCTTTGTTGTTGTTCTCAAAAACATCCCTGACAATGACCTCTTGACAATACAAAGGTCCTCGCATTTTGCAATGTAATATGGGTAAGTAATCCCCCTCCTAGTGCATGACTGTAAACTTGGCAAGGTTAGGAAGCTTGTTTTGAACATTGATGGTGGCCAACAAGACACTCGAATCCAGAAGCTTTCAGCTGATCCGAGAAATGAATAGGCCTTTGCACTTGATTAAGCATGTGAGGCCCTTCAATTCTAAAATGCGCAAGTTGGTCCTCCGAGTGATAACATCAAAGATTATTCGTCCCAGCATATTTGTCCTTTGTGATACGTCCAAAGAGATTGGTACTTTTCACCTTGAAATAGTGGAAATGAGTCTTGAGGGCAGCTAGGTCAACATACACCTAGGCTAGCAAAGATAGTGTTGCCCTAAACTGGGACACATTCTCAACAAGTTAGAGGCTTCAAATGTGCAGCACTTTGCTATCACATACAAGCATAAAGAAAACTGCTGACGTGTCTAAAACTAAAACAAGAAGGGGTCATTCAAGACCATGAAGGTGCCCACTCTTTGGCAGCTCCTATTTTGGAGTAGGGTAAGGCATGTGACTAAACTACTGATCTAGTTGAGAGCTCGATTCCAAACCACTAGATTCTTCACTAGTAAACAAGCATGGGTCACGACAAAGAGCTTAATTACTTGATCCAATGGTATTTGATTCATGATGCTAAAAGCCAGAGACAAAAGTAGCTTCTTTGAAGAGAGATTTGCTATTGCAAATGTACAAGGTCAATAACTACAAGCATAAAAAGGGCAAGTGCAGTGAGCGGTCAGTGTTCAAGCAGTAATATGAATTGCTGGCATGGAAAAGCAACAAGACCAACCTCCCACTCACTGGCATAAGGAATGTTGGATAGAGATATCTAAAGGAATCTTCACGTATTTATAAATATGTCAAATCAAGAATGGCTCATGAAGCACAATAGGAGAGCCCTTGCTTTGGCTTTGGTGTGTGCTGGCAAACTCTATTAGTCAAAACTTGTCCTCAAGCATAACTACAAAGCCTTTGCTTTGCCTTTGATGCAGGCTGTCAAAATCAGTTTCATTACCCATACACAATCAAATGTTTCTTTTCCTTTGCCTTCGGTACAATGGTTATGTGTGCTCACAACCACAAGCAGTATGAATTGCTAGCATGGAAAAGCAGCAGGACCCACCCCCCACTCACTGGCATAACAAATGTTGGATAGAGACACCTAGAAGGAATTTTCGCACAAAAAGTATTTTTTACTATTAGGGTATTCATTGTATATGGATCCCACAAAAAGTTTTTTTTACTCTTTGTAATCACCAATCAAAGCCCTATAAATTGCAACCTAGAATGCAACAATTTAATCCTTATTAACAAAATTGTGCCTCATCAAGCCATTTGGATATATAGCCCCAAAATTACTTGGTCTATGACTATAAACAATCTAATCTCTCATAAGCTCGAGAAAGTTGGGCCTCACGTAGCACCAACTTCCAAAGAAACACAAATCTCAAAGCCTATATGTAAGAAAACAAACACACAATCATAAATAGTAAGTCACCGTGTGACAACTACAAACAGACAATACCCAAGAGCATACTAGCAATCACTACTACAATGCCCTAATGAATGTGACATGACCACAACCACTAGGTGGAATGGAACCTTGGTAACACCACTGGGCTGCAATTCACAAAAGAAAATAACCCTACTAGAGTGGCTAAGATCTAGTGAATGTGTGATTCCAAGTATCCATTCCTCACTTTTTAGTACAATCATCATCTCGATATTGCTTGTAACAACAATTGTCAGTTAATGAACAACACAGAATAGTGTTGTGGTATCAAAACCTACAACATGAATCCAACTCACTTGGTAGAATTTTACTTTGTGTAATTCTCATCCCTTGTGACTTACCATATCTCTCAAAATTGGAGCAACATACTTTAATGGATAAAGTTCTTCTAGAAGAAGTTCTTCATGTAGCAAGTTGACTTGACGATCCATCCTTATTAATGGACATGGTGACTTATATTTGCAGGCTCCCTTATTGGCCCTTGGACTTGGACATGCTTGCCAAGATCCCAGTATAACCCAATATTTTTTTATTGTGGCTTCCTTGAGACACGCTTGGAACCCATTCACACGTTATAGCTAGGAAGCTATCTACTACCACTAGGGGGGACCAAAGTAAACAAATCAAATGACACAAAATATGGAAATGTGTTAATTTAATGTAATATCATATTGATGTCATTCTGAATGCATTGCTTTTTGTTCATATTTTTTTATAATTCTCGTAGTAATTTATTGTGAAAAATGCATAAATGGCAACTTGGATCCTAGCTCCAGTCATAAAAATGACTAACACTAAGTTCCCTACACTAATTAATGACCTGAGGGATAAAGATAAAATTATATTTACCATAGAACAATGCAACAAGTATGATTTTTGGCCTAGCACTTGGGACTTAGGGAATCTTAAATTCAAGCTAATGAAAAATTGGGAGGAACTAGCCAATGGAAATAACATGGCCAAGAAACTTGTCAAACAATGTGGTCTGCAACATTATGCTAAAGTGTGGAGTAGACTAATTTACTTGACCACATGCCTAGACTTCATTTGAGACTATGAGTCCAAATTGAAAACAATTGTATGATGCTATTAGGTAAGGGGGGAGCAAAATTTTAACAAAGTGACACCATAGCTCATAGATCTTGCCCTGGAATACAACAAAATGAAGGGGAGCATAAAGGACCTATACAAACACCTATAGTCTCACAAAGATGAAAAATCTTGATGTTAGTCAACATGGTCTCTAGTTAAGTGCCATTGTGGAGGAAAGTTGCATGCAATGGCCCAAATCTTCCACCACATGTTTATTTATAAGAAGCCCAACTCTTCCACAATGAGGATATTGTAATGAACTGACCTTAGTACCTTAGATATTACATAATATTTAGTGATAAAAGTAATCAAAGATGTTGCATACTTTGTTGCACATTAGTAAATTCAAGAGTAATAATGTTTGGGAGTGTCAAAGTCCTTGCCTTTATTGATTCTTTTGAGATATTAATAGGGATTTTTGATGGAAAATCATGAAGACTGAAATTTGACATCTTAAGTTTCTCAAAAATGTGAAATGAAATGGGAGAATTGTAGAGCTTACCAACACAATCACAATAGTTCAAATAGATCTTAATTTCAAGTTCTGGATCAAAACTTATGGTTGTTTCAAGTTTTGTCTAGTGTGCAAGAATTGTTATGTGTGAGTTGCATGCACGTGCAAAAAGGCTGCAGTTTTTTTTAATTGGAATCCTAAAATTTTAAAAACGTGGATATTCTCAAATTAAGTAAAATCTCTTGAGAAACACTCAAATTAGGTAGCTTTTAAGATTTGATCATTGATGATATAAGCTGCAAATGCTAAAAGCAACCCCCCTCTCCCCTCCCCTCCCCAATTGGCATAAACTAGGTAGCAAGTTGATTTCCTTTTCTTGTGCTTTGATGCGTTCAAGATGAGTACAAAGAAGCTTCTTGAATGAGTGCTAGAGCCAAATACAAAGCATGTGGCTAATTTCAACATTAGAGCTTGTTGAAAATAAGAGAGAGACCTCCAATATATAGGTATGGGGCTTGGCTAACGTGGAAAGTAGAGGCTACAATGATAAGTATTTTCTAAAATGACAAGTGTAGGGACAACCATCTCTTTCAAAGTGACACATGTCCCATCGTAGATGCCACATGTCAATCTTCTAGAGAAAGAAGCTTCTAAGCCTTTTCTCTAAAAATCTCTCGAATAGTTAAGAATTTTAGATCGTTGTTGAAGACAAATTTGTTACTTACAAAATTAAGGATCCTTTGATGTGAACATAATTTTCATTTTAGTAACATCCTAAAAAATTAGCCTCCTAAATTTTAGGAGTCACCAAATATAGAGTCTATAGAGCTTGATTGTATAGATTCACTAGTTCATGGTTTGTTTCTTTAATCATGAGCATTTGATTTCATTTTTTAGTCAATGTGACTACCCGACTTTAAAAAATTGTTAGTCATCTGAACTTTTTGGTTAATTAAACTACGAATAAAGTTTAAATTTGTCATGGACATCTTGTCAATGACAACCCAAGTAGAATTACAAGTCATTTTTGCCATTGGCCACTAAACATTCAAATAATACAAACCGCCTTTCAAGGTATATGAACATTGAACTAATTTGAATCATTGAGCCAATACATCTTAATAATAGTTGATCTACAAAAAGTTGGTTACACTAAGTTGTGGTGCAGCTCTAGTGATATCCAGAGTGTAGCTAATGATGCCACATGTGAGCTATGGCAACACTATAGAAACAAGTTCTTTACCATGAGTACCTTATCTATATCTTGGAAGATCCAACTTCATTCAAGGAATATCTTTTTGGAGATGACCACTTTTGCAAGTTTTATAAAAGTAGTTACCCTAGCTTTAGCTCCCCACTCCCTCTATGCACCTTGCACACTCACTCTTAACTCTATGCATTACTTAGTCTATGGCCTCCCCCCCTCTCTCTCTCTCTCTCTCTCTCAGTCCCAATCACTCCTACACTTAGTGCTCACTTCTACAAATAGTTATATTCTAGGCTTGTGCTAGTCTTTCTCTAGATTCATTCTAGCAAAACCCCTAGTCTTGCCATGGCTTTTCCTTAGAACCTCTCTAAGGGAACCATGGTCAAGAAAAAGAGAGAAAACTACTTGGTGGAAACCCAAGACATACTCAACACTACTACCCAAACACATATTTTCCTATGCAAACATTGACTCTGTTCACATAGACAAAGCATCTACAAGTTGTTGGTTGCAAAACGCAACCTTGTAGATGTTAGCTTCACCATCCGGAGTAGCTACACAACAAGAGACAATATCTTCTTGTGTATGCTTCATATAATAGTGCCATTTGAATAGTATCCCTCATGGAGATTGTTCACTTGTCCAGCACCCTTTTACGAAGATGATTATGATCATGCAATGCAAAGGGGGGGTATAACAAGAAGGGTGCTAGGTAGAGATTACCATTATGTAAAAGCCAAACTAGCCTAGAATACCTTAAGGGTGCCTAACTGTGTGACCACCATCAGGTATGGCCAAAAAAATATTCCTAAACTTGCCCAAATACCTACTTTGATTGGCACAGATAAAGATGTCAGAGATGTTCAGAACTAATCTTTTCTTGACTTCTTCAATGACTTGGTGTTCCTTCCAAGATGGATAGCAGTGGAACATGTCCTTTTCTCTGCATGGTCCAATGCAAGAGGAGCTAAAATTTTAGTCGGATGGCTATGTTCTCTTAGATGTTCTTCACTTCTATTCTCTCAAAATTTTTTAATTTAGAAAGTGCCAAAAAGAGGAAGAGAAGTTGGATGCAAAAATAAAAAGAAGCATGAGCATCAACCCATAAGTACAAAGCATAACTTCAACAATTTATTTTTGTTATTATCTTCTATTATTTTAAATCTAACAACTACAAAAATTTTCATTATAAATGTGAGTGGTGGGACTTCTCCTGTAATGATTCATAAAGTAATATAGAAAAGTCAACCAAAGGCCAAGGCTTGAGAGCTAGATATTACACTCACATGGAATCGACCAAATAGTTTAGTGGAACAACAACAAACCTATCATTAATTAAAAGTTACATGTAAGATTCCAAAAGAGATAAAGAAAGGTTAAGTTCTTGTGTGAAAATTTGCATAGCTCTCTTTTGCCATCTCCTTCTCTCTGCTCCATCTAATAGCAGTTGAGCTTGAGTGAGGGTGAAGAAGTGAGCATGTGAGACTTGTTGAGCTTGAGGGTGCAAGGGCTTCTCTTGCTCTCTTGAGTACTCTCTTCTATCTTCACCTTATTCTCTTGCTTGGTCATGTCTTTGGGGACAATGGATCAAGAGGAGACAAAACATGCACAGCGCAACAAGTGACCCTCAAAGTTTCCTTCCTTACAATCCAAACTATTATGGCAAAGATTGAGGCATCAATGAGTGCTCGTTGAGCACTCTCCTCACACTCTCTTATCTCTTCTCTCTTGCATCCTTGTAGTAGTACAAGTGGAGTATGAGAAGCATAGATGTTAAGAAATCAAGATGAGATATAGGTGAGCTATTGAGTATGTGGCTTGTATGTGAAACACACACACACAAAGTCCACCCTTAAAACAAGATTGCAATTGCGTTTGTTGTTAAAAGCTCTGATTAGGGGTGAATTATTTGGCCCATGTAATCATCACTAGTAACTGGTAACCATGAAATAAGTAGCAATGCATTTTACAATTCCCATTAATGTAATTCTAGTGTAAATGGGCATTTTTTGAAACTTTCAAGGTGTAGTCACCATTATTAAGCAACATCCATGGCCATAAATAATGGGACTTGGTGATGTATTGAAGTTCAAAATAGACAACACATGGATTTTTTCAAGAAAGCACATTTGCAATATAAGTAGACTAGACATTAGGACAAAAGTGAAGCGAAAGGAGCCATGTAAGAAGATGATTAATTTCTTAATCACATGCAAACTAAATTAAAAAAGGGGAAGAAGGCCATCTTGTTAATTTTGCTAAGTTCCATTTAACTTTAGTGTTGCATCATCATTAAATAACAGGGATGCCTCTATCTTTTCTCTCTCTTTCCTTTCCTTTTGTCTTTATTAGTTCCATTCCCATAAAGTTCAATTGAGACCTACAAAGTTACCTAGCCAATTCTTAGAAATGTTTAGGATATTTGGGATTAGGATGTATATTCACATGTAGTTGTTTATTTGAGGCCTTGCATATCTTGTGGCATGTTAGGAGACAAACCCAATGCATGCTAAGGTAGGGGCCTTTCAAATGGAATGAAATTACCTTTAGCATCCTATTGAGTTTAGATACCTCAAACATGCCTATTTTGGTGGCTTATTGTGATATTTATGTTAAGGAAAGTTTACAATTGATAGTACAAATGGATCATAAGAAATTATTAGTAATGGTGATGCATTTCAAGTTAAAAAAAATTATTGGCTTAAGAAAGAATGATATGCAATTGTGCAGAGTGGGTGGAGATGAGATGATAATGTATTGATACACTACAATAACTTGTTTAGCAATATCATCAATAGCTTTAACTTTATTTGACAATGATGTGATAGGTGTAGGAAATCTATGTCCATAAATGATTTCAAAAGGTGCTTTTTGAGTAGTTGTATGTAGTGTATTATTGTATGCAAATTGAAGTAGATGAAAATGTGTATCCCATGTTTGTGGTTTTGAAATTGTGTATACATGCAAAAGATTCAGAATTGTACTATTAGTAGCTTTCATTTGCCCATTGGTTTCAGGATGGAATGCAGATGAGAAATCAATCTTAGTACTCAAATTAGCAAACAAAGTAGTCAAAAAATTATTACAAAATCTATAATCACAATAAGAAATAATAACTTTTGGCAAACCATGGTTAGTGAAAACAGTCTTAAAAAACAATTGTGCAACTTGAGATGCGGTTAATGTTTTCTTGCATGGTGGAAAATATGCTTGGCAAGCATCTCCTAGTTAAACCTTTCAACACAAATTCGACACTCTATGATTTCTATGTGAGTTGCTTTTTCCTTTACTACTCCAAAATGAAAAACATAGGTTGGTGCATAAAAATGAAAAACTTTCAATTGGCTAGTGCATGAAATTTATAGTAAAGGGACATAAAATGCAGACATTGGATGCATCTACTCTTGATGTAATGAAGAGAAAGGGAATTCGAAAAAGAATTTTTAATTACTTAACCAAATGAATTCTTAAGAATTTAATAGAATGAAAAGTGCATCCTCTTAGAGAAAGAGAATGGATTGTCTATTTCCATGCTTGAGAATCTCACTTACTAGTATGCTCCACATTTTTTGGAGACTCGTAGCCCTCCCCCCTCTAGTTGTCCCAAAGTGTCCTCCACACACACACACACACACACTCTCTCTCTCTCTCTCTCTCTCTCTCTCTCTCTCTCTCTCTCTCTCTCTCTCTCTCTCTCTCTCTCTCTCTCTCTCTCTCTCTCTCTCTCTCTCTCTCTCTCTCTCTCTCTATGTGTGTGTGTGTGTGTGTGTGTGTGTGTGTGCGTGCGTGCATGTGTGTGTGTGTGTGTGTGTGTGTGTGTGTGTGTGTGTGTGTGTGTGTGTGTGTGTGTGTGTGTGCGTGCGTGCGCGTGCGCGTGCGCGTGCGTGTGCGTGTGCGCATGCGCGTGCGTGCGTGCGTGCGTGCGTGCGTGCGTGCGTGTGTGTGTGTAAGGGTTTTTTTCTTTAAAGAGAGCGAATTGAGAGGGGGGTTTGTAGACCTAACTACCATGAAAAATAACCATGGCATGTGGCACAATGGACATCTTGAGATATGGTGCAATTGATGATTGCTATACCATGTTAGAAGGATGTTGTGGTCTCCAGTGTGTGGAGAATTTAAATTGTAAGGTGAAAGCCCAATTCTAAGCAAAGCCACATAGTATGGTTCATATTGACCATGCCTTGTGGAGCTTGTTAAAATAGAACACACTTGTAAAATGGCTTAAAGCTAGAAGGACACACAATCCATAATCAGCCACACTACATGGCATTGTTTTATTTTCTAATCAAAAGTGAAGAAAAACAGAAATAACTTTACATTGCGAGCTACTTTCCCGAGAGACCTAAGTTGCATTGCACACATGTACAACTATGTACATGCAATAAATATGGGCACTTATAGAGAGAGGGTTAAAAAATATGAGGTGTACGATGGCCCCCATGTTGGCAAACCAGGTCATCGCACCAATATAGATTCCAAAAAATCTAATCTAACTGGTGATTGAATATCTATTGGACATGGTACACTAATTATTTAGAAAAGAAAAAGGTTCAATTATAAAATTTCTCTTATAAAATACACGATACTCCAACTCTACAATTCACATGAGAGTGCTACATAGATGAGTACATTTGGCTTTGCAATAGCTAGAGTCATTAGCATGATGCTGGTGGATATTCCACCAATTCTAGAGTCACCACCTCACGGTAGGTGGGGACATAGCACATCAAACCCTATAAAGATCCACAAGGCTTTTAAGGCAAAGGAGACATGCCAGAAGGGAAGTGCAAAAGGTAAGCCATCAAAAAAGGCACCCTTGGGAAACAAAGACAAAGGACAATGGAAAAAACCTTCCAAGGGGAAGATCTCAATTGGGGACAATGACATAGAGCAAAAGGGGCCACATGTCCAAATAGAATCCCAACAAGTATGTCTAATCAACAAGGTGTGGAGCAAACAAAGAAAACTCCCAAGATGAGTTCAAGGGGCAATCCTAATAAACAACAATGAGTCTAAAGAGCACTCATGCTAGGGAGGGACAGGGCAATTAGTAACGTGGGGACCAAAGAACCATGATGAGTCCCGGGAACACTACTATGAAAGAGCAACATGGAAACCACACCCCCACCAAAAAGCTTAAAAGAACTCCTACCAAGGAGGGAGAAGTGGCATTGCCAAGAAGGGAAATATTGGCTTTGTCAAAACTTAAAGAGGATCTTGTACATTGATCTATCCCAAACACAACGAGAACACAGAATTGTAGTGAAATTGTGATAGTCTTGATCGTAGAATAATGTATGCATCTAAGCTTCACCCAGTCACAGATAAATCAACACAACTTATGTAAGAATCCAAGTTAGCTTGAGCCTGGGTATCCATGCCACCTCCTTTAGCTCCAATTGGCCCATCTTTGCCCCCACATCCTACATCAGCTCTAGTGATTGCTCATGTTCCTATTCCATTTCTAGTTCCTAAACTTTCCCAAACACCTACTTTGATTGACCCAGATAAAGATGCCAGATGTGTTCAGAACTAATATTTTCTTGACTTATTCAACGACTTGGTGTTCCTTCCAACATGGGTAACAGTGGAACATGTCATTTTCTCTGTATGATCCAATGTAGAAGGAGCTCAATTTTCAACCACATGGCTATGTTCTCTTAGATATTCTTCACTTCTACTCTCTCAAAATTTGTTACTTTAACTGGAAATGTTTCATCTAACCTTTGAGGGTTATTAGGCAACAAAGAAGTACCTTTCATATGAGTTATGCAGCTATCTTGACATAACTTCTCCCACTACCATTTTAAAAGCTCTTTTAAGTCTCTTTATACCCGAATGGAGACAGGCCACAAAGGTGGAGCTTGGTTCTAATGCTTAGAATCATGGTTCAGGGTCTCAGTGGATAGACCCTCTCATCAGTAGGTTTATTTGGCGTGAAGTGGATCTTCAAAGCAACATTCCACTCCAATGGTACCTTGGACAGGTACAAGAACCACTTGGTGACAAAAGTCCGTGTGCAACAAGAGGGCATTGATGACACTAAGTCGATCGCAATTATGGTAATATGATTACCATCAAATTGGTGTTAGCTCTCATGTCACATCATCATCAGCCCATGTCAAGAACTCCATCCTAAATTCAAAGATTCAATAGGAAGATTATGCAAGCAACCCAATGGATTTTTCATTCTATGCCATTAGAAACATGTCTACCACTTGCAATGGTGGCATGAAGCAAGCCCCTCAAGCATGATTCTAGTGCAACTCTCTTTGCTTCCTCACAAGGATTCCACTTGGATGCATCTCTCTCTCTCTTTTCAGCTAATCCTTTTCTTTTATTTATTATTATGTAAGTAACTGATCTCATTACCACAAGTTTAGATATAGCTCATTTCATGCATCAACTACACTATCTTCAAGATGACTGGATTGGGCCAACGTGTCAAAAGCTAAAACCAAAAGGGAATATTCAAGAGTATGAAGGTGCCCACTCTTTGGTAGCTCCTATTTTGGAATAGGGTAAGGCATGTGACTAAACTACTGATCTAGTTGAGAACTCGAGTCCAAACCACCAAATTCTTCACTAGTAAACGAGCATGGGTCACAACAAAGAGCTTAATTACTTGATGCAATGGTATTTGATTTAGGATGCGAAAAGATGAACAAAAGCAGCTTCTTTGAAGAGAGATTTGCTATTGCAAATGTACAGGGTCAATAATTGCAAGCATAAAAAATGCAAGTGCACATGAGCAAACACTTTCATGAGCCGTCAGTTCAGGCAGCAGTATGAATTGCTAGCATGGAAAAGCAACATGACCAAACCCCCACTCTCCTCACACTCTTTTATCTCTTCTATCTTGCATCCTTGTAGTAGTACAAGTGGAGTATGAGAAGCATAGATGTTAAGAAATCTAGATGAGATATGGGTGTGCGTATGTGGCTTGTATGTGGAAACACTTGAAGGAAAAGGCGGTTTGTCAAGTCCCCAATTGTGAGCTTGTGTGTTTGAGGATAAGTGACCTACCAAGCATATGCTTGTGAAAATGACCCTTTAAGATAGCAATGATGATACTTCACTAGCCACTTTCCAATATAGGTTGTTTTCTCTAAGATGACAAGAGGCACATCTGCTAAATCTGCCCTTGAACATCTCCCTATGCACACTGCGGCTTGAAGACTTCCAAGGTGTGGGTTAAAGTACTTGAAACAATAGGGAACTAATTTCCACCTTCATGCTTAAAAAGAAATGGAGAAGTTAGAGTAGCCGCTTCCCTAGAAGAGTAAGGACAAGGGGTCACATGGTACCTATACTAGTCTCGCACCCTACAGAATCCTCCTAAACCTTCTTCTTCGATTGCCTCCTAGACCCTGACCATGATGGAAAGGGAGGCTACTTTGGCGAGAGCTGAGTACATAGCTTTGAAGCTTAAAGGGGAGAGGGCACAATTGTAGTGAAATTGTGCTAGTCTAGATCATAGAATCATGCATGCATCTAAGCTTCACTCCGGTCACAAAGAAGTTGGCACAACTTGAGCAAGAATCTGAATCATCCTGAGCCTCAATATCCATGGCCACCTCCTCTAGCTCCAATTGGTCCAGCTTTGTCCCCCCACCTCCTACATTAGCTCTAGGTTGCTTCTACTGTTCCATATCTAGTTCCTAAACTTGCCCGAATACCTACTTTGATTGACCCAAATAAAGATGCCAGAGATGTTCAGAACTAATATTTTCTTGACTTCTTCAATGACTCGGTGTTCCTCCAAGATAGGTAACAGTGGAACACGTCATTTTCTCTGCATAGTCCGATGCAAGAGGAGCTCAAATTTTAGCTAGATGGCTATGTTTTCTTAGATATTCTTCACTTCTGTTCTCTCAAAATTTTTTAATTTAAAGGTTTCATCTAACCTTTGAGGGCTATTAGGCAACAAACGAGTGCCTTTCATATGAGTCATGCAGCTACCTTGACATAACTTTTCCCACTGCCATTTTAAAGGCTCTTTTAAGTCTATTTATACTTGAATGGAGATAGGCCATGGAGGTGGAGCTTGGTTTTTATGCTTAGAATCATGGTTGGGTCTTACTGGATAGACCCTCTCATCAGCAGATTTATTTGGCGTGAAGTGGATCTTCAAGGTGACATTCCACTCCAATGGTACCTTGGACAGGTACAAGAACCACTTGGTGATCAAAGGCCATGTGCAACAAGAGGGCATTGATGACGCTAAGACGATCGCAGTTATGGTAATATGACTACCATCAGATTGGTGTTAGCTCTTGTGTCACATCCTCATCAACCCATGTCAAGAATGCCATCCTCAATTCAAAGATTCAGTAGGAAGATTATGCAAGTAACCCAAGGGATTTCTCATTCTATAGCATTAGAAACATGTCTACCACTTGCAATGGTGGCATGAAGCAAGCCCCTCAAGCATGATACTAGTGTAAATCTCTTTTCTTCCTCACAAGAATTCCACTTGGATGCAACTCTCTCTCTCTCTCTCTCTCTCTTCAGGTAATCCTTTTCTTTTCTTTATTATTTTGTAAGTGACTAATCTCATTATCACAAGTTCATATAGCTGATGTCATGCATCAACTACACTACCTTCAAGATGACTAGATTGGGTCAACTATCAAGAGCACAAGCAGCGTCGTTCGGAGTCAACTGGTGTTGCCCACAACTGGCAGTTGGTTGGTCTCCTTTTTACTACCCAACACCAAGGTGGATGTTTCCTTCTCAACACACACATGGAGGCAGTTCTCCCCTTCTATTGGACAGACTCATTACTATGCGGGTATCTGAGTGCTCGGCTATCTCAAAAGTGCTTCATCCCTTGCCATTCACTACTACACCGGCACTACTTTATATATCCACACAAACTCAGATTAAGCCAACAACATCGAGAAGATACAAATGGAGGATACTACTTCAACCTTGGCTCAAACCTTGTTTACCTCCATTGCAAACAACTCATAAAACCATAGCAAAGGAAAAGTACCAGGCTGGCTTATAACCATGTTATTTCCGAGCTTCATATCTTCACAAGCTTCCTCGAGAATTCGCACATGCACAGGAGCAACGCACTATGATCTACTCCCATGGCCAAAGTGTTATTGCTCAAAGTTCATGATCCTCTTGCTTGCAAGCAAATTGAGTTGGTGGCAACACTCAGATTGGAGTATGTCGCTGCTCGAGACAATGCAGCAAATGCTTGTACCGAAAGCATTACCCCTGAGCACAACCCACGCGATCTACTGTAAAGAGTTCTACTAGATCGACATGACTGGTGTCTTTGTTGTTGTTCTCAAAAACATCCCTGACAATGACCTCTTGACAATACAAAGGTCCTCGCATTTTGCAATGTAATATGGGTAAGTAATCCCCTTCCTAGTGCATGACTGTAAACTTGGCAAGGTTAGGAAGCTTGTTTTGAACATTGATGGTGGCCAACAAGACACTCGAATCCAGAAGCTTTCAGCTGATCCGAGAAATGAATAGGCCTTTGCACTTGATTAAGCATGTGAGGCCCTTCAATTCTAAAAGGCGCAAGTTGGTCCTCCGAGTGATAGCATCAAAGGTTATTCGTCCCAGCATATTTGTCCTTTGTGATACGTCCAAAGAGATTGGTACTTTTGTGTTCACCTATTAAGCAATCACCTTGAAATAGTGGAAATGAGTGTTGAGGGCAGCTAGGGTGGCTTGATTTGCGATCTCGCACTTCTGGATGGCTATGGCATCACTTTGTCAATCCGCAGCTTCTCTTTGATCATGCCCCACTCTTAGGTTTGACAGATCTCTTCCAAATAAAACCGTTGCTATTGTTCTATTTGATAGCAGCAGATGAAGGGCTCTAGAGAACCCGATGTGAGGGAGTTCTCGGGCAAAATTAGCTATAGCTCTAGAGAGAGAAAGTGGTAAGAAGAGAAAATGCAACGTCGGAGTGGCAATGCTACAAAACAAAGGCTGAGACAAAGCCACCTGCTGGCTACTAGAGAATAAGTAAGCAGTTCTCTACCTTACACTGCACAAAGCTACCTTGACCCCGAGTGCAGTTGTCAACATACACCTAGGCTAGCAAAGATAGTGTTGCCCTAAACTGGGACACATTCTCAACAAGTTAAGAGGCTTCAAATGTGCAGCACTTTGCTGTCACATACAAGCATAAAGAAAACTGATGACGTGTCTGAAACTAAAACAAGAAGGGGACATTCAAGACTATGAAGGTGCCTCCTATTTTGTTGGAGTAAGGTAAGGCATGCGACTAGACTGGAAAGCTCGAGTCCAAACCACTAGATTCTTCACTAGTAAAAGCATGCATGGGTCACGAGTAAGGTAAGGCATGCGACTAGACTGGAAAGCTCGAGTCCAAACCACTAGATTCTTCACTAGTAAAAGCATGCATGGGTCACGACAAAGAGCTCAATTACTTGATGCATTGGTATTTGACAGGGATAGGCTACTGCAAATGTTCAAGGTCAATAACAATAAGCATAAAACGGGCAAGTGCAGTGAGAGCTCATGGAAGCACAGGTGTTTAATGCCAATCTCCGGCCGACGGAAGCGCAAGCAACGTGGCAGTGAGCGTATTAACGAGAATCTGCGGCTCAAACGCTCCACCGGCAAGGCTGGTTACGCACCTTCGCCAATCCATTTTCCATTCAAGATCTGTGAAGGGGGTGCGCCAAGCGCTCCGAGATAGTGCAATACGGAGGCAACGCGCGCAGCCCCGGGCAGCAAGCTGCCGGGTGGGGCTGCCCCCGTGAGAAAAATTAGGTTAATATCGTAGTGACCCGATGGGTCACGTATCAGATATTAAACTGATAAGAACAGATACTACACTTGATCTTAGCCAAAAGGCCGAGAAAGGTATGATCACCCTTAGCTCCGACCCTTCCTTTTATACTACCCTTCTTTCTCTCTAGGCGCTCTCTCTCTTCCGTGTCTCACGCTGCTTCTCTCGCCAAGGCTGTGCCTACGGGACAGTCGCCGGGGTCATTCATTGTATTCGTCCAATCTCAACCCCAGACCTTTTCCAATGACTCGCGTTACTTGTCCATTTTGCCTCGGCTTAACTTAACCCCACACCTTGATTTTATCCCTGTGTGGCATGACAATGCTCCGAACGACGATTCCAAGGGTGACACTTCATGCCACCATAAAGCCTTTATGTGCTATGATTGTTGAGTTTACATTGCCTGAGACGTTCGGTAAACATGCAAGTCTACTTGAAGATTGAATTTACCATTTAGACTGCCGTGTCTCCTTCCATTCATGAAAACAAAGGCGACTAACTAATCCTCCTCCTCCTGTAAATACTGCCCCTTTTCGATTCCCTCCGTGTGCTCACTATGCTCTTTCAAGTTGCCTATATTTCTCGAGCTGCGTGCTTTATACTCTTAGTGGATATTGGAGTACCGTATCCTTTGCTCAAAACGCAGCTAACGAGGTTGCAACCCCTTGAGGCCTTGCATTCAAGGCTTAACATAAACTACCACACTTTCTTACCTTAAGCCCGCATTGTGACCGTAACGTTACGTACGCCACCCTCGATACTTAAATCAATTCATCTAAGTATTTGGCAAAGCAAGATCCTCTTTAAATTTTGACAAAGCCAATATTTGCCCTTCGATTTTGCCATCATTCCTCGTTTGTCGGGGTCCTTCTTGGCCATGCCACTTCTCCCTCCTTCATAGGAGTTCTTTTAAGGCTTTTGCTGGGGGTGTGCTTGCCATGTTGCTCTTTGACAGTAGTGTTCCTGTGACTCATCATGGTTCTTTGCTCCCCACCTTACTAATTGCCTTGTCCCTCCCTCCCTCGCACGAGTGCTCTTTACACTCGCCCTTGTTGATTAGCTTACCCATTCCTAGCAGGATTGCCCCCCTAGAACTCATCTTGGGAGTTTTCTCCCTTTGCTCCACACCTTGTTGATTACACATACTTGCTGGGATTCTGTTTGGACCTCTCGCCCCTTTTTCTCTAAGTCCGTGTCCCCAATTGAGATCTTTCCCTTGGAAGCTTTCTTCCGTTGTCCTTTGTCTTTGTTTCCCAAGGTAGCCTTTTTTTATGGCTTACCCTTTGCACTTCCCTTCTGGCATGTCTTCTTTGCCTTAAAAGCCTTGCGGACCTTTATAGGCTTTGATGTGCTAGGTCCCCGCCTACCATGAGGTGGTGACTCTAGAATTGGTGGAATATCCGCAAGCCTGTCCAGCATCATGCTAATGGCTCTAGCTCTTGCAAGCCAAATGTGCTCATCTGTGTAGCACTCTCATGTGAATTGTAGAGTTGGAGTATGGTGAGCAAGCACAAGGAACTTTCTTACATTACATGCAAGAATAGATAAGAAAGAAGACTTACTATGATCCCTTGGTTAAATAGCATAAACTTAGCCTCTAGATATCTCCAAGCATTAGTAATGATGCTCCATGCACATCATGAAGTGTTATTCTAATGACGAGTGTACAAAAGTCCGAGATGGCAATACTCCAACCTAAATTGGAAAAAGAATATAAGTTATCTCAATATAAGTATCATCACAATCGGCAAACCACCTTTTCCTTCAAGTGTTTCTACATACAAGCCACATACTCAATAACTCACCTGTATCTCATACTCCACTTGTACTACTACAAGGATGCAAGATAGAAGAGGTAAGAGAGTGTGAGGAGGGTGCTCAATGAGCACTCATGGATGCCTCAATCTTTGCCATAATAGTTTGGATTGTGTGGAATGAAACTTTGAGGGTCACTTGTTGCACTGTGCATGTTCTATGTCTCCTATTGATCCATTGTTCCCAAAGACATGACCAAGCAGGAGAATAAAGTAAAGATAGAAGAGAGTACTCAAGAGAGCAAGAGAAGCCCTTGCATCCTCAAGCTCAAGAAGTCTCACAAGCTCAAGCTCAACTACTATTGGATCGAGCAGAGAGAAGGAGATGGCGAAAGAGAGCCATGCAAACTTTCACACAATAACTTAACCTTTCTTTATCTCTTTTGGAATCTTACTTGTAGCTTTTAATTAATGATAGGTTTGCTACCCTTCCACTGAACTATTTGGTCGATTCCATGTGAGTGTAATATTCGACTCTCAAGCCTTGGCCTTTGGTTCACTTTCCTGTACTATTTTATGAATTGCTATGGGAGAAGTCCCACCGCTCACATCTACAATGAAGATTATTGTAGTTGTTAGATTTAAATTAGTAGAACATAATAATAAGAATCAATCGTTAAATTTATGCTTTGTACTTATGGGTTGATGCTCGTGCTTCTTTTTATTTTTGCATCCAACTTCTCTTCCTCTTTTTGGCACCTTTCCTATGTGCAAACACTTTGAAGTAGCTTCTCTTGCTCTTTGGCAAGAGTTCACTTCTCCTTGGACCCATCCTGGTTCTTTGCTTCCCACCTTGTCGATTGCTTTGTCCCTCCCTAGGATGAGTGCTCTTTAGACTTGTCATTGTTGATTAGTTCATCCCTTCCTACATGAGTGCTCTTGGGTGTTTTCATTATTTGCTCCCCACCTTGTTGATTAGACCCACTTGTTGGGCTTTGATTTGGACCTTATGGCATCTTTTGCTCTAAACCATTTTCCTAAGCTGAGACCTTTCCTTTGGATGCCTTTTCTCCCTTCTCCTTTGTCTTTTTTTGCCATGGGTGCCTCTTTTGATGGCTTACCCTTTGCAGTTCCCTTTTGGCATGTCTTCTTTGCCTTGAAACATTTGTGGATCTTTGTAGTCTTTGATGTGGTTTCTCGTTACTTTATGATGGGGTGAAAGGGTCATCAATATTAATGACAAGGTTACAGAATGTGATGAATGGATTTTATAGCTGTGGGCATTGGAGTGTTCTCCCTAGGGTGTCAATCTACCTCATTGTAAGTGATAGACTAGGCAAAATTGTACCTAAATGTAAATGATGAGTGGGCAACATTGTGGGGATGGGTCTAATGCCAAGCAAGTCAGAGCTCCTTAGATATGCCCCACCCTTTATGACTCATTAAATGGTGCAACTCATTAAACTAGGGGGGTTACGTCATTCAAGCAAGATTGGCGCACTGTCGTGTTTATGATGTGCCCTGGAGCAAAAGTGGGAGAGTGGCCATGGAACTAGTGAAGGAGTTGATAACCAATGCAACAGACAATGATCACAACTTCCTGTATACATGCGAACTACTTATGATCACTCTCCAACAAACCCTTGTCCATGTAAGCTTTTGAAAGAATGGTATAAAACTAAGTCCATTCATTTGCATTTGGATTCAATCTTGCAAAGAAACCACTCTATCAAGGTTATCCATTGCACATTCTCATATGTAAGTTGTCCAATGCCATCACCATCTTCAAGATTGACCATGTTTTTCCTAGGCAAGTATTTTTGCAAATGTAGTACATTTGAGCCTCTCTTAATATTACAAAACCCACCTAATCAAGGACCCCAACCATTCTGAGGGCTGAGATTAACTTTTCAGGGATACTGAGAGACTCCAAGGCCATTTATAACAGACCCTCCTAACAAAATGTTGGATTCGAGCAACCAAAAGAGACTCTTCTTATTAAAGAACCCCCTAGTTACCATTAGCAAGCCCACCTTATCAAGGGAAAACTATTTTGAGGGCTGATATTACTTTTTTAGGGATATTAAAAACTCCAAGGTCAATCATAACATAACCTCCTAACAATCCCTTTAGTGTGTAAGGGACTTGGTAGAGAGAAGGTATTGCCATTCCACTATCTCCTAATCCATCCTTTCAATTTGAGAGGTGAGATTGAGGGTGTGTATGTGATGTTAAGTCAAGAGAGAGTGAGGGACCCATCGAGAAGCTCTATTCACTCTAATTCTACCCTTTTTCTTCATCTTTTCCTCTCTATATCTCATGTAAATGAGGATATGAGGACATGGGGTGAATTAAGGGGCATCGCATGGATTGTGGAGCATTTCTTATCAAGATACCGCAACTATAATGAGTTAAGTTGGTAAGTATACTCTCAACAGCCAAGCTTCAAGTGTTCTAGTACGAAAGTGATAGATTAGATTTATCATAAGGCCTTGCATGTGAGATGGCTAGGTGAGAGCCATTGACTATGTGCATCATACCTTTGAAACAATAAGGGCTGTGTCCTAAGTCCCAACATCAAGCTCATGGAGCACAACATTGTTAGTTCCATTGTTAGGACCAAGGACAATATGACCATTGAGTCTCTTACGCACTTCATGACATGGAATAGGAGAATGTCAATCAAAAGGACAAGGAGGACATTAGAGATTACGTCACCCACGTGTGGAGTCTTTTTAAGAGAATCCCAACCACAAAGTGACCTAGTGAGCGAGTGATCTCCACCATATTCATAAGCGAAATTAGGAGTGAAGAGCTCTACAAGGCCTTGGTAGGCAACTTGAACCTGCAGAGGGAGGTGCTAGCTAGGGTCTTTGAAGAAGCCATACACATAGACGACTTGGTCAATGAGAGGAGCTCGAGAGACACAAGCCGAGATAGTGCAATCTCTAGAGCCTCAGAGAGAGCTACCACTGCTAGCGATGGATCTAGTCAAAATGAGCAAGAGAAAGGGAAGAGTGTTGACCTGAGCCAAGAATTGGCGGACGTAAAGCTAGAGCTAGCCAAGCTCCAGGAAATGATTAGAAGACTTGTGTGACCTCATGTGCAATGTGTCGACTACTATGGAGGGAACCACCTCTCAACCGAGTGCATGGATCCTAGATCCGGACCTTGTGCCAACTGTGGTAGGTTTGGACACGATGCTATGCATTACCGATTACCGAGGCATTCACCATCTCGGGGAAGTTACTATATGTATATCCTCTACATCACGTGCGTTCAATGCCTATTTATAAATATCCTTATCTGTGAATTTATCCTAAATAAAACATAACCCTTTTCTATTCAATCTATAAATAACCCTTTTACATTACACCCTTCTGTATATAAAAAATGTATAAAAATGGTATTTTAAAAATACCTTATTTTGAACCCATGTGATGCACACATATATTCATGAGCAACTTACCCGAGTTCACCATATCCGCAGGTTTACAACCAGCCATACTACTTGGGGAATAGACCACTGTAATCTCATACTAGACTTGTAATCACCTAGGGCATATCTCATCTCGTTGACTCAAACAAGAACAAGCTAACTAGGATAAGATCGATTTGAGATGCCCCAAATGTGGATTCACTCACGTATACGCCAAATTTCCCAGATGAAAACTACCTATTAGCTCAGCCATTGTACCTTCTGTACCTTTGGGGCTCTTTGGAGTTGAAACACTCGATGGTGAGGCCACTCCTATCTAGTTAAATGTCATGGCTAGGGAAATGTAAAGTAGTGGTCTCTATCGAGACTGAAAGCCTACCCATGATTTTCTATGTGCTACTTAATACCAAGGCCGCATGTAAGGAATCGTTGCTAGGATGCGCTTCCCAAGGGAAATGCAACCAAGACCATTGAATAATAGCTAAAATGGGTAACTAAATGCCAATCACCACCACCTAAGAGCCGACCCGCATGGACCCATAACTTGCGACCATCATGCCCTAGGCGTAGGAGACACAATTGGTGTTCTTATAAAACCTGATGAACAGTCAAGCCACAATGGGTACCTATGGCCCTATTGCATGCACAAGGCTACTATGAGGGCAACAACTAGATTTGGATATCTAAGACCAAGAGTCACACATGTGCCCTTTAGCCCCATCCGCTACTAGCCCATTTCCAAAGACTAGTGAGCCACCTAAAACTTCTAAACCACTTGAGTCACAAACCAAACCCATCGAACCTCAACAGGTCTACCAACTAAAACCGCAATTGGTTGCCTCTACACTAATCCCACCTAATGTTCCTAGTGTCCCAACGGCTTCACAGCTAGCAAGCAACACAACATTTGAGCCCCAAACCCCACGCCCCTCACACAAGTGGCTACCCCACATCCTAAGGATCAGTCAAAGCGGTAGACACCACTTGTTGAGCTCTCCAGCCCAGTAAAACCCCAACCTCTTGCAATCCTTAAACCCTCTTACAAGCGGAGATCTATTCTTATGTTGGCCTCTGGTCTAGCTAAGAACACGGGGGATGACTTGGTCACATGTATTAGACGCTTGGATGCTACCTTCATAATGCTTGCTAAAAGCTACAAAGGATTGGACCTAGGCCTGATGTATGCATGATGTCATGTACCTTGGAAGAATCCGAGTTCCTGTTCATTAAAGCCCCCATGGTAGTTGAGGAATTGATCGCCACAGAGATCTCTAACAAGCAAGCTTGTAGACAAAGGCTAATTACCTCCTAAAGGAAGAGCAAAGTCTCTCCCACGAACCAAGAGCTAGAAGAACTTCAAATACTGGCCGTCACTAACTCCTCCTTTCGGCGTAAATGGTATTCTCTTTGTCTTCAATGGGAATAAGAGGGCCGCCCAATAATGGCCAATGTTGAGTAGAGACACACCATCAAAACCTCTGAATATGACCCTACTTATATGTAGCTCCTACCTCCTTTAGAATATTGACCATCACTCGCAATCAACCCTTAGAAGATCATAACATGGCCCACCCCTATTTAGATTGAGACCTTACCAAGGAAGAGCTACACATTGCCAGTAGGATCAACTCTGGTGACTTCCTAACTGATGTTTTGACCTACATTATGCATGTAGGTGTTAGACCTCACAATGTGGACCATCGTGCTCACTTGGAGTATAACCCACACTTCTACATTTGGCTAACACAAAAATGAAGCATTGCAAACTTGCACTTAATACCCTTAACATTTATTTTGCAATCCTAGCAAGGATTCATATCATTCTCAGGGGGGGAGGGGGTAAGGTGAAAAAGAAAACATGTATGATACCTCAACAGGTGTTTAAAGGACGGATAGAAATCAATGTAAGGTGGAAAAGAAAACATGTCTCGACCTCAACCAGTGTTTAAAGGCGGGATAGAAATCAATGTATGATTGAGGAAAATTGTGATAATTTTTTTGGCTTGTGTGGATTGCTTGATGAAAAAGTCTTTATTTTACATTTAAGCTTTTTGCCTTTCCATAACTTACATTCATTATCTAATTATTGTCTTGCAAGAGTTATCTCAAGAAAACTAATGGTAAGCTGCTGTGGTATTGTGATGCCAGGAGGCATATTTCACGGTGGATTCCGTGCCACAGTGGATTCCGTGAGGTTTTACGGTGGATTCCGTAAACTTTGATGACCGGGGCTCATACACAAAGTGGATTCTTTGTGCGAGAAGTTGATGGGAATGCCTGTCCTTTTCGGGCGTTTCATTAATTTAGTGTGTACATGGGTGATTCCATAGCGGGTGATTCCGCAAAATGCATATTAAATTAATAAACGTTTATGAGTTTAGAGTGCGCACTCGTAATAAATTAAGGTTAGGATTTATTTCTAATCAGTTGATTTATTTATGTAGCTGAAGACTGCTAGGTATTCACTTTTGTCGGTTTAATTGTATTATTTTAGTAACGATTGTGAATGCTTCAGTTGATGTGTAGAGATAGCAGCAGTGGCGGAGGAAAGCATTGGAGTCTAGCGAGTATTCGATCTATGGATTATATTTTGATAGGCGCCACGCCTATATTTTGTCATGTCTATTGAGGCATAGATTATTTATTATTTTGTATGCGCCTATGCGTACGGATATGTTATTTCTATTTGGACATTGTATTGGGCGTGCCAGACTCTTTGGGCACCGTCCATTAGCTTTATCTCCTATTTTTGTAAAAGCAAACTCAAAAGCTAAAAGCTTGATATATTTTTGTAAATTGGGCTATTATTGAGCATGAAGATGGAATATACATAAAATACATGCTTTGTGAAGCGCTCACACAAGGCATGGGGGGAGATTGAACCCAATTGGTCTCTTGCTCTTGTCGTTCATGCTTTTTACCTTGTAACTTGTGCAAAAAGTAGAGTTCATTGTTCTTGGGGACCTTCCGGGATGCACTACGTGAGCATACAGCAACCGATCTGCGCACCATATTGTGATAGGAACCTATGATCGCAAGCCAAGACAAAGGCAAGCTTCCGTTCACAAAAGAAGAAAAGGTGAAGTACAGCCTAATGGTTGAGATAAGGGCCTTCAAGCAATTCAAGTTCAGGAACATCATGAGCTTGGACAACATGGTCATGGAAGAACCGGTCGTGAAGCGGCTTGTCGACCAATGCCATCTGGGAAAGTAGGTGGAGAAGGTTGAATAAGCTATTGATTGTAGCAAGTGCATGGAGTTCCTACGGACCTTCGATGCTAATAGGAACCATGTCACTGTAATAGTGACACAAGGACAAGAACCCCGTAGGGTCGAGGTGGATTTGAACTCAGAAATGGTGGAAAAAGCATTGGGCTTGGTCAACAAGGTCGACAGGCAACTTAAAAGGGATGTCAGCATGTTGGGAATGAACAAAGCCCTAGTCCACACCAATGACAATATCCGCCTAGCTAATATTCTCGATCCTAAAGTCAGGTTACAAGCAGAGACGATCCACACACTATTCTCTAGTCAAAGGTACAATATCTTATTGAGCAAAATTGGAGTGCCCTTGCTAGAAAGCCTTGCAATCAAGTCCCTAGATGAAGTGAATTGGAATGGCTACATGCAAAAAATCATTGAAGCTTCAGCAAAGGCACTAGCCAGAGGTATAAGACCAGTAGAGGCAAGGAGTCCGGCTTCCACAATGGGGACGGCAATGAAGAAATCATCATCAAAAGCATAGATTATAGGGTTTGGTGGGGTGCTAATCGCTATAATCCAACAGGCTGTCGAAGAGGTGGAAGGTGAAGAGGAAGTGGGGGAGACACTTGCCACCCCATGAGCAAGAGCAATCAAGTGAAAGGACAATGAGTGAAGGCAGAGAACCAAAGATACCATCTGGCCAAGGAGGGCCTAGAAGGCCAAAGAAGGAGACTCCTCAAAAGCAATGGCAAGAAACCAGGGAGAAAATGACCAAGGAAGAAAAGGCTGAGTTGTAGAAGAGTGCAAGTGGAGTCTAGGAGGTCTGAAGAAGAAAGAAGGAGGAGAACAAAAGCAGAGGTAGAAGAGCTGCATAGGAAGTATGAGGAAGATTCGGCTCAAGCCATTCATATGTCGATGGAACAACCTTCCAGGGAGGAGAGTTGGCCACTATGAGTCCACTAAGGTAAGAAGCCCCAAGCATTAGCACCAAAGTACCAGAGATTGAACCAACACCGATGGCAAAAGGCAAAGGAAAGGGCCTATTGTATCCAATCATGCCTGCTCTCATGCCCCGACCAGTTACCGCCACAACCACCCACGACATCACTAGCACTATGGATGCAAGCAACCTCATGGCCTGGCAATGGGTGCAATATCTAGTGAACAAGGTGCAAGAAATAGCCCCAAACTCAAGTCGAGGAGCTCCAACAACTCGAACGAAGAGGCCGATATCTGCAGATGTTGAATCAAGCCAAGACTCCAAGAAGTAGAAGATAGAGACATTGACAACGACTATACCTACAACAGTGCCACCGACTATGGGCTATGATGAATACATCAAAGATCTTCTTGCATAGCTAGACAAAGCAAACACGGAGCAAAGGCAGAGAAGAAGACAATTGTAGCTGAATTGGAGGCCAAAAAGAGAAGCCCAAAAGAGAAGCATTGGCAACCTTCTAGTTGGAAAGGACTCGCCAAGTAGTAGGATACCAAACGGAAATCTACAAGGTGAAGGAAGAGCTCAAAGCCAAGGAAAAGAAAGAAGACAATTGGCAAGGAAGGCTCGAAGAAGAATGACAAGAACTAATAGGCTTGCAAAGGAAGTACAAGCTCATCCTCATGCAACATGAAGAAATGAGAGAGCAGTTGAAGAGGATAGAAGAGGTAACAGACAAACTTGAAGTGGAGAATGCAAAAAAAAGCTCAAAAAGAGGAAGAGCATCTAAGAGACATGAACATAATGGAGCATAGGCTGCTAACAAAGCTGGAAGAGGAATAAAGGCTAGTAAGGAAAATTGAGCACTTGGAGAAGGAGAAAGAAGAAGCAATCCAGAGGTGGAAGGAACAGGAGCCAAGGATGGTGGCGTTAGCACAATGGCAAAATGAAAGCCTAGAGGAAATGAAGCAAAAAGCAGAGGAATGGATGGCCAAGAGCAAGGGAAGAGTGAAAGAATTGGCTAGTCGTGTAGCCCATGCTGAAGGCAACAGAGTGTTAGCAGAGAGTAGGGTGGTAGAGGCCCTAAAGATGAGCATGGAAGCCCATTAACGTACCTTTCTCAGCACCATTTTAGATGTCATGCAGCTAGAAGAGGAGGATGCCATTGAAACCTTAAAGAAGAAGCTGGAGATTACCTAGAGGGCCATAAGGCATGGCCTATGTATCTAGATGCATGAAGCAAAAACCAGCCTAAGCCAACAAGAGCAAAGGGAGTACCTATTGAGGGCAGGACTAACAATTCAAGAGAGGGAATTGCTGGGGTATATAGAGGAATAGGGATCACAAGAGCCAGTGAGAGAATAACAGCAACAAATACCACTTTCTAAAGTAGGGCAGGACTTTGAGGTGGGGCAACAAGACGAAGGACAAGTCTCCCAACCACCCTCTCCAAGATCAGAAACTCAACACGAAGTGTCGCCCCCCCTAGAGGATATAACTATAGAAAGAAAAGCAGAAGTCAGGAAAAACACTACAAGATATAGGCCTTATACCGACATTAAAAGTGTCGAAAATGTAAATAAAGAAATTTGCCCCCATCGTCACAAAAAGCGTCGTTATTGGCAATGCCATAGAACATCGGTATTTGTGTCGGTGTCAGCGTCGCTATTTGAGTCGGTGATACTCTAATACCGACGCTGACATCGACGCAAATAGCGACGCTGATATCGATGCAAATAGCGACGCTGATAACGATGCTCTGCGATGCTAATAACAACGCCAAAAATGACACGTGCAGTAAATTTGCGATGCTAATAGCGACGATAACATGGAAAAAAAAATTTATGGCACGGCAGTAAGTTGCCCTGCCACATATAGCACTATGTGCTTTATTTGGGCCATACAAAATAGTTTCTGCACTGCGTATAATGCTCGTGTAAATAAAGACAAAGTGTACTTAAATCATAACACTGATACATGAAATAAATACATGATCACATAATGAAAGTGACTAGTACAATCATGGCAAGATATCACTACTACATAGAAAATGTCTACACAGATCACGTGACCAAAAAAGAAGGGTGTGTGAGCTCCAGGGATCCAAGGGCGAGCTATAGATCATTGCCATCCGAAAGCTCGTCCCGCTGCAAAGGAGCGCATCGAACAAACTCTGCAAAAAAAAGAAATAACTACACATAAGTCCATCATACAAAAATGCATTCTAATTAAACATGGTAACTACAGACAAGAAATATGAGTGACTTACAGGGCCGCCGCATCCACACAATTGGTCAATCAATGCAGTGAGACCGTGCCTCTCTGCATATCGAGTCTCAAGGCCGATTGGATCGCGATTTGTAATGGAGTGTTGCAAAGAAAACAAAATACTAAGTGTTAGAAACACGATTGTCAGTACAAAGGATATTGTAAAAAAATAAGCAAGCAAAAAAAAAAAGAAAAACTTACAAGTCCTCCAGATATGTCCTGTGGCCGCCACTCCCAAGATGATGGACCACTCTGGCCTCTAGTCGTGCCCTCGCCGCCTCGTGCTCTGCTGACTCCAACGTCTTGGAGAATCTGTAGCCTCCTCCCTCAGTTGGCGCCAGCCGTCCGTGTCTAGCTACTCGGGCTTTACAGCCCCACTCTTGAGTGCCTTGCATGCGTCTGATCGTCTGTGTGACATATATGCATGCATGCACTCCATCGCATGCACTCTATTATCTATCCCGTAGAAAACCTATCTGTTGCGGCTGGTACCAGAAGCTCCTCATGCAAGGATGCTACTATGTAGTCCTTGCTCCCCTTCGCTATGTTTTTCCAATGATCTAAGACGTTGTGCCGAAAAACTTGTTGGCACAACTCTCTCATGCGAGCCATCACCCTCCTCCCCTCATCATTCATGATGATGGCTCCTAATCTATCATCTACAAGGTAGGCATACCCCTTTGGGGTATGCCTAAGATGGGTCCTCTCCCATCTATGACCACGCTCCTGGGTATATCCAGGAGACCCATGTATATTTGGTGTACCGACTGGGGTAGTATCTATCGGAGTAACACCCATATAGGTGCCACCTGTGGACGGCTGAGCAAAAGCCGGAGTGACTGGAGTAGACGTCCCCACAGGTGTGACAAATCTCGTAGGTGACGCAACTCCAGCAGAACGACGAGACGGAGACACCGCGTCTGTGTCTCCGCAGCAACCACTTGAGCCACGCTCTCTGGAACCACCACGAGAGCGAGAGATAGCACCTGTATCTCGAGTCGACCGCAGGCTCACTGCATCTGCATCTCTGCAGCATCCCCCTGACCCTGAAGCACTCCTTCCGTCTGGCCCAAGTTTGGAGCATCGACCTCGTCTCCTTGAAACTGAAGCATCTAATCGCACCGAAGTAGATCTAATAGAGCGTCCGAGACAGCTCTTGGCCCGCCATGTCTCTGAATCTCGCCATCTGATCTGAAGACATGCGCACGAAGATATCCTGCAACTCCTCATCACTCATTCCTTGACTCATCCTGATGATCTAAGCATCCACAAAGGTCACCTGCACAGACAAAAACTGATGTTAACATAATCAATTTAAATCATACAAAGCACGGTAATATAAATCTTAAAAAAATGATCTTACTTAAAATGAATATCTTATGTACCCTTATAAGCGATTCATCAACGAATTGAGTAAGTGGATGCTCCAAGCATGAAGTATCCTATGGTTCCATGTCAATCTCCTGACACAACTCGGCATAAACTAGAATGTCAATAGACATGTCACCACAAAAGGATGAGTCCACCTCATTCTCAAAGAATTCTTAGACTCTTGTATTTCCATCATTGTTACCCAATGCTAGTTCCTCTACATGCTCCAAGCTTTCGGTGGCTTCCACCCCTTGCAATATCGACCCCTCTATTTGCATCTTGTCCTCATCTATGCTCGAAATATTGCTTTGATCATATACTCTCGCACTTCCGGGAGCTGAAGGTATAACATACCACCATGGAGGTTGTCGAGGGTTTGGATAGAAGATTACCTGTTCACAAACACGTACAAGAGAGATTTAACTATTGTGACATTTACCATGTCGTAATACAATTAACAAACAAATGAGTTCATGCACCTGTTCACAATGGACTGGCAACACAAAGATGTCACGTAAATCTGTCCATTTTTTTCGGAATCTATTTCAAGAAATCCAGATGGACCTCGTTGAACTGTTGCTCCAGCTCCTTCAAGTACCACTTTGAACCACTGCACATCGAATAGTATCATGGAGAAGCTACGATAATCCACCGTAACAATACTTTGCAAGTTCCCAAAATACTCCATCTTATCTATAACCGTGTTTGGATCTGTTGCTCGTCATCGGCTCTCTTTCTCGAACCTTGCCATGATACCATAGTCTGTTGTGGAATGCATTTTGTCATTACACTCCATGTGGAAATGCCGTCCGCGCGACCATGCTGCACTATATATTTTGTACTATACATTGAAACGCTCAATTAGTTGTCGCATATAAAATATAGATACGATAAACCCTAAACACATCATCACCTTTGGACTACATCCCCTCGAGAATTCCCACTCCTCGGTTGAGACCTCCGCCCTTCGCGAGACGCTATTGTCAAAGCTCCATGTAGCCATCGCATTGATATAAACCACAGCATCTCCTCCATGCCCTCGGGATATCGAATCAGTCGATGGCTCATACTACGTCAAAATTCAGATCACGCTTCCTCTCGATCTTGCCTAGCTTGCTGGTACCTGGCGAGCCACATCTCCATAGAGGCATGGTGCAACATACAAAAGCGATTCACTTTCTCCTCCATTGCAGTATCCATTCTTTTTTCTACCCCATTTCCAACCACCACATCTCCGGTCAGTCTATCATCGTCCTTCAGCGACCATAGCATACTGTTGTCTGGATCCATCGTTGGTAGCAATTGTGAAATATGCACTAGCGCCTCAGACACCAATCAACCTTCAGCCATGCTACCTTCTGACTGAGCTCGTTGTCGCACAAAGCCTTTCAGGGTTTTCATGAAGCGCTCCAAGAAGAACATCCATCGCATATAGACAAGTCCAACAATCTCCACTTCATCTACAAGATGCATAATAAGGGGGATTTGTATCATGAGCATGTTGGTAGGTAGGTATTTCTCAAAGAGACAGACCATCTCCACTGCTCCCCGCTTCGCAGATTCAATAGAGGACATCTTAATTTGCAAGTGGTAATATATGATACTTCAGTAACCTGAAAAAAAATCATAAAACACCTTGCAAAAGCACAAATATTTTTAGTGATACTACCGAAAAGAAATCAACGAAGCGTACGTACAAGGTACCTGATCAAGTGAGATACTCGGCACCCATCATATAATGGTATGGATGTTTCCTCTCTAAGTGGATTAGAAGTCTCGACATCCATGGGAATCAATGCATCGATCATTGCCTCCATCTCAAGCTCCAAGATTGTAGGTAAGTCTCGAAGGCTGTCTGTCTCCTCTAGTATTGACGGTATAGATTGGGTAGTACATTTCAAGTGGTGGATTGGCTTAGGCACTCCATCCATCACACGCCCACGAACTCTTCTAATTGGCCACAAAGGGTGCACTCCTCATTGGGACAAGACGCCATCTCCCTGGATAGAAAATTTGCCAGCCACACCCAATCTTTTTGTATGTGGTATTCAATTAGCTTGCGAGTACAATGCATGATTGATATTAACTTTTCTTACGATTTGCTGAAAATCCAAGTTCGCCTGATCAATGATCTCAGATTGAAACTCGCCGAAGCGTCATACGTGTTCTATAGACAATCGACATTTTCGTCTAATTGCCAGCTTACATTGAGAGCAAGGATATGGGACACGCTGATTAAGATAGGCCTCGCGATCTTGAATATCAAGACCTTCATCATTTTTCATTTTGTCTACGTTACGATAAATAATTTGTTTTTGTTATCATTCTTTTTTTCTTTCTTAAATTATTTGAGAAGGGATTTCTTCTCTTGTAACTCAGCAAAAATTAACCTATGTAAAGTCTCCACCCACCCACCCACAAATTAACGTAGGTGGGAGTGTTTCCCGTCTTGTAGTGTTGCACCAGACCTCACCGGATCTCGCCACCACTCTCTCTTTGTGTTTTACCCATTCATTATCTTCTCTCCCTCTATCTCTCTCTCTTTTTCTTTTTCTTTATTATGCTATATGTTTATTTACTCTCTTGTTCCTTTTTCATTTTTTTCTTCCTCCCCCCCTCTCATTTTCTTTAACAAAACATATATATATACATCTCTCTACTCCTATTACTACTACTACTACTACTACAAACAAGAAAAGAAAAAAAAAACTACTACTACTACCACTACTACAACAACAACAACAAATAAGAAAACTAGACAACAATAAATAAGAAAATAAAAAAAACTATTACTACAACAACAACAACAACAAACAAGAAAACCACCACTACTACTACTACCACGACTATGACGACTATGACCACGACCACGACTACGGCTATGACCACAACCACAATAATAAACAAGAAAAGAAGAAAAAGCTACTACTACTACTACCACTACTACTATAACAACAACAAAGAAGAAAACTAGACAACAATAAACAAGAAAACAAAAAAAACTATTACTACTACAACAATAACAACAACATCAAACAAGAAAACCACTACTACTACTACAACCATGACTACGACAACTATGACTACGACCACGACTATGACTACGACTACGACTATAACTACGACCACGACCATGACCACGACCACGACTATGACTACGACAACGACAATGGCTATGACTACCACTACCACTATAATAACACAAGAAAAGAAGAAAAAACAACAACAACTACTACTACTGCTATTACTACTACAATAACAATTTAAAAAAAAACTATTACTACTACTACTACAATAACAATAAACAAGAAAAGAAGAAAAAACTACTATTACTACTACTACTACTACTACTACTGCTACAAAAAAAAAACAAGAAAACTAAACAACAATAAACAAGAAAAGAAAAAAACTACTATTACTACCACAACAACAAACAAGAAAATAACAACCTCTCCCTCCTTCTCTCTCTCCCTCCTCTCCCTCTCCCTCTCTTTCTCTATTATGTTTATTGTTTTCTCCCTCTCTCTGTCTCGTTCTTTCTTTCATTTTCTCTATTCCTCTCCCTCCCTCACCCTCTCCCTCTCTTTCTCACCCTCTCCCTCTCTTTCTCTCTTTCCCTATTATGTTTAATGTTTTTTCTCTCTCATCTCCCTCTCTCATTTCCTTTTCTCTTCCTCTCCCTCCCTCTCCCTCTCCCTCTCCCTCTCTTTCTCTCTTTCCCTATTATGTTTAATGTTTTTTCCCTCTCTCTCTCGTTCCTTCTTTCCTTTTCTCTCTTCCTCTCCCTCTCTCATTTCCCCTCCCTCCCTCACCCTCACCCTCTCTTTCTCTCTTTTCCTATTATGTTTAATGTTTTTTCTCTCTTCCTCTCCCTCTCTCTTTCCCTATTATGTTTAATGTTTCCCTCTCTTTCCTCTCCCTCACTCTCCTCTCCCTCTCTTTCCTCACCCTCCCTCACCCTCACCCTCTCTTTCTCTCTTTTTCTATTATGTTTAATGTTTTTTCTCTCTCCTCTCTCTCTCTCATTTCCTCTCCCTCCCTCTCCCTCTCCCTCTCTTTCTCTATTTCCCTATTATGTTTAATGTTTTTTCCCTCTTCCTCTCATTCCTTCTTTCCTTTTCTCTCTTCCTCTCCCTCCCTCACCCTTGCCCTCTCTTTCTCTCTTTCTCTATTATGTTTAATGTTCCCCTCTCCCTCTCCCTTTCCCTCTCTTTCTCTCTTTCCCTATTATGTTTAAGGTTTTCCTCTCTTTCCTCTCCCTCTCCCTCTCCCTCTCCCTCTCCCTCTCCCTCTCTCTCATTTCCTCTCCCTCTCTTAGTACACATGAATTTTAACAAAAACACACTACAAGATATAGACCTTATACCGACATTTAAAGCAACGAAAATACAAACAACAAAATTTGCCCTCGTCGTCGCAAAAAGCGTCGTTATTAATGACGCCATAGAAACGTCGCTATTGGCATCGCTGTTTGCAACGCTAATAGCGATGCCAATAGCAACGCAACCAGTAACTTTGCGACGCGCATAGCGACGGCAATAGCAATGCGAGCAATAAATTTGCGACGCTAATAGCGACGGTAACAGGGATTAAAAAAAAATTTGTGGCAGGGCAGCAAGCTGCCGTGCCACATATAGCATTGTGTGCTGTATGAGAGCCATACAAAATAGTTTCTACACTACTGTATACAAAGCGCTTGCAAACAAAAAGAATGTATACTGAAATCATAAAACTGATACATGAAATAAATACATGATCGCATAAAAAGCGATTGGTACAATCATGACAGGATATCACTAATACATAGAAAATGTCTACATAGATCAGGCGACTAAAAAATAAAGGTGTGTGAGCTCCAAGGATCCAAGGGCGAGCTACAAATCCTCGTCCCCCGAAAGCTCGTCTCGCCGCAAAGGAGCATCGAACGGACTCTGTAGAAAAAGAAACAACACATCAATCCACCATACAATAATGCATTCAAATATCTCATGGTAACTATGGACAAGAAAGATGAGTGACTTACAGGGCCGCCGCGTCTATACAATCGGTCGATCAATGCATTGAGACTGTGCCTCTCTGCATATCGAGTCTCAAGGCCTTGCGGATTGCGATTTGTAATGGAGTGCTGCAAAGAAAACAAAATGCTGACTGTTAGAAACATGATTGTCAGTACAAAGAATATTTTAAAAAAACAAACAAGCAAAACAAAAGAAAAACTTACAAAGTCCTCCAAATATGTCCTTGGCCGCCACTCCCAAAATGATGGACCACTCCAGCCTCGAGTCGTGCCCTCGCTGCCTCGCGCTGCTGACTCCAATGTCCTGGAGAATCTGTAGCCTCCTCCCTCAGTCGGCGCTAGTCATCTGCATCTAACCACTCGGGCTTTGCAGCCCCACTTTTGATTGCCTTGCGTGCGTCAGATCGTCTATGTGACATGTATGTACGCTTGCAATCCATCATCCAGCTCGTAGAGAATCTATCTACTGTGGCTGGCACCGGAAACTCCTTGTGCAAGGATGCTACTATGTAGTTCTTGCTCCCCTCCGGTATGTTCTTCCAATGATCCAGGATGTTGTGCCGAGAAACTTGTTGGCACAACTCTCTCATGCGAGCCATCACCCTCCTTCCCTCATCATTCATGATGATGGCTCCTGACCTACTATTGACCAGATATCCATAACCCCTAGGAGTCTGCCTAAGATGGGTCCTCTCCCATCTGCGTCCACGCTCTTGGGTATATCCAGGAGACCTCTCTACATCTGGTGTACCAACGGGGGTAACCTCTCTCGGAGTGGCACCCAAAGGGGTGCCACCTGCTGACTGCTACGCAAAAGCCGAAGTAACTGGAGTAGACGTCCCCATAGGTGTGACAAATCCTGGAGGTGACGCAGCTCCAGTTGAACGACGAGACGGAGACACCACATCCGTGTCTCCACAGCAGCATCCCCCTGATCCCGATGCAGTCCCTCCCTCTGGCCCAAGTCGTGAGCATCGAGATCGTCTGCTCGAAGCCAAAGTATCCGATCGCGCTGAAGCAGATCTAGCAGAGCACTCTAACGAAGAACGAGACAACTCCTGGTCTGCCATCTCTCTGAATCTTGGAAGCTGGTCTGGAGACATGAATGCAAAGATGTCCTGCAACTCCTCATCGCTCATCCCTCGACTCATCCTGAAAATGTCACGTGCACAGATAAAAAATGGTGTTAGAATAATCAATTTAAATTATACAAAGCACAGTAATATAAATCATTTTAAAAAAATCCCTCTTAAAATGCATATCTTATGTACCTTTATAAGAGATTGGTCAACGAATTGAGTAAGTGGATGCTCCAAGTATGAAGTATCCTATGGTCCCATGTTAATCTCCTGACACAACTCTGCATACACTGGAAGGTCGATAGACATGTCACCACAAAAGAATGAGTCCGCCTCGTTCTCAAAAAATTCTTAGACTCCTGTATTTCCATCATTGTTAGCCAATGCTGGCTCCAAGCTTTCGACGGCCTCCAACCCTTGTAATATCGACCCCTCTATTTGCATATTATCTTCATCTATGCTCGGAACATCGCTTTGATCATATGCTCTCGCACTTCGGGGAGTTGAAGGTATAACATACCACCATCGAGGTTGTCGGGGGTTTGGATAGAAGATTACGTGTTCACAAACACGTAGAAAGCGAGTTCAAACCATTGTGACATAAACCATGTCGTATTACAATTAGCAAGCAATTGACTCCATGCACCTGTTCACAATGGGCCGGCAACACAAAGGTGTCGCGCAAATCCGTCCATTTTTTTTCGGAATCTATTTCGAGAAATCTCGATGGACCTCGTTGAACTGTTGCTCCAGCTCCTCCAAGTACCACTTTGAACCACTGCACATCGAATAGTATCATGGAGAAGCTATGGTAATCCACCGTAATAATACTTTGCAAGTTCCCAAAATACTCCATCTCATCCAAAACCATGTTTGGATCCATTGCTCGTCATCGGCTCTCTTGCTCGAACCTTGCCATGATACCATAGTCCATTGTGGAGCGCATTTTGTCAATACGCTCCACGCGAAAATGCCGTCCGCGCGACCACGTTGCACTATATATTTTGTACTGTACATTGAAACACTCAAATTAGATGTCGCATATAAAATTTAGATACGACAGATTCTAAACCCCTCATCACCTTTGGACTACATCCCCTCGAGAATTTTCACTCCTCCATTGAGACCTCTGTCCCTTCGCTGGATGCTGCGGTCAAGGCTCCATGCAACCATCGTGTTGACATAAAATGCGGCATCTCCTCCATGCCTTCGGGATATCGAATCGGTCGATGACGCATACTACGTCGGAATTCAGCTCGCGCTTCCTCTCGATCTTGCCTTGTGTTAGAAATGCGGGATCTAGAGCATGACATAACCGGAAGCTATGGAGGATGGAAGGAGAATTGTAGACTCATGATGGAATGGACACTGTTTGTTACACAAGTGAATTAGGTTCCAAGATTGAGACTTGGACTCATAAACACAATCTTGTGTATGTGGACAATGACATTGACACTTTACTGAAATGAAAAGAGTACTATCATTGCATTAAGAAAGGAAGCAAGTACAATGCTTTATAGGAAAGTAGGAAACTGCAGTAGGCACTATTGTGCATATGGGATAAGTTAGCCTGCATATCCTTGACCCTGAGATTCCATACAAAGAGGCTGTTTGAGTGTGATTGCTGATTCTCAACACCCCTCCTCAATCACAACTAGGAAAGGCACAAAGTGTGTAGAGGCTATAATGAGAACCACCTGCAAAGTGTGGGCATACCACAGACATGGCAGAACACCAGAGGCTGTTGCAGAAAAAGCTAAGTGTGGGTACCATAAACATGGTGGACATCCAGAGGCTGTAACAGGGGCCTCACAAAGTGTACAGGGACTGTAATGCCAAGTTACATAAGGAGTTTACAAAGCTTATGGCAGGAAACATTAGGGCAAGGAAAATACAAGGCTATTAAAACAGTCTATCAGAATTATGAGAGTACAAGGACTGATGAGTCTTGTCCTTCCGATCCTGGTGGTCTTCATCTTCATCTTCCTTTGCTTCATTTTCTTCTTCTTCTTTGACTGCGACTAGATAGGCCTTTTGGGATCTCTTTCTTGCGTGGCAGAACTTCTCGGTGTGTCCGGTCCTTTTGCAGAAGTCACAAAAGAGCTGATCTTTCTTGCCTTTGTACCTGTTGCCAACATATAATGCATGCTCATCTCTAGAGGTACTTGGTTCTTCTTTAGTTTTTAGCTTCTTTTCTTCTTCTAACAGTGATGCCTGGATATCAACAAGTTCAGGATTTGGCATGTTGATTAAAGTTGTTGATACGTTATTATATTCAGGAGGCAAGCTCTTAAGTAGAACACCGATGCAAACATCTTCATCCATTTTAATGTTGATTCCTGCAAGTTGGGTTAGGAGTCCTTCCATGTAATTAAGATGTGTGGCAAGTGATGTGCTGGACTTCATTTCAAGCCTGAAGAATTCAATTAGGAGACCATACTTTGATGATTTAGATTGTGCACCGAACAGGGTGTCAAGTCTTTTCCATGTATCCTGTGAGGTCTCACAGTTATCCACGTGATGGATATAACTATCATCTAGCTCCAATTTGATAATGGCCTGGGCTCTGTCATCATTCTTTTGCCAAGTAGTTGCAAGGTCCGCATCCCGAGGTTTCTTCTCTTTGCCATTTGTGATGGCCCAGAGACCCTTCTTCATCAGGATGAGCTTGATGCGGGTTTGCCAAGTGTGGAATCCGACTCCTTTGAATCGAGCATTTGGCGAGTCTTTGCCCATGTTAGATTTACGGGAACAGTAGCAAATCAACTTCAGACTTTATTAGATTTGAGCAACAGAAGAATTGATTGAGAGACACAAGTGCTAAAAAGCACTAACTGAGTGTCAATGAATACCAAATCTGCAAAAGTCTTTTACTCCAAGTGATCTTCCCCTTCTTGATTTGATGCTGATGTCGTCAAATCTAAGTGACAGTACTTTAACGAACTTCAGAGAGTATTGCTCAGTGATTAAAATCACTGTTGATAACTTCAGTGAGAGAAACAGTGAAAAATGTCAAGATTTTGAAGCTTTTGGCTATGGTGGATTTAGGGTTTCTGAGACAGGGGCCTGGTTTTTTGCTTATTGCAGGAGCTACAGTGCATCATTTTTAAAACTTTTTACATATCTAGGAAGCTTATGTCATGGGCTACCAAAGCCCCATGAAGATTGTGCAGATCGTGGTCAGTATAAGGCGCGCAGGTGCCGCGAACAGATTCAGCGCAGATCTGGACAGCGTGGTCGAATTTATGCAATGCTGGAGCCAGGGAGCATCAATGTCATTGATTGTTGTGCCAAGATGAAACGCCTTGAGCAGAGGAACAACTCTCCAGAAGAAATCGTGGGCTGAAATGGCCTGGTTGAAGAGTTATGGAAGCTCCAAGCAAGGTAGGTCCTGTCTGGCTATGGCAGACACAGAACAGAGATTTGGGATTTTCACAATGCTGAGCTCTAGATGGTCCAATGTCCTGGATTGATGTGATACAGAGAAGCTTTATGAGTTGGGAAATACTTTTCCAGAAGGAAGCTGTAAGAGATTTGACCTGTGGAGTGAGATATAAGCAGTTCAATCTGATAGGGTGCTGCTGGCTATGGCTGCCATGGAAGCTTCAGTGAGAGTAGAGTTGGGAGATGAAGTCATGAGTTGACATTGAGCTGGATGGAGGTTCAGAAGAATCAAGAGAGGCTAGAGAAGCAATGCCATGCCCAACTGGGCTCTGATACCATGTTAGAAATGCGGGATCTAGAGCATGACATAACCGGAAGCTATGGAGGATGGAAGGAGAATTGTAGACTCATGATGGAATGGACACTGTTTGTTACACAAGTGAATTAGGTTCCAAGATTGAGACTTGGACTCATAAACACAATCTTGTGTATGTGGACAATGACATTGACACTTTACTGAAATGAAAAGAGTACTATCATTGCATTAAGAAAGGAAGCAAGTACAATGCTTTATAGGAAAGTAGGAAACTGCAGTAGGCACTATTGTGCATATGGGATAAGTTAGCCTGCATATCCTTGACCCTGAGATTCCATACAAAGAGGCTGTTTGAGTGTGATTGCTGATTCTCAACACCTTGCAATCTAGTACTTGGCGAGCCACGTCTCCATGGAGGCATGGTGCAACATACAAAAGCGATTCACCTTCTCTTCCATTGAGGCATCCATTCTTTTTCTACCCCATTTCCAACCACCACATCTCCAATCAGTCTATCATCGTTCTTTAGCGTCCATAGCATTTTATTGTCTAGTTTCACCGTTAGTAGCCATTGTGAAATATGCACTAACGCCTTTGACACCAACCAACCTTCGACCATGCTACCTTCTGGCTGAGCTCATTGTCGCACAAAGCCTTTCAGGGTTTTCATGAAGCGCTCCAAGAAGAACATCCATCGCGTATGGACAGGTCCAGTAATCTCCACTTCGTCCACAAGATGCACAAGAAGGTGGATTTGTATCGTGAGCATATTAGTGGGAAGGTATTTCTCAAAGAGACAGACCATCTCCACTGCTCCCCGCCTCGCGGATTCAATAGAGAACGTCTTAATCTCTTTCTGTGAGATCCATTACACCAAAGTCGACAACTTGTATGGCCCCGCGAATTTCTGGAGTAAGGCATCCTGCGATCGCGATCGGTAGGACAAACTGCCACAAATGAGAAAGCATTATGAATAATGGCCACTTTCCAAATTGCAAAATGCCCACGCTAATTGCAATCCATTCGTAGCACAAACCTGACATATCTTATGCCAATCATGGGATTTTAGCCCCAAAAATTGGTCGTCTTTAGAAAATGTGGACCTGAGAGAACGCATCATACCCGTCGGAGTGCGGATAGACTCGATTACTTGCTTTACAATGCACTCTTCTTTAGTGGACAAAACCCAAGGAGCACGAGGAAGCTGCACGTGACCATCAGCACTCGACTGCGGCCAAAGCGCCTCCATCTTACCTACCTCCTTCAAATCCATTCGTGCCCCTATAGTGTCTCTCTTTCCTGTGATGTGGTCCCATAGCAAGCTGCCCACATTCTTGAAAATATGCATGGGATCCAACAAGTGGTTGACCTGTAAGTGGGTCCAATATGGCAACTCATAGAAAACTGAGAACCATCTCATTCCATTTGGATGTGATTCCACATTGACCTTTTTCAGCTCATACCAGCTTGCGGTGTTCATACGTGTTGGAGGTCGTCCAAGGAAACCTTCCCTGAGTTCATGATCCTCCGGCAAGAAAGCGGCGTGTCCTTGATATACCATCTTCTTCATGGTTCGTGACATTCGGGAGTCTAACCGTGGCCCACACAATGGACATGCATGATAACCTGAGGTAACCAGACCTGTTCTGACACCATGACCTAGTGAATACTTGATTGAATGAGATAAAATATAGATATTACCAGCGAGAATGGAGGCCTGCTCACCTGAGCACTCTCCCAATCCCGGAAAGTCATGCATCGTCCACATGAGAATGGCTCGAATGTTGGCTGACCGCCGACCATCGCACCTACTCATATCTTGCACAGTGACCCCCTCCTCTCACAAAATCTTAAGCTCATCGACTAATGGACGAAGATACACGTCCATATTTTTTTACTTTGTAGCAGCCTGGGATGAACAAGCTAAGGATGAGATGTCCTTTCTTTGTAGAAAGCCATGGAGGGATGTTGTAGTTGACAAGGACTATAGGCCACACACTGTAAGAAGTTGAGCGCAGTCCGAATGGGTTCACACCATCCATTACGAGATCGAGCCGAAGATTCCTTGGCTCTCGGGCAAAGCCTAGGAAGGTAGAGTCAATGTGGCTCCATGCGTGCGAATCCGTTGAACTCCATCCGGGGACCTATTCTGCACATGCCACATTGTCAAGCTTGCCATGCCGGACGTATGAAACATGTGGTTTGTGCGGGAGATGAGCGAAAAGTGTCTGAGAACTTTTTGAGGGATGGTTTACCCTTGCAAGTCCTGTCGATACCTGTGAGCACCACACTTTGGACATGTCTCCATAGTCTCGTATTCTTCTCAAAACAGTATGCAATCGTTGATACATGCATGGATGTTATTGTAGTCCATGCCAAGCTTCCGTAAGACATGTCATGCATCATCACGAGAATCAGGCATTGTATTTGCAGGTGGTAATATATGATATTTTAATAACCTGAAAAAAATCATAAAACACCTTGAAAAAGCACAAATGTTTGTAATAATAGTGTCAAAAATAATAATCAATGAAGCCTATGTGCAAGGTACTTGAATAACTTGGTCACACTCGTATTGCTCCACCCGTATTTTGCTTGCACACTTAAGAGTGCAAGCAATGTCTTCAACCGAGATACTCGGCACCCATCATATAATGGTATGGATGCTTCCTCTCTAAGCGGATCAGATGTCTCGACATCCATGGGAATCAATGCATCGATCATTGCCTCCATCTCAGGCTCCAAGATTGTAGGTAGGTCTGGAAGGTTGTCTGTCTCCTCTGGCATTGATGGTATAGATTGGCCTTGCGAGTGGTGGATTGGATCCTGCACTCCATCCATCGCATGCCCACAAACTCTTCTAATTGGCCGCAAAGGGTACACTCCCCCTTGGGATGAGACATCACCTCCCTGGATAGAAAATTTGCCAACAAGACCCAATCTTATTGTGTATGGTTTTCAATTAGCTTGCGAGTACAATGCATGATTAATATTATCTTCAAATTACCATTTGCTAAAAATCCGCAATCGCCTGATCAATGATCTCAGATTGAAACTCGCCAAATCGTCGTACCTATTCTATAGACAATCGGCGTTTTCGTCTAATTGCCAACTTGCATTGAGAGCAAGGACATGGGACACGCTGATTAAGATACGCCTCACGATCTTGAACAATAAGACATTCTTCGTTTTCCATCTTATCTACATTACAACAAACGAGGCTCAAATGGATAGCTTTATGGAGATGTATGTCAAGTTGCAAGTTGACCATAAGCTCTTGCTTGAGAGGTTTTAGCCTCTGCAAGAGCTTGAGAAGCAAATTTTGTAAAACATTGAGGTTGATATTGATGCATCCATGGTGTTGAAATCTAAACTTTAAGATATAAAAAATGCTTTACTAATTGATGTAAAGAATGCATTGGACATAGTAGTTGAGAGATCTATTGATGATATATCTCAGCCATATACCATGCTCAAGGATTTGTTTGTCCCGGTAGATAATTATTCATTATTACCACACAAAAAAAAAGCATTGATTCATAAGGTTCATGAGTCGAAGACTAAATGTTTGGACTTGACTAAAAGATTGGATAATGCCTTAGATGCTAAAAGGAAAAGTGATGAATATGTTACTTCATCATTGCAACAAAAAGATTGGTGACAAGGATGCTATGATTAACGAAGTTCTTCACGAGGTGAATATAGAGTTGAAGGGGATGGAACACGATTCTTCTTTGGGATTTAATGGTGATCAGTCAATTATTGAGGTGTCTTCTTGTACCTAGCTACGGTCTCTAGGTTATGTACTTTGAGTATCTTAGAGGGGCTCTACTAGGATTACTTATACAAATGCACTAGAGGGCTTTGAGTATAAGTAATCCATTTATGAGCATCATTGAGGATCTCTTAGTCTAATAATAAATCAGTCTCAACAAAAAGCATCTTAGATATGTGGTTTTTTTGTCCTAGGTCCATGTATAAAAATTAATGCCATCTATGAAATTTATCAACTATAGTAATAAAATTTGTTTCAATCAATTCTACTCATAGTCATAACATTTGAAGAAAATATCCTATGCTCAATTTAAGGGATTCTTCTTCTATAGCAATACTTTTGGGTTCATTTTGATGAAGTACCATAATGACCATTAGCTAGGGTATCATTTTCTTTTAGTCCTTCCGTTGACTAGTTGGCATGATTTCTAATTTGTTATGCCTATAAAGTTAATACAAAAACAATGAATTATGCATATCACAATTAGATCCCCTACTTGGACATTATGAAGGATATGACCAATTTTAAGCCATCTTAAAGAGTCACCAATGTACGTGGCCCATGGCAAAGCACATTGCATACCATTATCGATAAGCCTATTATCGTGCATCTTAAATCTCCTAATTAGACTTTATAAAGTGTATGACTAATTTTTAGCCCTCTTAAGGAGTCGATGTAATGGTACCCATAAAAAAAGCAAAGTGCATACCAATACCATAATCATGGATATGTTATCGTTCCAATATATACACACACACGTGGACTACATCTTGAGTAGACAAAAGCTATCCATTTGAGTAGACATACATCTCCATAAAGCTATCCATTTGAGTATACATCTCTTTCTCTTTCTCTCCCTCTCTCTCCCTCTCCCTTTCTTTCTCTCGCATTTCCTCTCTCTCTTACAATATATCCTAACACTCCCCAAAAGCAAAAGGGAGAGGGAGGGAGAGGGCATGCACTCTCCCTCCCTCTCCCTCTCCCTCTCCCTCTCTTTCTCTTTCTCTTTCTCTCTCATTTCCTCCCCCTCCCTCTCCCTCTCCCTCTCCCTCTCTTTCTCTTTCTCTCCCTCTCTTTCTCTTTTTCTCCCTCTCTTTCTCTCTTTCTCTCTCATTTCCTCTCCTAAACAAGCAAAAAAGAAAGTGATTTAAACCTTAAACAAGCAAAAGGGAGAGGGAGAGAGAGAATGCACTCTCCCTCCCTCTCCCTCCCTCTCCCTCTCCCTCTCTCTCTCTCTCTTATTTCCTCTCCTAAACAAGCAAAAGAGAAAGTGATTTAAACCTTAAACAAGCAAAAGGGAGAGGGAGAGAGAGAATGCACTCTCCCTCCCTCTCCCTCTCCCTCTCCCTCTCCCTCTCCCTCTCCCTCTCCCTCTCCCTCTCCCTCTCTTTCTCTTTCTCTCCCTCTCTCATTTCCTCCCCCTTCCTCTCCCTCTCCCTCTCTTTCTCTTTCTCTCCCTCTCTCTCCCTCTCCCTCTCTTTCTCTCTCATTTCCGCAAAAGAGAAAGTGATTTAAACCTTAAACAAGCAAAAGAAGGAGAGAGGGAGACTCACCGATGAGATATGGCGAGTGTGGGGCGGCTCCTCTTTGCGATGAAGGCTTCTCCTCTCCTTCGCGAACAACAGCGGCGGCGGCGGCGGCAAGTCTTCTTCCTCTCCTTCTCTCACGATGGTCGCTCTCTCCCTCGCTCTCGCTCTCAAAACACAAAACGTGAAAACGCGAAATAAAGCCGCGCTCGGTTTCGGCCCGCTTTTTTCCCTGTGGACTGTCGCTATTTGCGTCGCAAATAGCGACGCGGATACCCGCCGTCACTAATCGCCATTGCTACCAGCTCAAATCCTTGTAGTGACAAGTAAAAGAGAAAGAGAAAACACAAAAACAAAGCAAGAATGAACACTGCACTCAATCACCATAAAGGCTCGAAGATGGATTCGGTGGCTCCTCTTTGCAACGACGGCTCTCGCCCTCCGTGCACTTCCTCCTCTTATTCGCGAACGGCAGTAGTGGCGGTGAGAAGATTTCCTTTTCCCTCTTTCTCTCTTTCTCTCCCTCTCCCTCTCAAATGCAATATGTTCACTCTCCCTTTCGCTTTCTCTTTCGTGTTTGCACGCAAAATAACGCACTCGGATTTTGGCCTGCGTTTTTTTTGTCTTAGCACCGTCGCTATTTGCATCGCTATTAGCGTCGCATTTGTGATGCTAATAGCAATGCAAATAGCGACACCGCTATTTTGTGTCGGAAAGCGCCGTCGCTATACCTCCATATCCTTGTAGTAAAAGAGGAAGAAAATATTGGAACAAGCACAAACAAGGCTAAGGGCATGACCCCTAGCAATCCCAGAAGCTTCCATCCCAAAAAAATAATGCTTTCCTATCAATTGGAACATGGAACTCGCAATGTGGGAATAGTGGGAAATTAGGTGCAAGCCCTTTGAATTTACTTTTCGATACCCACCCACATTGAACCGACTATATATCCCCTAAAGTGGTGGAGGAGGTGATAAGCATGGGTAGAAGGCTTGGAGATTTGCGGAGTGCAAAAAGAGAGAAGAATCCAACACTGTGGGGGATAAAGGCACAGGACTATTGGGAAGACAAAGTTATGGAGGTGCCCAAGACCATGAAGGGGTATAAGTCACAGCCAAAGTGGAGGCGGAGAATTTGGGATGGGAACATAGATGCATGGATGCCATTCTGTAGCACCCTACCCTACGAGAGAAACGACCTAACATACATTCCGTATCCAAGAAAAGGGTAGGAGTGGACTTTAACTTCGACATCCGTGGTCGTTATGATTTCCCTAAAATCTATAATGTAAATGCTACTAAGCCAGAGGAAGCCCTTACATTCTCCAAAAATGACCTAGGGCTCTCCATCTCCCAGTTCCTTAGTGAATTCTCTTCTTGCCCCGATCCTACTTTCATCACAACCTATAACTACCTTAGGCTACTTAGAGTTTTACTTAAGCAAGAGCCTACCTCCCATGAATACCGCCCATGACCCCTGTTTTTTAATTTGAATGCCGGCATAGATAGTTGCATGATGGCCATGCTCATGATGAGAGCCACCCTCATTCCATCTTTTTGCATGGTCCTACTAGAGGACATGAACGACATCCGATTTACTAGATGTAGGCATCCATTTTTGTCAACAATCCCTCTAAATGTATGTATGAATCTAAAGGACTACATGTAGAGCAAGAACTTCCTTAATAAGTCCCTTAAGCCCCCAAGCTCTTCCTCCCATGACCAGGAACACGAGGACTAGTTTCTCGTGTACATTTTAAACAAACAAACAAAAAGAGAAAAAGAAAATAAAAAGGAAACAAGAAAAATAAAAAGAAAAAGAAAAGAGAAAAAAGGAAAAGATAGGAGTAAAGAAAGAAAAGAAAACCAAGTAGAAAGAAGGATGACACATCTCACTTGATGAGTGCCACAATCACTGCACCTAGGGGTTCTCAAGTTAGGTGCATCCGATGGCCTTGACCAGTCAACTCTATCCCTAACCCCCTAGCCCTTTTGCCCCCCACTTCATGCTTAGGGCACATCAAGGGCATGACACACCTAGGGAGGCCATACTCGCCTATGGTTAGACATGTCTCCCTAAGCTACACCTACCACACTTTCCCCTATGCATGAGCTAGGTCTTCAAGTGTGGGACAACACTTCGGGCTTGATTGCAATTCAACCTAGCTCCCACTTCCACTGGCATAGACACAATTACACATGTAAGGTAGGCACATCCACCAATTAGTACACTCTCTTTTCTTTTTTAGTTGAATCCAATAACTCATGTCTAACCACTGACATTGGAGGCCCCCATCACTCACACAACATACCCTTGGTCTCCACAATCTTAATCATTTCGACACGCTCCTCTCCCATATCCAATCCCCATAAGAAACCCATCATCAAACCATCATCGACTCACATGACTACCCTTCAATCACCGAGCCCTCATCAACAAAGTCCTGCAAGTGCCATGGGACTGGCACTCGACTAGGAGGGAGGTAATGTTAACCCTAGTACAAGACAGAGAAAAAAGAAGCGAAAGAAAATTCAAGAAAATTTAAAAATATGGAGCAAAGTAGAAAAGGTGACCCAACAGAAGGATAAAAGGATAAAAGGCTAAAAGCGCAAGGGTAACCTTAAAAGTTGAGGCAAAGGAAAAGGCACGTTTTAAAATGTAAAGGTGCCCCCAATTTTTTGTAGACGAACACCAAGCTCCCTCCTAAGCAAGTTGTAAAGAGTAAACGGGCATGGGTAAGGCATAATGTAAATAGAAGGGAGTAGGAAAAGATGACCTTGGCAAGATGGCCCTGGTTATGCAAAAAAGGTATGGATGCCCAAAGGGATAAGGGCATAATAGAGAAGCTCATTCTTGGTGTGTGGCAAAAGTGGCTTTCTTCTTCTTCTTATTTTCTCTTCTTCTTCTTGCTTGCTTGTGCTTGTGCTTGAGAGAGGGAGTATGAGAGTGTGAGGGAGTGAGTGTGTGAGGGTGAGGGACCGTGGGGGAGAAGCTCTCCATTTTCTCCTCTCCTCTCTTGTCTCACACACACGATTATGGAGCATGGAGCTTGAAGGTGGAGGATTGAGGTTGCTTGAGCTTGCATCTTGAATTGTGGAGCTACAGGTGTGCTCGAGAGATGAGGGTACTCGATCGTAGGCTTGAGAGCGCTCACGGCTATGTGAGAGGTAGCCATTAGCATTCATGAGAAAAGAATTGCAAAAAGAAATGAATTATTATTATAAATTCTCTTCTTCACAATGCAATAAGGAAATGTTCTTGCATGTGATGGGGGTATTACAAGAATAAGGGAAGTGAGATAATAAAGATACCTTGGTTGTGCGAGTGTAACATATTAGTCTATGCTATTCTTGTGGGCTTTCTCAATTATAAAATGCAAAATCTTATCAAGAAAATATGTGTTTTATGCATACACTCTGACTTTGAAAAGTCATAAATGCATGTATCAATCACATAGTCATATAGTCAGTGATCAATTTATAAAATCAAAATGTATTAAATTTAATCTTGGCCACATGAAGCCCTGAAAAATTAACCCAAAAAAGTTAAAAATTCCATGCACGTGTGAACTCGGCCTTGTGAGGGGGAAATTTTTCAAAGGTTGAAAAAAACTTATAAAAGAATATTGGAAAGAAGAAAGGAAAAAGAAGAAGGAAAGGAGGGGCATCAAACTCACATCCCCTCCTCTCCCCTTAGTTCACATGTTGCATACTCCCCCCTCCCATAGTTTTTTAAAATCACCCCCATTTTTCAAATGAAGATATTCTACCACCTCCCTCCCTCCTCCTCCCCGCCCCCCCCCCCCCCCCCCCCCCCCCGCCCCCCGGCTTTTTTTTTGACTCTTGGAATTCTCTTTCCCCCCTTCCCCTTATTCCCAAAAAAAAAACAAAAGAGAAGAATGAAAAATAGCTTTCTTAAACATAAAAGAAGTAAGAGAGAGAGAGAGGATTAGACCTCTTTTGCCCTCCACCATCTGATGCATCCCTCCCCCTACATTTTCAAATAATATAACATCAAAGAATCCCCCTCCCTTTTTTTGTATCAAATTCCTTGGAATGAAAAAAGGAAATTTACCTTCTCATTGACAACTCACTTCTCCCTCCCCCCCTTTCTTTATTTTCAATTTCCTTGGAACAAAAAAAAAAGGAAAATTACCTTCTCATTGACAACTCACTTGCCTCCCCCCACTCCCCTTCAAAAATCTAGATAAGGATACATGGAGACCTTGGGAGAATAGGAAGAGGTAATTCAAAAATCAAACTCTTTATGGAGATGATAAATACTGAACATAGAACATATCTTCTCCCCTCTTCCCCCACTAAGTGATAACTTAAATCACGTGACATGCAAGAATCTCTCCCTCTCTTCTCTCAAATCTATACATAGAAGACCAAAAATAAAAGGAGGACGAAGTGAAGCGAGGGCACAACCATATTGAGAGAGTAAAGGTTGAGAAAAATAGAAAACAAGTAGAGAGTGAGTGAGTTAGTAAGAGTAAGTGATGCCAAGAAGCATATTTCACGGTGGATTCCGTAAAACTATTTATTTATCAAGGCTCGTACATAAGGTGGATTCCTTGTGTGAGAAGCTAACGGGGGCGCCTATCCTTTTCGGGTGTTAGATTAATTTAATGTGCACGTGGGTGATTCCATAGCGGGTGATTTCGTAAAATACATATTAAATTAATGGCTGTTTACGAGTTTAGAGTGTGCATTCGAATTAAATTAAGGTTAGGACAAAGTTCCAACCTCTTTAGTTATTTCGTAGATGAAGACTGCTTGGTTTTCACTTTTGTTGGGTTTTATTTAATTATTTTCTAACAATTGTGAATGCTTCAATTGATGTGTAGAGCAAGCGGCGATGGCGTTGGGTAGCACCGAGCGATGGCATGAATGCAGATGCGTAGAAGAATTACTATTTTTGATAGGTGTATGTCTTATCACTATAAAGACATGGTGCCAATATTTATTTAAACATGCTTATTTATTAAAGTGCTTGACAAAATATTTATTATCTTGTATGCGCATAGGTGCTCAGTTAAATATTTCATTATTTGATATTTATATTTGGGCACAGCTTGAACGCCATACTTTATATTTGGGCAAATGCAAACACAAAAGTAAAATTATGCTATTTGTAAAGTGGGCTATTTTTTAGCTTGAAGATAAATAAATCTATAAATACATGCCTTGTGAAGTGCTCACACTAGGCATGGGGGGAGATTGCACCCAATTTGTATTTTTGTCTCATGTCGTGTAAATTTGCTTTTGCTTTTGTACTTGAAATTATGAAGGTTTGTAGAGTTCTTTGCTCTTGGGGACCTTCCGGCATTCGCTACGCACGCGTACAACATCCGATCTGCACATCGGTGGTATCATAGTGAAGCTGAGATCAAGAGCTTACAATCGCTTGCCATCTCTAGCGAAGATGTAGCTCTTTGAACAAATGGGCTCTACATGCTATCTCGCGATGAACTGACAACACAAGCGTGTTCTTGGGGGTGAAGAATCCCCTGCTATAACTTCTGATTGTGAAGGACCTCTTGCAACAGGTGGAGGACCACTCAAGAAGTCCCTTTACAAGTCTCTTTTCTCACAAAGAGAAGCATGAAAAAGAGTGTATAAAGTTTGAGTTACTATGAGCTTGATAAGCTTGATAAGCTTGATGAGCTTGAAGTTCTAGTAAGCCCCTGTTCCCACCTGCAACTTGGCTGAACGAATTTACAACAAGTAGGCTGTCATGCGCAATCTATGCGGAAGACTATTTTGCTTGGAAGAAGACTGTTTTCAATTGCCATACCCAAATAAACAAAGCAAGTTCGTGGTGATCTTAGGACAAGCGATGGATCTTCAATCAAAACCAGGATGTCGAATCATAATATGGACAATTTTATGGGTAAAGGCAATTTGCCAAAGCCGACTATGGAACAGAAATTGGATCTAATCATGATGCAGCTTCAAGAGGAGTAAAGGACACGCCAAAACTTGTAAGCACAATGGGTACACTTCAACAATCCACTGTCAAGCAAGAAGGAGTGCAACCTGAGGATGTCATTCGACATACTATTGATGCGACGCTCGATGCACAGGCTCTTAGGAAAGAGGCCAAGATAAGTAAAAGAAATTTTAAATTCTGCACTTTTAATGGGCAATATGATGGAAAAATTGTTATTGCTTTCATTAGTCAATTTGATGACTATTTTCATGAGAGCAATATGCTGAAAAAGATAAACTTAAATGCGTCACTAACCATCTAACAGACATAGCATCATTATGGCGGACTAATGTCTGCAAGAATGTTGATTGTCCCTCCACTTGGGAAGCCTTTTAAAAGAATTTTTTGCAGAATTTCCTTCCACCTCAATTCCATGAGAAAGCTATCAAACAGTGGGATCTCCTACAACAAAGAGATCGTGAATCCATCCCGCAATACACTGAGCATTTCTGGAGTGCCTTACTTCAACTTTGAATGCTTGAAGATGTTTCTGAGGCGACCCACAAGCGCAAATACATGTCTGGTTTGCTTGGTCACTTCTATGCATAAGTGAATATGTTCAAACCAAAGACTTTGGAGGATGCAATTTCTTTAGCGCATGATGCGGAGTATAAAATTTGTGGACGAGAAAAGCGACCGCAACAATTTTCGGTTAATCGTAATTTTGGTACAAAGCAATTCAATTCTAACTTTCGAAAATTCAATCAAAATCGCTTTGCTCCTTCTTCTTTCCCTAAAAAGATGGAGGCAATTGTTTATTCTGATGGTATTTGCATTGATCCTAAAAAGATAGAGGCAAATTTGAATCAGTCAATCCCTAAAAATGTGCATGAGTTACGTTCTTTCTTATGCCTTGCCAGCTTTTATAGAAAATTTGTAAGAAATTTTTCATTGCTTGCATTACCTTTGACGAAATTGTTAAAGAAAGGTGTTGTGTATCGTTGGTCTAACAACCAGCAAAAGTCTTTTGATTTGTTGAAACATGCTTTAACACATGCACCTATCTTGCAATTACCTGATTTTAGTCGACCATTCTTCCTAATAGTCACTGATGCTAGCGGATCAAGAATAGAAGCTGTCCTCATGCAAGATTCACATTCCATAGCCTATTCTGGTTGCAAACTTAAACCTATTGAGTTGAAGTATTCCACCTATGATAAATAATTGTTAGCTGTAGTTCAAGCCTTACGTCAATGGAAACATTATCTGATGGGATCCAAATTTATGATTAAAACTTACCAACAAAGTATCAAACATCTCCTTAGTCAGCCACAAATTTTTGACCACCATATTAAATGGGCTGCTTTCATTCAAACTTTTCATCCACTTATACAATATCAGCCAAGAAGAGAAAATGTTGTTGCTGATGCATTGAATAGGAGACCAAGTATCCATAATATGTCCATTCTATCCTTTGATTCCCTTACTCCTATGAAGGATACCTATGACCATGACCCGAGTTTTCAAAGTTGATTGGAACAAATTAGTTGCTAATAATTGGATTCCAATTGATTTTTTGTCTTATTCTGATGGATTTATGTTTTATGAGAAAAGATTATATGTCACTGTTCAATTTAGATATTTGTGTTGCACAAAATTGATTGTCCTCCATATCAAGGTCATAATGGTATTACTTCCACCTTAAAAACATTGGTTGAAGATTTTTACTAGTTGCAAATGGAATCTGATGTCTCTAACTTTGTTTCTGAGTGTTCAATTTGCAAAAGAGTCAAGTGACACCTTGGTAAGCAATATGGTTTGCTGATGCCTTTACCAATTCCTGACCATCCATGGAAATATATTTCAATGGATTTTATAACTGGTTTGCCTAACACACAAGCTAATCATGACATGATTTGGACTATAGTAGATCAATTTAGTAAACAAGCATATTTTCTACCATGCAAGAAAACATTAACTGCATCTCAAGCTGCACAACTGTTTTTGAAGACTGTTTTCACTCATCATGGTTTGCCAAAAGTTATTATTTCTAATCGTGATTTGAGATTTTGTAATAATTTTTGGACTACTTTGTTTGCTAATTTGGGTACTAAGATTGATTTCTCATCTGCATTCCAACCTGAAACCAATGGGCAAACTGAAGCTACTAATAGTACAATTCTAGATCTTTTGCGTGCATACACAATTTCAAAACCATAAACATGGGACATGCATTTGCATCTACTTCAATTTGCATACAATAATACACCACACACAACTACTCATAAAGCACTCTTTGAAATCATGTATAGACATAGATTGCCTACACTTGTGACATCATTGTCGAATAAAGTTAAAGTTGCTGATGATATTGCCAATACGCATGCTACTATTTTTGCTCAAGTTAAAGATATGATTGCGAAAGCCCAGCAATCATACATTAAACAAGATAATAAGAAAAGGCATGCCATGAGTTTCAATGTTAGTGATTATGTTTGGTTACGCATTGAAAAGAGAAGATTGAAAAGTGTTGAGAAACACCTTGTTATTAAACTAGTACTTAGGTTTTATGGACCTTTCAAAATAATTCACAAGATCAATGACAATGCATTTAAATTAGAACTACCCAAACATTGGAAGATCCATAATACTTTTCATATCAGTTTGTTACGACCTTTTAGAGGCCAATTACCTGTCCACCCTCTCTATGAAAACCCTTCTTTGTTGGAAGAAGAAACTGAAATCCTTGAATATGAAACTATTCTAGACATTGACTTTATGACCATTAGAACTAGCCGCAGATATTCTAGGTATTTGATTAAGTTTAAAAATCATCTTGTTGAAGAGGCCCAATGGATACACACCCGCGATCTAAGTGCTTACCCTTCACTACTGGCTCCACATTGAGCTAATAGCAATTGAGGACAATTGCTATCCCACACTGGGGATATGATGCCAGGAGGCATATTTCATGGTGGATTTTTTCAAACTATTTATTTGCTAGGGCTCATACACAAGGTGGATTCCTTGTGCAAGAAGCTGACGGGGACGCCTGTCCTTTTCTGGTGTCAGATTAATTTAATGTGCACGTGGGTGATTCCATAGCGGGTGATTCTATAAAATCTATATTAAATTAATGGAGTTTACGAGTTTAGAGTACGCACTCGAGTTAAATTGAGGTTAGAATAGAGTTTCAATCTATTTAATTATTTTGTAGCTGAAGATTGCTAGGTATTCACTTTTATTGGATTTTATTTAAGTATTTTCTAACAATTGTGAATGCTTTAGTTGATGTATAGAGCAAGTGGAGGTGGTGTTGGGTAGCACTGGGCAATGGCGTGAATCCAAATGCCTAGAAGAATGACTATTTTTGATGGGTGCGTGCCTTATCACTAAAGGCATGGCGCCAATATTTATTTAAGCACACTTATTTACTAAAGTGCTTGACAAAACATTTATTATCTTGTATGCGCATAGGCGCTCGGTTAAATATTTAATTATTTGATATTTGTATTTGGGCACAGTCCAACTTTTGGACGCCCAAACGCCTTACTTTATATTTGGGCAAACACAAACACAAAAGCAAAACCATCTATCCGATTTGCGCACCAAGAAGTGATCGTGAGAAGAGAGAACTCACTCGGCGAGGAGCTTACATCCTACTCCAAGAGAAAGTGATGGAAACCCCTTCTCTTTTGTAATCCTTCATCCCTATCCAATAATGGCACCACATAAGAGGCTTAACACAGTGGTGCCATCCAATGTGGTAGGGCGATCCAACATGGCGGACCCATTGTCAACAACCAACAATTTACCCACCAATGCAATCAAGAGTACCAACTCTTTGAACACACAAAACCAAGTATTTCCCTTATATAAATTTGCACAATGCATAATGATAAGAGTTAATTTATATCCAACAGATGTTGAAAAATTTCTCTTTTAAAAATAGGTGTTAACATAAGAATTTAATAGTCAAAAAATCAATATGTATTGAACCTTGATTGGAAATGTTAGCTTAATCTAGTTATAGGAAACGATGCCTTCTCTTTAGGTAATCTCTTAATCTTTGAATCTAAAGTGAAGTAGAATTAAGTAATCTATGAAAGAAATGATGCATTTATATTTATTGTCTCTAATTTATTAAAGGTGCAATGGAATATCTCATGATTCTCACCTACACATTATAAAAGACCATTAGCATCCAATTAGACTAGGTGCCCACAACCAATCTAGGATGTGCATATGTTGCCAAATAAACAAATATTTAAAAGTAGAATGTTTGAATCGAAAGAATAAAAATGGGACATGATCTAAACACCCACACATAGTATTAAATTGACTATGTAACTTTTTGCAAAAGATCTAATAGTCGTAAGTTCTCATTATGTTAATATGTTTTGATTATAGCGTATAGTAGGTGGTCTGAAAAACCCTAGTTCTTAATAACTAAATACCTAGGGACCTATGCTAAAACTCGAGTGTATATCCATTTCCGATGTCATAGATGTTGAGAAGATAGAATCTTATCAGTACCTAGGTTTCCCAGTAATTCCTTACAATTACCTTAAGACCATCAGTCTAAGATCAAGGTAAACATGGGAGACTAAAACCTACACATAAATAAATAAATCTAAGTTATGCATAGTAGGGAACTTAGTTGTCTTATTAAAATTTAAAAAACAATATTAGGATTAAGATTAATGATGATGGAGTATACCTATCACAATTACCACAATAAGTAGCAGGTTCTTTAGGACACAAATTCATTTTTTCTCATTAAAAGATTAGTACTATGTTTCAACACTATTAAGATAATATAACAAGTTAAAGGCATTTTTTTGGAAAGGACTAGTTGGTATTTTACTTGAGAAAAACTTGATTGTGAATTATTACCATAATTTGATCAAGGTGAATGTATGCCCAAATGATGGGCTGTTTTAATCAACATTGTACCTCCCCTAGGCCAACCCCCCTTCCAATTGGTGTATGGTACAAAAGTTGCCTTTCTTGTTGAGCTTGAAATGCCTTCTTTGTAAGGGTGGCTATTAAGGAGTGCTCAGGAGATGGCGAATCATTGCAATGCTACCTCGTGCACTTGGAATGATTTGATGAGATCTAATAGATGGCCCTACGTTGCACGGAAGCTATGTAGGCCCATCCCAAAGCTTACCATAACAACTTTATCAAGCACAAAGAATTCAAGAAAGGTGATCTTGTTGTCGCATATGTGGCGTGCTTTGGAAAGTTTCTAGGTAAGCTCCAATAGTGTTGGATGAGCCATTATTATAAGGTACTTGATGTTAATCCTAACTGCTCTATTCAAGTGCAAGTCGTCGATGCCTTTGATGATCCTTTTCTAATTAGCGGGTATTGCCTAGAGAAGTACTTCCATCCTTGGGGATCATGACAATCACCATGGCTAGTTCCTCTTCCCCTTAGGCATCACTTACTATTGCTTTCCATGCTGTTGACGATAATTGTCCTTCTCATTTTGATGAATAGCACATTTCTTATATTCCCTCTGCTCTAGCCCCTGTAATTACTCCGCTATTTTCTCCCTCAGTCTTGTTGACATGGCAGAGATGGTTCTGACAAAGGATATTCATGGTTTTATTTTTTAAAGAAAAAGAAAAAGAACTGTCATGGAAGAAAATGAAAGAAAACTCCTTGTTCTAATAAGTATCGCTCTGAGAAAATGAGATAGCATCCTTAGGTGGGAAGCTAGCTATGGAAAAGGAGGTGATACCTTGCAATCTAACCAAACTAGTTGAATGATCTCTTTGTCCTTCCGATATGCAGTTCAAAAGTTGCCTCCCTTGGTATGATATGTCTTGTGACACCACAAAATGTTTGACTTCTACAATAGATGGAAGGTTTTACGCTAACACAAGTTTCTAATCTCTTGGTGATATCCCTAGGTATGCCTCTGCATTAGTAGACAATGTTTAACATCATCGACAAGCCAATCTTCTCATCGGCAACCACTAAGTGACGTGAGCTTTCATCCTAATAGAATGGAGATGTGAGTATGAGATACCCTTTGTATTTATCAAAAGAGCATGAGACAGAGGGTGGGGCAAGTGACTAGTCTTTGTCTTTCAAATCCTAATGAGAAGTGAGATGTGTAAATGGAGTGTTGCATGCACGAGTTGGGCCTCTCAATGCACATAGCACAATCTATTCTATGCTTAGTACTATAAGCCTCCTTGGCCTTCTGTTTTTCGCATTGTATACTGGCATAAGGTGGATGCGCAATTGCATCATCAATTGCACACAAGGTATATGAACTTTGCTTGGAATACATTAGTGGGTGTTAGGATATGAGTTGCCCTCTTATATCTATTAGCAAAGCTTGAGATGGGGGGGGGGGGGGGGGGTCTGAGCGTGGGTGATCTTCCGTTCAATCAACGGAGAGTTGAGAATTGAGAGATACTATGAAAAATGGAGATAGGTACATTCTTGTTTTCTTATGCACACACAAGACGGGACTTTGCCACGGGACTTTGCCAAAACACAGCCACAATACAATACCTCCGTTCTATGCACTATTCTATAATGCTCCATAGCCTTTATTCTCACACTTATGCTAGCTAGGTTGGGATGCATTGATGTACCATCAATTGTGCATTCTAGCATTTTTCTAAACCCTCCCTCCTGTCCAATTCTAAACTGAGTGTAAGCTATGGGGTCTATTCATTAGTCTTCAAGCAATGTGAGCATATGGGGGAAGTGCATGTTCTACCATTTTTACACTAAGTAATTGGTGGGTTTGAGTGCCACATTCTTTGCTAACAATCAAGCATGGCAATCTCCAACAAGAACGCTATGTCACTAGGAGCTGTGCCAAGTGTTTCTAATCCTAGTCTCTATAATCTATATAAGCATGTGCCATATTATTAAGTGTGGTGACGCACAAGTAGGTTGTTTGTTTGTGTCTAGGGCTCTCTATTGATCCTTGTAATCCGGTGTCACATAAGGCCTTAAGTGTGGGGATGCATCCTTGCACATATGTCTTGCACAAACCCATGTGACCGCCCCTTATTCTTCTCAATTGATGATATTTTTTTGAATGCCCCTTGTTGGGATACCTTTCCCACCCACCCATTATAAAATGCCCTATACTCAAGGTTTCGTCTTTGTGCCTTTTGCAATTATTCTCTTTTTCATTTATTCCACTTGAACATACCCTTGCATCACCAAACTTGGATTTTGATGCTACGACCTTGTTTGTCACTTTGAATTGGATTTTTATAAACAAGTCCTTGTTTCGAGGAGTCATGGATTATCCGCTATTAATTTTTGAATGTTTTTATGCATGTTTAGCTTATTCCCATGAGCACATACCTTTTAGATGCTAGAATCGCATTTGACCGTATAGCTATGTCCTTCACATCAACTTGAATATTTCTCCTTTTTACCTCCCATCATTTTGATATACAATTTGTTCATTATTAATTTTTGAATGTTCTCATGTATTTTTATTTCTCATTTTTGCCATTTTTCCATGTGCATGTGCCTTTTTGACATTGGGTCTACCTTTTGATATGCAAACCCTATTCAATTCTCCTATCCAAACATTTGTTGCACTCCATTTTGACTAACAAATTTTCTGTTATTAATTTTCAATTACTCTTTGCATGTTTTTTGGATGTGTGTTTTCACCTGTTTTCTACGTGAACACACATTTTTGGTGCCAAAATCATAATTTTGGTGCCCCTCTTGTTCCCTCATTATCCTATCCAAGTTTTCTTTTCTTGCACCCACCAACACATTTTTTAAAAACCCACAAAGTTGCAATGACACATCCACATTCCTTCACTATCACCCCCAGCTTAGTCCCCCCCCTTCCCATAGGCAAAGAAAAAAAGATGAAATGCACTCAAGACCCATGAAAACCACCTTCGTCCTCGTTCAACTAGAGGAACACCCCTCATAGGCATGGCTATTCCCATGCAAGTTGTTGTATATTCCTAACATGTCCTTTTTGTCCACTTGTTCATATGTGCCTTTTCCTTTGCAATTGTGTGCGTGGATTTTTGACTATTGTTCATGTATAGGATGCATGCATGTGACTTGATCATGCATAACACTACTGTTTACCTGAAAGCGTGAGCATGGGGTAGTTGCTATCTTTCCCTTAATTCACACGTCTTTTCAAAACATCCATTTTTTATTTTTTTTAAATAATAAACATTTCAAAAATTAAATTAAAAAACAAACTAAAACAAAAAAAACCACACAAATAAGGAGCAAATCAAAACTAACTAACAAAATATAATTTAAAATAGTTCTAAAGTCCATTAAAAGGTCACATTCACAAACCAACAAAAACCCAACCACAAAAATAATATATTTGAGAAAATCCCAAAAAAATAATAAAAATAAAAATAGAAAAAAGAAAAAGAAAACACAAAAAAGGAGAACACATGACAAACAAAACAAACCATGTTGTAGTGTTTGTTTGTTTTTAACGAAATAAAAAAATTAAATACAAAGCACATTAAAAAACCAACACAAACCAAACAAATTCAACAAAAATCCCTATTAAATTTGTTTTAAAAAAAAACTCATAAAATGCAAAACACAATTAAACCACCAATGCCCACTTAAAGCAAAACTCCAACAAAATCCATCTTCCCACTTAAATCAACCATGCTTGGCTTGTTTCTCTTAATTAGCCAAATTTCTTTTGCTTGTCCTTGTGCTTTCTTTTGCCAACACATTTGCCTACCAATTTATGTGTGCTATCAGATCTTGTGGATGTCCAACACCATGTTAGGTTTTCTTATTTTCCTTCTTTCACATGCACTATAACACACTTTTAATTGTAATAAAATCAATCGACCATTGTATCACAAATTAACGGAAAGCACTTCCTAATTTGTAATCAAACTAGACCCGATCGTTAATTTTCTAAAAGGAACCCCACCATTACATGAGCGCATGTCACTATAACCCACATTTAAAATCAACCCCCGTTGTTCATATGTGCACACACATACATGCTCCATATACCCTAAATTGTAATTAAAATTAACCCCCCACCATCACACATACATGGGCTTTTGCACCAAACATAATATAGTTCTAATAATGAAGTGCATTACAGACCCTTGGTCCTTCCATTCTGAGGGGGAAGAGTTATGATATATCTAATTCATTGTGCATTAATGGATAACTAATAATGAATTATTGAATTAGTTCTAACCTAATAAAAAGAATACAATTAGTTCTAACCTAATTCAATAACGAATTATTGAATTAGTTCTCACCTAATAAAAAGAATACAATTAGTCTTTAGCTACCCACTACACTACACATTAAATAAACAAGATGCGCATATGAGAGATGGGGTTACTAGGTCATGCTTGGTCTTATGCATGTGTTCTAATCGGTCTATGAGGCCATGGTCATGGTACACATCGATTCTAATTTGTTTGGTTTGGTGAGAGTTAGATATAGGGTATGTTTGATCTTTTCTTTTCCTTTTTGTGTGATTGATAATGAGGTTTTGATGCATGTCTATATTTCACCAAGCTTTCAGCCACATACGTACATAGATCATGTCGAATTTTTTTTGTAGAATGTGATTTGCTTGGGGGACTGTCTAGTCCAATCCTCTCAGTCATGGTTTCTTTGACTATTTTTTTTCTTTTTTTAGGTCTGCATTTTCTTTTTGCAATCATTTCCCCTATTTTTCCTAGTTTGTGTGTGTGTGAGTTTTTCCTATGCAGTCTAAATGGAAACCCTATTGATGGTAGTGGCCCGTAGTGGTTCAATATGTCCCACTCCCGGTCCATGACTAATCTCTTCTACTTGTCAAGGAGGTTTGTGTGACTTCATTGTTGCCTTTTTAGTTTCCACCTATGGATATTAAGCTCTACTACTCTTTTTTGGCTTCTTATAAATGCCATGTTAAATTAGTCTATGGCCGTGACTTCCATATTTCTTTCACCAATCTCAGCGAGACATTGTTCTTGTCTCACTTTGCTATGCATGTGCCTATTTGCTATCAATTAAGTAGATTGTGGAGGTTCTACATGAGACTTCTATATAGTTGACTCCCATAAGAGTCGTTAGCAGTTTAGGAGTATTAGTGGCATCTCAATTGGTCATTCCTATAGGCCTTGCTTGAGAATATCCACAATGTCGTCAATCCAATTAGGTGTAAGCTCAACCTTAAAAAGCTGAGCTTCTTGGTTAATATGGAACATACGAGCATAAGGGAGTTGATTATAAACTTTGTGGTCATTTTCCCATTGGTTATTCGTGCTCAGTAATGGGCAATGAAGTGATGTTATATTTGCACACAACAATGGAAAATCCAAATTTCAATAGAAGCAAGAGCCGTCTAGCAAAATCGATGAATAAATGAATCTTTTTGTTCTTTTTGAGTACCATAACAATCAATGACACCCAATTGGTATGCTCAATTTTGTAGATGAATCTACTTTTTGTAACTAATTAATCTTTTCTTTGATATGATAGGTGTATCAAGGATTCATAGGATAGGGTATTTGCCTGAGAGACTTTGTATCATCCTTTAGAAAAATTGTGTGGGTGAGAACTTGCAATGGTATATCTTTAAGGATAGAGTACTTCCAAGCAAAAACATCTTGGTATTCCTTTAGCAAGTTAATCAATTGTTTCTCATCCCGCACTAAGGTCCTTAGCAATGTACACATGCTTAATAGCTGCAATGATCACTTCCTTTGCCAATCTCTCAATGGGCTCATTAGATGTTCCTTCATGTTTTGCACCAAGCAACACAATGATCGATCACTCTCTTTAAACTTTGTGAATTGTGGGGGAATGTCTTGTGGTTTTTTCTAAACTTCAAATTTTTGACTCACTATAGTGAGTGTTGTGTTTTAAGTGTTTTTGTCTTGAATGGACTAGAAGTTTGTTTTTAGACTTAGAAAATTAGGTTGGTTGGGAAATTTCTGGCTCGGAATCACTACTTCCATCTGTATCATAGTCAAAACTTGTCTTGGTGTTCTCTTAGACTTTAACTATATTATCTTTGATTATGAATACATAGGGTTTGGACAACGATTGTTGAGCTCATGCCCCATTTGTTCATACTTGAATGCCTTGAGGTATTCAAGCCATTCCAATTGTGAGTTCAATCTCATAATATTCACATCAATGAGCAACTTGTGCCCCGTTTTTTCATACTGGAATGCCTTGAGGTATTCAAGCCATTTCAATTGCGAGTTCAATATCATAATACTTGCATCAATGAGCAACTCTCAGTCCGAGAGAGTTTGGGGTCCATACAGATTTAATCAATGGTCCATACAGATTTAATCAATGGTGCATGTAGATTTGTCCATTTTTAACAATTCTTCAAAGATTGTAAGAGTAGGGTCTTCTCGATTATGAAAACATGGCTATTATTGGTTAAGGATCTTGCATAATGCAAGAGTGTCCATTAGGGTAGGATAGCATGGAAAATTGTGGTTACTGAGTCAAGGGTCATCATAAAGAGCAATACTGAGATTGGCTCTACATAAGGTTCAACCATGAAGGTTGAAGTATCTTGTACATCTTTCTGACTTATGTATTCATAAGCTGATCGATATTCCAACTCTTATGTAAATGACAATTCCAAGATGGCAAGAATGTGCATCTAATCCTGCTCATCTTCAGAGAGGGAATATATCTGGCCAATGGTCAGGAGGTTGGAGGGTCATTAGGATACTCATGTAAGAGTGCAAAGATAGTGTGTAAGTCAACTCATGAGGTTTTGCAAGACTGTGTCTCAAGACTCCATCTCAATGGATATTGCCTCCTTCCTATTTTCTAAAAAGACTAAATTGTTGCCTCCAATCCTCGATGAGATGTGCATTGTGCATCCATGGTTGGCTAAGAAATATGTCATAGTTGAGTTCTTTCATGGCAATAAAGTTAACCTTGAACTATATCCTAGTGATCTTGTTCCCATTGGTTTGATTTTAAACGATTGATCCATTCATCATTGTGGGGCCTTCAATGCTCAATTTCCCAACCTCACTTTTTGCACAAGTTATGGCATGCACATGAATGGGAATGATGTCTTCATCATTGATCATTTCCACTATGAATAGGATCAAGGGAACAAATAGCAATATTGCCTTACTACAACTTGCCTTACATTGTGGACATTCTAGATGTATATGCATGATTCCATATTGAAGAAAACACTAGTCGATATCACTTCCCTTGGACTGCTCTTGTTTTTATGGATACCTCAAGAAAATGTGTCCTAACTACCCACAATTCCAATAGGCAAGGAGATCTCTGTTTTATGCATGCCTCACATGCGGCCTTGGTCTCAACATCATAATGGGTACAGAGTAGTAGTCCATAAGGATCATATGCCCTTCATTGACATAACAAACAAAAATATTTGTGCATTTCTTGTCCTTCGTTGGTTCCTCAATGAAGTGGACAAAGGCATCACTAGGTGGATGCATGACAATTTGCATGAGGGGTCTAGGGATCTTAGAGAGGGACTAATCTTAGCTCATTATGCAACCATTGGAGGGGCCTACAATACTGAGAGTTGGATTTTAGAGCCGATTTTAGAGTGCAAAAGTGGCTTGAGATTCATAAAAGAGGCATTTTGGCAAAAAATCGAACAATCACGAATCAGGGAGCTAGATTTTTCTAGATGCATTTTGACATCAAGAATCCAACGCAAGTGTCCATTTGTTGATTGGAGTCCATTTGACCCCCCATTTAATGGCTGCAAGGTTTGGCATTATGAAGCAGCTAGCTGAGCAAGTGATAGAGGCTAGGGTAATAGATTTCGATGCAAAGAAGTCACCCCCGTCTAGTCGAATTATGAATCCGAGGTCGTTTGCCTCTTTGTCCAAGCAGCCTGAAACCACTTGTGAGATAGTGTGAATGCACGAGAGTAGACTATTTTTTTTGCAAGTTAGAGCTTAAGCTTGATTAAAAGAAGCATGCAATCAAGAAAACATCATGAACCCGGGGGGGGGGGGGGGGGGGGGGGCATTTTTGTGGCAACCTCTCAATCCATTTAAAAATTGATTTTGGTGACTATTGGAATCATCCTCCCCCCTCATGGGCTGAGATGTTGCAATTCTAGGTTCTGATTTGCAAAACATGCAAGATTTGATGCATTGAATGAAAATATAGAAATTTAGTATTTCTCTCTCCTCTTTCTCTTTCGCCATAAATGTCGTTCATATGGGCTGAGAGAATGAGGGGAATGGGTGTCAGTTTGTGTGATGAGATGCGAGGGATGGATCAAGAAAGTATAAAGGAGTTATCAATCGCTATAATAGAGTGTCAACGGCTTCTCATTTTTGAAATACGACGCTTGCGGATTATAGAATAAGGGGTCTTTTATTGAATTTTATGTCGAATCGCTTGTTCTTATAATGGAAAATGATTGGAAATGGTTGAATATGTCTGAAAGTGTCTGAATATATCTGAAATTGTAAAGGAGGCATCAATGGCTATAAAAGAGTGTCAACGGCTTCTCATTTTTGAAATATGATACATGCGGATTATAGAATGAGCGGTCTTTTATTGAATTTTATGTCGAATCGCTTGTTCTTATGATGGAAAATGATTGGAAATGGTTGAATATGCTTGAATACATTTGAAATTATAGAATAGTAAAAAATTACTAGCAAATCATGTAATGAAAATCAAAACTGTAAAATTCACAATGTGAATTTAATAGAAAAATGATAATTTCATGGATTTTTATTATTCAAATTGTGTTCCTATAGAGGTATATTAAATGTAATGCTGAATCATAGTCCACATAAGCTTCATAAATTTGAAAATGAGAAAAACTAGTAATTAGTATAAAAATAAATAATAGAAAATCATACAAATGGATTTTTGATAGAGAAAATTAGTTTAAGGGTGAGAAATATTATTGAAAATTAGAGGAAGGTTTGTGAGTGTATAATGACTGTAGAGTATGAGGTTGGCCTCAGTCTACATCCGTTTGTGAGTTAAAGTGGTAGTTTAGAGGGTATTTTATGAAATAAATATCGCAAAACATAGAAAACACCCTATATAATAAATGAACACACAAAGAAGTTAAAAGGCACTAATTACCCTCATCTTGGACTCGAAAAAATGGAAATATGTTTTACAAGAATGGGCTACAAGAAATCTTACTCTATATTGGCTATGTTGTATATTTCTATTGACCTTTCAAAGGAGGATGAGATGAAATTCATCATACGCCTTAAAGTATTCCAAGACAAGCTTCATTTATGAGAAGAACTAGAAAAATTTCTCAAGGAAGCATATAGTGGTTGCCCTCAAGAAAAATGAAAAGATCCAAGTATGCATAAATTACAAAACAATAAATGCAACTACTAAGAGAGACTACTATGTCTCGCCTTACATTGAACATATGATTAAGCCTATGACACGCAAGGGGGCATATAGCTTCCTTGATGGCTTTTCTGGAATATAATTAGCTTCCTCAATAGCTTCTTGAGATATAATCTATTGCAGCTTTAGCTTGACGATTGCCACAAGTTTGTCTTTACCATTGAATGGGGAGCATTTGTGTAATGATTATCATGCTTTGGATTGAAAATTGTGTATGTAACTTTCCAATTCCTAATGTGTACTATATTCAACGATATGCTTTGCAAGTGCCTCAAGTATTTATCAGTGACCTTTGTGTCAATGCCTCATGGGACAAGCACTTAGAGAAACTTCAAGGAATCTTTCAATGGTGCAAGAAATATCAACTCTCATTGGATCCACCGAAATGCCAATTATGGGAAAAAAATGGCATGATTCTAGGTCGTGTTGTATCCAACAATGGGATTGTAGTTAAAATATTGAAGATTCAAGTTATATTGGAGTTGCTGTCACACTAAAAAGCACCAATAGAGTATAATGTTTTCTCAGACACACCAATTACTATAGGCACTTTATGCTCAATTATTCAACCATTACAAGACCATTGTACAAGCCCTTACTAAATTGGGAGTGGACTGATTGAGTGCCAACAAGCTTACAAAACATTGCAAAAGGCTTTACTTAGTCCTCCTATGCTTTTATGAGCCTTTGATAGTAAAACAACATTCCATGTGTATATTGACACATCCAAAATCACTATTGGAGTAGTGCTTTGCTAACCAGGGGAACACAATATGGATTTTTCTTTGAGCTTCACCATTTGACAACTCACAAAAAGTGAGATAGACTACTCCACCAATAAATGCAAGGGACTTGGCATGGTGTACGCTGTTAATAAAATTTAACAGTATCTCCTTGCCACTCCCTTCACTTTCTTCGCAGACCATTAAGTCATTAGGAAAAAATGAACTCACAAATGGCCTTTTAGCCCCCCCTCTCTCTTCCTTAAAACAAGGAAAAGAGGAGAGAAGAATAGTAAAATAATCATGTTCTCTCTCCACTTTTGCAATCTCGTTTTGTCTTTTTTATATTATCTACAAAGATATACTCAGATTTCTTCTCTCTCCTCATTCAAGAAGTCTTTTTCAACCAATTTTTATATTAAAAAAGGAGTTAGTTATTTACGGGAGTGTGGTGCTTCGTTTTCAATGCAAAATGATTAGTAGATACGAGGTAATTGATTTTTAAATCAAGAACAAGGAAAAAGAAATTTTGGAAGTTCCTTTTAAGATATTTTGGGGATTTTTTATATTCTAGCTTTTGGTTAAAAAACAAACCAACTGGTCAAATTTCATGTTTTTTGGAGATGTTTTTGGAGGTAAAATAGAAATATCTAAAATTTGAAAAGTCTTGGACATCCCTACCCTCTGAGCTATTTTCCCCATATCTATACTCTCTCATGGCTCTATTGTGACCTCTTCTCTGTGTTTATGCAACCTTCATTAACAGAGTGAATTACTTACACCCCCCTTTCCCTTGGCACCTTTGTGTGCCTCTGTGTGCATCTCCACTCTACCTCTTGTGACAACCAAGTAGGCTCTATGTTTCTATTAATAGTAAAATGAATACAAAAAAGAAGGAATTGCATATTGAGGTAGAGATTGAATATGTCCCATTATTCAAAACAACCCAACGTACTAGTGTCAACCCTCAGGTTTTGCAGAGTTACAGGAAAATGGGATTGAAACATGTGGATTTGTGGGTTGATGGGGGAATCTACCCAATTGACCCCTTAAACAATAGACCTCCAACTTTCTTAGGAATCACAAATTTGCTGAAGTATGTGTGTGAGGGTAAAAATGGGTTACTTGATTATACTAGGCGGCTCAATGATCAGGCATTCAAAGTATTTACAACTTGCCAAGCAACCATAAAAAATTGCCATGATGTGATCGTTGCACATCAACTTCATATACAACAACTCATAGGACAAGTGGTACAGCTGAATGACACTATAATTCAACAAAACAATCAAATTATTTCAATGCATGACACTATCCATGACATTGGTATCTCATATGAGGAGGCAAAGGCACAATTGGACGACTTGAGAAAGATCAACAACAAGCTAACACAGGAGCATAAATGAAAGAAGAAGCCAATCAATGATTAATTGTGAATAGCGGCCAGTGGAAGCGACGTATCAAAGCATGTAAGCTAGCTCAGAAAGAGAACCTAGGTGAGGGTGAGGTTGGATCGTGTATTAGTAGATTGCTGAAGGCAAGTACATTGGAAAATGCTTTGAGCAATCCTAAGTTGTTGTGAAGAAAAAGGTGATTGAGTGCACATTAAAAGATGTGTCAAATGAGTTCTCAGTTGATGTGGATGCACAATCTATTTGTGACAGGGCCAGTATTAGCACAATGACTTACTCAAAGATATTCAAAGGTGTGAAGGCCGGGTTTGGTCGTGTTCTGAGAGAAATAGAATCGTGCCTCTTCCTCAACCTTCAAAGTTAATAGAGGCCCAACGGCAACTTAATACAAAGGTTCAGCTAATAGGAGATCCCATGCATGTTCAATGCATGGAAACACTAAAGGTTGGGACCAAAAATGCGTATGAGGTGAAGTTCACCGAACTCAACAATTACTATTTAGATTTTTACAAGGTGCAGTCACATCAATGGTAATGTACTACAATATGTATGTTGAGGAATGTAATGGTAAATTGCAATTTGTTATAAAATTAGAGGAAAGTGAGGTCATCAAAGGAGTAAAGCTTGAAAGAGTTAGTGTAATTTTGATGAATAGAGCTTTACAATTCGACAAGAACAACCCAGGGAACTTTAGTGTTAAATCTGAGCAACATGTGTGGTGGGTCACTGTATTTGAAGTTCCTAAGGATACATTTGAGGTGCTGCAGCTGTTCTTTATGCACACAAGCATTCCAAGCATCATCGATCGTCAGGAATATGGTGAGATGCTCTCGGTTGAAGGGTATGGTCAATACTTGGTTGAATGGCATCTTGCAGGAGACTCGAAAACTTTAAAATGCATGTGGAATCTCCAATAATGCAAATACAAAGAATCCATGCCTATATTTCTTGACAAAGAGGGTGGAAGGAAAGGACGGAAATAAGAACTGGCAAAGGGTGACAAGTGCTGCATGCATCATTTTTTGCCAATATTTCACCGGTGGACTCCAGGGGACCCGACACACCCTACCATCAAGTTTCATCGCATAAAAATATATGGTAGTTAGAAATCTCACCTTCTCTAGATCATCTTGTATCTTCATTTCCTTGTGTGTCAGGGAGGCACCTCTTTGGGCAGAGGGATCTACAAACTCCTTCGTAGGAAGCTAGGGCCTTGGTCTGAACAAATCATGCTATAGTGCTTCAAATTCAGCATCCGGCACAAGGTAATCTTCTTGAAGCAAGGTAATATGCTCCTGTGTTGCTATGATGGCACTCACAATATCTAAGCTTGTGTCATCATATCTTCCAATCTTTGCCATCGTTGCATGCACATCCATGTAATCATAATCGATCAGGTCTTCTATCGAATCCCTGACTAGGATGGAAAACAACTCTTCTTCCTTTATTTTCAAGTATTGCAGTACATCTGATAGAAGCAAGTATTGTACACCATCTACTTTAATGGGATGTATTCCGCACTACATTATGTGCCTCTACTGCTACCTTGAAATTATCTGATGTTGAGAGTGCTCTTTTGTAGGAAGAGGTTAACCATAAGAATTTGGATGCCTCTCGTGTGTCGCATGCTATGACAGTTAGAGGCAGGAATGATTGATATGGAAAGCATGGCAATGGCAGTGGTGGCCGTGGACGAGATTCTTAGGAATCTCGGTCCAAGTCTCGTGGAAAGTCACGTAGCAAATCCCGTGGCAGGAATGCAGATATTACTTGTCATCATTGTGGGAAAAAGGGCCATATTAGGCCACAATGCCATGAACTGCGCAATGAAAGGCGCAAAGATAAGGGGAAAGACAAAGTGCAGGATAAGTCTTCTGATTACAAAATAGTGCCTGCAAACTCCAGTGTTAAAATTGAAGAGATCAATGTCATGCAGCTTGAGGATATTGATGATGATTATATCATTGTAGCTTCTTCTAGTGCTTCACAGATGACAGAGATACACTCTATGTATGCACAGTGTTGGCTCTTGGACTCAGGTGTGTCCTTTCATGTGACACCTTGTCGAGAGTGGTTTCATTCATACCATACTGTTTCGGGTTCTGTGCGCTTGGGTGATGACAGCTCTCTTGATGTTAGGCTGCAATTTCCTTCTGGCAGCAGTTTTGTTATGCAGGATGTACGTCATGTCCTTGCTTTGACACACAGTCTCATGTCAGCTGGACAGCTTGATGATGCAGATTAGACTCTGCATGGAAGATCACTCGTGGGCAGACTTGTGATTGCGAGAGGTGCCAAGGCTGGCAGCCTCTATCCCTTGATTGTATCCACTTCTTCCCTTGATCATGTTCTGTCTGTGGGTTCTATCCCACATGTATCTCTTTAGCATGCCCGTTTGGGCCATATGTCTTTGAAGGGAATGAAAATGCTTTCTCGTTTGCAGTAATTACCGCCCCTTGACTATGCAAGTTTTGATTCATGTGAGCATTGTCTTTATGGTAAGCAGACTAGGTCTATGCATAAGAAGTCTGATAGGCCACGCATGAGTGAGCCCTTGGCATTGGTACATTTCGATGTCTATGGGCCCATGCCTTGTCAGTTTATGGGTGGTGCAAAGTATTTTGTTACTTTCATAGATGATTTTTCATGAAAAGTTTCGGCTTATCTCATTCAGCTGAAATTCGATGTCTTGGCTGTGTTTCAGAGATGGCTTGCATTAGTTGAGAACCAGTCTGGGTATAGGCTAAAATGCCTAAGGGCAGATAATGGGGATGAGTATGTCTCATGTGCTTTTGAGCAGTTATGTGATGAGAGGGGTATTAACCATTAGTTGACCACCCCCTACACCCCCCCCAGAATGGTTTGGCTAAGCGGATGAATAGAACCATCCATGAGCATGTACGCAGTATGCTTAGCCATGCAGGCCTACCACATAGCTTTTGGACTGAGGCAGTTAGTACAACTGTGCATATCATAAACAGATCACCTTCTAGTGGTTTGGATTTCCAGGTTGCAGAGGATATATGGATTGGAAAACCTCCATCTTATGCGCATCTCTGTGTCTTTGGATGTGAGGCATTTTGCCATATGCCCAGGGACAAGAGAAGTAAGCTAGATTGTAAGAGTGTCAAATGCATTTTCCTTGGTTATGGGGATGCAGGCGAGATGGGTTACCGTATCTGGGATCCGCGGGCGCAGGTCATATTTCAAAAGGAGCCGAGACCTCCCGCATAGCCAGTTGGATAGCCTACAGCTGTAGCAAGTGCTCATGGTCAGGGTGTTGGACAGGCCACTGGGCAGGCAGCAGAGCCTGCTGTGAGACGGTCTACTAGAGACAAACATCCACCTGATACATTTCAACCCTCGATACATTATGTCTTGGTTACAGATGCAGGAGAGCCTTTCACTTATGATGAGGCTATGCGCAGGGGTGACAGCCACTCCTGGGAGAGGGCTATGCAGTCTAAGATAGACTCCTTGCATAAGAATGAGACTTGGGATTTGGTTTCCTTGCCTGAGGGCAAGAAGGCTTTGCAATGAAAGTGGGTATACAAGCTGAAAAGTATCCCTGGACACCCCAAGTCGACATACAAGGCTAGATTGGTAGCAAAGGGTTTTAAGCAGGAGCATGGTGTGGACTTTGATGAGGTCTTCTGCGCTTATTCTTGGATTTGGTGCTCCCTGCCAGGTTCTGCAAAGCCCTTAGGCTGCTCCATATAAATCTCATCATGCAAGTCCCTATGTAAGAAAGCCGTCTTGACATCCATCTGGTATAAATCCAAGTCAAGCTGAGCAACCAAATCCAAGAATAAGCGCAGGGTGGTCATCTTAACCACATGAGAAAAGACCTCATCAAAGTCCACACCATGCTCCTGCTTAAAACCCTTTGCTACCAATCTAGCCTTGTATGTCGACTTGGGGTTTCCTTGCCTGAGGGCAAGAAGGCTTTGCCATGAAAGTGGGTATACAAGCTAAAAAGTATCCCTGGACACCCCAAGTCGACATACAAGGCTAGATTGGTAGCAAAGGGTTTTAAGCAGGAGCATGGTGTGGACTTTGATGAGGTCTTTTCTCCTGTGGTTAAGATGACCACCCTGCGCTTATTCTTGGATTTGGTTGCTCATCTTGACTTGGATTTATACCAGATGGATGTCAAGACGGCTTTCTTACATAGGGACTTGCATGATGAGATTTATATGGAGCAGCCTAAGGGCTTTGCAAAACCTGGCAGGGAGCACCTAGTGTGCAAATTGAAGAAAAGTCTTTATGGCTTGAAGCAAGCACCTAGGGAGTGGTATCATAAGTTTGATACCACTCCCTAGGTAGTGGTATTATAAGTTTGATGCCTTAATGCAATCACAAGGCTACAACAGGAGTGCTATGGATCCGTGTCTTTACAAAAGAAAGCTTGTGATGGTTCTTTATTGATTTTAGTACTCTATGTGGATGACATGCTGATACAGGGAAAGCTCATGATGAGCTAGATGCTCTTAAGGCTCAGCTCAAGAAGAGCTTTGAGATGAAAGATCTGGGATAGGCCTCTCACACACTTGGTATGCGCATTAGACACGACAGGCATCATGGACTCCTCTACTTGTCATAGAGGGAGTACATTCATAAAGTCCTTGAGTGCTTCCGCATGCAGGACGTAAAGCCTATTGGCTGTCCATTGCCTTCTTATGTGAAGGTATCACAGGCTGATTATCTACAGACACATGAGCAAAGGGCCGAGATAGCCAAGATTCCCTATGCATCCGTAGTGGGCAGTCTTATGTATGCCATGATAGCCACTCATCCAGATATTGCCTTTGCAGTAGGTGTTGTGGCATGCTATATGGCTACACCTGGCAAGAAGCATTGGGATGCCGTGAAGGGTATCATGAGGTACCTGAAGGGCACTGTCGATATGTGCATATGCTATGGCAGCCAGGATACAGGAGTCGTGGAGTACACTAACTCTGATTATGCAGGACATGTAGATAGTAGGAAATTCACTTTTGACTATGTATTCACCTATGCTGGAGGTGCTATTTCTTGGATGTCCAAGGTGCAAAAATGCACGACCCTTTCTACTACAGAGACCGAGTATGTTGCAGCCACTGAGGCTTGCAAGGAGGCCATTTGTTTGGGTCGTTTGGTTTTGTTGACCTTGATATTGATGCTATCCCTACACTGCATTCGGATTCTATGAGTGCTATTCAATTAGCCAAGAATCCGGTCTTCAATGCGAAGACGAAACACATTGAGGTGAGGTATCACTTCATACGTGGGGTCGTTGAGGACAAGTCTGTTGACCTTGTCAAGATCTCGACTGACGAGAATCCTACAGATCTGCTCACGACAAGCCTCTTTACAGAGCGTTTTGCCTTCCTTAGGAGGTTGATGGGCATGGGATGAGATGACCTCTTTCCTCATCCTCTTGTACATGTGTACATGTTGTACTGTCTTTTTTCTTTTTTCCTTTCACTCCTCACAAGGGCAGATTTGCCTTTAAGTGGGAGGTTGTTGGGGGTAAAGATGCCTCCTCCTAGCCACCTGTGTATTACTACACTAACAATCATCACCGCCACTGCACACTGCAGGTGGCGGGCGCCTGTCACCGTCACTTTATTCTTTATTATTTTAGTGACAGTTTGAATAAAGGAAGGCCCGGTCACACATTGGGACCGTTGGAGTTCCCATTTCTTGTCTCTCTCTTTCTTGCTCTTTCTCTCCCACCATAGCTCTTGAGTGCAAGCTTCGATCCTTCTCACCTTTCAAATGAGATATGGGTGTGCGTATGTGGTTGTATGTGAAAACACTTGAAGGAAAAGGTGGTTTGTCAAGTCCCCAATTGTGAGCTTGTGTGTTTGAGGATAAGTGACCTACCAAGCATATGCTTGTGAAGATGACCCTTTAAGATAGCAATGATTGTGAGAAATGCGGGATCTAGAGCATGGCATAACCGGAAGCTATGGAGGATGGAAAGAGAAGTGTAGACTCATGATGGAATGGACACTGTTTGTTACACAAGTGAATTAGGTTCCAAGATTGAGACTTGGACTCATAAACACAATCTTGTGTATGTGGACAATGACATTGACACTTTACTGAAATGAAAAGAGTACTATCATTGCATTAAGAAAGGAAGCAAGTACAATGCTTTATAGGAAAGTAGGAAACTGCAGTAGGCACCATTGTGCATATGGGATAAGTTAGCCTGCATGTCCTTGACCCTGAGATTCCATACAAAGAGGCTGTTTGAGTGTGATTGCTGATTCTCAACACCCCTCCTCAATCACAACTAGGAAAGGCACAAAGTGTGTAGAGGCTGTAATGAGAACCACCTGCAAAGTGTGGGCATACCACAGACATGGCAAAACACCAGAGGCTGTCGCAGAAAAAGCTAAGTGTGGGTACCATAAACATGGTGGACATCCAGAGGCTGTAACAGGGGCCTCACAAAGTGTACATGGACTGTAATGCCAAGTTACATAAGGAGTTTACAAAGCTTATGGCAGGAAGCATTAGGGCAAGGAAAATACAAGGCTATTAAAACAGTCTATCAGAATTATGAGAGTACAAGGACTGATGAGTCTTGTCCTTTCGATCCTGGTGGTCTTCATCTTCATCATCTTCTTCCTTTGCTCCATTTTCTTCTTCTTCTTTGACTGTGACTAGATAGGCCTTTTGGAATCTCTTTCTTGCGTGGCAGAACTTCTCGGTGTGTTCGGTCCTTTTGCAGAAGTCACAGAAGAGCTGATCCTTCTTGCCTTTGTACCTGTTGCCAACATATAATGCATGCTCATCTCTAGAGGTACTTGGTTCTTCTTTGGTTTTTAGCTTCTTTTCTTCTTCTAATAGTGATGCCTGGATATCAACAAGTTCAGGATTTGGCATGTTGATTAAAGTTGTTGATACATTATTATATTCAAGAGGCAAGCTCTTAAGTAGAACACTGATGCAAACATCTTCATCCATTTTAATGTTAATTCCTGCAAGTTGGGTTAGGAGTCCTTCCATGTAATTAAGATGTGTGGCAAGTGATGTGCTGGAATTCATTTCAAGCCTGAAGAACTCAATCAGGAGACCATACTTTGATGATTTAGATTGTGCACCGAATAGGGTGTCAAGTCTTTTCCATGTATCATGTGAGGTCTCACAGTTATCCACATGGTGGATATAACTGTCGTCTAGCTCCAGTTTGATAATGGCCTGAGCTTTGTCATCATTCTTTTGCCAAGTAGTTGCAAGGTCCGCGTCCCGAGGTTTCTTCTCTTTGCCATTTGTGATGGCCCAGAGACCCTTCTTCATCAGAATGAGCTTGATGCGGGTTTGTCAAGTGTGGAACCCGACTGCTTTGAATCGAGCATTTGGAGAGTCTTTTCCCATGTTAGATTTACGGGAACAGTAGCAAATCAACTTCAGACTTATTGGATTTGAGCAACAGAAGAATTGATTGAGAGACACAAGTGTTAAAAAACACTAACTGAGTGTCAATTAATACCAAATCTGCAAAAGTCTTTTACTCTTTTAAAATCCAAGTGATCTTTCCCTTCTTGATTTGATGCTGATGCCTTCAAATCTGAGTGACAGTACTTTAGAGAGTATTGCTCAGTGATTAAAATCACTGTTGATAACTTCAGTGAGAGAAACAGTGAAAAAAGTCAAGATTTTGAAGCTTTTGGCTATGGTGGAATTAGGGTTTCTGAGACAGGGGCCTGGTTTTTTGCTGATTGCAGGAGCTTCAGTGGATCATTTTCAAAACTTTTTATATGGCTAGGAAGCTGATTTCATGGGCTACAAAAGCCCTATCATAATCGTCAAAATCGTGGACAGTATGCAGCACGCAGGAGCCGCGAACAGAATCGGCGCAGTCTGGGGCAGCGAGGTCGAATTTGTGCAATGCCAGAGCTGTAGCTTGCCAATGTGGTTGTTTGTTGTACCAGGATGAAGCGCCTTGAGCAGAGGAACAACTCTCCAGAAGAAATCGTGGGCTGAAATGGCCTGGTTGAAGAGTTATGGAAGCTCCAAGCAAGGTAGGTCCTGTCTGGCTATGGCAGACACAGAGTAGAGATTGGGGATTTTCACAATGCTGAGCTCCAGATGGTCCAATGTCCTAGATTGATGTGATACAAGGAAGCTTTATGAGTTGGGGAATACTTTTCCAGAAGGAAGCTCCAAGAGATTTGACCTGTGGAGTGAGATATAAGCAGTTCAATCTGACAGGGTGCTGCTGGCTATGGCTGCCATGGAAGCTTCAGTGAGAGTAGAGTTGGGAGATGAAGTCATGAGCTAACATTGAGCTAGACTGAGGTTGAAAGGAATCAAGAGAGGCTAGACAAGCAATGCCATGCCCAACTGGGCTCTGATACCATGTGAGAAATGCGGGATCTAGAGCATGGCATAACCGGAAGCTATGGAGGATGGAAAGAGAAGTGTAGACTCATGATGGAATGGACACTGTTTGTTACACAAGTGAATTAGGTTCCAAGGCTGATTCTCAACAATGATGATATTTCACTAGCCACTTTCCAATATAGGTTGTTTTCTCTAACTCGACAAGAGGCACATCTTCTAATTTTGCCCTTGAACATCTCCCTGTGCACACTGCGGCTTGGAGACTTCTAAGGAGTAGGTTAAAGTACTTGAAACAATAGGAAACTAATTTCCACCTTCATGCTTAAAAAGAAATGGAGAAGTTAGAGCAACCACTTTCCTAGAAGAGTAAGGAAAAGAGGTCACATGGTACCCATACCAGTCTCGCACCCTACAAAATCCTCCTAAACCTTCTTCTTCGATTGCTAACTAGACCCTGACCATGATGGAAAGGGAGGCTACTTTGGCGAGAGCTAAGTACAAAGCTTTGAAGCTTAAAGGGAAAATGGCACAATTGTAGTGAAATTGTGGTAGTCTAGATCATAGAATCATGCATGCATCTAAGCTTCACTCCGGTCACAAAGAAGTTGGCACAACTTGAGCAAGAATCTGAATCATCCTGAGCGTCAATATCCATGGCCACCTCCTCTAGCTCCAATTGGTCCAGCTTTGCCCCCACCTCCTACATGAGTGTTAACCCCAAGTCGAGATGGCAGAAAAATGGAGAAAAAAGCAAAAGGAAGATGGGAAAAGAGCAAAGACACGCAGGCAGCCTCTAAAGATGAACCGAGGCAAAAAGCGCAACCTTAAAAGAAAAGGCGCCTCAAAAAACTTGAAAATTTCTTGTAAAAGAGCGCCATGCTCCCTCCTGTGCCAATTGTAAAATATTAGATGGGTGTAAGCTAGAGGCACAAGGCTAGAAGAGGGAAACGGAAAAAGGACCTTGCCACAATGGCCGGTCATGTAAAAAAGGGATGGGTTCTCTTCTTCTCTTCCCTTATATCTTCTTGCGTGCACGGCTATGGAGGATGGAGCTTGGAGGTAGAGGAGGCTTGAGGATGCTTGAGCTAGCATCTAGGATTGTGGAGCTACCGGTGTGTGGGAGAGAGGAGGCAACTCATATCGGCACTAAGGTAAGCTCACTACACTCGTAGGATCAACGGCGCGTCAGCTAGGTGAGAGATAGCCATTAGAGCTCGCTTGGAACGCTTGAAACAATAAGCGGTCCGTGGGTCTTGGCAGTTGAGCGAAAGCTCCCACATTTTTGTTCCATTGCCGAGACCAACAGATTCAAGCTTGAGCACTTGCGCGCCTCATATCGAGCATCGAAGTAAGGGATTCATCCCCGAACCGGAGCTTGAGATAGGTACGAAGTTTGGGTGTTTTTTATCTTCAAAACAAGTAAGTATTTTGGGTATTTTGTTTGTTTGATGATTAGGAAACATGGAGAAATCAGTTTAGTATTTTGCTTTCGATTCTTGTTGCATTTAGAGTAGGATAGGATTAGGAAATCGTACCGGAGAAGGGTAGGGTTTACTATTGAAAAACATGGAAAAATAGGGCAAAAATTTGTGCAAAAATGGCAAAAAGCTCGCTTGTGATGCTTAAGATCGGCAAGTGAGTGATTGGGGCCATCAACAACATACCCAGGAAGGGGTATAAGAGCCAAGAGGCCAAGGAAGCACTCATTTGCAACCATTTCAGTGTGAAAGAGAGAGAGAGAGAGAGAGAGAGAGAGAGAGAGAGAGAGAGAGAGAGAGCTACCGGCCGATTTGATTCGATCGCACCAACGACGAGCCCGCCACTCCATCCAGGTATATGAATCCCTTCTCTTACTCCCTTAGGTAGGATCTGGAGGGTTATGCCTGGTATGATTGAGTGAAGCACGAGAAACGATCGAAATCGAGTTTGCGTTGTTTATGTGTGCCGCGCTTGGCCCTTCTAAACGGCCACTTCCAGGCCGAGTCCCAAAATTGGCCCTCGGCCCCTCGCCATTCGGCCCATCCAGCCAAAACCCTAATCGGCCCGTCCAAGTCTATCATTCGAACCGTGGACAAATTCGGCCCTCTGCCATGTGTCAAATTCGACCCTCGGCCCACTTGCCTCGGCCTGTCCGAGCAACCTTGTCTGAATCAACCACTTGGCCCATCCGAGCCAATCCGTCCAAGTGACTCCATCCAAGTGACTCCGTCTGAGTGACTCTGTCCGAGTGACTCTGTCCGAATCCACCCTGTCCAATTCCCAAATTCGGTCCTCGGCCCGTCCAAGTGACCCACTCGGACCCTGCAATTCGGACTAGCTAGGCTGAGTGTAGATTTTTACCAGATTTTCAAAAATTTGACCGGACCCGGCTAGAACTTAGCAGCTCAAACTGTCGAAAGCCCGTAGGGCGCTCAGAACTTGATTCTAGCATGTGAAATAGGCAAAATTGTAGGGTGCCACTGCTTAGCAGCTAGAAGTGGGCAGTTGCGAGACCCGGAGGCTTAGACGTGAACCGCTAAGTTGTAAGGACGGATTGGACCAAAAACGAACAAGGCAACACCTTAGAGAAATCCTAAACGCTGACAAGACGGCCAGGAAATTGACAACAAGCCTATTCGGCCCAAAACAACGCGAGAGTGCATAAAACATCTAGGAATTGGTTGCTGCACTCACCCTGAATTTTCACACTTGAAGTACACTTAAGGAAACTGAAAGCCTGATTGAGCACAAGTGCACAAGGAAAGACACATTGAGTGACCATAAATTGAGGACTGTATTAAATAACTAAAGGAACTCACCCTGATAAACCACTCAAGGAACCCACCAGTAGGAGAGAACCCAATACATACACAAACCATCAACGCGCAGAAGTAGGACCAAGCAAGGGACACCGACGAAGTGGATCTAACAAGTCTACTGAATCTGCTCGATAGCTGGGTGGAGCACGACAACTCGACAATGGCAGAAGAAAGTTCAGACCACAGATCTAACGAAGAATTCAACTTAGAAGCCTTTCCAGATGTTGTTCAGCAGTTGGTCAGCAGTTACGACGCTCATGCTCGGTACGAGCACCGCGGTAGGACAGTAGACACTATCATCGCAAATCTAGAGGAGGAGAGAAAGCTGGTCCGCAAAGCATTGCAAAGCATGGCTGAGTACAATAGAGATCAGCAGGCTATGAACCAAGGCAAGGTATGGAGTTGTGAGAGGTGCAGCGGGTACTGAACTTGGCTGGCAGAAATCGAACGGACCATGACAGAGCACTAGAAGGAGACTTAATGCTAAGTGAGCTTCTCATGAAGCGGCTACTCAATAACATGGCTGCAGAGCAAAGTGCCATGGCTCTAGCGACATCGCTGCTCGCAGGATTAGGAGCAAACCAGGGCTCAAAGATCCAGGCTAAAATCCCTATTGTTGCCAAGCAACTCAATAAGTACCAACCCCATGACGATCCATACAACTTTATTGAGGAGTTCGAGCAAGTCTACGAAGCCAACGACCTCAATGACCTGACTCAATGCTCTCAAGCGTTCGGGCTTTGCTTGGGCGACAAGGGTAGGACGTGGTATACGAGCTTAGATAACGCAGAGCGAGCCAATTTTGATGGCCTCAAGGATCTCTTCATTAAGAGATTTACCGAGCCCGGGTACTCTGATAATCTACTTGTGCGCTTGATGAACGTCAAGCAAAAAGAGAAGGAGGATATTCGCGATTACGTGACCCATGTGCGGAGTCTCTTCAAGAGAATCCCTACTGGAGAGCAACCGACTGAAAGAGTAGTATCAACTATATTCATCAGTGGGATTCAGAACAAGGAACTATACAAGGCTTTGACAGGCAACTTAAGCTTGTAGTGAGATGCGCTAGCCAGGGTCTTTGAGGAAGCCATCCGAGTTGACGATCAGCTGAAGGAGCGGAGCTCCAGAAGCACGAACCTAGAAGAGATCAATTCGCGAAGCTCAGAAAGAGCATCAGCTTCGAGTGAGCAATCAGCCCCATCATCCCAGGATAAGGGGAAAACCACCGAAACGAACCAAGACTTAGCTAACGTTAAAATGGAACTAGCCAAGTTGCAAGATATGTTGAGACGACCAACACGCCCACACATCCAATGCGTGTACTGTGGCGGAAACCACTTGCTAGCCGAGTGTCAAGACCCTAGGTCAAGACCTTGGGCTAACTGTGGTAGGTTCGGTCATGACATCGTGCATTGTAGACTGCCAAGGAGACTTCCTTACTCACAACCATATGGCCAGCCTTACCTAGTGAACAGGCAGCAGCCATTTTTCAGAAGGGGAGCCCCATTGGCCCTCCCTGCGCCTAATGACATTAAGCCGGCCGTTCCTAGGATGGAAATAAATCCTACATGCATTCCTAGACCGCTTGGTCCTTACGTAACCCATCCACCGAGTGACGCTCTTGTCCACTATGTGGAAGAACCAAACGAGGAGGAAGCTTACATATGCCCTTACGTCTTGCATGATGACGAGGGCAACATTGTCCTCATGGATTATCGCCCCGTACCGGTGATGGCATTAGGAAGAGGATGAGGTAAAGGCCTAGGAGGGCAAACGCAGGATCCAATCACCTGTTGGACCTGTGGCCACCCAGGTCATGTCTCATCACGCTGCCCTGAAAGGGAGCAGCAAAACAAAGACAAGGCTGACCTAAGGTGTGCAGAGTGCAGAATCACCCATCTCTTCGTCGATTGCCCAAGGCAAAAGCTGTCATCTAGCTCAGCCAACGAGCCATCTGTCCCATTGGGGCTATTCGGTGTCATGAATCATGATGGGGAGGCCACGCCTATCCCATTGCAGGTCATTGCCCGTGCCCAAACTGTGAGAAATGCGGGATCTAGAGCATGGCAAAGGTGGAAGCTATGGAGGATGGAAGGAGAAGTGTGGACTCATGATGGAAAAGACACTGTTTGTTACACAAGTGAATTAGGTTCCAAGATTGAGACTTGGACTCATAAACACAATCTTGTGTATGTGGACAATGACATTGACACTTCACTGAAAAGAAAAGAGTACTATCATTGCATTAAGAAAAGGAAGCAAGTACAATGCTTTATAGGAAAGTAGGAAACTGCAGTAGGCACCATTGTGCATATGGGATAGGTTAGCCTGCATATCCTTGACCCTGAAGCTCCATACAAAGAGGCTGTTTGAGTGAGTGTGATTGCTGATTCTCAACACCCCTCCTCAATCACAACTAGAAAGGCACAAAGTGTGTAGAGGCTGTAATGAGAACCACCTGCAAAGTGTGGGCATACCACAAACATGGCAAAACACCAGAGGCTGTTGTAGAAAAGGCTAAGTGTGGGTACCATAAACATGGTGGACATCCAGAGGCTGTAACAGGGGCCTCACAAAGTGTACAGGGACTGTAATGCCAAGTTACATAAAGAGTTTTACAAAGCTTATGGCAGGAAGCATCAGGGCAAGGAAATACAAGGCTTTTAAAACAGTCTATCAGAGTTATGAGAGTAGAAGGGCTGATGAGTCTTGTCCTTCCGATCCTGGTGGTCTTCATCTTCATCTTCATCTTCATCTTTTGGTCCATGGTCTTCTTCTTCTTTCACAGCTGCAAGATAGGCCTTTTGGGACCTCTTCCTAGCATGACAGAACTTTTTAGTATGTCCGGTCCTTTTGCAGAAGTCACAGAAGAGCGGTTCCTTTTTACCTTTGTATTTGTTGTTTACATATAACATTTGTTCATCCTTTGAAGTGCTGGGCTCTTCTTTGCTTTTAAGTTTCTTTTCTTCTTCTAACAGTGATGCTTGGATATCAACAAGTTCAGGATTTGGCATGTTGATTAAAGTTGTTGATACATTATTATATTCAGGAGGCAAACTCTTAAGTAGAACACTAATGCAAACATCTTCATCCATTTTAATGTTGATTCCTGCAAGTTGGGTTAGGAGTCCTTCCATGTAATTGAGATGTGTGGCAAGTGATGTGCTGGACTTCATTTCAAGCCTGAAGAACTCAATCAAGAGACCATACTTTGATGATTTAGATTGTGCACCGAACAGGGTGTCAAGTCTTTTCCATGTATCATGTGAGGCCTCACAGTTATCCACATGGTGGATATAACTGTCGTCTAGCTCCAGTTTGATAATGGCCTGGGCTCTGTCATCAATCTTTTGCCAAGTAGTTGCAAGGTCCGCGTCCCGAGGTTTCTTCTCTTTGCCATTTGTGATGGCCCAGATACCCTTTTTCATCAAGATGAGCTTGATGCGGGTTTGCCAGGTGTGAAACCCGACTCCTTTGAATCGAGCATTTGGAGAGTCTTTTCCCATGTTGAGGTTGCAAGATCAGCAGCAAATCAACACCAGAATTCTGAGATTTTATCAGTAGAAGAGCAGAATGCAGTGTGTCAAGAGACACAGTTAGTGACAGTGTGAAAACACACTATGTCAGTGTTGATGTTGAGCTTGATTATTGATTCTTCTTGTTCGGGATCGTTCGGTCGTTCTTCAATCTTCTCAGGTCCTTCCCCTCCTTGATTTGATGCTGGGTCAATGGATTAAAGTGACAGAGGCTTGGGTTGAGTGTCAGGAGAAAGAAAAACTGAGGAAAAAAAAGCTTGAGAAATTTTGGCTATGGTGGAATTAGGGTTTCTGAGACAGGGGCCTGGTTTTTTCAACATTGTAGGAGCTATACTTGATCATTTTCAAAAAATTTTACATGCCTAGGAAGTTGACTTCATGGGCTATCAAAGCCCCATGATAATCGTCAAGATCGTGGACTGTATGAAGCACGCAGGCACGTCGAACAGATTCGGCGCAGTTCAGGACAGGTTTCCGCGATTTCCGCAATGTTGGGGTCAGGACACAGCGTGATCGATTTTCATGCCAGAATGAAGCACCTTGAGTAGAGGAACAACTCCCTAGAAGAAATCAAGAGCTGAAGTGGCCTGATTGAGAAGTTATTGAAGCTCCAAGTGAGGTAGGTCCTGTCTGGCTATGGTAGACACAGAGCAGAGATTGAGAATTTTCACAATGCTGAGCTCCAGATGGTCAAATGTCCTAGATTGATGTGATACAGCGAAGCTTTGTGAGTTGGGGAATACTTTTCCAGAAGGAAGCTCCAAGAGATTTGACCTATGGAGTGAGATATAAGCAGCTCAATCTGACAGGGTGCTGCTGGCTATGGCTGCCATGGAAGCTTCAGTGAGAGTAGAGTTGGGAGATGAAGTCATGAGCTGACATTGAGCTAGATTGAGGTTGAGAGGAATCAAGAGAGGCTAGAGAAGCAATGCCATGCCCAACTATGCTCTGATACCATGTGAGAAATGCGGGATCTAGAGCATGGCAAAGGCGGAAGCTATGGAGGATGGAAGGAGAAGTGTGGACTCATGATGGAAAAGACACTGTTTGTTACACAAGTGAATTAGGTTCCAAGATTGAGACTTGGACTCATAAACACAATCTTGTGTATATGGACAAGGACATTGACACTTCACTGAAAAGAAAAGAGTACTACCATTGCATTAAGAAAAGGAAGCAAGTACAATGCTTTATAGGAAAGTAGGAAACTGCAGTAGGCACCATTGTGCATATGGGATAGGTTAGCCTGCATATCCTTGACCCTGAAGCTCCATACAAAGAGGCTGTTTGAGTGAGTGTGATTGCTGATTCTCAACACAAACAAAGCAGACCGGCATCTCTCTGCCAGGACCTAGCAATCTCGATGCAGCCTCGATAGGGAAGAAGAGCCGTAGACGGGAGAGGAGGAAGTTGGAAGCTAAAATTGCACTAAAAACGGAGAGTGCTACAACTCTGCCCGCTGGAAAGAAGGTCTCTGACCACGCAGAAGCAGAGACATCAGCCCCAAAAACGGCCGAAAAGGGAACTGCTAAGATAGGGGAATACCCGCACCTGAAGCGACAATTAGAGGCCATAGAAAAGGTGAAAGAATGGGTGAAGGAAGCCCAAGAACATCTAAAAGACGCTGAGCCCATCATAGAGGATGTGATCGATTATCTCTCCAGCATAAGTACGCCAACCTTGCTCCCACAACCAAAGTCAAGAGAAGCAACTGCACCACAAAGCGGTGCCGCTAAGGCCAAGCCTCGGCGCTGCTACAGGGCCGCGGTTCAATCCGGCCACTGGCCAGGACAATCCAAGTTAGGAGAGAGACGAACACCCAACGATCTCCTAACCACATTGGTGACTACCCCTGTAACACTTAGCCTGGGAGATCTACTTAGGCAGCACCCCACCCTATGGCAAGATCTTAAGTAGTGGGTTGAAGGGTCACAAGAGCAGGTCACGACAGACCCTCATGACCATGAGGTAGAAATGCAAATACCGAGTTTGACGTTGCACTCTACGCCTTAATCCTTGCACGTTAATGCCTTTTGGGAAAGCTCCGAGATGCATGTAGTCTTATCAGTCTTAGCCCTAGGCGATACAACGAGGAAGGGAATCATAGACATCGAAGATTGGGGTAACGGCTTAATCTTCCTTGGCAATAGGACGACGCCGTGAGAGTAGAGATGGACACCTAGAAGACCTCACCAGTCGACTTGGATGCCATCTCTGCTATGCTCAAGGGTAATGCTCAGGTCAAGAAGTCCTATGGGCCCTTGACCAAGTATATCCCATGCCCAGAGGATGAGCGGGATTGGATGCATGTCCTTGCTACAATCGACCTGTCGTTCTCTGATCACGAGGCATATGAGCAAGCCATCAAAACAATCGGCAAGGCTAACGACACACCCTCCGTACCAGTCTGTATGATGGCAGGAAGCCTTCATGGGAAATTGAAGCCCGTCAACTCCCACGTCCCAGCCAACAAAAGGGAACTCCAGGGGGTATTGGAATATCTATCGGACAAGCTAGCTGGCAATCCAGCTGCAAATCTCAAACCACTTCAGGATCTCTTAGATGAATCCAAGTGGCAATGGACTAGAGTGCATGACTTAAACCTCATGTATAACTAGGCCCTGGTGCTTGATCAATGACCAGAGATAGACCGAGTCCTAGGAGACGACGAGCAGTCTGATGAAGGGAATTCTAATGACGAATACGAAGACTGCCAACCCTTCAGTGATAAAAGTGAGGGTGAGGTAGATACCGTGGAATACGACACTAAAGGACAAGAAATAGAGTAAATACGAGCAGACTCCAAGCCGCAGAGAAAGAGTATCTTCAGGATGGAGCGAGGAGTCATGCGTGCAGAATGTGACTGCTCCTGGTTGGAACACGTAGGAGCCATAGACCTTGAGCAAGCAGGACTAGTCGAGCTAGGAATAACATCAGTATTTAGAATTGAATCACCATCTGAACTGTGCCCACCAGGGGAGACCACCTCTTCTAGCGAAGGCGGGGGATTCGACTCTGACTCAGATGTTAGTTCGAATAGTGATCCAGAGATTCCTAGGCCGCCCACAACCAGACGCACCAAGGGGGACCTACCTGTCCACTGGAGGCGTAGACGATTAAGACAGGACAATGCAAAACAACCCAGGGATACTCGAACGAAAGAACAGCAAAAACCGCAGGACCTCCCTAAACTATTTACGAAATTCAAAAAAGAGGATAGGGTGGTAGTTCTGTTAGGTGCCAAACGTCAAGCATAGATAAGCGAACCAATCGAGGGACCAGCCAAGGTCAAGGAGGTGGACCTAGCCCAAGAAGGGGAACCACCCCGACCAGTCTTCATTGCTAATGACTTGACTAATGAAGAAGAAATGAGTCTTGTCGCTCTCTTACGAGAGTACATAGATGTGTGCACCTGGTCCTTAGGAGAGCTTAAGAGGGTAGATCCGAGTGTTGTGACTCACAACATACCCATGACGCCATGATGCAATACCGGTCAAGCAGCGACCATACCCTATGAATCCAAAACATGCTTATGCTGTCAAGGAAGAGATTGATAAGCTAATGAGAGTAGGATTCATTTATGAAATTGAGCACATAGACTGGGTATCGCCCATAGTCATTGTGATGAAGAAGAATGGAAAAATCCAAGTGTGCGTTAATTACAAGAAGGTAAATGTTGCCACCAAGAGGGACAACTATCCATTGCCATATACGAGCACATACTTGAGAGAGTGGCAGGCAAGGAAGCCTACAATTTTCTGGATGGCTTCTCAGGGTACAACCAGGTGCAAGTGCATCCGACGAACACTGCCTTCGCCACTGGGTGGGGCTTCTTTGCTTACATAGTCATGCCCTTCGGGTTGACTAATGCCCCTGCCACTTTCCAACGCCTCATGTGCACCATCTTTAAGGACATGCTTCGCAAGGAGTTAGAAGTCTTTGTCAATGACCTCTATGTCTACTCGACTTGGATCGAACACTTATACAAACTCCGAGCAGTCTTCAAGCGATGTCGTTTATACTGTCTCTCCTTGAACCCCTTAAAGTGCCAGTTTTGGGTGAACCGTGGATGCATCCTAGGACATGTGGTGTCGAAGAATGGCATTGCCCCACTGACTTCTCGAAGGTCAGGGTCATTGTTGACCTTCCACCCCCAACCAACTACAAGGGAGTTCAATGCTTTCTAGGCCATACTGGGTATTATCGGCGGTTTGTACTCAATTATGCGTTGATCGCCAGACCATTGTACAAGCTGCTTATTGTCTTCGAATGGACTGAAGCATGCCAACAGGCATACGAAGAGTGAAGAAAGATCTAACCACAGCACCAATCCTATGAGCCCCAGATTGGACCATCACCTTCCACGTGCATATCGATGCTTCTAAGTTTGCCGTCGGGGCAGTGTTGTGCCAACCTGGCAAACACAATTTAGACTATCCAGTGAGCTTTGCTAGCAGACAACTCACTAAGATGGAAATGAATTACTTGACAATGGAAAGAGAGGGATTAGCCACGGTATTCGCTGTGAAGAAATTCCGGCATTATCTTTTGGCCACGCCCTTCACCTTCTTTGTGGACCATCAAGCCTTGCTCTATCTAGTAAACAAACCTTGTGCTACAGGACGTATAGCTCGATGGCTCCTTTTGCTTTTAGAGTTTGACTTGTCCCTAGTGGTATGGAAGGAAAAACAGCATTACATGGCGGATCACATGTCGTGCATTCCCACCGGAGAAGCTGTTGGACAAGATGTTATTGATGAACTGCCCGGCGCCCATCTGTTTAACCTTTCCAGCGAGAGATCTGTTTAAGACTGATTTAACGCCATATTGGGTAGATGACATAGTCCAAGTGCTTGAGCATGGACTGCCTAGCCGACCAATAGCAAAAGCCCGACTTAGGTTATTGATCCTTAAGATCCAGCCCTATCAGCTAATTGCAGGCCAACTCTATAGGCTGGAGCAAGACGGTTTGTTGCGCAGATGCGTGTGCAAATATGAGATACACGATGTGCTCTCAAAAGCGCACGGCGGCATTGCCAGAGGGCACTTTAGCAGAGACACGACAGCGCAAAAAGTGTTGCAATCTCAACTGTGGTGGCCCACGCTTTTCCGCGATGCAGCACGATTCGTCAAGCACTGTGACTAGTGTGAGCGGACGAAGGTCCCAATTCCCAAAGTTCAAATGGAATTAACCCCAGTTATTGCTCGACAACCCTCTGAAAAATGAGAAATTGATTTCATTGGGCCCATCAGTCCTGCGGCACAGTATTCGCAAGCTAAGTACATCATTGTGGCCACGGATTACCTCACTAAATGGGCAGAAGCGCGAGCCACACAAAAAAATGACGCTAGAACAACGGCTAAGTTCTTATGGGAGCAAGTAATTTCACGATTCGGTTGCCCCATTGAACTAGTCAGTGAGACCAAGGAACGCACTTCATCAATGAAGTGATCGCGCATCTCCTATCCACCTTCCTCATCATCCATCGCAAATCCTCGCCCACTACCCTCAGGAAAACAGCCAGGCCGAATCAACGAATAAGATTCTTGTCAACGTCCTAACCAAGATTGTCTCTACCTCACGCAGTGACTGGGACAACAAGTTGATGGCAGCTCTATGGGCTTATCGAACGGCTTATAAAATGGCTGTCGGTCAAACCCCCTTTAGACTTACATATGGAACAGAAGCGATTCTACCATTACAGTTCTTCGTTCCTAGCCTGAGCATAGCGCTTCAAAAGCGATGGGAAGGAAAGGAGGCATAGACGCAACAACTAGTTGAGCTCGAACGCCTCTCGGAGACTTGTCTTCTCGCCACCCATGCACTAATCTGTGAGAAAGCCCGACACAAGAGCTGGTTTGACAAGCACGTAAAGCAGCACGAGTTCAAACCGGGTGACTTAGTGCTCCTCTACTTGGTTAAAGGGCATAAGCAAAAGATGAAATTTAGAGGTCTTGGACCCTTCAAAGTTCGTGTGATCAGCCAAACAGGCAATGTCAAACTTGAGACCCTAAACGGTGAAGGAATAGGCTTCTTCAATGGTAGTCGTGTCAAGAAGTACTACCCTCCTACACATCCCTTGCATGAGCCGTCGATGTTAGAACTGCCTGTCAAAGTATGAGTAGTCACAATCACTAAAATCGACGACGAGGACAAGGAAGCCGTGGAACCCGCATACCTCTGTATCACGGTCACGACAAAACAAACATGTGCTTTCACCGCCTTGATCGACGAGGGAGCAGACTTCAACGTCTTGACCTACGATCATTGGACTCAACTTTGCCAACCACAACTTCAACCCACCATTGCAAAATTAAGCCCATATGGGGCCCGTTCTTATGCACTACTTGGCAAGTGCAGAGCAGTCGTTTCTATAGGGTCTGAGACTGTTCCAATGATCTTTTACGTGTTGCCAAATGCTAAAAAAGCAGGCACAGAGTCACTGCTAGGGCGAACCTTCAAAAAGCAAACCCACTGCAATATTGACTACGCGTCGCAGTGCATCCACCTCGCAATAGGCAACGTTCGCATTGTTACAGCTTTCAGCAAGGGCTGCGCAACCTCATCACGAGCCACCAAGCCACCGATAGAACCACCTGTAGGCAAGTCTAAGGAGGGGGGTAGTGTGTGGCCGCCACTCCCCGAGTCTCATCGACCGCAACCCATAGCAGCCAAAGCTAAGGCCCCACAGACTTGCCTTCAATGGGTGCCTAAACAACCGCAACAGCCACCTAGGAGTCGATGCTCCTACCCTCATAAGGCCAGAAACTCTAAACCTAGGAGGCCCAAACACAGTTACAGGAATAGACGTGTAATAAGTCAAAGATGGGTCCCCAAGGCCCTCTTGCGCACACAGGGCTACTATGAGGGCAATGCTTGGCTATGGATACCTAAGGCCCACACGGCCAGAGGCACCACTCATACGCCAGCCTCAAGCTTGATCATCCCAAAACCCGTAGAACCTCAAAACCACAAGTCGCAGAGCTTCCACGACCCGCAACCATCAAGTTCATCCACGCGCAAACCTACGCAAATCGTCCAAGCCTGTCGACCCAAGCAACAACTGCCAACTCAAGAATCATCACCCACACGAAATGATCTGACTTTCCAAATCCATCTTGAAAGCAACAGGCCGTCACTCGAGGCCGCTGCTAACCTAGCCTCCGTCCCAGCGACCCAATCGTAAGCTCAAGAACACTCATCACCGCAACTTTCCGTCGCCAAAGGCTCAAGTCCTACCAAAGCCGAACCACCCGCAAGCCTTAGGCCCTCTTACGAGAGGAAATCCTTTCTCTCACTAGCAGCTGATTTAGCTAAGGAAACAGGGGATGACGTGGTGGATTGCATTAAGCGACTGGACGCTACTTTTGTGTCACTAGCTCTGAGCTATGATCGCCTCAACTTAGGCCTATTGGATGAATCCTTCGCAGCCGAAGTTCAAACAATGCCTTGTTCTTGGGAAACATTTGAATTTGCATTTGCAAAAGCTGCTACCTCCGCTTCTAAGTTGCTCAGCGGTGAGATCTCAAAGGAGCAAGCAATCAAACAACGCCTCATCACGTCGTATGATCAGCGAACCACCTCTGCCATCACTGACCAAGAAGTGGCAGAGCTATCAAAACTTGCTGAGATGAAATCCCAGTTCTTAAGGCATTGGTACGCTCTTAGGCTGCAATGGGAAGTTGAAGGATGCCGAGTAATGACCAACGTTGAGCAGCGACGCGCTATCAAAACAGCAGAGTACGACCCTACATACGTCGCGACAACCTTATATCGAGTGTTAACCACACTGGGGGGCCATCCTATAGAAGAACACATGAAGGGACACCCCTACCTCGACCGCTTATTGACCGAGGAGGAATTATACATCGCTAGCCAAGTCAACTCGGGCGACTTTCTAACTGATGTTCTCACATACATCACCCAAGTGGGGATTAAACCCTCCGACCTAGACCGCGAAGCCCATTTGGAATACAACCCCAATTTCTATACTTGGCTCCTTCACAAGTAGCCCCTACACCTCCATGCCGAAAGCCCTTCACCTTCTAACCCTCAATCTTAGGAAGGATTTTTCTCAAACTGAAGGAGCAGGGGTAAGGTGAATCAGATCAGAATCAGTAAATCAAATCAAAGTCAGTGAAGCGCCTAGACATACATTGTGAAAAACAAATGGGGTAAGAAAAGGGCATGAAAACCTTGAATTAAGGGGAAAAAAGTCAAAGTCTGAAAAAGGGAATCTGCATTAGACCTTAATGAATTCATTCAAAAGCATAGATTTTTTTCTTTTTTCAACAGTTATTATGTCGCAGCAGGACCGAGCTCACCGACTCCCCTTCACAGAGGAGGAGAGAACGCGGGTCAGCATCAACCTGGAGAGCCGCACCTATAATCAATTGAAATTCCGAACTATTCACAATTTGGAAGAATTAGTGGCCAAGGAAGAGGCGGCCAGGAGCGTCGTGGAAAGCTGCAACCTCAAGAACTACCTGGAATGTTTCGCACAAGAACCCAACCACACGAGGTGTGTGGAATTTCTCAGGTCCTACAACCCCGACAGCGAATGCGGCACTGTCACAATGGAAAGAGAATAGAATGCTAAGCAAGTATTGGTTCGTCTAACCCTGGCCTTGGTGGAGAAGGCACTGGGACTGGAACCAAAGGTGGAAAAGAAGCAGAAGAGGGAAGTATACGCCATGCTGGGGATGAGAAAGGAGGATGTACTGACAAACGACGGCATCAGTATCCAAGACATCCCCAATGCAAAGACCAGGCTACAGGCGAAGCTCATACATGCTCTCTTTTCCAACCAACACTACAACGCGTTGATACACCGGATCAGCATACCAATACTGGAAAATGTAGCGGCCCATATCCTGCACGAAGTCGGCTACGTGCGCAAGACTATCAACCACGCAGCTTGAGCGCTAGCCTTAGGAAGCATGCCAGCAGGAGGAGAATCCCCGATGTCGAAGGACACAGAAAGAAAGAGGGCCTCCTCCAAAGCCTCATTCATCGCATACGGGGGCATCTTAATGGCGCTTATCCAGGAGGCTGTGAAGGAAGCAGAAGAGGGGGAGGGGGAAACACCCGACAGATCGCCTCCTCATCAACTCCAGGAGAGGTCCAGTGATAGGACGGAGACCGAGGAAGAAGGGGAAGAACAGAAGAGCAAAAATGAGGTCAATGAGACTAAGAAAAAAGCAGCGCGAAAGAAAAAGAAACAGGATGAAGGCCGTAGAAAGGAGAGGGAAGACTTGGAGAAAGAGAAATGACAATCCCTTAGGGAGGCAAAGGAGAGAGAAAGGAAGAGGAAGCAGGAAGAAGAAGAAACAACGGAGCAAGTCAGGCAGGCTAAAAAGGAGTCCAAGCAAGAGGCTGAAAGGAGAAGAAGAGAAGAGCAAGAGGAAAAAGAAAAACTAGAGGAAGAATACAAAAAGGCCGAAGAGGAAAGGAAAAGAAGAGTCGCAGAGGAGGAAGAGGAGTTAAGAAGAAAAGAGGAGGAGGACCTGGGCAAAGCTACATGCCAGTCCATCGAACAGCAGTGTAGGGCAGATGACCCAAAAGCCTGGAATCAGCCAAGGGAAGAGAGGCCTAGCTCCAGCATGCAGGCACCAAAACCCGCACCCCCCGCAGTTCCAGAAGGAAAAGGCAAAGCACCCCTGCATCCTATCCCCACCCTCATGGCACCCCCCGTTGAACCCACTACGCTAACCCCTAGCATCCCCACCAGCTTGGAAGTGTCCAACCTGGTGGCCTGGATGCAATACTTCATCACCAAGGAAATGGCCCAAAGGAAAAGCACGGAAACCATGACCACGGGACCCAAGGAGATCGATTCTATGGCCAATCAGCAACGCCTCGGGAAGAAAGAACAAGACAACATGAGCAAAGAGCTCAGGGCCCAGGAGCAGAAGCTCGCAATCCTAGCTCAAAAGCAGGGGGAGAGTATGGAAGGAATGAGCAAAAGGGCCGAGGAATGGGCTACGCAGAATGAGGCACGGGTGAAGGCATTGGCACGGCACCTTGCATTGGTGGAGAAGAAAAAAATCTTGGCAGAAAGCAAAGCGGGCGCCGCCCAGACGGCCTTCATTGTGCCCAGCAACAGGCCTTCCTCAATACACTACTGGAAACAACTCAACCAGAGGGAAAGGAGCCATTGGAGATTGTAAAGAAGAAATTAAGCATCACACACAGAACCCTGCATGCGAGGCTGTAGATGCCACCCCAACCTGCAGAGGTTAGGCTGGGCTTAGAGGAGCAGCGAAAGTATCTACTACTGGCCGGCCTAACCCCCCAGGAGGCAGATGCCCTCGGCTTTGAAGAAAGAGCACCACAAGAAAACCGGTAGGGGGAGGAAGTCGAACTCGAAGTCGACATGAACAGATTCAGAGAAGATGTAATCCCGCAACCCCCCTCGCCGCACGATCAGGATCCAACCCGACCCGCCCCTAGACAGACAAGCCACCCTCAAGGAGCGACAGAAAAAGCTGGTGGAAGAAGCCAGAAAAAGGCAGCCTGAGAAGGGTCCTGCCGATCAAAGTGATGGAGGAGGTGATCGCGGCTAGTAGTCGACTAGGCCAAAGATGGCTTGATGAAAGGGAAAAGACCCCCACTTTGTGGGGCACGAAGGAGGCCAAATTTTGGCAAGACAAAGTATACGAAGTGCCACACACAGTAAGGGGCTACGACTGCCAACCCCTCTAGAGAAGGCGAATATGTAATATCAACATGCTCGCCTGGATGGCATTTTGTAACACCCTACCCTATGAGCGGAACGACCCCACGTTTATGGCGTATCCCCGTAGGGTAGGCGTGGATTTTGTCGCCACCCTCCATGGGAGGCATGACTTCCCCGTCATCTACAATTCCAACACCACCTCCTTTGAGGATGCTCTACTTTTTGATCTAGCAAGCCTACCCGCCTCCATGACGCGCTTCCTCGTTGAGTTTTCCTCCTGCCCCGATCCCGCTTTCATAACCACCTGTAATTATCTTAGGCTCCTTAAGCTCCTACTTAAGCAGGATCTGGCACCGCTAGAAAACGGCTTGCCTCCCCTCTTTTTTGATCCTAATGCTATTGATAGTTGCGCTATGACCCGCTTAATGATGAGAGCTAGCCTACTACCTTCCTTTTGCCTAGCTCTCCTAGAGAATATGAGCGACAGCCAACTCACTAGGTGTAATCACCCCTTTCTATCCACCACCTCTCTCCACATCTGCATGTACCTGAAAGGGTACATGCAAAGCCACCAATTTTTAAGCAAATCCCTCCGCCCTCCTTCCCCCCCTCATTTCGACGACGAGAATTAGACTTGGCTATCCTGCTCCTGATGTAATACTATCTCTCAATGTATCAAAAAAAAAAAACGAAGCAAAGAAACACACAATCACTGCACCTAGGGGTCCTTAAGTTAGGCGTGTCCGGTGGCTTCGGTCGGCCGGCTCCGCTCCTAACCCCCTAGCCCTTTTTGATCCCCCGCGTCATGCTTAGGGCACATCAATGGCAGGACACACCTAGGGAGGTAACACTCACCTATGGTTAGACCTGTCACCCTAAGTCACTGGCACCACACCCCCTTGGCACAAATGGGGTCCTCAAGTGTGGGACATTACCCGGGCTTGCCTGCGGTTAAACCCACCTCCCCATTCCACTAGCACGAGCACACTGCACCAACACGCTGAGGATAGCACTCCCCTTAGGTTGAGCACTGCACCTTTTTCTTTAGGTAAACCAAAAACACCCAACCACCAACTTCGGAGGCCCTCGCCCACCCATGCAATCTAGTAAGCTGCTCCGAGGAACATCATTCTTGAGCTTCCACAAGCACCTGAGTCTACATGTGGCCCTCACCCTTACACCCACGCCAAAGTGCCATGGGACTGGCACCCATCTAGGAGGGGGGTAATGTTAACCCCAAGTCGAGATGGCGGAAAAATGGAGAAAAAAGCAAAAGGAAGATGGGAAAAGAGCAAAGACACGCAGGCGGCCTCTAAAGATGAACCGGGGAAAAAAGCGCAACCTTAAAAGAAAAGGCGCCTCAAAAAACTCAGAAATTTCTTGTAAAAGAGTGCCAAGCTCCCTCCTATGCCAACTGTAAAATATTAGATGGGTATAGGCTAGAGGCACAAGGCTAGAATAGGGAAATGGAAAAAGGACCTTGCCACAATGGCCGGTCATGTAAAAAAGGGATGGGTGCCCATGGGATTTTAGGGTTTGTATATAGAAAGTTCAAAAAGTGAATAAGAGATCATTCTTTGGTGTGTGGCAAAAGGAGTCTTCTTCTTCTTCTCTCCTTCTCACCTTCTTGCTTGTGTGTGCTCTTGAAAGAGGGAGTGTGAGAGTGTGAGGGAGTGAGTGTGTGTGAGAGTGAGGGATCAAGAGGGTAAAGCTCTTCACCATCTCCTCTTCTCTTCTTCTCTTCCCTTCTCTCTTCTTGCGCCCACGGCTATGGAGGATGGAGCTTGGAGGTGGAGGAGGCTTGAGGATGCTTGAGCTAGTATCTAGGATCGTGGAGCTACCAGTGTGTGGGAGAGAGGAGGCAACTCATATCGGCACTAAGGTAAGCTCGCTACACTCGTAGGATCAACGGCGCCTCGACTAGGTGAGAGATAGCCATTAGAGCTCGCTTGGAACGCTTGAAACAATAAGCGGTCCATGGGTCTTGGCGGTTGAGCAAAAGCTCCCACAATTAGCTCTAGATTGCTCCTACTCTTCCATTTCTAGTTCCTAAACTTGCCCAAATACCTACTTTGATTGACCCAAATAAAGATGCCAGAGATGTTCGGAACTAATCTTTTCTTGACTTCTTCAATGACTCGGTGTTCCTCCAAGATAGGTAACAATGGAACATGTCATTTTCTCTGCACAGTCCAATGCAAGAGGAGCTCAAATTTTAGCCAGATGGCTATGTTCTCCTAGATAGTCTTCACTTCTGTTCTCTCAAAAATTTTTACTTTAAAAAGTTTCATCTAACCTTTGAGGGCTATTAGGCAACAAACGAGTGCCTTTCATATGAGTCACGCAGCTACCTTGACATAAATTTTCCCACTACCATTTTAAAGGCTCTTTTAAGTCTTTTTATACTTGAATGGAGATAGGCCATGGAGGTGGAGCTTGGTTTTGATGCTTAGAATCATGGTTGGGTCTTATTGGATAGACCCTCTCATCAGTAGATTTATTTGGTGTGAAGTGGATCTTCAAGGTGACATTCCACTCCAATGGTACCTTGGACAGGTACAACATACCACTTGGTGATCAAAGGCCATGTGCAACAAGAGGGCATTGATGACACTAAGACCATGTTCTACTAGATCGACATGACTGGTGTCTTTGTTGTTGTTCTCAAAAACATCCCTGACAATGACCTCTTGACAATACAAAGGTCCTCGCATTTTGCAATGTAATATGGGTAAGTAATCCCCCTCCTAGTGCATGACTGTAAACTTGGCAAGGTTAGGAAGCTTGTTTTGAACATTGATGGTGGCCAACAAGACACTCGAATCCAGAAGCTTTCAGCTGATCCGAGAAATGAATAGGCCTTTGCACTTGATTAAGCATGTGAGGCCCTTCAATTCTAAAAGGCGCAAGTTGGTCCTCCGAGTGATAACATCAAAGATTATTCGTCCCAGCATATTTGTCCTTTGTGATACGTCCAAAGAGATTGGTACTTTTCACCTTGAAATAGTGGAAATGAGTCTTGAGGGCAGCTAGGTCAACATACACCTAGGCTAGCAAAGATAGTGTTGCCCTAAACTGGGACACATTCTCAACAAGTTAGAGGCTTCAAATGTGCAGCACTTTGCTATCACATACAAGCATAAAGAAAACTGTTGACGTGTCTAAAACTAAAACAAGAAGGGGTCATTCAAGACCATGAAGGTGCCCACTCTTTGGCAGCTCCTATTTTGGAGTAGGGTAAGGCATGTGACTAAACTACTGATCTAGTTGAGAGCTCGATTCCAAACCACTAGATTCTTCACTAGTAAACAAGCATGGGTCACGACAAAGAGCTTAATTACTTGATGCAATGGTATTTGATTCATGATGCTAAAAGCCAGAGACAAAAGTAGCTTCTTTGAAGAGAGATTTGCTATTGCAAATGTACAAGGTCAATAACTACAAGCATAAAAAGGGCAAGTGCAGTGAGCGGTCAGTGTTCAAGCAGCAGTATGAATTGCTGGCATGGAAAAGCAACAAGACCAACCTCCCACTCACTGGCATAACGAATGTTGGATAGAGATATCTAAAGGAATCTTCACGTATTTATAAATATGTCAAATCAAGAATGGCTCATGAAGCACAATAGGAGAGCCCTTGCTTTGGCTTTGGTGTGTGCTGGCAAACTCTATTAGTCAAAACTTGTCCTCAAGCATAACTACAAAGCCTTTGCTTTGCCTTTGATGCAGGCTGTCAAAATCAGTTTCATTACCCATACACAATCAAATGTTTCTTTTCCTTTGCCTTCGGTACAATGGTTATGTGTGCTCACAACCACAAGCAGTATGAATTGCTAGCATGGAAAAGCAGCAGGACCCACCCCCCACTCACTGGCATAACAAATGTTGGATAGAGACACCTAGAAGGAATTTTCGCACAAAAAGTATTTTTTACTATTAGGGTATTCATTGTATATGGATCCCACAAAAAGTTTTTTTTACTCTTTGTAATCACCAATCAAAGCCCTATAAATTGCAACCTAGAATGCAACAATTTAATCCTTATTAACAAAATTGTGCCTCATCAAGCCATTTGGATATATAGCCCCAAAATTACTTGGTCTATGACTATAAACAATCTAATCTCTCATAAGCTCGAGAAAGTTGGGCCTCACGTAGCACCAACTTCCAAAGAAACACAAATCTCAAAGCCTATATGTAAGAAAACAAACACACAATCATAAATAGTAAGTCACCGTGTGACAACTACAAACAGACAATACCCAAGAGCATACTAGCAATCACTACTACAATGCCCTAATGAATGTGACATGACCACAACCACTAGGTGGAATGGAACCTTGGTAACACCACTGGGCTGCAATTCACAAAAGAAAATAACCCTACTAGAGTGGCTAAGATCTAGTGAATGTGTGATTCCAAGTATCCATTCCTCACTTTTTAGTACAATCATCATCTCGATATTGCTTGTAACAACAATTGTCAGTTAATGAACAACACAGAATAGTGTTGTGGTATCAAAACCTACAACATGAATCCAACTCACTTGGTAGAATTTTACTTTGTGTAATTCTCATCCCTTGTGACTTACCATATCTCTCAAAATTGGAGCAACATACTTTAATGGATAAAGTTCTTCTAGAAGAAGTTCTTCATGTAGCAAGTTGACTTGACGGTCCATCCTTATTAATGGACATGGTGACTTATATTTGCAGGCTCCCTTATTGGCCCTTGGACTTGGACATGCTTGCCAAGATCCCAGTATAACCCAATATTTTTTTATTGTGGCTTCCTTGAGACACGCTTGGAACCCATTCACACGTTATAGCTAGGAAGCTATCTACTACCACTAGGGGGGACCAAAGTAAACAAATCAAATGACACAAAATATGGAAATGTGTTAATTTAATGTAATATCATATTGATGTCATTCTGAATGCATTGCTTTTTGTTCATATTTTTTTATAATTCTCGTAGTAATTTATTGTGAAAAATGCATAAATGGCAACTTGGATCCTAGCTCCAGTCATAAAAATGACTAACACTAAGTTCCCTACACTAATTAATGACCTGAGGGATAAAGATAAAATTATATTTACCATAGAACAATGCAACAAGTATGATTTTTGGCCTAGCACTTGGGACTTAGGGAATCTTAAATTCAAGCTAATGAAAAATTGGGAGGAACTAGCCAATGGAAATAACATGGCCAAGAAACTTGTCAAACAATGTGGTCTGCAACATTATGCTAAAGTGTGGAGTAGACTAATTTACTTGACCACATGCCTAGACTTCATTTGAGACTATGAGTCCAAATTGAAAACAATTGTATGATGCTATTAGGTAAGGGGGGAGCAAAATTTTAACAAAGTGACACCATAGCTCATAGATCTTGCCCTGGAATACAACAAAATGAAGGGGAGCATAAAGGACCTATACAAACACCTATAGTCTCACAAAGATGAAAAATCTTGATGTTAGTCAACATGGTCTCTAGTTAAGTGCCATTGTGGAGGAAAGTTGCATGCAATGGCCCAAATCTTCCACCACATGTTTATTTATAAGAAGCCCAACTCTTCCACAATGAGGATATTGTAATGAACTGACCTTAGTACCTTAGATATTACATAATATTTAGTGATAAAAGTAATCAAAGATGTTGCATACTTTGTTGCACATTAGTAAATTCAAGAGTAATAATGTTTGGGAGTGTCAAAGTCCTTGCCTTTATTGATTCTTTTGAGATATTAATAGGGATTTTTGATGGAAAATCATGAAGACTGAAATTTGACATCTTAAGTTTCTCAAAAATGTGAAATGAAATGGGAGAATTGTAGAGCTTACCAACACAATCACAATAGTTCAAATAGATCTTAATTTCAAGTTCTGGATCAAAACTTATGGTTGTTTCAAGTTTTGTCTAGTGTGCAAGAATTGTTACGTGTGAGTTGCATGCACGTGCAAAAAGGCTGCAGTTTTTTTTAATTGGAATCCTAAAATTTTAAAAACGTGGATATTCTCAAATTAAGTAAAATCTCTTGAGAAACACTCAAATTAGGTAGCTTTTAAGATTTGATCATTGATGATATAAGCTGCAAATGCTAAAAGCAACCCCCCTCTCCCCTCCCCTCCCCAATTGGCATAAACTAGGTAGCAAGTTGATTTCCTTTTCTTGTGCTTTGATGCGTTCAAGATGAGTACAAAGAAGCTTCTTGAATGAGTGCTAGAGCCAAATACAAAGCATGTGGCTAATTTCAACATTAGAGCTTGTTGAAAATAAGAGAGAGACCTCCAATATATAGGTATGGGGCTTGGCTAACGTGGAAAGTAGAGGCTACAATGATAAGTATTTTCTAAAATGACAAGTGTAGGGACAACCATCTCTTTCAAAGTGACACATGTCCCATCGTAGATGCCACATGTCAATCTTCTAGAGAAAGAAGCTTCTAAGCCTTTTCTCTAAAAATCTCTCGAATAGTTAAGAATTTTAGATCGTTGTTGAAGACAAATTTGTTACTTACAAAATTAAGGATCCTTTGATGTGAACATAATTTTCATTTTAGTAACATCCTAAAAAATTAGCCTCCTAAATTTTAGGAGTCACCAAATATAGAGTCTATAGAGCTTGATTGTATAGATTCACTAGTTCATGGTTTGTTTCTTTAATCATGAGCATTTGATTTCACTTTTTAGTCAATGTGACTACCCGACTTTAAAAAATTGTTAGTCATCTGAACTTTTTGGTTAATTAAACTACGAATAAAGTTTAAATTTGTCATGGACATCTTGTCAATGACAACCCAAGTAGAATTACAAGTCATTTTTGCCATTGGCCACTAAACATTCAAATAATACAAACCGCCTTTCAAGGTATATGAACATTGAACTAATTTGAATCATTGAGCCAATACATCTTAATAATAGTTGATCTACAAAAAGTTGGTTACACTAAGTTGTGGTGCAGCTCTAGTGATAGCCAGAGTGTAGCTAATGATGCCACATGTGAGCTATGGCAACACTATAGAAACAAGTTCTTTACCATGAGTACCTTATCTATATCTTGGAGGATCCAACTTCATTCAAGGAATATCTTTTTGGAGATGACCACTTTTGCAAGTTTTATAAAAGTAGTTACCCTAGCTTTAGCTCCCCACTCCCTCTATGCACCTTGCACACTCACTCTTAACTCTATGCATTACTTAGTCTATGGCCTCCCCCCCTCTCTCTCTCTCTCTCTCTCTTAGTCCCAATCACTCCTACACTTAGTGCTCACTTCTACAAATAGTTATATTCTAGGCTTGTGCTAGCCTTTCTCTAGATTCATTCTAGCAAAACCCCTAGTCTTGCCATGGCTTTTCCTTAGAACCTCTCTAAGGGAACCATGGTCAAGAAAAAGAGAGAAAACTACTTGGTGGAAACCCAAGACATACTCAACACTACTACCCAAACACATATTTTCCTATGCAAACATTGACTCTGTTCACATAGACAAAGCATCTACAAGTTGTTGGTTGCAAAACGCAACCTTGTAGATGTTAGCTTCACCATCCGGAGTAGCTACACAACAAGAGACAATATCTTCTTGTGTATGCTTCATATAATAGTGCCATTTGAATAGTATCCCTCATGGAGATTGTTCACTTGCCCAGCACCCTTTTACGAAGATGATTATGATCATGCAATGCAAAGGGGGGTATAACAAGAAGGGTGCTAGGTAGAGATTACCATTATGTAAAAGCCAAACTAGCCTAGAATACCTTAAGGGTGCCTAACTGTGTGACCACCATCACGTATGGCCAAAAAAATATTCCTAAACTTGCCCAAATACCTACTTTGATTGGCACAGATAAAGATGTCAGAGATGTTCAGAACTAATCTTTTCTTGACTTCTTCAATGGCTTGGTGTTCCTTCCAAGATGGATAGCAGTGGAACATGTCCTTTTCTCTGCATGGTCCAATGCAAGAGGAGCTAAAATTTTAGTCGGATGGCTATGTTCTCTTAGATGTTCTTCACTTCTATTCTCTCAAAATTTTTTAATTTAGAAAGTGCCAAAAAGAGGAAGAGAAGTTGGATGCAAAAATAAAAAGAAGCATGAGCATCAACCCATAAGTACAAAGCATAACTTCAACAATTTATTTTTGTTATTATCTTCTATTATTTTAAATCTAACAACTACAAAAATTTTCATTATAAATGTGAGTGGTGGGACTTCTCCTGTAATGATTCATAAAGTAATATAGAAAAGTCAACCAAAGGCCAAGGCTTGAGAGCTAGATATTACACTCACATGGAATCGACCAAATAGTTTAGTGGAACAACAACAAACCTATCATTAATTAAAAGTTACATGTAAGATTCCAAAAGAGATAAAGAAAGGTTAAGTTCTTGTGTGAAAATTTGCATAGCTCTCTTTTGCCATCTCCTTCTCTCTGCTCCATCTAATAGCAGTTGAGCTTGAGTGAGGGTGAAGAAGTGAGCATGTGAGACTTGTTGAGCTTGAGGGTGCAAGGGCTTCTCTTGCTCTCTTGAGTACTCTCTTCTATCTTCACCTTATTCTCTTGCTTGGTCATGTCTTTGGGGACAATGGATCAAGAGGAGACAAAACATGCACAGCGCAACAAGTGACCCTCAAAGTTTCCTTCCTTACAATCCAAACTATTATGGCAAAGATTGAGGCATCAATGAGTGCTCGTTGAGCACTCTCCTCACACTCTCTTATCTCTTCTCTCTTGCATCCTTGTAGTAGTACAAGTGGAGTATGAGAAGCATAGATGTTAAGAAATCAAGATGAGATATAGGTGAGCTATTGAGTATGTGGCTTGTATGTGAAACACACACACACAAAGTCCACCCTTAAAACAAGATTGCAATTGCGTTTGTTGTTAAAAGCTCTGATTAGGGGTGAATTATTTGGCCCATGTAATCATCACTAGTAACTGGTAACCATGAAATAAGTTGCAATGCATTTTACAATTCCCATTAATGTAATTCTAGTGTAAATGGGCATTTTTTGAAACTTTCAAGGTGTAGTCACCATTATTAAGCAACATCCATGGCCATAAATAATGGGACTTGGTGATGTATTGAAGTTCAAAATAGACAACACATGGATTTTTTCAAGAAAGCACATTTGCAATATAAGTAGACTAGACATTAGGACAAAAGTGAAGCGAAAGGAGCCATGTAAGAAGATGATTAATTTCTTAATCACATGCAAACTAAATTAAAAAAGGGGAAGAAGGCCATCTTGTTAATTTTGCTAAGTTCCATTTAACTTTACTGTTGCATCATCATTAAATAACAGGGATGCCTCTATCTTTTCTCTCTCTTTCCTTTCCTTTTGTCTTTATTAGTTCCATTCCCATAAAGTTCAATTGAGACCTACAAAGTTACCTAGCCAATTCTTAGAAATGTTTAGGATATTTGGGATTAGGATGTATATTCACATGTAGTTGTTTATTTGAGGCCTTGCATATCTTGTGGCATGTTAGGAGACAAACCCAATGCATGCTAAGGTAGGGGCCTTTCAAATGGAATGAAATTACCTTTAGCATCCTATTGAGTTTAGATACCTCAAACATGCCTATTTTGGTGGCTTATTGTGATATTTATGTTAAGGAAAGTTTACAATTGATAGTACAAATGGATCATAAGAAATTATTAGTAATGGTGATGCATTTCAAGTTTAAAAAAATTATTGGCTTAAGAAAGAATGATATGCAATTGTGCAGAGTGGGTGGAGATGAGATGATAATGTATTGATACACTACAATAACTTGTTTGAAAGCAAGCATCTCCTAGTTAAACCTTTCAACACAAATTCGACACTCTATGATTTCTATGTGAGTTGCTTTTTCCTTTACTACTCCAAAATGAAAAACATAGGTTGGTGCATAAAAATGAAAAACTTTCAATTGGCTAGTGCATGAAATTTATAGTAAAGGGACATAAAATGAAGACATTGGATGCATCTACTCTTGATGTAATGAAGAGAAAGGGAATTCGAAAAAGAAGTTTTAATTACATAACCAAATGAATTCTTAAGAATTTAATAGAATGAAAAGTGCATCCTCTTAGAGAAAGAGAATGGATTGTCTATTTCCATGCTTGAGAATCTCACTTACTAGTATGCTCCACATTTTTTGGAGACTCGTAGCCCTCCCCCCTCTAGTTGTCCCAAAGTGTCCTCCACACACACACACACACACACACACACACACACTCTCTCTCTCTCTCTCTCTCTCTCTCTCTCTCTCTCTCTCTCTCTCTCTCTCTCTCTCTCTCTCTCTCTCTCTCTCTCTCTCTCTCTCTCTCTCTCTCTCTCTCTCTCTCTATGTGTGTGTGTGTGTGTGTGCGTGCGTGCATGTGTGTGTGTGTGTGTGCGTGTGCGTGCGCGTGCGCGTGCGTGTGCGTGTGCGCATGCGTGTGCGTGCGTGCGTGCGTGCGTGTGTGTGTGTGTGTAAGGGTTTTTTTCTTTAAAGAGAGCGAATTGAGAGGGGGGTTTGTAGACCTAACTACCATGAAAAATAACCATGGCATGTGGCACAATGGACATCTTGAGATATGGTGCAATTGATGATTGCTATACCATGTTAGAAGGATGTTGTGGTCTCCAGTGTGTGGAGAATTTAAATTGTAAGATGAAAGCCCAATTCTAAGCAAAGCCACATAGTATGGTTCATATTGACCATGCCTTGTGGAGCTTGTTAAAATAGAACACACTTGTAAAATGGCTTAAAGCTAGAAGGACACACAATCCATAATCAGCCACACTACATGGCATTGTTTTATTTTCTAATCAAAAGTGAAGAAAAACAGAAATAACTTTACATTGCGAGCTACTTTCCCGAGGGACCTAAGTTGCATTGTACACATGTACAACTATGTACATGCAATAAATATGGGCACTTATAGAGAGAGGGTTAAAAAATATGAGGTGTACGATGGCCCCCATGTTGGCAAACCAGGTCATCGCACCAATATAGATTCCAAAAAATCTAATCTAACTGGTGATTGAATATCTATTGGACATGGTACACTAATTATTTAGAAAAGAAAAAGGTTCAATTATAAAATTTCTCTTATAAAATACACGATACTCCAACTCTACAATTCACATGAGAGTGCTACATAGATGAGTACATTTGGCTTTGCAATAGCTAGAGTCATTAGCATGATGCTGGTGGATATTCCACCAATTCTAGAGTCACCACCTCACGGTAGGTGGGGACATAGCACATCAAACCCTATAAAGATCCACAAGGCTTTTAAGGCAAAGGAGACATGCCAGAAGGGAAGTGCAAAAGGTAAGCCATCAAAAAAGGCACCCTTGGGAAACAAAGACAAAGGACAATGGAAAAAACCTTCCAAGGGGAAGATCTCAATTGGGGACAATGACATAGAGCAAAAGGGGCCACATGTCCAAATAGAATCCCAACAAGTATGTCTAATCAACAAGGTGTGGAGCAAACAAAGAAAACTCCCAAGATGAGTTCAAGGGGCAATCCTACTAGGAATGGGTAAGCTAATAAACAACAGTGAGTCTAAAGAGCACTCATGCTAGGGAGGGACAGGGCAATTAGTAACGTGGGGACCAAAGAACCATGATGAGTCCCGAGAACACTACTATGAAAGAGCAACATGGAAACCACACCCCCACCAAAAAGCTTAAAAGAACTCCTACCAAGGAGGGAGAAGTGGCATTGCCAAGAAGGGAAATATTGGCTTTGTCAAAACTTAAAGAGGATCTTGTACATTGATCTATCCCAAACACAACGAGAACACAGAATTGTAGTGAAATTGTGATAGTCTTGATCGTAGAATAATGTATGCATCTAAGCTTCACCCAGTCACAGATAAATCAACACAACTTATGTAAGAATCCAAGTTAGCTTGAGCCTGGGTATCCATGCCACCTCCTTTAGCTCCAATTGGCCCATCTTTGCCCCCACATCCTACATCAGCTCTAGTGATTGCTCATGTTCCTATTCCATTTCTAGTTCCTAAACTTTCCCAAACACCTACTTTGATTGACCCAGATAAAGATGCCAGATGTGTTCAGAACTAATATTTTCTTGACTTATTCAACGACTTGGTGTTCCTTCCAACATGGGTAACAGTGGAACATGTCATTTTCTCTGTATGATCCAATGCAGAAGGAGCTCAATTTTCAACCACATGGCTATGTTCTCTTAGATATTCTTCACTTCTACTCTCTCAAAATTTGTTACTTTATCTGGAAAAGTTTCATCTAACCTTTGAGGGTTATTAGGCAACAAAGAAGTACCTTTCATATGAGTTATGCAGCTATCTTGACATAACTTCTCCCACTACCATTTTAAAAGCTCTTTTAAGTCTCTTTATACCCGAATGGAGACAGGCCACAAAGGTGGAGCTTGGTTCTAATGCTTAGAATCATGGTTCAGGGTCTCAGTGGATAGACCCTCTCATCAGTAGGTTTATTTGGCGTGAAGTGGATCTTCAAAGCAACATTCCACTCCAATGGTACCTTGGACAGGTACAAGAACCACTTGGTGACAAAAGTCCGTGTGCAACAAGAGGGCGTTGATGACACTAAGTCGATCGCAATTATGGTAATATGATTACCATCAAATTGGTGTTAGCTCTCATGTCACATCATCATCAGCCCATGTCAAGAACTCCATCCTAAATTCAAAGATTCAATAGGAAGATTATGCAAGCAACCCAATGGATTTTTCATTCTATGCCATTAGAAACATGTCTACCACTTGCAATGGTGGCATGAAGCAAGCCCCTCAAGCATGATTCTAGTGCAACTCTCTTTGCTTCCTCACAAGGATTCCACTTGGATGCATCTCTCTCTCTCTTTTCAGCTAATCCTTTTCTTTTATTTATTATTATGTAAGTAACTGATCTCATTACCACAAGTTCAGATATAGCTCATGTCATGCATCAACTACACTATCTTCAAGATGACTGGATTGGGCCAACGTGTCAAAAGCTAAAACCAGAAGGGGATATTCAAGAGTATGAAGGTGCCCACTCTTTGGTAGCTCCTATTTTGGAATAGGGTAAGGCATGTGACTAAACTACTGATCTAGTTGAGAACTCGAGTCCAAACCACCAAATTCTTCACTAGTAAACGAGCATGGGTCACAACAAAGAGCTTAATTACTTGATGCAATGGTATTTTATTTAGGATGCGAAAAGATGAACAAAAGCAGCTTCTTTGAAGAGAGATTTGCTATTGCAAATGTACAGGGTCAATAATTGCAAGCATAAAAAATGCAAGTGCACATGAGCAAACACTTTCATGAGCCGTCAGTTCAGGCAGCAGTATGAATTGCTAGCATGGAAAAGCAACATGACCAAACCCCCACTCTCCTCACACTCTCTTATCTCTTCTATCTTGCATCCTTGTAGTAGTACAAGTGGAGTATGAGAAGCATAGATGTTAAGAAATCTAGATGAGATATGGGTGTGCGTATGTGGCTTGTATGTGGAAACACTTGAAGGAAAAGGCGGTTTGTCAAGTCCCCAATTGTGAGCTTGTGTGTTTGAGGATAAGTGACCTACCAAGCATATGCTTGTGAAAATGACCCTTTAAGATAGCAATGATGATACTTCACTAGCCACTTTCCAATATAGGTTGTTTTCTCTAAGATGACAAGAGGCACATCTGCTAAATCTGCCCTTGAACATCTCCCTATGCACACTACGGCTTGAAGACTTCCAAGGTGTGGGTTAAAGTACTTGAAACAATAGGGAACTAATTTCCACCTTCATGCTTAAAAAGAAATGGAGAAGTTAGAGTAGCCGCTTCCCTAGAAGAGTAAGGACAAGGGGTCACATGGTACCTATACTAGTCTCGCACCCTACAGAATCCTCCTAAACCTTCTTCTTCGATTGCCTCCTAGACCCTGACCATGATGGAAAGGGAGGCTACTTTGGCGAGAGCTGAGTACATAGCTTTGAAGCTTAAAGGGGAGAGGGCACAATTGTAGTGAAATTGTGCTAGTCTAGATCATAGAATCATGCATGCATCTAAGCTTCACTCCGGTCACAAAGAAGTTGGCACAACTTGAGCAAGAATCTGAATCATCCTGAGCCTCAATATCCATGGCCACCTCCTCTAGCTCCAATTGGTCCAGCTTTGTCCCCCCACCTCCTACATTAGCTCTAGGTTGCTTCTACTGTTCCATTTCTAGTTCCTAAACTTGCCCGAATACCTACTTTGATTGACCCAAATAAAGATGCCAGAGATGTTCAGAACTAATATTTTCTTGACTTCTTCAATGACTCGGTGTTCCTCCAAGATAGGTAACAGTGGAACACGTCATTTTCTCTGCATAGTCCGATGCAAGAGGAGCTCAAATTTTAGCTAGATGGCTATGTTTTCTTAGATATTCTTCACTTCTGTTCTCTCAAAATTTTTTAATTTAAAGGTTTCATCTAACCTTTGAGGGCTATTAGGCAACAAACGAGTGCCTTTCATATGAGTCATGCAGCTACCTTGACATAACTTTTCCCACTGCCATTTTAAAGGCTCTTTTAAGTCTATTTATACTTGAATGGAGATAGGCTATGGAGGTGGAGCTTGGTTTTGATGCTTAGAATCATGGTTGGGTCTTACTGGATAGACCCTCTCATCAGCAGATTTATTTGGCGTGAAGTGGATCTTCAAGGTGACATTCCACTCCAATGGTACCTTGGACAGGTACAAGAACCACTTGGTGATCAAAGGCCATGTGCAACAAGAGGGCATTGATGACGCTAAGACGATCGCAGTTATGGTAATATGACTACCATCAGATTGGTGTTAGCTCTTGTGTCACATCCTCATCAACCCATGTCAAGAATGCCATCCTCAATTCAAAGATTCAGTAGGAAGATTATGCAAGTAACCCAAGGGATTTCTCATTCTATAGCATTAGAAACATGTCTACCACTTGCAATGGTGGCATGAAGCAAGCCCCTCAAGCATGATACTAGTGTAAATCTCTTTTCTTCTTCACAAGAATTCCACTTGGATGCAACTCTCTCTCTCTCTCTCTCTCTCTTCAGGTAATCCTTTTCTTTTCTTTATTATTTTGTAAGTGACTAATCTCATTATCACAAGTTCATATAGCTGATGTCATGCATCAACTACACTACCTTCAAGATGACTAGATTGGGTCAACTATCAAGAGCACAAGCAGCGTCGTTCGGAGTCAACTGGTGTTGCCCACAACTGGCAGTTGGTTGGTCTCCTTTTTACTACCCAACACCAAGGTGGATGTTTCCTTCTCAACACACACATGGAGGCAGTTCTCCCCTTCTATTGGACAGACTCATTACTATGCGGGTATCTGAGTGCTCGGCTATCTCAAAAGTGCTTCATCCCTTGCCATTCACTACTACACCGGCACTACTTTATATATCCACACAAACTCAGATTAAGCCAACAACATCGAGAAGATACAAATGGAGGATACTACTTCAACCTTGGCTCAAACCTTGTTTACCTCCATTGCAAACAACTCATAAAACCATAGCAAAGGAAAAGTACCAGGCTGGCTTATAACCATGTTATTTCCGAGCTTCATATCTTCACAAGCTTCCTCGAGAATTCGCACATGCACAGGAGCAACGCACTATGATCTACTCCCATGGCCAAAGTGTTATTGCTCAAAGTTCATGATCCTCTTGCTTGCAAGCAAATTGAGTTGGTGGCAACACTCAGATTGGAGTATGTCGCTGCTCGAGACAATGCAGCAAATGCTTGTACCGAAAGCATTACCCCTGAGCACAACCCACGCGATCTACTGTAAAGAGTTCTACTAGATCGACATGACTGGTGTCTTTGTTGTTGTTCTCAAAAACATCCCTGACAATGACCTCTTGACAATACAAAGGTCCTCGCATTTTGCAATGTAATATGGGTAAGTAATCCCCTTCCTAGTGCATGACTGTAAACTTGGCAAGGTTAGGAAGCTTGTTTTGAACATTGATGGTGGCCAACAAGACACTCGAATCCAGAAGCTTTCAGCTGATCCGAGAAATGAATAGGCCTTTGCACTTGATTAAGCATGTGAGGCCCTTCAATTCTAAAAGGCGCAAGTTGGTCCTCCGAGTGATAGCATCAAAGGTTATTCGTCCCAGCATATTTGTCCTTTGTGATACGTCCAAAGAGATTGGTACTTTTGTGTTCACCTATTAAGCAATCACCTTGAAATAGTGGAAATGAGTGTTGAGGGCAGCTAGGGTGGCTTGATTTGCGATCTCGCACTTCTGGATGGCTATGGCATCACTTTGTCAATCCGCAGCTTCTCTTTGATCATGCCCCACTCTTAGGTTTGACAGATCTCTTCCAAATAAAACCGTTGCTATTGTTCTATTTGATAGCAGCAGATGAAGGGCTCTAGAGAACCCGATGTGAGGGAGTTCTCGGGCAAAATTAGCTATAGCTCTAGAGAGAGAAAGTGGTAAGAAGAGAAAATGCAACGTCGGAGTGGCAATGCTACAAAACAAAGGCTGAGACAAAGCCACCTGCTGGCTACTAGAGAATAAGTAAGCAGTTCTCTACCTTACACTGCACAAAGCTACCTTGACCCCGAGTGCAGTTGTCAACATACACCTAGGCTAGCAAAGATAGTGTTGCCCTAAACTGGGACACATTCTCAACAAGTTAAGAGGCTTCAAATGTGCAGCACTTTGCTGTCACATACAAGCATAAAGAAAACTGATGACGTGTCTGAAACTAAAACAAGAAGGGGACATTCAAGACTATGAAGGTGCCTCCTATTTTGTTGGAGTAAGGTAAGGCATGCGACTAGACTGGAAAGCTCGAGTCCAAACCACTAGATTCTTCACTAGTAAAAGCATGCATGGGTCACGAGTAAGGTAAGGCATGCGACTAGACTGGAAAGCTCGAGTCCAAACCACTAGATTCTTCACTAGTAAAAGCATGCATGGGTCACGACAAAGAGCTCAATTACTTGATGCATTGGTATTTGACAGGGATAGGCTACTGCAAATGTTCAAGGTCAATAACAATAAGCATAAAACGGGCAAGTGCAGTGAGAGCTCATGGAAGCACAGGTGTTTAATGCCAATCTCCGGCCGACGGAAGCGCAAGCAACATGGCAGTGAGCGTATTAACGAGAATCTGCGGCTCAAACGCTCCACCGGCAAGGCTGGTTACGCACCTTCGCCAATCCGTTTTCCATTCAAGATCTGTGAAGGGGGTGCGCCAAGCGCTCCGAGATAGTGCAATACGGAGGCGACGCGCGCAGCCCCGGGCAGCAAGCTGCCGGGTGGGGCTGCCCCCGTGAGAAAAATTAGGTTAATATCGTAGTGACCCGATGGGTCACGTATCAGATATTAAACTGATAAGAACAGATACTACACTTGATCTTAGCCAAAAGGCCGAGAAAGGTATGATCACCCTTAGCTCCGACCCTTCCTTTTATACTACCCTTCTTTCTCTCTAGGCGCTCTCTCTCTTCCGTGTCTCACGCTGCTTCTCTCGCCAAGGCTGTGCCTACGGGACAGTCGCCGGGGTCATTCATTGTATTCGTCCAATCTCAACCCCAGACCTTTTCCAATGACTCGCGTTACTTGTCCATTTTGCCTCGGCTTAACTTAACCCCACACCTTGATTTTATCCCTGTGTGGCATGACAATGCTCCGAACGACGATTCCAAGGGTGACACTTCATGCCACCATAAAGCCTTTATGTGCTATGATTGTTGAGTTTACATTGCCTGAGACGTTCGGTAAACATGCAAGTCTACTTGAAGATTGAATTTACCATTTAGACTGCCGTGTCTCCTTCCATTCATGAAAACAAAGGCGACTAACTAATCCTCCTCCTCCTGTAAATACTGCCCCTTTTCGATTCCCTCCGTGTGCTCACTATGCTCTTTCAAGTTGCCTATATTTCTCGAGCTGCGTGCTTTATACTCTTAGTGGATATTGGAGTACCGTATCCTTTGCTCAAAACGCAGCTAACGAGGTTGCAACCCCTTGAGGCCTTGCATTCAAGGCTTAACATAAACTACCACACTTTCTTACCTTAAGCCCGCATTGTGACCGTAACGTTACGTACGCCACCCTCGATACTTAAATCAATTCATCTAAGTATTTGGCAAAGCAAGATCCTCTTTAAATTTTGACAAAGCCAATATTTGCCCTTCGATTTTGCCATCATTCCTCGTTTGTCGGGGTCCTTCTTGGCCATGCCACTTCTCCCTCCTTCATAGGAGTTCTTTTAAGGCTTTTGCTGGGGGTGTGCTTGCCATGTTGCTCTTTGACAGTAGTGTTCCTGTGACTCATCATGGTTCTTTGCTCCCCACCTTACTAATTGCCTTGTCCCTCCCTCCCTCGCACGAGTGCTCTTTACACTCGCCCTTGTTGATTAGCTTACCCATTCCTAGCAGGATTGCCCCCCTAGAACTCATCTTGGGAGTTTTCTCCCTTTGCTCCACACCTTGTTGATTACACATACTTGCTGGGATTCTGTTTGGACCTCTCGCCCCTTTTTCTCTAAGTCCGTGTCCCCAATTGAGATCTTTCCCTTGGAAGCTTTCTTCCGTTGTCCTTTGTCTTTGTTTCCCAAGGTAGCCTTTTTTTATGGCTTACCCTTTGCACTTCCCTTCTGGCATGTCTTCTTTGCCTTAAAAGCCTTGCGGACCTTTATAGGCTTTGATGTGCTAGGTCCCCGCCTACCATGAGGTGGTGACTCTAGAATTGGTGGAATATCCGCAAGCCTGTCCAGCATCATGCTAATGGCTCTAGCTCTTGCAAGCCAAATGTGCTCATCTGTGTAGCACTCTCATGTGAATTGTAGAGTTGGAGTATGGTGAGCAAGCACAAGGAACTTTCTTACATTACATGCAAGAATAGATAAGAAAGAAGACTTACTATGATCCCTTGGTTAAATAGCATAAACTTAGCCTCTAGATATCTCCAAGCATTAGTAATGATGCTCCATGCACATCATGAAGTGTTATTCTAATGACGAGTGTACAAAAGTCCGAGATGGCAATACTCCAACCTAAATTGGAAAAAGAATATAAGTTATCTCAATATAAGTATCATCACAATCGGCAAACCACCTTTTCCTTCAAGTGTTTCTACATACAAGCCACATACTCAATAACTCACCTGTATCTCATACTCCACTTGTACTACTACAAGGATGCAAGATAGAAGAGGTAAGAGAGTGTGAGGAGGGTGCTCAATGAGCACTCATGGATGCCTCAATCTTTGCCATAATAGTTTGGATTGTGTGGAATGAAACTTTGAGGGTCACTTGTTGCACTGTGCATGTTCTATGTCTCCTATTTATCCATTGTTCCCAAAGACATGACCAAGCAGGAGAATAAAGTAAAGATAGAAGAGAGTACTCAAGAGAGCAAGAGAAGCCCTTGCATCCTCAAGCTCAAGAAGTCTCACAAGCTCAAGCTCAACTACTATTGGATCGAGCAGAGAGAAGGAGATGGCGAAAGAGAGCCATGCAAACTTTCACACAAGAACTTAACCTTTCTTTATCTCTTTTGGAATCTTACTTGTAGCTTTTAATTAATGATAGGTTTGCTACCCTTCCACTGAACTATTTGGTCGATTCCATGTGAGTGTAATATTCGACTCTCAAGCCTTGGCCTTTGGTTCACTTTCCTGTACTATTTTATGAATTGCTATGGGAGAAGTCCCACCGCTCACATCTACAATGAAGATTATTGTAGTTGTTAGATTTAAATTAGTAGAACATAATAATAAGAATCAATCGTTAAATTTATGCTTTGTACTTATGGGTTGATGCTCGTGCTTCTTTTTATTTTTGCATCCAACTTCTCTTCCTCTTTTTGGCACCTTTCCTATGTGCAAACACTTTGAAGTAGCTTCTCTTGCTCTTTGGCAAGAGTTCACTTCTCCTTGGACCCATCCTGGTTCTTTGCCTCCCACCTTGTCGATTGCTTTGTCCCTCCCTAGGATGAGTGCTCTTTAGACTTGTCATTGTTGATTAGTTCATCCCTTCCTACATGAGTGCTCTTGGGTGTTTTCATTATTTGCTCCCCACCTTGTTGATTAGACCCACTTGTTGGGCTTTGATTTGGACCTTATGGCATCTTTTGCTCTAAACCATTTTCCTAAGCTGAGACCTTTCCTTTGGATGCCTTTTCTCCCTTCTCCTTTGTCTTTTTTTGCCATGGGTGCCTCTTTTGATGGCTTACCCTTTGCAGTTCCCTTTTGGCATGTCTTCTTTGCCTTGAAACATTTGTGGATCTTTGTAGTCTTTGATGTGGTTTCTCGTTACTTTGTGATGGGGTGAAAGGGTCATCAATATTAATGACAAGGTTACAGAATGTGATGAATGGATTTTATAGCTGTGGGCATTGGAGTGTTCTCCCTAGGGTGTCAATCTACCTCATTGTAAGTGATAGACTAGGCAAAATTGTACCTAAATGTAAATGATGAGTGGGCAACATTGTGGGGATGGGTCTAATGCCAAGCAAGTCAGAGCTCCTTAGATATGCCCCACCCTTTATGACTCATTAAATGGTGCAACTCATTAAACTAGGGGGGTTACGTCATTCAAGCAAGATTGGCGCACTGTCGTGTTTATGATGTGCCCTGGAGCAAAAGTGGGAGAGTGGCCATGGAACTAGTGAAGGAGTTGATAACCAATGCAACAGACAATGATCACAACTTCCTGTATACATGCGAACTACTTATGATCACTCTCCAACAAACCCTTGTCCATGTAAGCTTTTGAAAGAATGGTATAAAACTAAGTCCATTCATTTGCATTTGGATTCAATCTTGCAAAGAAACCACTCTATCAAGGTTATCCATTGCACATTCTCATATGTAAGTTGTCCAATGCCATCACCATCTTCAAGATTGACCATGTTTTTCCTAGGCAAGTATTTTTGCAAATGTAGTACATTTGAGCCTCTCTTAATATTACAAAACCCACCTAATCAAGGACCCCAACCATTCTGAGGGCTGAGATTAACTTTTCAGGGATACTGAGAGACTCCAAGGCCATTTATAACAGACCCTCCTAACAAAATGTTGGATTCGAGCAACCAAAAGAGACTCTTCTTATTAAAGAACCCCCTAGTTACCATTAGCAAGCCCACCTTATCAAGGGAAAACTATTTTGAGGGCTGATATTACTTTTTTAGGGATATTAAAGACTCCAAGGTCAATCATAACATAACCTCCTAACAATCCCTTTAGTGTGTAAGGGACTTGGTAGAGAGAAGGTATTGCCATTCCACTATCTCCTAATCCATCCTTTCAATTTTAGAGGTGAGATTGAGGGTGTGTATGTGATGTTAAGTCAAGAGAGAGTGAGGGACCCATCGAGAAGCTCTATTCACTCTAATTCTACCCTTTTTCTTCATCTTTTCCTCTCTATATCTCATGTAAATGAGGATATGAGGACATGGGGTGAATTAAGGGGCATCGCATGGATTGTGGAGCATTTCTTATCAAGATACCGCAACTATAATGAGTTAAGTTGGTAAGTATACTCTCAACAGCCAAGCTTCAAGTGTTCTAGTACGAAAGTGATAGATTAGATTTATCATAAGGCCTTGCATGTGAGATGGCTAGGTGAGAGCCATTGACTATGTGCATCATACCTTTGAAACAATAAGGGCTGTGTCCTAAGTCCCAACACCAAGCTCATGGAGCACAACATTGTTAGTTCCATTGTTAGGACCAAGGACAGTATGACCATTGAGTCTCTTACGCACTTCATGACATGGAATAGGAGAATGTCAATCAAAAGGACAAGGAGGACATTAGAGATTACGTCACCCACGTGTGGAGTCTTTTTAAGAGAATCCCAACCACAAAGTGACCTAGTGAGCGAGTGATCTCCACCATATTCATAAGCGAAATTAGGAGTGAAGAGCTCTACAAGGCCTTGGTAGGCAACTTGAACCTGCAGAGGGAGGTGCTAGCTAGGGTCTTTGAAGAAGACATACACATAGACAACTTGGTCAAAGAGAGGAGCTCGAGAGACACAAGCCGAGATAGTGCAATCTCTAGAGCCTCAGAGAGAGCTACCACTGCTAGCGATGGATCTAGTCAAAATGAGCAAGAGAAAGGGAAGACTGTTGACCTGAGCCAAGAATTGGCGGACGTAAAGCTAGAGCTAGCCAAGCTCCAGGAAATGATTAGAAGACTTGTGTGACCTCATGTGCAATGTGTCGACTACTATGGAGGGAACCACCTCTCAACTGAGTGCATGGATCCTAGATCCGGACCTTGTGCCAACTGTGGTAGGTTTGGACACGATGCTATGCATTATCGATTACCGAGGCATTCACCATCTCGGGGAAGTTACTATATGTATATCCTCTACATCACGTGCATTCAATGCCTATTTATAAATATCCTTATCTGTGAATTTATCCTAAATAAAACATAACCCTTTTCTATTCAATCTATAAATAACCCTTTTACATTACACCCTTCTGTATATAAAAAATGTATAAAAATGGTATTTTAAAAATACCTTATTTTGAACCCATGTGATGCACACATATATTCATGAGCAACTTACCCGAGTTCACCATATCCGCAGGTTTACAACCAGCCATACTACTTGGGGAATAGACCACTGTAATCTCATACTAGACTTGTAATCACCTAGGGCATATCTCATCTCGTTGCCTCAAACAAGAACAAGCTAACTAGGATAAGATCGATTTGAGATGCCCCAAATGTGGATTCACTCACGTATACGCCAAATTTCCCAGATGAAAACTACCTATTAGCTTAGCCATTGTACCTTCTGTACCTTTGGGGCTCTTTGGAGTTGAAACACTCGATGGTGAGGCCACTCCTATCTAGTTAAATGTCATGGCTAGGGAAATGTAAAGTAGTGGTCTCTATCGAGACTGAAAGCCTACCCATGATTTTCTATGTGCTACTTAATACCAAGGCCGCATGTAAGGAATCGTTGCTAGGATGCGCTTCCCAAGGGAAATGCAACCAAGACCATTGAATAATAGCTAAAATGGGTAACTAAATGCCAATCACCACCACCTAAGAGCCGACCCGCATGGACCCATAACTTGCGACCATCATGCCCTAGGCGTAGGAGACACAATTGGTGTTCTTATAAAACCTGATGAACAGTCAAGCCACAATGGGTACCTATGGCCCTATTGCATGCACAAGGCTACTATGAGGGCAACAACTAGATTTGGATATCTAAGACCAAGAGTCACACATGTGCCCTTTAGCCCCATCCGCTACTAGCCCATTTCCAAAGACTAGTGAGCCACCTAAAACTTCTAAACCACTTGAGTCACAAACCAAACCCATCGAACCTCAACAGGTCTACCAACTAAAACCGCAATTGGTTGCCTCTACACTAATCCCACCTAATGTTCCTAGTGTCCCAACGGCTTCACAGCTAGCAAGCAACACAACATTTGAGCCCCAAACCCCACGCCCCTCACACAAGTGGCTACCCCACATCCTAAGGATCAGTCAAAGTGGTAGACACCACTTGTTGAGCTCTCCAGCCCAGTAAAACTCCAACCTCTTGCAATCCTTAAACCCTCTTACAAGCGGAGATCTATTCTTATGTTGGCCTCTGGTCTAGCTAAGAACACGGGGGATGACTTGGTCACATGTATTAGACGCTTGGATGCTACCGTCATAATGCTTGCTAAAAGCTACAAAGGATTGGACCTAGGCCTGATGTATGCATGATGTCATGTACCTTGGAAGAATCCGAGTTCGTGTTCATTAAAGCCCCCATGGTAGTTGAGGAATTGATCACCACAGAGATCTCTAACTAGCAAGCTTGTAGACAAAGGCTAATTACCTCCTAAAGGAAGAGCAAAGTCTCTCCCACGAACCAAGAGCTAGAAGAACTTCAAACACTGGCCGTCACTAACTCCTCCTTTCGGCGTAAATGGTATTCTCTCTGTCTTCAATGGGAATAAGAGGGCCGCCCAATAATGGCCAATGTTGAGTAGAGACACACCATCAAAACCTCTGAATATGACCCTACTTATATGTAGCTCCTACCTCCTTTAGAATATTGACCATCACTCGCAATCAACCCTTAGAAGATCATAACATGGCCCACCCCTATTTAGATTGAGACCTTACCAAGGAAGAGCTACACATTGCCAGTAGGATCAACTCTGGTGACTTCCTAACTGATGTTTTGACCTACATTATGCATGTAGGTGTTAGACCTCACAATGTGGACCATCGTGCTCACTTGGAGTATAACCCACACTTCTACGCTTGGCTAACACAAAAATGAAGCATTGCAAACTTGCACTTAATACCCTTAACATTTATTTTGCAATCCTAGCAAGGATTCACATCATTCTCAGGGGGGGAGGGGGTAAGGTGAAAAAGAAAACATGTATGATACCTCAACAGGTGTTTAAAGGACAGATAGAAATCAATGTAAGGTGGAAAAGAAAACATGTCTCGACCTCAACCAGTGTTTAAAGGCGGGATAGAAATCAATGTATGATTGAGGAAAATTGTGATAATTTTTTTGGCTTGTGTGGATTGCTTGATGAAAAAGTCTTTATTTTACATTTAAGCACTTTGCCTTTCCATAACTTACATTCATTATCTACTTATTGTCTTGCAAGAGTTATCTCAAGAAAACTAATGGTAAGCTGCTGTGGTATTGTGATGCCAGGAGGCATATTTCACGGTGGATTCCGTGCCACAGTGGATTCCGTGAGGTTTTACGGTGGATTCCGTAAACTTTGATGACCGGGGCTCATACACAAAGTGGATTCTTTGTGCGAGAAGATGGGAACGCCTGTCCTTTTCGGGCGTTTCATTAATTTAGTGTGTACATGGGTGATTCCATAGTGGGTGATTCCGCAAAATGCATATTAAATTAATAAACGTTTATGAGTTTAGAGTGCGCACTCGTAATAAATTAAGGTTAGGATTTATTTCTAATCAGTTGATTTATTTATGTAGCTGAAGACTGCTAGGTATTCACTTTTGTCGGTTTAATTGTATTATTTTAGTAACGATTGTGAATGCTTTAGTTGATGTGTAGAGATAGCAGCAGTGGCGGAGGAAAGCATTGGAGTCTAGCGAGTATTCGATCTATGGATTATATTTTGATAGGCGCCACGCCTATATTTTGTCATGTCTATTGAGGCATAGATTATTTATTATTTTGTATGCGCCTATGCGTACGGATATGTTATTTCTATTTGGACATTGTATTGGGCGTGCCAGACTCTTTGGGCACCGTCCATTAGCTTTATCTCCTATTTTTGTAAAAGCAAACTCAAAAGCTAAAAGCTTGATATATTTTTGTAAATTGGGCTATTATTGAGCATGAAGATGGAATATACATAAAATACATGCTTTGTGAAGCGCTCACACAAGGCATGGGGGGAGATTGAACCCAATTGGTCTCTTACTCTTGTCGTTCATGCTTTTTACCTTGTAACTTGTGCAAAAAGTAGAGTTCATTCTTCTTGGGGACCTTTCGGGACTCACTACGTGAGCATACAGCGACCGATCTGCGCACTAGTGGTATCAGAGCGGAGCTGAGATCAAGAGCTTCCAATCGCTATCCATCTCGTGCGAAGGCAGAGCTCCTAGAACGATCGGGCTCTACGGTCAATCTCGTCGCGAACCGTCGATACAGGCAGACTTCTGGCGATCAAGAATCCCTGTTTCTATCATCAGATCGCGAAGGACCGGGCTATCCAGGCGGAGGACCACTCCTTCATCTCCTTCATCAAGTCGTCAAATAGAGAGATAAGCCTTATTATTTTCATAACTCATTCTTTCAAAAAGCTTAATAGTAAGCTTCATAAGCTTTAAAAGAAGCTTAATAGCTTCAACAATTGATCCGTGAGGTATCGAAGGATGCCCGAAAATCTCGCGCGGCGAAAAAAATGCCCCCTCCCCACGAATCTGCGCCGTTATCTTTCTTAAGCCCCCCCCACTAAGCTTAAGTAATTAAGCTTAGTCTACTTAACATAAATCAACTCTGCAAGTCAACAACTCCAGGCCACACACCACAGAAGTCAAGTTCTGCAAGTAATCTGTGATCAAGTTCTGCAAGTTCATTAAGTCGGCTAAGTATTGTAAGTCTGCAACTCTGCAAGTCACATAAGTCTGCAACTCTGCAAGTCGGACTAGTCAACTGGAGTCAGAACTGACTTGTGCTCAAAACTCCTAGAATGACTATTCCTCCGCAGAAACTTCGAACTGCAAAGTTGTTCGTTGGAAGGTATTCTATCCATACGCAGGTTTGCTGAAGCATTTTCAGTATACGAAGAAGGAAAAATTACAGATTTTCTAAAGATTGAGAAAGAAATACCCAAAAACACATAAGCCTTGTATCCCCGAACTTGAGCTGCGCTCATCCCGCTAACTTGATTTTGAGTGAGAAAGGTCTTTTGAGTTTTTCAGGATGACGGAACCACATATGGATGATCTTATGGTGGCTGAAGGCGACTTACCTGAACCTACGATGGAGCAAAAGCTGGACTTAATCATAATGCAATTGGAAGAAGAACGAAGGGCTAGGCAAGCATTGCAAGTGCAACTGGCAAAATTACAAAGAGCGTCTACCAACAAAGAAGAACCTCAAGCTGAAGATCTGATTCGACGTACCATCAACGCCACTCTTGAAGCTCAAACCATTCGCAAGGAATCAAAGATAAGTAAACGAAGTTTCAAATTTCGTACTTTCAATGGCATACGAGAAGGAAAGACTGTTCTAGCATTCATCAGTCAGTTTGATGACTATTTCCATGAGGAAACCTATGCAGAAAAAGATAAAATCAAGTGTGTTACTAATCATTTGGTAGACAGAGCATCACTTTGGTGGACTGTAGTACGCAAGGGCATAGAATGTCCTGCTACTTGGGAAGATTTCAAGAAGAAGTTCATGCAGAATTTCCTTCCACCGCAATTTCATGAGAAAGCTATTAAGCAATGGGATCTACTCCAGCAACGGGATCGTGAGCCTATACCTCAGTATACAGAGCGTTTTTGGAATGCACTCCTACAGTTACGCATGCTTGAAGACGTACCAGAGGCGACACATAAGCGCAAGTATATGTCTGGACTCCTTGGGCATTACTACGCTGAAGTTAACATGTTCAAGCCTGCTACTCTTGAAGATGCCATTTCACTAGCTCACGACACTGAAGATAAGCTACGCGGTAGAGACAGACGACCACAGCAATTCCAAGCCAATGGTAATTATGGATCTAAACAATTCAATTCCAATTTTAGAAGATTTAATCCAGGTCGTTTCTCTTCATCATCTTTCCGCAAAAATTGGGCAAAACCACCTGCATTACCATCCAATGTCAATCCAAATCCTAAGCCTATTCCACAGCCAAATCCAAATGTACCTCAACTTCCCGCCATTGCAAACAATGTAACCAAAGCCAAGCCAATAGTATGCTATAAATGCCACCAGCTTGGACATCTAGCAGCAAATTGTCATTCAAAGAAGCCACCAGCTCATATCAACTACCTTGGAGCCATGGACGAAGACGAACATGAGGATATGCCTAATTTCATTGAAGATGAGGACGACACTACTACTACTTCCGATACTTTACCAGGTATACCTACTCCACATTCATTATTGACTATGAAATGTTTGGTGCATGGAAAGGAAAATACTATTTTGCATGATGACGGTAGTACTCATGATTTTATTTCAGCAAAATTGGTAAAGGAATTGAAATTACAGACTGTACCTACGCATTATCGCATAAAAGCTGCATTTTTAGGCACTAGGTATAATGGTACACAGGAAGTGCAAGACTTAGAGATTCAAATTGGTTCATACACTGAAAGAAGAAATTTCTTAGTTGTTCCATTACAGTCGAGTGACATTATTTTAGGTATGCCTTGGCGACACCAGCATAACGCAGATATAGATTATTCCACACACACAATGAATATTAATTTTCAAGGAAAATCTATTACATTATATGGTATGCATGCATCTAATGTTTTTCCACTGCTTTCGCATACTCAAGCTAAACGTGCATTACGCAAGAGTAGTAAATCCTATCTCATTTGGGTAAATGAATTGCAAGTAAAAGAAAATCATATGCACCCTAGGCATAAAGAATTTCTTGCATATTTTAAGGACTGTTTTGCAGAAGACCTACCACCAGGTTTACCTCCTTCACGTCCAGAAGACCATAAGATAGATTTGATCCCTGGCACACAACCACCTTGCAAAGCACCATATAGGCATAACCAGATAGAGCAAAAAGAAATCCAAAGTCAAGTTGAGGAATTACTAAATAGAGGATTGATTCGACCTAGCAGTTCTCCATTCGGTGCACCTGTATTGTTAGTTAAGAAAAAGAATAATACTTATCATATGTGCATTGACTATCGAGCTTTAAATAAGATCACTGTAAAGAATAGATACCCTATTCCTAGAGTTGATGACCTTATGGACAAACTGCAAGGATCTGCTATATTTAGTAAAATTAACCTTAAGTCTGGTTATCATCAGGTGAGACTAGATAAGTCTGACATATTCAAGACTGCATTTAGAACACAGTTTGGTCATTACGAATTTTTAGTCATGCCATTTGGATTGACTAATGCACCTGCTACCTTTAGTAGAATGATGAACCGTATATTTTTGAAATATTAGTATTGTGTAATTGTTTTCTTTGATGATATTTTGGTGTTTAGTCAAAATGAGAAAGAACATTATGAGCATTTGTCATTGGTTTTTCAGTTATTGAAAGAAAATCAACTGTATGCAAATCCTGAAAAGAGTGAATTCTTTAAAACGGAAATTGAGTATTTAGGTCATATTGTATCATATGATGGAATTAAAGTTGATCCTAAGAAAATTGATGCAATATTGAATTGGCGTCATATAATGATGGATTTATGTTTTATGAAAAGAGATTGTGTGTTACAATTCCATTCCGATCTTTTGTTTTGAATGAAATTCATTGTCCCCCATATCAAGGTCATAGAGGTATCATATCTACCTTATGTATGTTAACTGAAGATTTTTATTGGCCGCATATGGATGCTGATGTATCTAACTTTGTTTCTGAATGTTTGATTTGTCAAAGAGTTAAGAGACATCATGGTAAACAGTATGGATTACTTATGCCTTTGTCTATTCCATCTAAACCTTGGGAACAAATTTCTATGGATTTCATTACTGGTTTACCAAATACTAAATCTAACCATGATATGATTTGGACAGTTATAGATAGATTTAGTAAACAAGCATATTTCATTCCATGTAAGAAAACTTTAACAGCATCACAAGCAGCACAATTATTTTTGAAAACTGTTTTTACTAACCATGGATTGCCAAAAGATATTATTTCAGATCATGATTCTAGATTTTGTAACAACTTTTGGATTACTCTATTTGCTAACCTAGGCACAAAGATTGATTTCTCATCTGCATTTCATCCAGAAACTAATGGACAAACAGAAGCCACTAACAGCACCATTCTAGATCTTTTACGTGCATATACTATCTCTAAACCTCATACATGGGACACTCATTTGCATTTATTACAGTTTGCATATAACAATACACCGCACACATCTACAAAGAAAGCACCGTTTGAAGTCATTTATGGATATAGATTATCTACACCTGTTGTATCTTTGTCTAATAGAATTCAGAGTGCTGATGATATTGCTAGTATGCATAGCACTATATTTGATGAAGTTAAAGATATGATTGCTAAAGCCCAGCAATCATATACCAAACAAGCCATGAATTTCAAAGTTGATGATTATGTTTGGCTGAGAATAGAAAAACGTAGACTGCAAAGTGTAGATAGACATCCAGTTGTCAAATTAGCCCCCAGATTCTATGGACCATTTAGGATCATTCATAAAATTAATGACAATGCATTCAAGTTAGAATTACCATCTCATTGGAAAATTCACAATACATTTCACATTAGTTTATTGAGACCATTTAGAGGCCAATTACCTGTACATCCTGTTTATGAAAACCCACCTTTACTAGAGGAAGAGACTGAAATACTTGAACCAGAAGCTATTATAGACACTGACTTTATGACCACTAGAACTGGCCGAAGGTATTCTAGATATCTAGTTAAATTTAAGAACCATCCTGTAGAGGAAGCACAATGGATGCACGCTAGAGACTTAAATGTTTTCCCCACTCTGTTAGCTCCACATTGAGCTAATAGCAATTGAGGTCAATTGCTATCCCACCCTGGGGGTATGATGCCAGGAGGCATATTTCACGGTGGATTCCGTGCCACGGTGGATTCCGTGAGGTTTTACGGTGGATTCCGTAAACTTTGATGACTGGTGCTCATACACAAAGTGGATTCTTTGTGCGAGAAGTTGATGGGGACGCCTGTCCTTTTCGGGCGTTTCATTAATTTAGTGTGTACGTGGGTGATTCCATAGCGGGTGATTCCGCAAAATGCATATTAAATTAATAAACGTTTATGAGTTTAGAGTGCGCACGCGTAATAAATTAAGGTTAGGATTTATTTCTAATCAGTTGATTTATTTATGTAGCTGAAGACTGCTAGGTATTCACTTTTGTCGGTTTAATTGTATTATTTTACTAACGATTGTGAATGCTTCAGTTGATGTGTAGAGATAGCAGCAGTGGCGGAGGAAAGCATTGGAGTCTAGCGAGTATTCGATCTATGGATTATATTTTGATAGGCGCCACGCCTATATTTTGTCATGTCTATTGAGGCATCGATTATTTATTATTTTGTATGCGCCTATGCGTACGGATATGTTATTTCTACTTGGACATTGTATTGGGCGTGCCAGACTCTTTGGGCACCGTCCATTAGCTTTATCTCCTATTTTTGTAAAAGCAAACTCAAAAGCTAAAAGCTTGATATATTTTTGTAAATTGGGCTATTATTGAGCATGAAGATGGAATATACATAAAATACATGCTTTGTGAAGCGCTCACACAAGGCATGGGGGGAGATTGAACCCAATTGGTCTCTTGCTCTTGTCGTTCATGCTTTTTACCTTGTAACTTGTGCAAAAAGTAGAGTTCATTGTTCTTGGGGACCTTCCGAGATTCACTACGTGAGCATGCAGCAACCGATCTGCGCACCATATTGTGATAGGAACCTATGATCGCAAGCCAAGACAAAGGCAAGCTTCCGTTCACAAAAGAAGAAAAGGTGAAGTACAGCCTAATGGTTGAGATAAGGACCTTCAAGCAATTCAAGTTCAGGAACATCATGAGCTTGGACAACATGGTCATGGAAGAACCGGCCGTGAAGCGGCTTGTCGACCAATGCAATCTGGGAAAGTAGGTGGAGAAGGTTGAACAAGCTATTGACTATAGCAAGTGCATGGAGTTCCTATGGACCTTCGATGCTAATAGGAACCATGTCACTGTAACAGTGAGACAAGGACAAGAACCCCGTAGGGTCGAGGTGGATTTGAACTCAGAAATGGTGGAAAAAGCATTGGGCTTGGTCAACAAGGTCGACAGGCAACTTAAAAGGGATGTCAGCATGTTGGGAATGAACAAAGCCCTAGTCCACACCAATGACAATATCCGCCTAGCTAATATTCTCGATCCTAAAGTCAGGTTACAAGCAGAGACGATCCACATACTATTCTCTAGTCAAAGGTACAACATCTTATTGAGCAGAATTGGAGTGCCCTTGCTAGAAATCCTTGCAATCAAGTCCCTAGATGAAGTGAATTGGAATGGCTACATGCAAAAAATCATTGAAGCTTCAGCAAAGGCACTAGCCAGAGGTATAAGACCAGTAGAGGCAAGGAGTCCGGCTTCCACAATGGGGACGACAATGAAGAAATCATCATCAAAAGCATAGATTATAGGGTTTGGTGGGGTGCTAATCGCTATAATCCAATAGGCTGTCGAAGAGGTGGAAGGTGAAGAGGAAGTGGGGGAGACACTTGCCACCCCATGAGCAAGAGCAATCAAGTGAAAGGACAATGAGTGAGGGCAGAGAACCAAAGATACCATCTAGCCAAGGAGGGCCTAGAAGGCCAAAGAAGGAGACTCCTCAAAAGCAATGGAAAGAAACCAGGGAGAAAATGAGCAAGGAAGAAAAGGCTGAGTTGTAGAAGAGTGCAAGTGGAGTCTAGGAGGTCTGAAGAAGAAAGAAGGAGGAGAACAAAAGCAGAGGTAGAAGAGCTGCATAGGAAGTATGAGGAAGATTCGGCTCAAGCCATTCATATGTCGATGGAACAACCTTCTAGGGAGGAGAGTTGGCCACTATGAGTCCACTAAGGTAAGAAGCCCCAAGCATCAGCACCAAAGTACTAGAGATTGAACCAGCACCGATGGCAAAAGGCAAAGGAAAGGGCCTATTGTATCCAATCATGCCTGCTCTCATGCCCCGACCACCGCCACAACCACCCATGGCATCACTAGCACTATGGATGCAAGCAACCTCATGGCCTGGCAATGGGTGCAATATCTAGTGAACAAGGTGCAAGAAATAACCCCAAACTCAAGTCGAGGAGCTCCAACAACTCGAACGAAGAGGCCGATATCTGCAGATGTTGAATCAAGGCAAGACTCCAAGAAGTAGAAGATAGAGACATTGACAATGACTATACCTACAACAGTGCCACTGACTATGGGCTATGATGAATACATCAAAGATCTTCTTGCATAGCTAGACAAAGCAAACACGGAGCAAAGGCAGAGAAGAAGACAATTGTAGCTGAATTGGAGGCCAAAAGAGAAGCATTGGCAACCTTCTAGTTGGAAAGGACTCGCCAAGTAGTAGGATACCAAACGGAAATCTACAAGGTGAAGGAAGAGCTCAAAGCCAAGGAAAAGAAAGAAGACAATTGGCAAGGAAGGCTTGAAGAAGAATGACAAGAACTAATAGGCTTGCAAAGGAAGTACAAGCTCATCCTCATGCAACATGAAGAAATGAGAGAACAGTTGAAGAGGATAGAAGAGGTAACAGACAAACTTGAAGTGGAGAATGCAAAAAAAAGCTCAAAAAGAGGAAGAGCATCTAAGAGACATGAACATAATGGAGCATAGGCTGCTAACGGGGCTGGAAGAGGAATAAAGGCTAGTAAGGAAAATTGAGCACTTGGAGAAGGAGAAAGAAGAAGCAATCCAGAGGTGGAAGGAACAGGAGCCAAGGATGGTGGCGTTACCACAATGGCAAAATGAAAGCCTAGAGGAAATGAAGCAAAAAGCTGAGGAATGGATGGCCAAGAGCAAGGGAAGAGTGAAAGAATTGGCTAGTCGTGTAGCCCATGCTGAAGGCAACAGAGTGTTAGCAGAGAGTAGGGTGGTAGAGGCCCTAAAGATGAGCATGGAAGCCCATTAACGTACCTTTCTCAGCACCATTTTAGATGTCATGCAGCTAGAAGAGAAGGATGCCATTGAAACCTTAAAGAAGAAGCTGGAGATTACCTAGAGGGCCATAAGGCATGGCCTATGTATCTAGATGCATGAAGCAAAAACCAGCCTAAGCCAACAAGAACAAAGGGAGTACCTATTGAGGGCAGGACTAACAATTCAAGAGAGGGAATTGCTAGGGTATATAGAGGAATAGGGATCACAAGAGCCAGTGAGAGAATAACAGCAACAAATACCACTTTCTAAAGTAGGGCAGGACTTTGAGGTGGGGCAACAAGACGAAGGACAAGTCTCCCAACCACCCTCTCCAAGATCAGAAACTCAACACGAAGTGTCGCCCCCCCCTAAAGGATATAACTATAGAAAGAAAAGCAGAAGTCAGGAAAAACACTACAAGATATAGGCCTTATACCGACATTAAAAGCGTCGAAAATGTAAATAAAGAAATTTGCCCCCATCGGCACAAAAAGCGTCGTTATTGGCAATGCCATAGAACATCGGTATTTGCATCGGTGTCAGCGTCGCTATTTGCGTCGGTGTCAGCGTCGCTATTTGAGTCGGTGATACTCTAATACCGACGCTGACATCGACGCAAATAGCGACGCTGATATCGATGCAAATAGCGACGCTGATAACGATGCTCTGCGATGCTAATAACAATGCCAAAAACGACATGTGCAGTAAATTTGTGATGCTAATAGCGATGATAACATGGAAAAAAAATTTTATGGCACGACAGCAAGTTGCCCTGCCACATATAGCACTATGTGCTTTATTTGGGCCATACAAAATAGTTTCTGCACTGCGTATAATGCTCGTGTAAATAAAGACAAAGTGTACTTAAATCATAACACTGATACATGAAATAAATACATGATCACATAATGAAAGTGACTAGTACAATCATGGCAAGATATCACTACTACATAGAAAATGTCTACACAGATCACATGAGCAAAAAAGAAGGGTGTGTGAGCTCCAGGGATCCAAGGGCGAGCTATAGATCATTGCCATCCGAAAGCTCATCCCGCTGCAAAGGAGCGCATCGAACAAACTCTACAAAAAAAGAAATAACTACACATAAGTCCATCATACAATAATGCATTCTAATTAAACATAGTAACTACGGACAAGAAATATGAGTGACTTACAGGGCCGCCGCATCCACACAATTGGTCGGTCAATGCAGTGAGACCGTGCCTCTCTGCATATCGAGTCTCAAGGCCGATTGGATCGCGATTTGTAATGGAGTGTTGCAAAGAAAACAAAATACTAAGTGTTAGAAACACGATTGTCAGTACAAAGGATATTGTAAAAAAATAAGCAAGCAAAAAAAAAAGAAAAACTTACAAGTCCTCCAGATATGTCCTGTGGCCGCCACTCCCAAGATGATGGACCACTCTGGCCTCTAGTCGTGCCCTCGCCACCTCGTGCTTTGCTGACTCCAACGTCCTGGAGAATCTGTAGCCTCCTCCCTCAGTTGGCGCCAGCCGTCCGTGTCTAGCTACTCGGGCTTTACAGCCCCACTCTTGAGTGCCTTGCATGCGTCTGATCGTCTGTGTGACATATATGCATGCATGCACTCCATCGCATGCACTCTATTATCTATCCCGTAGAAAACCTATCTGTTGCGGCTGGTACCAGAAACTCCTCATGCAAGGATGCTACTATGTAGTCCTTGCTCCCCTTCGCTATGTTTTTCCAATGATCCAAGACGTTGTGCCGAAAAACTTGTTGGCACAACTCTCTCATGCGAGCCATCACCCTCCTCCCCTCATCATTCATGATGATGGCTCCTAACCTATCATCTACAAGGTAGGCATACCCCTTTGGGGTATGCCTAAGATGGGTCCTCTCCCATCTGCGACCACGCTCCTGGGTATATCCAGGAGACCCATGTATATTTGGTGTACTGACTGGGGTAGTATCTATCGGAGTAACACCCATATAGGTGCCACCTGCGGACGGCTGAGCAAAAGCCGGAGTGACTGGAGTAGACGTCCCCACAGGTGTGACAAATCTCGTAGGTGACGCAACTCCAGCAGAACGACGAGACGGAGACACCGCGTCTGTGTCTCCGCAGCAACCACTTGAGCCACGCTCTCTGGAGCCACCACGAGAGCAAGAGATAGCACCTGTATCCCGAGTCGACCGCAGGCTCACTGCATCTGCATCTCTGCAGCATCCCCCTGACCCTGAAGCACTCCCTCCGTCTGGCCCAAGTTTGGAGCATCGACCTCGTCTCCTCGAAACTGAAGCATCTAATCGCACCGAAGTAGATCTAATAGAGCGTCCGAGACCTATGGCCCTATTGCATGCACAAGGCTACTATGAGGGCAACAACTAGATTTGGATATCTAAGACCAAGAGTCACACATGTGCCCTTTAGCCCCATCCGCTACTAGCCCATTTCCAAAGACTAGTGAGCCACCTAAAACTTCTAAACCACTTGAGTCACAAACCAAACCCATCGAACCTCAACAGGTCTACCAACTAAAACCGCAATTGGTTGCCTCTACACTAATCCCACCTAATGTTCCTAGTGTCCCAACGGCTTCACAGCTAGCAAGCAACACAACATTTGAGCCCCAAACCCCACGCCCCTCACACAAGTGGCTACCCCACATCCTAAGGATCAGTCAAAGCGGTAGACACCACTTGTTGAGCTCTCCAGCCCAGTAAAACCCCAACCTCTTGCAATCCTTAAACCCTCTTACAAGCGGAGATCTATTCTTATGTTGGCCTCTGGTCTAGCTAAGAACACGGGGGATGACTTGGTCACATGTATTAGACGCTTGGATGCTACCTTCATAATGCTTGCTAAAAGCTACAAAGGATTGGACCTAGGCCTAATGTATGCATGATGTCATGTACCTTGGAAGAATCCGAGTTCCTGTTCATTAAAGCCCCCATGGTAGTTGAGGAATTGATCACCACAGAGATCTCTAGCAAGCAAGATTGCAGACAAAGGCTAATTACCTCCTAAAGGAAGAGCAAAGTCTCTCCCACGAACCAAGAGCTAGAAGAACTTCAAACACTGGCCGTCACTAACTCCTCCTTTCGGCGTAAATGGTATTCTCTCTGTCTTCAATGGGAATAAGAGGGCCGCCCAATAATGGCCAATGTTGAGTAGAGACACACCATCAAAACCTCTGAATATGACCCTACTTATATGTAGCTCCTACCTCCTTTAGAATATTGACCATCACTCGCAATCAACCCTTAGAAGATCATAACATGGCCCACCCCTATTTAGATTGAGACCTTACCAAGGAAGAGCTACACATTGCCAGTAGGATCAACTCTGGTGACTTCCTAACTGATGTTTTGACCTACATTATGCATGTAGGTGTTAGACCTCACAATGTGGACCATCGTGCTCACTTGGAGTATAACCCACACTTCTATGCTTGGCTAACACAAAAATGAAGCATTGCAAACTTGCACTTAATACCCTTAACATTTATTTTGCAATCCTAGCAAGGATTCACATCATTCTCAGGAGGGGAGGGGGTAAGGTGAAAAAGAAAACATGTATGATACCTCAGCAGGTGTTTAAAGGACGGATAGGAATCAATGTAAGGTGGAAAAGAAAACATGTCTCGACCTCAACCAGTGTTTAAAGGAGGGATAGAAATCAATGTATGATTGAGGAAAATTGTGATAATTTTTTTGGCTTGTGTGGATTGCTTGATGAAAAAGTCTTTATTTTACATTTAAGCACTTTGCCTTTCCATAACTTACATTCATTATCTACTTATTGTCTTGCAAGAGTTATCTCAAGAAAACTAATGGTAAGCTGCTGTGGTATTGTGATGCCAGGAGGCATATTTCACGGTGGATTCCGTGCCACAGTGGATTCCGTGAGGTTTTACGGTGCATTCCGTAAACTTTGATGACCGGGGCTCATACACAAAGTGGATTCTTTGTGCGAGAAGTTGATGGGAACGCCTGTCCTTTTCGGGCGTTTCATTAATTTAGTGTGTACATGGGTGATTCCATAGCGGGTGATTCCGCAAAATGCATATTAAATTAATAAACGTTTATGAGTTTAGAGTGCGCACTCGTAATAAATTAAGGTTAGGATTTATTTCTAATCAGTTGATTTATTTATGTAGCTGAAGACTGCTAGGTATTCACTTTTGTCGGTTTAATTGTATTATTTTAGTAACGATTGTGAATGCTTCAGTTGATGTGTAGAGATAGCAGCAGTGGCGGAGGAAAGCATTGGAGTCTAGCGAGTATTCGATCTATGGATTATATTTTGATAGGCGCCACGCCTATATTTTGTCATGTCTATTGAGGCATAGATTATTTATTATTTTGTATGCGCCTATGCGTACGTATATGTTATTTCTATTTGGACATTGTATTGGGCGTGTCAGACTCTTTGGGCACCGTCCATTAGCTTTATCTCCTATTTTTGTAAAAGCAAACTCAAAAGCTAAAAGCTTGATCTATTTTTGTAAATTGGGCTATTATTGAGCATGAAGATGGAATATACATAAAATACATGCTTTGTGAAGCGCTCACACAAGGCATGGGGGGAGATTGAACCCAATTGGTCTCTTGCTCTTGTCGTTCATGCTTTTTACCTTGTAACTTGTGCAAAAAGTAGAGTTCATTCTTCTTGGGGACCTTCCGGGATTCACTACGTGAGTATACAGCGACCGATCTGCGCACCAGTGGTATCAGAGCGGAGCTGAGATCAAGAGCTTCCAATCGCTATCCATCTCGTGCGAAGGCGGAGCTCCTGGAACGATCGGGCTCTACGGTCAATCTCGTCGCGAACCGTCGATACAGGCAGACTTCTGGCGATCAAGAATCCCTGTTTCTGTCATCAGATCGCGAAGGACCGGGCTATCCAGGCGGAGGACCACTCCTTCATCTCCTTCATCAAGTCGTCAAATAGAGAGATAAGCCTTATTATTTTCATAACTCATTCTTTCAAAAAGCTTAATAGTAAGCTTCATAAGCTTTAAAAGAAGCTTAATAGCTTCAACAATTGATCCGTGAGGTATCGAAGGATGCCCGAAAATCTCGCGCGGCGAAAAAAATGCCCCCTCCCCACGAATCTGCGCCGTTATCTTTCTTAAGCCTCCCCCCCCCCCCACTAAGCTTAAGTAATTAAGCTTAGTCTACTTAACATAAATCAACTCTGCAAGTCAACAACTCCAGGCCACACACCACAGAAGTCAAGTTCTGCAAGTAATCTGTGATCAAGTTCTGCAAGTTCATTAAGTCGGCTAAGTTTTGTAAGTCTGCAACTCTGCAAGTCACATAAGTCTGCAACTCTGCAAGTCGGACTAGTCAACTGGAGTCAGAACTGACTTGTGCTCAAAACTCCTAGAAGGACTATTCCTGCGCAGAAACTCCGAACTGCAAAGTTGTTCGTTGGAAGGTATTCTACCCATACGCAGGTTTGCTGAAGCATTTTCAGCATACGGAGAAGGAAAAATTGCAGATTTTCTGAAGATTGAGAAAGAAATACCCAAAAACACATAAGCCTTGTATCCCCGAACTTGAGCTACGCTCATCCTGCTAACTTGATTTTGAGTGAGAAATGTCTTTTGAGTTTTTCAGGATGACGGAACCACATATGGATGATCTTATGGCTGAAGGCGACTTACCTGAACCTACGATGGAGCAAAAGCTAGACTTAATCATGATGCAATTGGAAGAAGAACGAAGGGCTAGGCAAGCATTGCAAGCGCAACCGGCAAAATTACAAAGAGCGTCTACCGACAAAGAAGAATCTCAAGCTGAAGATCTGATTCGACGTACCATCGACGCCACTCTTGAAGCTCAAACCATTCGCAAGGAATCAAAGATAAGTAAACGAAGTTTCAAATTTCGTACTTTCAATGGCATACGAGAAGGAAAGACTATTCTAGCATTCATTAGTCAGTTTGATGACTATTTCCATGAGGAAACCTATGCAGAAAAAGATAAAATCAAGTGTGTTATTAATCATTTGGTAGACAGAGCATCACTTTGGTGGACTGTAGTACGCAAGGGCATAGAATGTCCTGCTACTTGGGAAGATTTCAAGAAGAAGTTCATGCAGAATTTCCTTCCATAGCAATTTCATGAGAAAGCTATTAAGCAATGGGATCTACTCCAGCAACGGGATCGTGAGCCTATACCTCAGTATACAGAGCGTTTTTGGAATGCACTCCTACAGTTACGCATGCTTGAAGACGTACCAGAGGCGACACATAAGCGCAAGTATATATCTGGACTCCTTGGGCATTACTACGTTGAAGTTAACATGTTCAAGCCTGCTACTCTTGAAGATGCCATTTCACTAGCTCACGACACTGAAGATAAGCTACGCGGTAGAGACAGACGACCACAGCAATTCCAAGCCAATGGTAATTATGGATCTAAACAATTCAATTCCAATTTTAGAAGATTTAATCCAGGTCGTTTCTCTTCATCATCTTTCCGCAAAAATTGGGCAAAACCACCTGCATTACCATCCAATGTCAATCCAAATCCTAAGCCTATTCCACAGCCAAATCCAAATGTACCTCGACTTCCCACCATTGCAAACAATGTAACCAAAGCCAAGCCAATAGTATGCTATAAATGCCACCAGCCTGGACATCTAGCAGCAAATTGTCATTCAAAGAAGCCACGAACATGAGGATATGCCTGATTTCACTGAAGATGAGGATGACACTACTACTACTTCCGATACTTTACCAGGTATACCTACTCCACATTCATTATTGACTATGAAATGTTTGGTGCATGGAAAGGAAAAGACTATTTTGCATGATGACGGTAGTACTCATGATTTTATTTCAACAAAATTGGTAAAGGAATTGAAATTACAGACTGTACCTACGCATTATCGCATAAAAGCTGCATTTTTAGGCACTAGGTATAATGGTACACAGGAAGTGCAAGACTTAGAGATTCAAATTGGTTCATACACTGAAAGAAGAAATTTCTTAGTTGTTCCATTACAGTCGAGTGACATTATTTTAGGTATGCCTTGGCGACACCAGCATAACGCAGATATAGATTATTCCACACACACAATGAATATTAATTTTCAAGAAAAATCTATTACATTATATGGTATGCATGCATCTAATGTTTTTCCACTGCTTTCGCATACTCAAGCTAAACGTGCATTACGCAAGAGTAGTAAATCCTATCTCATTTGGGTAAATGAATTGCAAGTAAAAGAAAATCATATGCACCCTAGGCATAAAGAATTTCTTGCATATTTTAAGGACTGTTTTGCAGAAGACCTACCACCAGGTTTACCTCCTTCACGTCCAGAAGACCATAAAATAGATTTGATCCCTGGCACACAACCACCTTGCAAAGCACCATATAGGCATAACCAGATAGAGCAAAAAGAAATCCAAAGTCAAGTTGAGGAATTACTAAATAGAGGATTGATTCGACCTAGCAGTTCTCCATTCGGTGCACCTGTATTGTTAGTCAAGAAAAAGAATAATACTTATCATATGTGCATTGACTATCGAGCTTTAAATAAGATCACTGTAAAGAATAGATACCCTATTCCTAGAGTTGATGACCTTATGGACAAACTGCAAGGATCTGCTATATTTAGTAAAATTGACCTTAAGTCTGGTTATCATCAGGTGAGACTAGATAAGTCTGACATATTCAAGACTGCATTTAGAACACAGTTTAGTCATTACAAATTTTTAGTCATGCCATTTGGATTGACTAATGCACCTGCTACCTTTAGTAGAATGATGAACCGTATATTTTTGAAATATTAGTATTGTGTAATTGTTTTCTTTGATGATATTTTGGTGTTTAGTCAAAATGAGAAAGAACATTATGAGCATTTGTCATTGGTTTTTCAGTTATTGAAAGAAAATCAACTGTATGCAAATCCTGAAAAGAGTGAATTCTTTAAAACGGAAATTGAGTATTTAGGTCATATTGTATCATATGATGGAATTAAAGTTGATCCTAAGAAAATTGATGCAATATTGAATTGGCCTGTACCTAAAAACGTGCATGAGTTACGCTCATTCCTTGGTCTTGCTAGTTTCTATAGGAAGTTTGTACGTAATTTTTCATTACTTGCTTTACCATTAACCAAACTTCTAAAGAAAGGAATTGTTTATCAATGGACCGAAAATCAACAGAAATCCTTTGACTTACTGAAACATGCATTAACCAATGCCCTTGTTTTACAATTGCCTGACTTTAATAGACCATTCTTTCTAGTAGTGACCGATGCTAGTGGATCAGGAATAGGAGCCGTACTTATGCAAGACAATCATCCTATAGCATATTCTAGTTGTAAGTTGAAACCTTCTGAGCTGAAATATTCCACATATGACAAAGAACTATTAGCAGTTGTACAAGCATTAAGACAGTGGAAACACTACTTAATGGGTTCAGAATTTATGATAAAGACCGATCAGCAAAGTATTAGACATTTACTTAGCCAACCCCAAATCTCTGACCGTCATATCAAATGGGCTTCCTTTATTCAAAGTTTTCATCCTATCATTCAATACCAACCTGGAAAAGAAAATGTAGTGGCTGATGCATTGAGTAGAAGACCTGCCATTCATAATATTTCTATCATATCTTTTGATTCTTTGATTGCTATGAAAGATACATATCACCAGGATATTACTTTTCATTCTGATTGGAATAAATTAGTTCAAAATAATTTCATTCCTGTTGATTCATTGTCATATAATGATGGATTTATGTTTTATGAAAAGAGATTGTGTGTTACAATTCCATTCCGATCTTTTGTTTTGAATAAAATTCATTGTCCCCCATATCAAGGTCATAGAGGTATCATATCTACCTTATGTATGTTAACTGAAGATTTTTATTGGCCGCATATGGATGCTGATGTATCTAACTTTGTTTCTGAATGTTTGATTTGTCAAAGAGTTAAGAGATATTATGGTAAACAGTATGGATTACTTATGCCTTTGTCTATTCCATCTAAACCTTGGGAACAAATTTTTATGGATTTCATTACTGGTTTACCAAATACTAAATCTAACCATGATATGATTTGGACAGTTGTAGATAGATTTAGTAAACAAGCATATTTCATTCCATGTAAGAAAACTTTAACAGCATCACAAGCAGCACAATTATTTTTGAAAACTGTTTTTACTAACCATGGATTGCCAAAAGTTATTATTTCAGATCATGATTCTAGATTTTGTAACAACTTTTGGATTACTCTATTTGCTAACCTAGGCACAAAGATTGATTTCTCATCTGCATTTCATCCAGAAACTAATGGACAAACAGAAGCCACTAACAGCACCATTCTAGATCTTTTACGTGCATATACTATCTCTAAACCTCATACATGGGACACTCATTTGCATTTATTACAGTTTGCATATAACAATACACCGCACACATCTACAAAGAAAGCACCGTTTGAAGTCATTTATGGATATAGATTATCTACACCTGTTGTATCTTTGTCTAATAGAATTCAGAGTGCTGATGATATTGCTAGTATGCATAACACTATATTTGATGAAGTTAAAGATATGATTGCTAAAGCCCATCAATCATATACCAAACAAGCCAACAAGAAAAGACAAGCCATGAATTTCAAAGTTGATGATTATGTTTGGCTGAGAATAGAAAAACGTAGACTGCAAAGTGTAGATAGACATCCAGTTGTCAAATTAGCCCCCAGATTCTATGGACCATTTAGGATCATTCATAAAATTAATGACAATGCATTCAAGTTAGAATTACCATCTCATTGGAAAATTCACAATACATTTCACATTAGTTTATTGAGACCATTTAGAGGCCAATTACCTGTACATCCTGTTTATGAAAACCCACCTTTACTAGAGGAAGAGACTGAAATACTTGAACCAGAAGCTATTATAGACACTAACTTTATGACCACTAGAACTGGCCGAAGGTATTCTAGATATCTAGTTAAATTTAAGAACCATCCTGTAGAGGAAGCACAATGGATGCACGCTAGAGACTTAAATGTTTTCCCCACTCTGTTAGCTCCACATTGAGCTAATAGCAATTGAGGTCAATTGCTATCCCACCCTGGGGGTATGATGCCAGGAGGCATATTTCACGGTGGATTCCGTGCCACGGTGGATTCCGTGAGGTTTTACGGTGGATTCCGTAAACTTTGATGACTGGTGCTCATACACAAAGTGGATTCTTTGTGCGAGAAGTTGATGGGGACGCCTGTCCTTTTCGGGCGTTTCATTAATTTAGTGTGTACATGGGTGATTCCATAGCGGGTGATTCCGCAAAATGCATATTAAATTAATAAACGTTTATGAGTTTAGAGTGCGCACGCGTAATAAATTAAGGTTAGGATTTATTTCTAATCAGTTGATTTATTTATGTAGCTGAAGACTGCTAGGTATTCACTTTTGTCGGTTTAATTGTATTATTTTACTAACGATTGTGAATGCTTCAGTTGATGTGTAGAGATAGCAGCAGTGGCGGAGGAAAGCATTGGAGTCTAGCGAGTATTCGATCTATGGATTATATTTTGATAGGCGCCACGCCTATATTTTGTCATGTCTATTGAGGCATCGATTATTTATTATTTTGTATGCGCCTATGTGTACGGATATGTTATTTCTATTTGGACATTGTATTGGGTGTGCCAGACTCTTTGGGCACCGTCCATTAGCTTTATCTCCTATTTTTGTAAAAGCAAACTCAAAAGCTAAAAGCTTGATATATTTTTGTAAATTGGGCTATTATTGAGCATGAAGATGGAATATACATAAAATACATGCTTTGTGAAGCGCTCACACAAGGCATGGGGGGAGATTGAACCCAATTGGTCTCTTGCTCTTGTCGTTCATGCTTTTTACCTTGTAACTTGTGCAAAAAGTAGAGTTCGTTGTTCTTGGGGACCTTCCGGGATTCACTACGTGAGCATATAGCAACCGATCTGCGCACCATATTGTGATAGGAACCTATGATCGCAAGCCAAGACAAAGGCAAGCTTCCGTTCACAAAAGAAGAAAAGGTGAAGTACAGCCTAATGGTTGAGATAAGGGTCTTCAAGCAATTCAAGTTCAGGAACATCATGAGCTTGGACAACATGGTCATGGAAGAACCGGCCGTGAAGCGGCTTGTCGACCAATGCAATCTGGGAAAGTAGGTGGAGAAGGTTGAACAAGCTATTGACTGTAGCAAGTGCATGGAGTTCCTACGGACCTTCGATGCTAATAGGAACCATGTCACTGTAACAGTGAGACAAGGACAAGAACCCCGTAGGGTCGAGTTGAATTTGAACTCAGAAATGGTGGAAAAAGCATTGGGCTTGGTCAACAAGGTCGACAGGCAACTTAAAAGGGATGTCAGCATGTTGGGAATGAACAAAGCCCTAGTTCACACCAATGACAATATCCGCCTAGCTAATATTCTCGATCCTAAAGTCAGGTTACAAGCAGAGACGATCCACACACTATTCTCTAGTCAAAGGTACAACATCTTATTGAGCAGAATTGGAGTGCCCTTGCTAGAAAGCCTTGCAATCAAGTCCCTAGATGAAGTGAATTGGAATGGCTACATGCAAAAAATCATTGAAGCTTCAGCAAAGGCACTAGCCAGAGGTATAAGACCAGTAGAGGCAAGGAGTCTGGCTTCCACAATGGGGACGGCAATGAAGAAATCATCATCAAAAGCATAGATTATAGGGTTTGGTGGGGTGCTAATCGCTATAATCCAATAGGCTGTCGAAGAGGTGGAAGGTGAAGAGGAAGTGGGGGAGACACTTGCCACCCCATGAGCAAGAGCAATCAAGTGAAAGGACAATGAGTGAAGGCAGAGAACCAAAGATACCATCTGGCCAAGGAGGGCCTAGAAGGCCAAAGAAGGAGACTCCTCAAAAGCAATGGCAAGAAACCAGGGAGAAAATGACCAAGGAAGAAAAGGCTGAGTTGTAGAAGAGTGCAAGTGGAGTCTAGGAGGTCTGAAGAAGAAAGAAGGAGGAGAACAAAAGCAGAGGTAGAAGAGCTGCATAGGAAGTATGAGGAAGATTCGGCTCAAGCCATTCATATGTCGATGGAACAACCTTCCAGGGAGGAGAGTTGGCCACTATGAGTCCACTAAGGTAAGAAGCCCCAAGCATCAGCACCAAAGTACCAGAGATTGAACCAGCACCGATGGCAAAAGGCAAAGGAAAGGGCCTATTGTATCCAATCATGCCTGCTCTCATGCCCCGACCAGTTACCGCCACAACCACCCACGGCATCACTAGCACTATGGATGCAAGCAACCTCATGGCCTGGCAATGGGTGCAATATCTAGTGAACAAGGTGCAAGAAATAGCCCCAAACTCAAGTCGAGGAGCTCCAACAACTCGAACGAAGAGGCCGATATCTGCAAATGTTGAATCAAGGCAAGACTCCAAGAAGTAGAAGTTAGAGACATTGACAACGACTATACCTACAACAGTGCCACCGACTATGGGCTATGATGAATACATCAAAGATCTTCTTGCATAGCTAGACAAAGCAAACACGGAGCAAAGGCAGAGAAGAAGACAATTGTAGCTGAATTGGAGGCCAAAAGAGAAGCATTGGCAACCTTCTAGTTGGAAAGGACTCGCCACGTAGTAGGATACCAAACGGAAATCTACAAGGTGAAGGAAGAGCTCAAAGCCAAGGAAAAGAAAGAAGACAATTGGAAAGGAAGGCTCGAAGAAGAATGACAAGAACTAATAGGCTTGCAAAGGAAGTACAAGCTCATCCTCATGCAACATGAAGAAATGAGAGAGCAGTTGAAGAGGATAGAAGAGGTAACAGACAAACTTGAAGTGGAGAATGCAAAAAAAAAACTCAAAAAGAGGAAGAGCATCTAAGAGACATGAACATAATGGAGCATAGGTTGCTAACGGAGCTGGAAGAGGAATAAAGGCTAGTAAGGAAAATTGAGCACTTGGAGAAGGAGAAAGAAGAAGCAATCCAGAGGTGGAAGGAACAGGAGCCAAGGATGGTGGCGTTAGCACAATGGCAAAATGAAAGCCTAGAGGAAATGAAGCAAAAAGCTGAGGAATGGATGGCCAAGAACAAGGGAAGAGTGAAAGAATTGGCTAGTCGTGTAGCCCATGCTGAAGGCAACAGAGTGTTAGCAGAGAGTAGGGTGGTAGAGGCCCTAAAGATGAGCATGGAAGCCCATTAACGTACCTTTCTCAGCACCATTTTAGATGTCATGCAACTAGAAGAGGAGGATGCCATTGAAACCTTAAAGAAGAAGCTGGAGATTACCTAGAGGGCCATAAGGCATGGCCTATGTATCTAGATGCATGAAGCAAAAACCAGCCTAAGCCAACAAGAGCAAAGGGAGTACCTATTGAGGGCAGGACTAACAATTCAAGAGAGGGAATTGCTGGGGTATATAGAGGAATAGGGATCACAAGAGCCAGTGAGAGAATAATAGCAACAAATACCACTTTCTAAAGTAGGACAGGACTTTGAGGTGGGGCAACAAGACGAAGGACAAGTCTCCCAACCACCCTCTCCAAGATCAGAAACTCAACACGAAGTGTCACCCCCCCTAGAGGATATAACTATAGAAAGAAAAGCAGAAGTCAGGAAAAACACTACAAGATATAGGCCTTATACCGACATTAAAAGCGTCGAAAATGTAAATAAAGAAATTTGCCCCCATCGTCACAAAAAGCGTCGTTATTGGCAATGCCATAGAACATCGGTATTTGCGTCGGTGTCGGCGTCGCTATTTGCGTCGGTGTCGGCGTCGCTATTTGCCTCGGTGTCAGCGTCGCTATTTGAGTCAGTGATACTCTAATACCGACACTGACATCGACGCAAATAGCGACGCTGATATCGATGCAAATAGCGACGCTGATAACGATGCTCTGCGATGCTAATAACAACGCCAAAAACGACACGTGCAGTAAATTTGCGATGCTAATAGCGACGACAACATGGAAAAAAAAATTTATGGCACGACAGCAAGTTGCCCTGCCACATATAGCACTATGTGCTTTATTTGGGCCATACAAAATAGTTTCTGCACTGCGTATAATGCTCGTGTAAATAAAGACAAAGTGTACTTAAATCATAACACTGATACATGAAATAAATACATGATCACATAATGAAAGTGACTAGTACAATCATGGCAAGATATCACTACTACATAGAAAATGTCTACACAGATCACGTGACCAAAAAAGAAGGGTGTGTGAGCTCCAGGGATCCAAGGGCGAGCTATAGATCATTGCCATCCGAAAGCTCGTCCCGCTGCAAAGGAGCGCATCGAACAAACTCTGCAAAAAAAAGAAATAACTACACATAAGTCCATCATACAATAATGCATTCTAATTAAACATGGTAACTACGGACAAGAAATATGAGTGACTTACAGGGCCGCCGCATCCACACAATTGGTCAGTCAATGCAGTGAGACCGTGCCTCTCTGCATATCGAGTCTCAAGGCCGATTGGATCGCGATTTGTAATGGAGTGTTGCAAAGAAAACAAAATACTAAGTGTTAGAAACACGATTGTCAGTACAAAGGATATTGTAAAAAAATAAGCAAGCAAAAAAAAAGAAAAACTTACAAGTCCTCCAGATATGTCCTGTGGCCGCCACTCCCAAGATGATGGACCACTCTGGCTTCTAGTCGTGCCCTCGCCGCCTCGTGCTCTGCTGACTCCAACGTCCTGGAGAATCTGTAGCCTCCTCCCTCAGTTGGCGCCAGCCGTCCGTGTCTAGCTACTCGGGCTTTACAGCCCCACTCTTGAGTGCCTTGCATGCGTCTGATCGTCTGTGTGACATATATGCATGCATGCACTCCATCGCATGCACTCTATTATCTATCCCCTAGAAAACCTATCTGTTGCGGCTGGTACCAGAAACTCCTCATGTAAGGATGCTACTATGTAGTCCTTGCTCCCCTTCGCTATGTTTTTCCAATGATCCAAGACGTTGTGCCGAAAAACTTGTTGGCACAACTCTCTCATGCGAGCCATCACCCTCCTCCCCTCATCATTCATGATGATGGCTCCTAACCTATCATCTACAAGGTAGGCATACCCCTTTGGGGTATGCCTAAGATGTGTCCTCTCCCATCTGCGACCACGCTCCTGGGTATATCCAGGAGACCCATGTATATTTGGTGTACCGACTGGGGTAGTATCTATCGGAGTAACACCCATATAGGTGCCACTTGCGGACGGCTGAGCAAAAGCCGGAGTGACTGGAGTAGACGTCCCCACAGGTGTGACAAATCTCGTAGGTGACGCAACTCCAGCAGAACGACGAGACGGAGACACCGCGTCTGTGTCTCCGCAGCAACCACTTGAGCCACGCTCTCTGGAACCACCACGAGAGCGAGAGATAGCATCTGTATCCTGAGTCGACCGTAGGCTCACTGCATCTGCATCTCTGCAGCATCCCCCTGACCCTGAAGCACTCCCTCCGTCTGGCCCAAGTTTGGAGCATCGACCTCGTCTCCTCGAAACTGAAGCATCTAATCGCACCGAAGTAGATCTAATAGAGCGTCCGAGACAGCTCCTGGCCCGCCATGTCTCTGAATCTTGCCATCTGATCTGGAGACATGCGCGCGAAGATATCCTGCAACTCCTCATCACTCATTCCTTGACTCATCCTGATGATCTAAGCATCCACAAAGGTCACCTACACAGACAAAAAATGATGTTAACATAATCAATTTAAATCATACAAAGCACGGTAATATAAATCTTAAAAAAATGATCTTACTTAAAATGAATATCTTATGTACCCTTATAAGCGATTCATCAACGAATTGAGTAAGTGGATGCTCCAAGCATGAAGTATCCTATGGTTCCATGTCAATCTCCTGACACAACTCGGCATAAACTAGAATGTCAATAGACATGTCACCACAAAAGTATGAGTCCACCTCATTCTCAAAGAATTCTTAGACTTGTATTTCCATCATTGTTACCCAATGCTAGCTCCTCTACATGCTCCAAGCTTTCGGTGGCTTCCACCCCTTGCAATATCGACCCCTCTATTTGCATCTTGTCCTCATCTATGCTCGAAACATTGCTTTGATCATATACTCTTGCACTTCCGGGAGCTGAAGGTATAACATACCACCATGGAGGTTGTCGAGGGTTTGGATAGAAGATTACCTGTTCACAAACACGTACAAGAGAGATTTAACTATTGTGACATTTACCATGTCGTAATACAATTAACAAACAAATGAGTTCATGCACCTGTTCACAATGGGCTGGCAACACAAAGATGTCGCGTAAATCTGTCCATTTTTTTTCGGAATCTATTTCGAGAAATCCAGATGGACCTTGTCGAACTGTTGCTCCAGCTCCTTCAAGTACCACTTTGAACCACTGCACATCGAATAGTATCATGGAGAAGCTACGATAATCCACCGTAACAATACTTTGCAAGTTCCCAAAATACTCCATCTTATCTATAACCGTGTTTGGATCTGTTGCTCGTCATCGGCTCTCTTTCTCGAACCTTGCCATGATACCACAGTCTGTTGTGGAATGCATTTTGTCATTACACTCCATGTGGAAATGCCGTCCGCACGACCATGCTGCACTATATGTTTTGTACTATACATTGAAACGCTCAATTAGTTGTCGCATATAAAATATAGATACGACAAACCCTAAACACATCATCACCTTTGGACTACATCCCCTCGAGAATTCCCACTCCTCGGTTGAGACCTCCGCCCTTCGCGAGACGCTATTGTCAAAGCTCCATGTAACCATCGCATTGATATAAACCACAGCATCTCCTCCATGCCCTCGGGATATCGAATCAGTCGATGGCTCATACTACGTCAAAATTCAAATCACGCTTCCTCTCGATCTTGCCTAGCTTGCTGGTACCTGGCGAGCCACGTCTCCATAGAGGCATGGTGCAACATACAAAAGCGATTCACTTTCTCCTCCATTGCAGCATCCATTCTTTTTTCTACCCCATTTCCAACCACCACATCTCCGGTCAGTCTATCATCGTCCTTCAGCGACCATAGCATACTGTTGTCTGGATCCATCGTTGGTAGCAATTGTGAAATATGCACTAGCGCCTCAGACACCAATCAACCTTCAGCCATGCTACCTTCTGACTGAGCTCGTTGTCGCACAAAGCCTTTCAGGGTTTTCATGAAGCGCTCCAAGAAGAACATCTATCGCATATAGACAAGTCCAACAATCTCCACTTCATCTACAAGATGCATAATAAGGGGGATTTGTATCATAAGCATGTTGGTAGGTAGGTATTTCTCAAAGAGACAGACCATCTCCACTGCTCCCCGCTTCGCAGATTCAATAGAGGACATCTTAATTTGCAAGTGGTAATATATGATACTTCAGTAACCTAAAAAAAAATCATAAAACACCTTGCAAAAGCACAAATATTTTTAGTGATACTATCGAAAAGAAATCAATGAAGTGTACGTACAAGGTACCTGATCAAGCGAGATACTCGGCACCCATCATATAATGGTATGGATGTTTCCTCTCTAAGTGGATTAGAAGTCTCGACATCCATGGGAATCAATGCATCGATCATTGCCTCCATCTCAAGCTCCAAGATTGTAGGTAAGTCTCGAAGGCTGTCTGTCTCCTCTAGTATTGACGGTATAGATTGGGTAGTACCTTTCAAGTGGTGGATTGGCTTAGGCACTCCATCCATCGTACGCCCACGAACTCTTCTAATTGGCCACAAAGGGTGCACTCCTCATTGGGACAAGATGCCATCTCCCTGGATAGAAAATTTGCCAGCCACACCCAATCTTTTTGTATGTGGTATTCAATTAGCTTGCGAGTACAATGCATGATTGATATTAACTTTTCTTACGGTTTGCTGAAAATCCAAGTTCGCCTGATCAATGATCTCAGATTGAAACTCGCCGAAGCGTCATACGTGTTCTATAGACAATCGACATTTTCGTCTAATTGCCAGCTTACATTGAGAGCAAGGATATGGGACACGCTGATTAAGATACGCCTCGCGATCTTGAATATCAAGACCTTCATCGTTTTTCATTTTGTCTACGTTACGATAAATAATTTGTTTTTGTTATCATTCTTTTTTTCTTTCTTAAATTATTTGAGAAGGGATTTCTTCTCTTGTAACTCAGCAAAAATTAACCTATGTAAAGTCTCCACCCACCCACCCACAAATTAACGTAGGTGGGAGTGTTTCCCGTCTTGTAGTGTTGCACCAAACCTCACCGGATCTCGCCACCACTCTCTCTTTGTTTTTTATCCATTCATTATCTCCTCTCAGAAAAGAAAAACTACTACTACTACCACTACTACAACAACAACAACAAATAAGAAAACTAGACAACAATAAATAAGAAAATAAAAAAAACTATTACTACAACAACAACAACAACAAACAAGAAAACCACCACTACTACTACTACCACGACTATGACGACTATGACCACGACCACGACTACGACTATGACCACAACCACAATAATAAACAAGAAAAGAAGAAAAAGCTACTACGACTACTACCACTACTACTATAACAACAACAAAGAAGAAAACTAGACAACAATAAACAAGAAAACAAAAAAAACTATTACTACTACAACAATAACAACAACATCAAACAAGAAAACCACTACTACTACAACCATGACTACGACGACTACGACTACGACCACGACTATGACTACGACTACGACTATAACTACGACCACGACCACGACCATGACCACGACCACGACTATGACTACGACAACGACAATGGCTATAACTACCACTACCACTATAATAACACAAGAAAAGAAGAAAAAACAACAACAACTACTACTACTGCTATTACTACTACAATAACAATTGAAAAAAAAACTATTACTACTACTACTACAATAACAATAAACAAGAAAAGAAGAAAAAACTACTATTACTACTACTACTACTACTGCTACTGCTACAAAAAAAAAAAAAGAAAACTAAACAACAATAAACAAGAAAAGAAAAAAACTACTATTACTACCACAACAACAAACAAGAAAATAACAACCTCTCCCTCCTTCTCTCTCTCCCTCCTCTCCCTCTCCCTCTCTTTCTCTATTATGTTTATTGTTTTCTCCCTCTCTCTGTCTCGTTCTTTCTTTCATTTTCTCTATTCCTCTCCCTCCCTCACCCTCTCCCTCTCTTTCTCACCCTCTCCCTCTCTTTCTCTCTTTCCCTATTATGTTTAATGTTTTTTCTCTCTCATCTCCCTTTCTCATTTCCTTTTCTCTTCCTCTCCCTCCCTCTCCCTCTTCCTCTCCCTCTCTTTCTCTCTTTCCCTATTATGTTTAATGTTTTTTCCCTCTCTCTCTCGTTCCTTCTTTCCTTTTCTCTCTTCCTCTCCCTCTCTCATTTTCCCTCCCTCCCTCACCCTCTCCCTCTCTTTCTCTCTTTTCCTATTATGTTTAATGTTTTTTCTCTCTTTCTCTCCCTCTCTCTTTCCCTATTATGTTTAATGTTTCCCTCTCTTTCCTCTCCCTCACTCTCCTCTCCCTCTCTTTCCTCACCCTCCCTCACCCTCACCCTCTCTTTCTCTCTTTTTCAATTATGTTTAATGTTTTTTCTCTCTCCTCTCTCTCTCTCATTTCCTCTCCCTCCCTCTCCCTCTCCCTCTCTTTCTCTATTTCCCTATTATGTTTAATGTTTTTTCCCTCTTCCTCTCATTCCTTCTTTCCTTTTCTCTCTTCCTCTCCCTCGCCCTCTCTTTCTCTCTTTCCTTATTATGTTTAATGTTCCCCTCTCCCTCTCCCTTTCCCTCTCTTTCTCTCTTTCCCTATTATGTTTAACGTTTTCCTCTCTTTCCTCTCCCTTTCCCTCTCCCTCTCCCTCTCCCTCTCTCTCATTTCCTCTCCCTCTCTTAGTACACATGAATTTTAACAAAAACACACTACAAGATATAGACCTTATACGACATTTAAAGCAACGAAAATACAAACAACAAATTTGCCCTCGTCGTCGTAAAAAGCGTCGTTATTAATGACGCCATAGAAACGTCGCTATTGGCGTCGCACGCTATTTGCGACGCTAATAGCGATGTCAATAGCAACGCAATCAGTAAGTTTGCGACGCGCATAGCGACGGCAATAGCAATGCGAGCAATAAATTTGCAACACTAATAGCGACGGTAACAGGGATTTAAAAAAATTTTGTGGCAGGGCAGCAAGCTGCCGTGCCACATATAGCATTGTGTGCTGTATGAGAGCCATACAAAATAGTTTCTGCACTACTGTATACAAAGCGCTTGCAAACAAAAAGAATGTATACTGAAATCATAAAACTGATACATGAAATAAATACATGATCGCATAAAAAGCGATTGGTACAATCATGACAGGATATCACTAATACATAGAAAATGTCTACATAGATCAGGCGACTAAAAAATAAAGGTGTGTGAGCTCCAAGGATCCAAGGGCGAGCTACAAATCCTCGTCTCCCGAAAGCTCGTCTCGCCGCAAAGGAGCATCGAACGGACTCTGTAGAAAAAGAAACAACACATCAATCCACCATACAATAATGCATTCAAATATCTCATGGTAACTATGGACAAGAAAGATGAGTGACTTACAGGGCCGCCGCGTCTATACAATCGGTCGATCAATGCATTGAGACTGTGCCTCTCTGCACATCGAGTCTCAAGGCCTTGCGGATTGCGATTTGTAATGGAGTGCTGCAAAGAAAAAAAAATGCTGACTGTTAGAAACATGATTGTCAGTACAAAGAATATTTTAAAAAAACAAACAAGCAAAAAAAAAGAAAAACTTACAAAGTCCTCCAAATATGTCCTTGGCCGCCACTCCCAAGATGATGGACCACTCCAGCCTCGAGTCGTGCCCTCGCTGCCTCGCGCTGCTGACTCCAATGTCCTGGAGAATCTGTAGCCTCCTCCCTCAGTCGGCGCTAGTCATCTGCATCTAACCACTCGGGCTTTGCAGCCCCACTTTTGATTGCCTTGCGTGCGTCAGATCGTCTATGTGACATGTATGCACACATGCAATCCATCATCCAGCCCGTAGAGAATCTATCTACTGTGGCTGGCACCGGAAACTCCTTGTGCAAGGATGCTACTATGTAGTCCTTGCTCCCCTCCGGTATGTTCTTCCAATGATCCAGGATGTTGTGCCGAGAAACTTGTTGGCACAACTCTCTCATGCGAGCCATCACCCTCCTCCCCTCATCATTCATGATGATGGCTCCTGACCTACTATTGACCAGATATCCATAACCCCTAGGAGTCTGCCTAAGATGGGTCCTCTCCCATCTGCGTCCACGCTCCTGGGTATATCCAGGAGACCTCTCTACATCTGGTGTACCGACGGGGGTAACCTCTCTCGGAGTGGCACCCAAAGGGGTGCCACCTGCTGACTGCTGCGCAAAAGCCGGAGTAACTGGAGTAGACGTCCCCATAGGTGTGACAAATCCTGGAGGTGACGCAGCTCCAGCTGAACGACGAGATGGAGACACCACATCCGTGTCCCCACAGCAGCATCCCCCTGATCCCGATGCAGTCCCTCCCTCTGGCCCAAGTCGTGAGCATCGAGATCGTCTGCTCGAAGCCAAAGTATCCGATCACGCTGAAGCAGATCTAGTAGAGCGCCCTAACGAAGAACGAGACAACTCCTGGTCTGCCATCTCTCTGAATCTTGGAAGCTGGTCTGGAGACATGTGTGCGAAGATGTCCTGCAACTCCTCATCGCTCATCCCTCGACTCATCCTGAAAATGTCACCTGCACAGATAAAAAATGGTGTTAGAATAATCAATTTAAATTATACAAAGCACAGTAATATAAATCATTTTTAAAAAATCCCTCTTAAAATGCATATCTTATGTACCTCTATAAGAGATTGGTCAACGAATTGAGTAAGTGGATGCTCCAAGTATGAAGTATCCTATGGTCCCATGTTAATCTCCTGACACAACTCCGCATACACTGGAAGGTCGATAGACATGTCACCACAAAAGAATGAGTCCTCCTCGTTCTCAAAAAATTCTTAGACTCCTGTATTTCCATCATTGTTAGCCGATGCTGGCTCCAAGCTTTCGATGGCCTCCACCCCTTGTAATATCGACCCCTCTATTTGCATATTATCTTTATCTATGCTCGGAACATCGCTTTGATCATATGCTCTCGCACTTCGGGGAGTTGAAGGTATAACATACCACCATCGAGGTTGTCGGGGGTTTGGATAGAAGATTACGTGTTCACAAACACGTACAAAGCGAGTTCAAACCATTGTGACATAAACCATGTCGTATTACAATTAGCAAGCAAATGACTCCATGCACCTGTTCACAATGGGCCGGCAACACAAAGGTGTCGCGCAAATCCGTTCATTTTTTTTCGGAATCTATTTCGAGAAATGATGCCAGGAGGCATATTCCACGGTGGATTCCGTGCCACGGTGGATTCCGTGAGGTTTTACGGTGGATTCCGTAAACTTAGATGATCGGGGCTCATACGCAAAGAGGATTCTTTGTGCGAGAAGTTGATGGGGACGCCTGTCCTTTTCGGGCGTTTCATTAATTTAGTGTGTACATGGGTGATTCCATAGCGGGTGATTCCGCAAAATGCATATTAAATTAATAAACGTTTATGAGTTTAGAGTGCGCACTCGTAATAAATTAAGGTTAGGATTTATTTCTAACCAGTTGATTTATTTATGTAGCTGAAGACTGCTAGGTATTCACTTTTGTCGGTTTAATTGTGTTATTTTACTAACGATTGTGAATGCTTCAGTTGATGTGTAGAGATAGCAGCAGTGGCGGAGGAAAGCATTGGAGTCTAGCGGGTTTTCGATCTTTGGACTATATTTTGATAGGCGCCACGCCTATATTTTGATTATGTCTATAGAGACATCGATTATTTATTATTATTTTGTATGCGCTTATGCGCCTGGATATGTTATTTTTATTTGGACATTGAGATTGGGCGTGCCAGACTCTTTGGGCACCGTCCATTAGCTTTATTTTCCTATTTTTGGTAGAAAGCAAACTCAAAAGCTAAAAGCTTGTATATTTTTGTAATTGGGCTATTTTTGAGCAAAAAGATTGAAAATATATATTAAATACATGCTTTGTGAAGCGCTCACACAAGGCATGGGGGAGATTCAACCCAATTTGTCTTTTGTCTCATGTCGTGCTTGCTTTCACATTGGTTTTTGTGTTAAAAAGTAGAGTGCTTTGTTCTTGGGGACCTTTGGGAATTCACTACGTGAGCTACCGGCGTCCGATCTGCGCACCAGTGGTATCAGAGCGGAGCAGAGATCAAGGGCTTCCAATCGCTACCAATCTCGGGCGAAGGCGGAGCTCCAGGAACAAACGGCCTCTACAGTCAATCTCGTCGCGAACCGTCGATACAGGCAGACTTCTGGCGATCAAGAACCCCTGTTTCCACTCTCAGATCGCGAAGGACCACTCTCTGTTGGCGGAGGACCACTCCCTCAACTCCATGAACAAGTCGTGATGAACAGTGAGAAATTTCTTATTTATTTCATCAAAAAGCTTAGTTTTAAGCTTAAGAAGCTTGATTAGCTTCATATTCTTCAACTCGTCGCCAAGAGGAGGGCCCCGAAAATCACGCGCGGAAAAAAACGGACCCCCCCCCCTCACGAAAATCGTCGACGTGCTGTTTCCTTTCATATTTAAGCTTATTAAGCTTAAGCTTAACTAATTAAGCTTAAGTTACTTCTATACTCTGCAAGTCACACAGAGCCACAAAGTCGACATACTCTCGGTCACGCACTCCAGAAGACAAGTTCCGTAAGTCGACTCTGATCAAGTCCTGCAAGTCAGCTAAGTTCAGCAAGTCAACAACCCTGCAAGTCTGTTAAGTCTGCAACTCTGCAAGTCAGACTAAATCAGAACTGACTAACGCTTGAAAACTCCTAGAAGACTTGTTCGTTTGCAAAAACTCAGAACTGGAAAGTTGTTCGCAGCAAGCTGTTTTACCTATCTGCAACTTCGTTGAAGTACTTTCAGCAAACAGAGACAGAAATATTTCAGAATTTCTGAAAATTGAAGAAGAAAATACCCAAAAATACATAGCCTTGTAACCCCAAATTTGAGCTACGCTCATCCCGCTAACTGATTTTTAGTGAGAAAGGTTTGTTGAGTTTTACAGGATGACTTCCCCACACATGGATGATCCTATGGCTGAAGACGACCTACCCGAGCCTACCATGGAGCAAAAGCTGGATCTTATCATGTTACAATTGGACGAAGAGCGAAGAGCTAGGCAAGCCTTGCAAGCGCAATTGACAAAGCTACAAGGAGCGTCCACTGATAAAGAAGAACCTCAAGCTGAAGATTTGATACGCCGTACCATCGACGCCACTCTTGAAGCACAAACCATTCGCAAGGAATCCAAGATAAGTAAACGAAGTTTCAAGTTTCGCACTTTCAATGGCATAAGAGAAGGAAAGACTGTTTTATCATTCATTAGCCAGTTTGATGACTATTTCCATGCGGAAACTTATCCTGAGAAAGATAAAATCAAGTGTGTTACTAATCATCTGATAGATAGAGCATCACTTTGGTGGACTGTCGTCCGCAAGAGCATAGAATGTCCTGCTACATGGGAAGATTTTAAGAAGAAGTTTATGCAAAATTTCCTTCCACCGCAATTTCATGAGAAGGCAATCAAGCAATGGGATCTACTTCAACAACGCGACCGTGAGCCTATTTCACAGTATACAGAGCGTTTCTGGAATGCACTCCTACAGCTACGCATGCTTGAAGACGTACCAGAGACGACCCATAAGCGGAAGTACATGTCTGGACTTCTTGGACATTACTACGCTGAGGTGAATATGTTCAAGCCTGCTACCCTTGAAGATGCCATCTCCTTAGCTCATGACACTGAAGATAAGTTACGTGGAAGAGATCGACGACCACAGCTATTCCAAGCAAACGGTAATTATGGATCTAAACAATTCAATTCCAATTTCAGAAGGTTTAATCCAGGTCGTTTTTCATCACCATCTTTCCGCAAGAATTGGCCTAAACCACCTGCATTACCATCCACTGTCAATCCAAATCCTAAGCCTATCCAACAAGCAAATCCAAATATACCCAGACTCCCAGCCATTGCAAATAATGTGACCAAAGCCAAGCCCATCGTATGCTACAAGTGTCACCAGCCAGGCCATCTCGCAGCAAATTGTCATTCAAAGAAGCCATCAGCACATATCAACTACCTTGGAGCTATGGACGAGGACGAGCATGAGGATATGCCGGATTTCACTGAAGAAGAAGATGATCCTACTACTACTTCCGACACTCTACCAGGTATGCCTACTTTACATTCATTGTTGACTATGAAATGTATGGTGCATGGAAAAGAAAGAATTATATTGCATGATGTCGGTAGTACGCATGACTTTATTTCAGCAAAATTGGTAAAGGAATTGAAATTGCATACAGTACCTACGCATTATCGCATAAAAGCTGCATTTTTAGGCACTAGGTACAATGGCACACAAGAAGTTCAAGATTTAGAAATTCAAATTGGTCCATATATTGAAAGAAGAAATTTCTTAGTTGTCCCATTACAGTCTAGCGACATTATTCTAGGAATGCCATGGAGACACCAACATAATCCCAATATAGATTATTCCACACACACAATGAATATTAATTTTCAAGGAAAATCTATTACCTTATTTGGTATGCATGCATCTCATATGTTTCCACTGCTTTCGCATACTCAAGCCAAACGTGCACTACGCAAGAATACTAAATCATATCTCATTTGGGTGAATGAATTGCACGCAAAAGAAACTCATATGCACCCTAGACATAAGGAATTTCTTGCATATTTTAAGGATTGTTTTGCAGAAGACCTACCACCAGGTTTACCTCCATCACGTCCAGAAGACCATAAGATTGACCTAATACCTGGCACACAACCACCTTGCAAAGCCCCATATAGGCAAAATCAAATAGAGCAAAAAGAAATCCAGAGTCAAGTAGAAGAATTACTAAATAGAGGTTTAATTCGACCTAGCAGTTCCCCATTCGGTGCACCTGTGCTCTTAGTCAAGAAAAAAAATAATACTTATCGGATGTGTATTGACTACCGAGCATTAAACAAGATCACTGTAAAGAATAGGTATCCTATACCTAGAGTTGATGACCTTATGGACAAACTGCAAGGATCTTCTATATTTAGTAAAATTGACCTTAAATCTGGATATCATCAGGTGAGGCTAGATAGATCCGACATATTTAAAACTGCATTCAGGACACAGTTTGGCCATTACGAATTCTTAGTTATGCCATTCGGATTAACTAATGCACCTGCTACTTTCAGTAGAATGATGAATCGTATTTTTCTAAAATATCAATATTGTGTGATTGTTTTCTTTGATGATATTTTAGTATTCAGTCAAAGTGAAAAAGAGCATTATGAGCATTTATCATTAGTTTTTCAATTACTGAAAGAAAATCAATTGTTTGCAAATCCTGACAAGAGTGAATTCTTTAAGACAGAAATAGAATATCTAGGTCATATTGTATCAGAAGAAGGAATAAAAGTTGATCCTAAGAAAATTGACGCAATATTGCATTGGCCTATTCCTAAAAATGTACATGAATTACGTTCATTCCTTGGTCTTGCTAGTTTCTATAGGAAGTTTGTACGTAATTTCTCATTACTTGCTTTACCACTGACCAAACTTCTTAAGAAAGGCATTGTTTATCAATGGACTGAAAACCAGCAGAAATCCTTTGATTTACTTAAACGTGCATTGACCAATGCCCCTGTTCTACAATTGCCTGACTTTAATAGACCATTCTTTTTAGTTGTGACCGATGCTAGCGGATCAGGAATAGGAGCTGTGTTAATGCAAGATAACCATCCAATAGCATATTCTAGTTCTAAGCTGAAACCCTCTGAGCTCAAATATTCCACTTATGACAAGGAACTCTTAGCAGTTGTCCAAGCATTGAAACAATGGAAGCATTATTTAATGGGTTCAGAATTCATGATAAAGACTGACCAGCAAAGCATTAGACATCTACTTAGCCAACCCCAAATTTCTGACCGTCATATCAAATGGGCTTCATTCATTCAAAGTTTCCATCCTATCATTCAATACCAACCTGGAAAAGAAAATGTAGTTGCCGATGCATTAAGTAGAAGACCTGCAATTCATAACATTTCAATCATATCTTTTGATTCTTTGATTGCTATGAAAGATACATATCACCAGGATATTACTTTTCATTCTGATTGGCAAAAATTAGTTCAAAATAATTTCATTCCTGTTGATTCATTGTCATATAATGATGGATTCATGTTCTTTGAAAAGAGACTGTGTGTTACTATTCCATTCCGATCATTTGTTTTGAATGAAATTCATTGTCCCCCATATCAAGGTCATAGAGGTATCATTTCTACATTACGCATGTTAACTGAAGATTTTTATTGGCCGCATATGGATGCAGATGTATCTAATTTTGTTTCTGAATGTCTGATTTGTCAAAGAATAAAGAGACATCATGGTAAACAGTATGGGTTATTAATGCCTTTATCTATTCCATCTAAACCTTGGGAACATATATCTATGGATTTCATTACTGGCTTACCAAATACTAAATCTAATCATGACATGATTTGGACAATTGTAGATAGATTTAGTAAGCAAGCATATTTCATTGCATGTAAGAAAACTTTAACAGCATCACAAGCAGCACAGTTATTTTTGAAAACTATTTTTACTAACCATGGATTGCCGAAAGTCATTATTTCAGATAGAGATTCTAGATTTTGTAATAATTTCTGGATTACACTGTTTGCAAATCTAGGCACAAAGATTGATTTCTCATCTGCATTTCATCCAGAAACAAATGGACAAACAGAAGCCACAAATAGCACTATTTTAGATCTTTTACGTGCATACACTATCTCTAAACCTCAGACATGGGATACTCATTTGCATTTATTACAGTTTGCTTACAATAATACACCGCACACATCTACAAAGAAAGCACCTTTTGAAGTTATTTATGGACATAGATTATCTACACCTGTTGCATCTTTGTCTAATAGAATCCAAAGTGCCGATGATATTGCTGTTATGCATAATACTATTTTTGATGAGGTAAAGGATATGATTGCTAAAGCCCAACAATCATATACCAAACAAGCCAACAAGAAAAGACAAGCCATGAATTTCAAAGTAGATGATTATGTTTGGCTTAGAATAGAAAAGCGTAGACTGCAAAGTGTAGATAGACATCCAGTTGTCAAATTAGCCCCTAGATTCTACGGACCATTTAGAATCATTCATAAGATTAATGACAATGCATTCAAGTTAGAACTGCCATCACATTGGAAAATTCATAATACCTTCCATATTAGTTTATTGAGACCATTTAGAGGACAATTACCTATCCACCCTGTCTATGAAAACCCACCTTTACTAGAGGAAGAGACTGAAATACTTGAACCAGAAGCCATCATAGACACTGACTACATGACCACTAGAACTGGCCGAAGGTACTCTAGATATCTCGTGAAATTTAAGAACCATCCTGTAGAAGAAGCACAATGGATGCACGCTAGAGACCTAAATGCTTTCCCCACTCTGTTAGCTCCACATTGAGCTAATAGCAATTGAGGTCAATTGCTATCCCACCCCGGGGGTATGATGCCAGGAGGCATATTCCACGGTGGATTCCGTGCCACGGTGGATTCCGTGAGGTTTTACGGTGGATTCCGTAAACTTAGATGATCGGGGCTCATACGCAAAGAGGATTCTTTGTGCGAGAAGTTGATGGGGACGCCTGTCCTTTTCGGGCGTTTCATTAATTTAGTGTGTACATGGGTGATTCCATAGCGGGTGATTCCGCAAAATGCATATTAAATTAATAAACGTTTATGAGTTTAGAGTGCGCACTCGTAATAAATTAAGGTTAGGATTTATTTCTAACCAGTTGATTTATTTATGTAGCTGAAGACTGCTAGGTATTCACTTTTGTCGGTTTAATTGTGTTATTTTACTAACGATTGTGAATGCTTCAGTTGATGTGTAGAGATAGCAGCAGTGGCGGAGGAAAGCATTGGAGTCTAGCGGGTTTTCGATCTTTGGACTATATTTTGATAGGCGCCACGCCTATATTTTGATTATGTCTATAGAGACATCGATTATTTATTATTATTTTGTATGCGCTTATGCGCCTGGATATGTTATTTTTATTTGGACATTGAGATTGGGCGTGCCAGACTCTTTGGGCACCGTCCATTAGCTTTATTTTCCTATTTTTGGTAGAAAGCAAACTCAAAAGCTAAAAGCTTGTATATTTTTGTAATTGGGCTATTTTTGAGCAAAAAGATTGAAAATATATATTAAATACATGCTTTGTGAAGCGCTCACACAAGGCATGGGGGAGATTCAACCCAATTTGTCTTTTGTCTCATGTCGTGCTTGCTTTCACATTGGTTTTTGTGTTAAAAAGTAGAGTGCTTTGTTCTTGGGGACCTTTGGGAATTCACTACGTGAGCTACCGGCGTCCGATCTGCGCACCAAGAAATCCCGATGGACCTCGTTGAACTGTTGCTCCAGCTCCTCCAAGTACCACTTTGAACCACTGCACATCGAATAGTATCATGGAGAAGCTATGGTAATCCACCGTAATAATACTTTGCAAGTTCCCAAAATACTCCATCTCATCCAAAACCATGTTTGGATCCATTGCTCGTCATCGGCTCTCTTGCTCGAACCTTGCCATGACACCATAGTCCATTGTGGAGCGCATTTTGTCAATACGCTCCACGCGAAAATGCCGTCCGCGCGACCACGTTGCACTATATATTTTGTACTGTACATTGAAACACTCAAATTAGATGTCGCATATAAAATTTAGATACGACAGATTCTAAACCCCTCATCACCTTTGGACTACATCCCCTCGAGAATTTTCACTCCTCCATTGAGACCTCTGTCCCTTCGCTGGATGCTGCGGTCAAGGCTCCATGCAACCATCGTGTTGACATAAAATGCGGCATCTCCTCCATGCCTTCGGGATATCGAATCGGTCGATGACGCATACTACGTCGGAATTCAGCTCGCGCTTCCTCTCGATCTTGCCTTGCAATCTAGTACTTGGCGAGCCACGTCTCCATGGAGGCATGGTGCAACATACAAAAGCGATTCACCTTCTCTTCCATTGAGGCATCCATTCTTTTTCTACCCCATTTCCAACCACCACATCTCCAGTCAGTCTATCATCGTTCTTTAGCGTCCATAGCATTTCATTGTCTAGTTCCACCGTTAGTAGCCATTGTGAAATATGCACTAATGCCTTTGACACCAACCAACCTTCGGCCATGCTACCTTCTGGCCGAGCTCGTTGTCGCACAAAGCCTTTCAGGGTTTTCATGAAGCGCTCCAGGAAGAACATCCATCGCGTATGGACAGGTCCAGTAATCTCCACTTCGTCCACAAGATGCACAAGAAGGTGGATTTGTATCGTGAGCATATTAGTGGGAAGGTATTTCTCAAAGAGACAGACCGTCTCCACTGCTCCCCGCCTCGCGGATTCAATAGAGAACGTCTTAATCTCTTTCTGTGAGATCCATTACACCAAAGTCGACAACTTGTATGGCCCCGCGAATTTCTGGAGTAAGGCATCCTGCGATCGCGATCGGTAGGACAAACTGCCACAAATGAGAAAAGCATTATGAATAATGGCCACTTTCCAAATTGCAAAATGCCCATGCTAATTACAATCCATTCGTAGCACAAACCTGACATATCTTATGCCAATCATGGGATTTTAGCCCTGAAAATTGGTCGTCTTTAGAAAATGTGGACCTGAGAGAATGCATCATACCCGTCGGAGTGCGGATAGACTCGATTACTTGCTTCACAATGCGCTCTTCTTTAGTGGACAAAACCCAAGGAGCACGAGGAAGCTGCACGTGACCATCAGCACTCGACTGCGGCCAAAGCGCCTCCATCTTACCTACCTCCTTCAAATCCATTCGTGCCCCTATAGTGTCTCTCTTTCCTGTGATGTGGTCCCATAGCAAGCTGCCCACATTCTTGAAAATATGCATGGGATCCAACAAGTGGTTGACCTGTAAGTGGGTCCAATATGGCAACTCATAGAAAACTGAGAACCATCTCATTCCATTTGGATGTGATTCCGCATTGACCTTTTTCAGCTCATACCAGCTTGCGGCGTTCATACGTGTTGGAGGTCGTCCAAGGAAACCTTCCCTGAGTTCATGATCCTCCGGCAAGAAAGCGGCGTGTCCTTGATATACCATCTTCTTCATGGTTCGTGACATTCGGGAGTCTAACTGTGGCCCACACAATAGACATGCATGATAACCTGAGGTAACCAGACCTGTTCCGACACCACGACCTAGTGAATACTTGATTGAATGAGATAAAATATAGATATTACCAGCGAGAATGGAGGCCTGCTCACCTGAGCACTCTCCCAATCCCGGAAAGTCATGCATCGTCCACATGAGAATGGCTCGAATGTTGGCTGACCGCCGACCATCGCACCTACTCATATCTTGCACAGTGACCCCCTCCTCCCACAAAATCTTAAGCTCATCGACTAATGGACGAAGATACACGTCCATATTTTTTTACTTTGTAGCAGCCTGGGATGAGCAAGCTAAGGATGAGATGTCCTTTCTTTGTAGAAAGCCATGGAGAGATGTTGTAGTTGACAAGAACTATAGGCCACACACTGTAAGAAGTTGAGCGCAGACCGAATGGGTTCACACCATCCATTACGAGATCGAGCCAAAGATTCCTTGGCTCTCGGGCAAAGCCTGGGAAGGTAGAGTCAATGTGGCTCCATGCGTGTGAATCCGTTGAACTCCATCCATGGACCTATTCTGCACATGCCACATTGTCAAGCTTGCCATGCCGGACGTATGAAACATGTGGTTTGTGCGGGAGATGAGCGAAAAGTGTCTGAGAACTTTTTGAGGGATGGTTTACCCTTGCAAGTCCTGTCGAAACCTGTGAGCACCACACTTTGGCATGTCTCCATAGTCTCGTATTCTTCTCAAAACAATATGCAATCGTTGATACATGCATGGATGTTATTGTAGTCCATGCCAAGCTTCCGTAAAACATGTCGTGCATCATCACGAGAATCAGGCATTGTATTTGCAGGTGGTAATATATGATATTTCAATAACCTAAAAAAAATCATAAAACACCTTGAAAAAGCACAAATGTTTGTAATAATAGTGTCAAAAAAAAAATCAATGAAGCCTATGTGCAAGGTACCTAAATAACTTGGTCACACTCGTATTGCTCCACCCGTATTTTGCTTGCACACTTAAGAGTGCAAGCAATGTCTTTAACCGAGATACTCGGCACCCATCACATAATGGTATGGATGCTTCCTCTCTAAGCGGATCAGATGTCTCGACATCCATGGGAATCAATGCATCGATCATTGCCTCCATCTCAGGCTCCAAGATTGTAGGTAGGTCTGGAAGGTTGTCTGTCTCCTCTGGCATTGATGGTATAGACTGGCCTTGCGAGTGGTGGATTGGATCCTGCACTCCATCCATCGCATGCCCACAAACTCTTCTAATTGGCCGCAAAGGGTACACTCCCCCTTGGGATGAGACATCACCTCCCTGGATAGAAAATTTGCCAACAAGACCCAATCTTATTGTGTATGGTTTTCAATTAGCTTGCGGGTACAATGCATGATTAATATTATCTTCAAATTACCGTTTGCTAAAAATCCGCAATCGCCTGATCAATGATCTCAGATTGAAACTCGCCAAATCGTCGTACGTATTCTATAGACAATCGGTGTTTTCGTCTAATTGCCAACTTGCATTGAGAGCAAGGACATGGGACACGCTGATTAAGATATGCCTCACGATCTTGAACAATAAGACATTCTTCGTTTTCCATCTTATCTACATTACAACAAACGAGGCTCAAATGGATAGCTTTATGGAGATGTATGTCAAGTTGCAAGTTGACCATAAGCTCTTGCTTGAGAGGTTTTAGCCTCTGCAAGAGCTTGAGAAGCAAATTTTGTAAAACATTGAGGTTGATATTGATGCATCCATGGTGTTGAAATCTAAACTTCAAGATATAAAAAATGCTTTACTGATTGATGTAAAGAATGCATTGGACATAGTAGTTGAGAGATCTATTGATGATATATCTCAGCTATATACCATGCTCAAGGATTTGTTTGTCCCGGTAGATAATTATTCATTATTACCACACAAAAAAAAAGCATTGGTTCATAAGGTTCATGAGTCGAAGACTAAATGTTTGGACTTGACTAAAAGATTGGATAATGCCTTAGATGCTAAAAGGAAAAGTGATGAATATGTTACTTCATCATTGCAACAAAAAGATTGGTGACAAGGATGCTATGATTAACGAAGTTCTTCACGAGGTGAATATAGAGTTGAAGGGGATGGAACACGATTCTTCTTTGGGATTTAATGGCGATCAGTCAATTATTGAGGTGTCTTCTTGTACCTAGCTACGGTCTCTAGGTTATGTACTTTGAGTATCTTAGAGGGGCTCTACTAGGATTACTTATACAAATGCACTAGAGGGCTTTGAGTATAAGTAATCCATTTATGAGCATCATTGAGGATCTCTTAGTCTAATAATAAATCAGTCTCAACAAAAAGCATCTTAGATATGTGGTTTTTTTGTCCTAGGTCCATGTATAAAAATTAATGCCATCTATGAAATTTATCAACTATAGTAATAAAATTTGTTTCAATCAATTCTACTCATAGTCATAACATTTGAAGAAAATATCCTATGCTCAATTTAAGGGATTCTTCTTCTATAGCAATACTTTTGGGTTCATTTTGATGAAGTACCATAATGACCATTAGCTAGGGTATCATTTTCTTTTGGTCCTTCCGTTGACTAGTTGGCATGATTTCTAATTTGTTATGCCTATAAAGTTAATACAAAAACAATGAATTATGCATATCACAATTAGATCCCCTACTTGGACATTATGAAGGATATGACCAATTTTAAGCCATCTTAAAGAGTCACCAATGTACGTGGCCCATGGCAAAGCACATTGCATACCATTATCGATAAGCCTATTATCGTGCATCTTAAATCTCCTAATTAGACTTTATAAAGTGTATGACTAATTTTTAGCCCTCTTAAGGAGTCGATGTAATGGTACCCATAAAAAAAGCAAAGTGCATACCAATACCATAATCATGGATATGTTATCGTTCCAATATACACACACACACGTGGACTACATCTTGAGTAGACAAAAGCTATCCATTTGAGTAGACATACATCTCCATAAAGCTATCCATTTGAGTATACATCTCTTTCTCTTTCTCTCCCTCTCTCTCCCTCTCCCTTTCTTTCTCTCGCATTTCCTCTCCCTCTCACAATATATCCTAACACTCCCCAAAAGCAAAAGGGAGAGGGCATGCACTCTCCCTCCCTCTCCCTCTCCCTCTCCCTCTCCCTCTCCCTCTCCCTCTCTTTCTCTCCCTCTCTTTCTCTTTCTCTTTCTCTCCCTCTCTCTCCCTCTCTCTCTCCCTCTCTTTATCTCTTTCTCTCTCATTTCCTCTCCTAAACAAGCAAAAAAGAAAGTGATTTAAACCTTAAACAAGCAAAAGGGAGAGGGAGAGAGAGAATGCACTCTCCCTCCCTCTCCCTCTCCCTCTCTCTCTCTCTCTCTCTTATTTCCTCTCCTAAACAAGCAAAAGAGAAAGTGATTTAAACCTTAAACAAGCAAAAGGGAGAGGGAGAGAGAGAATGCACTCTCCCTCCCTCTCCCTCTCCCTCTCCCTCTCCCTCTCTTTCTCTTTCTCTCCCTCTCTCTCCCTCTCCCTCTCTTTCTCTCTCATTTCCTCTCCTAAACAAGCAAAAGAGAAAGTGATTTAAACCTTAAACAAGCAAAAGAAGGAGAGAGGGAGACTCACCGATGAGATATGGCGAGTGTGGGGCGGCTCCTCTTTGCGATGAAGGCTCCTCCTCTCCTTCGCGAACAACAGCGGCGGCGGCGGCGGCGGCGGCGGCAAGTCTTCTTCCTCTCCTTCTCTCACGACGGTCGCTCTCTCCCTCGCTCTCGCTCTCAAAACACAAAACGTGAAAACGCAAAATAAAGCCGCGCTCGGTTTCGGCCCGCTTTTTTCCCTGTGGACTGTCGCTATTTGCATCGCAAATAGCGACGCGGATACCCGCCGTCGCTAATCGCCGTTGCTACTAGCTCAAATCCTTGTAGTGACAAGTAAAAGAGAAAGAGAAAACACAAAAACAAAGCAAGAATGAACACTGTACTCAATCACCATAAAGGCTCGAAGATGGATTCGGTGGCTCCTCTTTGCAACGACGGCTCTCGCCCTCCGTGCACTTCCTTCTCTTATTCGCGAACGGCAGTAGTGGCAGTGAGAAGATTTCCTTTTCCCTCTTTCTCTCTTTCTCTCCCTCTCCTCTCAAATGCAATATGTTCACTCTCCCTTTCGCTTTCTCTTTCGTGTATGCACGCAAAATAACGCACTCGGATTTTGGCCTGCGTTTTTTTTGTCTTAGCACCGTCGCTATTTGCATCGCTATTAGCGTCGCATTTGTGATGCTAATAGCAATGCAAATAGCGACGCCGCTATTTTGTGTCAGAAAGCGCCGTCGCTATACCTCCATATCCTTGTAGTGAAAGAGGAAGAAAATATTGGAACAAGCACAAACAAGGCTAAGGGCATGACCCCTAGCAATCCCAGAAGCTTCCATCCCAAAAAAATAATGCTTTCCTATCAATTGGAACATGGAACTTGCAATGTGGGAATAGTGGGAAATTAGGTGCAAGCCCTTTGAATTTACTTTTCGATACCCACCCACATTGAACCGAGTATATATCCCCTAAAGTGGTGGAGGAGGTGATAAGCATGGGTAGAAGGCTTGGAGATTGGCGGAGTGCAAAAAGAGAGAAGAATCCAACACTGTGGGGGATAAAGGCACAGGACTATTGGGAAGACAAAGTTATGGAGGTGCCCAAGACCATGAAGGGGTATAAGTCACAGCCAAAGTGGAGGCGGAGAATTTGGGATGGGAACATAGATGCATGGATGCCATTCTGTAGCACCCTACCCTACGAGAGAAACGACCCAACATACATGCCGTATCCAAGAAAAGGCTAGGAGTGGACTTTAACTTCGACATCCGTGGTCGTTATGATTTCCCTAAAATCTATAATGTAAATGCTACTAAGCCAGAGGAAGCCCTTACATTCTCCAAAAATGACCTAGGGCTCTCCATCTCCCAGTTCCTTGGTGAATTCTCTTCTTGCCCCGATCCTACTTTCATCACAACCTATAACTACCTTAGGCTACTTAGAGTTTTACTTAAGCAAGAGCCTACCTCCCATGAATACCGCCCATGACCCCTGTTTTTTAATTTGAATGCCGGCATAGATAGTTGCATGATGGCCATGCTCATGATGAGAGCCACCCTCATTCCATCTTTTTGCATGGTCCTACTAGAGGACATGAACGACATCCGATTTACTAGATGTAGGCATCCATTTTTGTCAACAATCCCTCTAAATGTATGTATGAATCTAAAGGACTACATGTAGAGCAAGAACTTCCTTAATAAGTCCCTTAAGCCCCCAAGCTCTTCCTCCCATGACCAGGAACACGAGGACTAGTTCCTCGTGTACATTTTAAACAAACAAACAAAAAGAGAAAAAGAAAATAAAAAGGAAACAAGAAAAATAAAAAGAAAAAGAAAAGAGAAAAAAGGAAAAGATAGGAGCAAAGAAAGAAACGAAAACCAAGTAGAAAGAAGGATGACACATCTCACTTGATGAGTGCCACAATCACTGCACCTAGGGGTTCTCAAGTTAGGTGCATCCGATGGCCTTGACCAGTCAACTCTATCCCTAACCCCCTAGCCCTTTTGCCCCCCACTTCATGCTTAGGGCACATCAAGGGCAGGACACACCTAGGGAGGCCATACTCGCCTATGGTTAGACATGTCTCCCTAAGCTACACCTACCACACTTTCCCCTATGCATGAACTAGGTCTTCAAGTGTGGGACAACACTTCGGGCTTGATTGCAATTCAACCTAGCTCCCACTTCCACTGGCATAGACACAATTACACATGTAAGGTAGGCACATCCACCAATTAGTACACTCTCTTTTCTTTTTTAGTTGAATCCAATAACTCATGTCTAACCACTGACATTGGAGGCCCCCATCACTCACACAACATACCCTTGGTCTCCACAATCTTAATCATTTCGACACGCTCCTCTCCCATATCCAATCCCCATAAGAAACCCATCATCAAACCATCATCGACTCACATGACTACCCTTCAATCACCGAGCCCTCATCAACAAAGTCCTGCAAGTGCCATGGGACTGGCACTCGACTAGGAGGGAGGTAATGTTAACCCTAGTACAAGACAGAGAAAAAAGAAGCGAAAGAAAATTCAAGAAAATTTAAAAATACGGAGCAAAGTAGAAAAGGTGACCCAACAGAAGGATAAAAGGATAAAAGGCTAAAAGCGCAAGGGTAACCTTAAAAGTTAAGGCAAAGGCAAAGGCACGTTTTAAAATGTAAAGGTGCCCCCAATTTTTTGTAAACGAACGCCAAGCTCCCTCCTAAGCAAGTTGTAAAGAGTAAACGGGCATGGGTAAGGCATAATGTAAATAGAAGGGAGTAGGAAAAGATGACCTTGGCAAGATGGCCATGGTTATGCAAAAAAGGTATGGATGCCCAAAGGGATAAGGGCATAATAGAGAAGCTCATTCTTGGTGTGTGGCAAAAGTGGCTTTCTTCTTATTCTTATTTTCTCTTCTTCTTCTTGCTTGCTTGTGCTTGTGCTTGAGAGAGGGAGTATGAGAGTGTGAGGGAGTGAGTGTGTGAGGGTGAGGGACCGTGGGGGAGAAGCTCTCCATTTTCTCCTCTCCTCTCTTGTCTCACACACACGATTATGGAGCATGGAGCTTGAACGTGGAGGATTGAGGTTGCTTGAGCTTGCATCTTGAATTGTGGAGCTACAGGTGTGCTCGAGAGATGAGGGTACTCGATCGTAGGCTTGAGAGCGCTCACGGCTATGTGAGAGGTAGCCATTAGCATTCATGAGAAAAGAATTGCAAAAAGAAATGAATTATTATTATAAATTCTCTTCTTCACAATGCAATAAGGAAATGTTCTTGCATGTGATGGGGGTATTACAAGAATAAGGGAAGTGAGATAATAAAGATACCTTGGTTGTGCGAGTGTAACATATTAGTCTATGCTATTCTTGTGGGCTTTCTCAATTATAAAATGCAAAATCTTATCAAGAAAATATGTGTTTTATGCATACACTCTGACTTTGAAAAGTCATAAATGCATGTATCAATCACATAGTCATATAGTCAGTGATCAATTTATAAAATCAAAATGTATTAAATTTAATCTTGGCCACATGAAGCCCTGAAAAATTAACCCAAAAAAGTTAAAAATTCCATGCACGTGTGAACTCGGCCTTGTGAGGGGGAAATTTTTCAAAGGTTGAAAAAAACTTATAAAAGAATATTGGAAAGAAGAAAGGAAAAAGAAGAAGGAAAGGAGGGGCATCAAACTCACATCCCCTCCTCTCCCCTCAGTTCACATGTTGCATACTCCCCCCTCCCATAGTTTTTTAAAATCACCCCCATTTTTCAAATGAAGATATTCTACCACCTCCCTCCCTCCTCCTCCCCGCCCCCCCCCCCCCCCACCCCCCGGCTTTTTTTTTGACTCTTGGAATTCTCTTTCCCCCCTTCCCCTTATTCCCAAAAAAAAAAACAAAAGAGAAGAATGAAAAATAGCTTTCTTAAACATAAAAGAAGTAAGAGAGAGAGAGAGGATTAGACCTCTTTTGCCCTCCACCATCTGATGCATCCCTCCCCCTACATTTTCAAATAATATAACATCGAAGAATCCCCCTCCCTTTTTTTGTATCAAATTCCTTGGAATGAAAAAAGGAAATTTACCTTCTCATTGACAACTCACTTCTCCCTCCCCCCCTTTCTTTATTTTCAATTTCCTTGGAACAAAAAAAAAAGGAAAATTACCTTCTCATTGACAACTCACTTGCCTCCCCCCACTCCCCTTCAAAAATCTAGATAAGGATACATGGAGACCTTGGGAGAATAGGAAGAGGTAATTCAAAAATCAAACTCTTTATGGAGATGATAAATACTGAACATAGAACATATCTTCTCCCCTCTTCCCCCACTAAGTGATAACTTAAATCACGTGACATGCAAGAATCTCTCCCTCTCTTCTCTCAAATCTATACATAGAAGACCAAAAATAAAAGGAGGACGAAGTGAAGCGAGGGCACAACCATATTGAGAGAGTAAAGGTTGAGAAAAATAGAAAACAAGTAGAGAGTGAGTGAGTTAGTACGAGTAAGTGATGCCAAGAAGCATATTTCACGGTGGATTCCGTAAAACTATTTATTTATCAAGGCTCGTACATAAGGTGGATTCCTTGTGTGAGAAGCTAACGGGGGCGCCTATCCTTTTCGGGTGTTAGATTAATTTAATGTGCACGTGGGTGATTCCATAGCGGGTGATTTCGTAAAATACATATTAAATTAATGGATGTTTACGAGTTTAGAGTGTGCATTCGAATTAAATTAAGGTTAGGACAAAGTTCCAACCTCTTTAGTTATTTCGTAGATGAAGACTGCTTGGTTTTCACTTTTGTTGGGTTTTATTTAATTATTTTCTAACAATTGTGAATGCTTCAATTGATGTGTAGAGCAAGCGGCGATGGCGTTGGGTAGCACCGAGCGATGGCATGAATGCAGATGCGTAGAAGAATTACTATTTTTGATAGGTGTATGTCTTATCACTATAAAGACATGGTGCCAATATTTATTTAAACATGCTTATTTATTAAAGTGCTTGACAAAACATTTATTATCTTGTATGCGCATAGGTGCTCAGTTAAATATTTCATTATTTGATATTTATATTTGGGCACAGCTTGAACGCCATACTTTATATTTGGGCAAATGCAAACACAAAAGTAAAATTATGCTATTTGTAAAGTGGGCTATTTTTTAGCTTGAAGATAAATAAATCTATAAATACATGCCTTGTGAAGTGCTCATACTAGGCATGGGGGGAGATTGCACCCAATTTGTATTTTTGTCTCATGTCGTTTAAATTTGCTTTTGCTTTTGTACTTGAAATTATGAAGGTTTGTAGAGTTCTTTGCTCTTGCGGACCTTCCGGCATTCGCTACGCACGCGTACAACATCCGATCTGCACATCGCTGGTATCATAGTGAAGCTGAGATCAAGAGCTTATAATCGCTTGCCATCTCGAGCGAAGATATAGCTCTTTGAACAAATGGGCTCTACATGCTATCTCGCGATGAATCGACAACACAAGCGTGTTCTTGGGGGTGAAGAATCCCCTGCTATAACTTCTGATTGTGAAGGACCTCTTGCAACAGGTGGAGGACCACTCAAGAAGTCCCTTTACAAGTCTCTTTTCTCACAAAGAGAAGCATGAAAAAGAGTGTATAAAGTTTGAGTTACTATGAGCTTGATAAGCTTAAAAGAGGCATAAGCCTCTCTAACTTGAATCGTGGCGGGAGTATGTACTCGCTGATGTCGATTCCCACAAAAATGCCGTCGCTCTACGTAGATCATTCCAAACTACTTAAGATTTTAAAAAGCTTAATCTATTAAGCTTAATTCAAGCTTAAAGCTTAATCATCAAAACTTTACATTACAGGTGTTCATATTGTGGTACTCCCGAACTGGTTTTGAAGTTCTAGTAAGCCCCTGTTCCCACCTGCAACTTGGCTGAACGAATTTACAACAAGTAGGCTGTCATGCGCAATCTATGCGGAAGACTATTTTGCTTGGAAGAAGACTGTTTTCAATTGCCATACCCGAATAAACAAAGCAAGTTCGTGGTGATCTTATTCATATGTGACTAGAGGACAAGCGATGGATCTTCAATCAAAACCAGGATGTCGAATCATAATATGGACAATTTTATGGGTAAAGGCAATTTGCCAAAGCCGACTATGGAACAGAAATTGGATCTAATCATGATGCAGCTTCAAGAGGAGTGAAGGACACGCCAAAACTTGTAAGCACAATGGCTACACTTCAACAATCCACTGTCAAGCAAGAAGGAGTGCAACCTGAGGATGTCATTCGACATACTATTGATGCGACGCTCGATGCACAGGCTCTTAGGAAAGAGGACACGATAAGTAAAAGAAATTTTGAATTCTGCACTTTTAATGGGCAATATGATGGAAAAATTGTTATTGCTTTCATTAGTCAATTTGATGACTATTTTCATGAGAGCAATATGCTGAAAAAGATAAACTTAAATGCGTCACTAACCATCTAACAGACATAGCATCATTATGGCGGACTAATGTCTGCAAGAATGTTGATTGTCCCTCCACTTGGGAAGCCTTTTAAAAGAATTTTTTGCAGAATTTCCTTCCACCTCAATTCCATGAGAAAGCTATCAAACAGTGGGATCTCCTACAACAAAGAGATCGTGAATCCATCCCGCAATACACTGAGCATTTCTGGAGTGCCTTACTTCAACTTTGAATGCTTGAAGATGTTTCTGAGGCGACCCACAAGCGCAAATACATGTCTGGTTTGCTTGGCCACTTCTATGCATAAGTGAATATGTTCAAACCAAAGACTTTGGAGGATGCAATTTCTTTAGCGTATGATGCGGGGTATAAAATTTGTGGACGAGAAAAGCGACCGCAACAATTTTCGGTTAATCGTAATTTTGGTACAAAGCAATTCAATTCTAACTTTCGAAAATTCAATCAAAATCGCTTTGCTCCTTCTTCTTTCCCTAAAAAGATGGAGGCAATTGTTTATTTTGATGGTATTTGCATTGATCCTAAAAAGATAGAGGCAAATTTGAATCAGTCAATCCCTAAAAATGTGCATGAGTTACGTTCTTTCTTATACCTTGCCAGCTTTTATAGAAAATTTGTAAGAAATTTTTCATTGCTTGCATTACCTTTGATGAAATTGTTAAAGAAAGGTGTTGTGTATCGTTGGTCTAACAACCAGCAAAAGTCTTTTGATTTGTTGAAACATGCTTTAACACATGCACCTATCTTGCAATTACCTGATTTTAGTCGACCATTCTTCCTAATAGTCACTGATGCTAGCGGATCAAGAATAGAAGCTGTCCTCATGCAAGATTCACATTCCATAGCCTATTCTGGTTGCAAACTTAAACCTATTGAGTTGAAGTATTCCACCTATGATAAATAATTGTTAGCTGTAGTTCAAGCCTTACGTCAATGGAAACATTATCTGATGGGATTCAAATTTATGATTAAAACTTACCAACAAAGTATCAAACATCTCCTTAGTCAGCCACAAATTTTTGACCACCATATTAAATGGGCTGCTTTCATTCAAACTTTTCATCCACTTATACAATATCAGCCAAGAAGAGAAAATGTTGTTGCTGATGCATTGAATAGGAGACCAAGTATCCATAATATTTCCATTCTATTCTTTGATTCCCTTACTCCTATGAAGGATACCTATGACCATGACTCGAGTTTTCAAAGTTGATTGGAACAAATTAGTTGCTAATAATTGGATTCCAATTGATTTTTTGTCTTATTCTGATGGATTTATGTTTTATGAGAAAAGATTATATGTCACTGTTCAATTTAGATCATTTGTGTTGCACAAAATTGATTGTCCTCCATATCAAGGTCATAAAGGTATTACTTCCACCTTAAAAACATTGGTTGAAGATTTTTACTAGTTGCAAATGGAATCTGATGTCTCTAACTTTGTTTCTGAGTGTTCAATTTGCAAAAGAGTCAAGTGACACCATGGTAAGCAATATGGTTTGCTGATGCCTTTACCAATTCCTGACCATCCATGGAAATATATTTCAAAGGATTTTATAACTGGTTTGCCTAATACACAAGCTAATCATGACATGATTTGGACTATAGTAGATCAATTTAGTAAACAAGCATATTTTCTACCATGCAAGAAAACATTAACTGCATCTCAAGCTGCACAACTGTTTTTGAAGACTGTTTTCACTCATCATGGTTTGCCAAAAGTTATTATTTCTAATCGTGATTTGAGATTTTGTAATAATTTTTGGACTACTTTGTTTGCTAATTTGGGTACTAAGATTGATTTCTCATCTGCATTCCAACCTGAAACCAATGGGCAAACTGAAGCTACTAATAGTATAATTCTAGATCTTTTGCGTGCATACACAATTTCAAAACCACAAACATGGGACATGCATTTGCATCTACTTCAATTTGCATACAATAATACACCACACACAACTACTCATAAAGCACTCTTTGAAATCATGTATAGACATAGATTGCCTACACTTGTGACATCATTGTCGAATAAAGTTAAAGTTGCTGATGATATTGCCAATACGCATGCTACTATTTTTGCTCAAGTTAAAGATATGATTGCGAAAGCCCAGCAATCATACATTAAACAAGATAATAAGAAAAGGCATGCCATGAGTTTCAATGTTAGTGATTATGTTTGGTTACGCATTGAAAAGAGAAGATTGAAAAGTGTTGAGAAACACCTTGTTATTAAACTAGTACTTAGGTTTTATGGACCTTTCAAAATAATTCACAAGATCAATGACAATGCATTTAAATTAGAACTACCCAAACATTGGAAGATCCATAATACTTTTCATATCAGTTTGTTACGACCTTTTAGAGGCCAATTACCTGTCCACCCTCTCTATGAAAACCCTTCTTTGTTGGAAGAAGAAACTGAAATCCTTGAATATGAAACTATTCTAGACATTGACTTTATGACCATTAGAACTAGCCGCAGATATTCTAGGTATTTGATTAAGTTTAAAAATCATCTTGTTGAAGAGGCCCAATGGATGCACGCCCGCGACCTAAGTGCTTACCCTTCATTACTGGCTCCACATTGAGCTAATAGCAATTGAGGACAATTGCTATCCCACATTGGGGATATGATACCAGGAGGCATATTTCACGGTGGATTTTTTCAAACTATTTATTTGCTAGGGCTCATACACAAGGTGGATTCCTTGTGCAAGAAGCTGACGGGGATGCCTGTCCTTTTCTGGTGTCAGATTAATTTAATGTGCACGTGGGTGATTCCATAGCGGGTGATTCTATAAAATCTATATTAAATTAATGGAGTTTACGAGTTTAGAGTACGCACTCGAGTTAAATTGAGGTTAGAATAGAGTTTCAATCTATTTAATTATTTTGTAGCTGAAGATTGCTAGGTATTCACTTTTATTGGATTTTATTTAAGTATTTTCTAACAATTGTGAATGCTTTAGTTGATGTATAGAGCAAGTGGAGGTGGCGTTGGGTAGCACTGGGCAATGGCGTGAATCCAAATGCCTAGAAGAATGACTATTTTTGATGGGTGCGTGCCTTATCACTAAAGGCATGGCGCCAATATTTATTTAAGCACACTTATTTACTAAAGTGCTTGACAAAACATTTATTATCTTGTACGCGCATAGGCGCTCGGTTAAATATTTAATTATTTGATATTTGTATTTGGGCACAATCCAACTTTTGGACGCCCAAACGCCTTACTTTATATTTGGGCAAACACAAACACAAAAGCAAAACCATCTATCCGATTTGCGCACCAAGAAGTGATCGTGAGAAGAGAGAACTCACTCGGCGAGGAGCTTACATCCTACTCCAAGAGAAAGTGATGGAAACCCCTTCTCTTTTGTAATCCTTCATCCCTATCCAATAATGGCACCACATAAGAGGCTTAACACAGTGGTGCCATCCAATGTGGTAGGGCGATCCAACATGGCGGACCCATTGTCAACAACCAACAATTTACCCACCAATGCAATCAAGAGTACCAACTCTTTGAACACACAAAACCAAGTATTTCCCTTATATAAATTTGCACAATGCATAATGATAAGAGTTAATTTATATCCAACAGATGTTGAAAGATTTCTCTTTTAAAAATAGGTGTTAACATAAGAATTTAATAGTCAAAAAATCAATATGTATTGAACCTTGATTGGAAATGTTAGCTTAATCTAGTTATAGGAAACGATGCCTTCTCTTTAGGTAATCTCTTAATCTTTGAATCTAAAGTGAAGTAGAATTAAGTAATCTATGAAAGAAATGATGCATTTATATTTATTGTCTCTAATTTATTAAAGGTGCAATGGAATATCTCATGATTCTCACCTACACATTATAAAAGACCATTAGCATCCAATTAGACTAGGTGCCCACAACCAATCTAGGATGTGCATATGTTGCCAAATAAACAAATATTTAAAAGTAGAATGTTTGAATCGAAAGAATAAAAATGGGACATGATCTAAACACTCACACATAGTATTAAATTGACTATGTAACTTTTTGCAAAAGATCTAATAGTCGTAAGTTCTCATTATGTTAATATGTTTTGATTATAGCGTATAGTAGGTGGTCTGAAAAACCCTAGTTCTTAATAACTAAATACCTAGGGACCTATGCTAAAACTGGAGTGTATATCCATTTCCGATGTCATAGATGTTGAGAAGATAGAATCTTATCAGTACCTAGGTTTCCCAGTAATTCCTTACAATTACCTTAAGACCATCAGTCTAAGATCAAGGTAAACATGGGAGACTAAAACCTACACATAAATAAATAAATCTAAGTTATGCATAGTAGGGAACTTAGTTGACTTATTAAAATTTAAAAAACAATATTAGGATTAAGATTAATGATGATGGAGTATACCTATCACAATTACCACAATAAGTAGCAGGTTCTTTAGGACACAAATTCATTTTTTCTCATTAAAAGATTAGTACTATGTTTCAACACTATTAAGATAATATAACAAGTTAAAGGCATTTTTTGGAAAGGACTAGTTGGTATTTTACTTGAGCAAAACTTGATTGTGAATTATTACCATAATTTGATCAAGGTGAATGTATGCCCAAATGATGGGCTGTTTTAATCAACATTGTACCTCCCCTAGGCCAACCCCCCTTCCAATTGGTGTATGGTACAAAAGTTGCCTTTCTTGTTGAGCTTGAAATGCCTTCTTTGTAAGGGTGGCTATTAAGGAGTGCTCAGGAGATGGCGAATCATTGCAATGCTACCTCGTGCACTTGGAATGATTTGATGAGATCTAATAGATGGCCCTACGTTGCACGGAAGCTATGTAGGCCCATCCCAAAGCTTACCATAACAGCTTTATCAAGCACAAAGAATTCAAGAAAGGTGATCTTGTTGTCGCATATGTGGAGTGCTTTGGAAAGTTTCTAGGTAAGCTCCAATAGTGTTGGATGAGCCATTATTATAAGGTACTTGATGTTAATCCTAACTGCTCTATTCAAGTGCAAGTCGTCGATGCCTTTGATGATCCTTTTCTAATTAGCGGCTATTGCCTAGAGAAGTACTTCCATCCTTGGGGATCATGACAATCACCATGGCTAGTTCCTCTTCCCCTTAGGCATCACTTACTATTGCTTTCCATGCTGTTGACGATAATTGTCCTTCTCATTTTGATGAATAGCACATTTCTTATATTCCCTCTGCTCTAGCCCCTGTAATTACTCCGCTATTTTCTCCCTCAGTCTTGTTGACATGGCATAGATGGTTCTGACAAAGGATATTCATGGTTTTATTTTTTAAAGAAAAAGAAAAAGAACTGTCATGGAAGAAAATGAAAGAAAACTCCTTGTTCTAATAAGTATCGCTCTGAGAAAATGAGATAGCATCCTTAGGTGGGAAGCTAGCTATGGAAAAGGAGGTGATACCTTGCAATCTAACCAAACTAGTTGAATCGTCTCTTTGTCCTTCCGATATGCAGTTCAAAAGCTGCCTCCCTTGGTATGATATGTCTTGTGACGCCACAAAATGTTTGACTTCTACAATAGATGGAAGGTTTTATGCTAACACAAGTTTCTAATCTCTTGGTGATATTCCTAGGTATGCCTCTGCATTAGTAGACAATGTTTAACATCATCGACAAGCCAATCTTCTCATCGGCAACCACTAAGTGACGTGAGCTTTCATCCTAATAGAATGGAGATGTGAGTATGAGATACCCTTTGTATTTATCAAAAGAGCATGAGACAGAGGGTGGGGCAAGTGACTAGTCTTTGTCTTTCAAATCCTAATGAGAGGTGAGATGTGTAAATGGAGTGTTGCATGCACGAGTTGGGCCTCTCAATGCACATAGCACAATCTATTCTATGCTTAGTACTATAAGCCTCCTTGGCCTTCTGTTTTTCGCATTGTATACTGGCATAAGGTGGATGCGCAATTGCATCATCAATTGCACACAAGGTATATGAACTTTGCTTGGAATACATTAGTGGGTGTTAGGATATGAGTTGCCCTCTTATATCTATTAGCAAAGCTTGAGATGGGGGGGGGGGGGGGTCTGAGCGTGGGTGATCTTCCGTTCAATCAACGGAGAGTTGAGAATTGAGAGATATTATGAAAAATGGAGATAGGTACATTCTTGTTTTCCTATGCACACACAAGACGGGACTTTGCCAAAACACAGCCACAATACAATACCTCCGTTCTATGCACTATTCTATAATGCTCCATAGCCTTTATTCTCACACTTATGCTAGCTAGGTTGGGATGCATTGATGTACCATCAATTGTGCATTCTAGCATTTTTCTAAACCCTCCCTCCTGTCCAATTCTAAACTGAGTGTAAGCTATGGGGTCTATTCATTAGTCTTCAAGCAACGTGAGCATATGGGGGAAGTGCATGTTCTACCATTTTTACACTAAGTAATTGGTGGGTTTGAGTGCCACATTCTTTGCTAACAATCAAGCATGGCAATCTCCAACAAGAACGCTATGTCACTAGGAGCTGTGCCAAGTGTTTCTAATCCTAGTCTCTATAATCTATATAAGCATGTGCCATATTATTAAGTGTGGTGACGCACAAGTAGGTTGTTTGTTTGTGTCTAGGGCTCTCTATTGATCCTTGTAATCCGGTGTCACATAAGGCCTTAAGTGTGGGGATGCATCCTTGCACATATGTCTTGCACAAACCCATGTGACCGCCCCTTATTCTTCTCAATTGATGATATTTTTTTGAATGCCCCTTGTTGGGATACCTTTCCCACCCACCCATTATAAAATGCCCTATACTCAAGGTTTCGTCTTTGTGCCTTTTGCAATTATTCTCTTTTTCATTTATTCCACTTGAACATACCCTTGCATCACCAAACTTGGATTTTGATGCTACGACCTTGTTTGTCACTTTGAATTGGATTTTTATAAACAAGTCCTTGTTTCGAGGAGTCATGGATTATCCGCTATTAATTTTTGAATGTTTTTATGCATGTTTAGCTTATTCCCATGAGCACATACCTTTTAGATGCTAGAATCGCATTTGACCTTATAGCTATGTCCTTCACATCAACTTGAATATTTCTCCTTTTTACCTCCCATCATTTTGATATACAATTTGTTCATTATTAATTTTTGAATGTTCTCATGTATTTTTATTTCTCATTTTTGCCATTTTTCCATGTGCATGTGCCTTTTTGACATTGGGTCTACCTTTTGATATGCAAACCCTATTCAATTCTCCTATCCAAACATTTGTTGCACTCCATTTTGACTAACAAATTTTCTGTTATTAATTTTCAATTACTCTTTGCATGTTTTTTGGATGTGTGTTTTCACCTGTTTTCTACGTGAACACACATTTTTGGTGCCAAAATCATAATTTTGGTGCCCCTCTTGTTCCCTCATTATCCTATCCAAGTTTTCTTTTCTTGCACCCACCAACACATTTTTAAAAAACCCACAAAGTTGCAATGACACATCCACATTCCTTCACGATCACCCCCAGCTTAGTCCCCCCCCTTCCCATAGGCAAAGAAAAAAAGATGAAATGCACTCAAGACCCATGAAAACCACCTTCGTCCTCGTTCAACTAGAGGAACACCCCTCATAGGCATGGCTATTCCCATATAAGTTGTTGTATATTCCTAACATGTCCTTTTTGTCCACTTGTTCATATGTGCCTTTTCCTTTGCAATTGTGTGCGTGGATTTTTGACTATTGTTCATGTATAGGATGCATGCATGTGACTTGATCATGCATAACACTACTGTTTATCTGAAAGCGTGAGCATGGGGTAGTTGCTATCTTTCCCTTAATTCACACGTCTTTTCAAAACATCCATTTTTTATTTTTTTTAAATAATAAACATTTCAAAAATTAAATTAAAAAACAAACTAAAATAAAAAAAACCACACAAATAAGGAGCAAATCAAAACTAACTAACAAAATATAATTTAAAATAGTTCTAAAGTCCATTAAAAGGTCACATTCACAAACCAACAAAAACCCAACCACAAAAATAATATATTTGAGAAAATCCCAAAAAAATAATAAAAATAGAAATAGAAAAAAGAAAAAGAAAACACAAAAAAGGAGAACACGTGACAAACAAAACAAACCATGTTGTAGTGTTTGTTTGTTTTTAACGAAATAAAAAAATTAAATACAAAGCACATTAAAAAACCAACACAAACCAAACAAATTCAACAAAAATCCCTATTAAATTTGTTTTAAAAAAAACTCATAAAATGCAAAACACAATTAAACCACCAATGCCCACTTAAAGCAAAACTCCAACAAAATCCATCTTCCCACTTAAATCAACCATGCTTGGCTTGTTTCTCTTAATTAGCCAAATTTCTTTTGCTTGTCCTTGTGCTTTCTTTTGCCAACGCATTTGCCTACCAATTTATGTGTGCTATCAGATCTTGTGGATGTCCAACACCATGTTAGGTTTTCTTATTTTCCTTCTTTCACATGCACTATAACACACTTTTAATTGTAATAAAATCAATCGACCATTGTATCACAAATTAACGGAAAGCACTTCCTAATTTGTAATCAAACTAGACCCGATCATTAATTTTCTAAAAGGAACCCCACCATTACATGAGCGCATGTCACTATAACCCACATTTAAAATCAACCCCCGTTGTTCATATGTGCACACACATACATGCTCCATATACCCTAAATTGTAATTAAAATTAACCCCCCACCATCACACATACATGGGCTTTTGCACCAAACATAATATAGTTCTAATAATGAAGTGCATTACAGACCCTTGGTCCTTCCATTCTGAGGGGGAAGAGTTATGATATATCTAATTCATTGTGCATTAATGGATAACTAATAATGAATTATTGAATTAGTTCTAACCTAATAAAAAGAATACAATTAGTTCTAACCTAATTCAATAACGAATTATTGAATTAGTTCTCACCTAATAAAAAGAATACAATTAGTCTTTAGCTACCCAGTACACTACACATTAAATAAACAAGATGCGCATATGAGAGATGGGGTTACTAGGTCATGCTTGGTCTTATGCATGTGTTCTAATCGGTCTATGAGGCCATGGTCATGGTACACATCGATTCTAATTTGTTTGGTTTGGTGAGAGTTAGATATAGGGTATGTTTGATATTTTCTTTTCCTTTTTGTGTGATTGATAATGAGGTTTTGATGCATGTTTATCTATATTTCACCAAGCTTTCAGCCACATACGTACATAGATCATGTCGAATTTTTTTTGTAGAATGTGATTTGCTTGGGGGACTGTCTAGTCCAATCCTCTCAGTCATGGTTTCTTTGACTATTTTTGTTCTTTTTTTAGGTCTGCATTTTCTTTTTGCAATCATTTCCCCTATTTTTCCTAGTTTGTGTGTGTGTGAGTTTTTCCTATGCAGTCTAAATGGAAACCCCCCCTATTGATGGTAGTGGCCCGTAGTGGTTCAATATGTCCCACTCCCGGTCCATGACTAATCTCTTCTACTTGTCAAGGAGGTTTGTGTGACTTCATTGTTGCCTTTTTAGTTTCCACCTATGGATATTAATCTCTACTACTCTTTTTTGGCTTCTTATAAATGCCATGTTAAATTAGTCTATGGCCGTGACTTCCATATTTCTTTCACCAATCTCAGCGAGACATTGTTCTTGTCTCACTTTGCTATGCATGTGCCTATTTGCTATCAATTAAGTAGATTGTGGAGGTTCTACATGAGACTTCTATATAGTTGACTCCCATAAGAGTCGTTAGCAGTTTAGGAGTATTAGTGGCATCTCAATTGGTCATTCCTATAGGCCTTGCTTGAGAATATCCACAATGTCGTCAATCCAATTAGGTGTAAGCTCAACCTTAAAAAGCTGAGCTTCTTGGTTAATATGGAACTTACGAGCATAAGGGAGTTGATTATAAACTTTGTGGTCATTTTCCCATTGGTTATTTGTGCTCAGTAATGGGCAATGAAGTGATGTTATATTTGCACACAACAATGGAAAATCCAAATTTCAATAGAAGCAAGAGCCGTCTAGCAAAATCGATGAATAAATGAATCTTTTTGTTCTTTTTGAGTACCATAACAATCAATGACACCCAATTGGTATGCTCAATTTTGTAGATGAATCTACTTTTTGTAACTAATTAATCTTTTCTTTGATATGATAGGTGTATCAAGGATTCATAGGATAGGGTATTTGCCTGAGAGACTTTGTATCATCCTTTAGAAAAATTGTGTGGGTGAGAACTTGCAATGGTATATCTTTAAGGATAGAGTACTTCCAAGTAAAAACATCTTGGTATTCCTTTAGCAAGTTAATCAATTGTTTCTCATCCCGCACTAAGGTCCTTAGCAATGTACACATGCTTAATAGCTGCAATGATCACTTCCTTTGCCAATCTCTCAATGGGCTCATTAGATGTTCCTTCATGTTTTGCACCAAGCAACACAATGATCGATCACTCTCTTTAAACTTTGTGAATTGTGGGGGAATGTCTTGTGGTTTTTTCTAAACTTCAAATTTTTGACTCACTATAGTGAGTGTTGTGTTTTAAGTGTTTTTGTCTTGAATGGACTAGAAGTTTGTTTTTAGACTTAGAAAATTAGGTTGGTTGGGAAATTTCTGGCTCGGAATCACTACTTCCATCTGTATCATAGTCAAAACTTGTCTTGGTGTTCTCTTAGACTTTAACTATATTATCTTTGATTATGAATACATAGGGTTTGGACAACGATTGTTGAGCTCATGCCCCATTTGTTCATACTTGAATGCCTTGAGGTATTCAAGCCATTCCAATTGTGAGTTCAATCTCATAATATTCACATCAATGAGCAACTTGTGCCCCGTTTTTTCATACTGGAATGCCTTGAGGTATTCAAGCCATTTCAATTGCGAGTTCAATATCATAATACTTGCATCAATGAGCAACTCTCAGTCCGAGAGAGTTTGGGGTCCATACAGATTTAATCAATGGTCCATACAGATTTAATCAATGGTGCATGTAGATTTGTCCATTTTTAACAATTCTTCAAAGATTGTAAGAGTAGGATCTTCTCGATTATGAAAACATGGCTATTACTGGTTAAGGATCTTGCATAATGCAAGAGTGTCCATTAGGGTAGGATAGCATGGAAAATTGTGGTTACTGAGTCAAGGGTCATCATAAAGAGCAATACTGAGATTGGCTCTACATAAGGTTCAACCATGAAGGTTGAAGTATCTTGTACATCTTTCTGACTTATGTATTCATAAGCTGATCGATATTCCAACTCTTATGTAAATGACAATTCCAAGATGGCAAGAATGTGCATCTAATCCTGCTCATCTTCAGAGAGGGAATATATCTGGCCAATGGTCAGGAGGTTGGAGGGTCATTAGGATACTCATGTAAGAGTGCAAAGATAGTGTGTAAGTCAACTCATGAGGTTTTGCAAGACTGTGTCTCAAGACTCCATCTCAATGGATATTGCCTCCTTCCTATTTTCTAAAAAGACTAAATTGTTGCCCCCAATCCTCGATGAGATGTGCATTGTGCATCCATGGTTGGCTAAGAAATATGTCATAGTTGAGTTCTTTCATGGCAATAAAGTTAACCTTGAACTATATCCTAGTGATCTTGTTCCCATTGGTTTGATTTTAAACGATTGATCCATTCATCATTGTGGGGCCTTCAATGCTCAATTTCCCAACCTCACTTTTTGCACAAGTTATGGCATGCACATGAATGGGAATGATGTCTTCATCATTGATCATTTCCACTATGAATAGGATCAAGGGAACAAATAGCAATATTGCCTTACTACAACTTGCCTTACATTGTGGACATTCTAGATGTATATGCATGATTCCATATTGAAGAAAACACTAGTCGATATCACTTCCCTTGGACTGCTCTTGTTTTTATGGATACCTCAAGAAAATGTGTCCTAACTACCCACAATTCCAATAGGCAAGGAGATCTCTGTTTTATGCATGCCTCACATGCGGCCTTGGTCTCAACATCATAATGGGTACAGAGTAGTAGTCCATAAGGATCATATGCCCTTCATTGACATAACAAACAAAAATATTTGTGCATTTCTTGTCCTTCGTTGGTTCCTCAATGAAGTGGACAAAGGCATCACTAGGTGGATGCATGACAATTTGCATGAGGGGTCTAGGGATCTTAGAGAGGGACTAATCTTAGCTCATTATGCAACCATTGGAGGGGCCTACAATACTGAGAGTTGGATTTTAGAGCTGATTTTAGAGTGCAAAAGTGGCTTGAGATTCATAAAAGAGGCATTTTGGCAAAAAATCGAACAATCACTAATCAGGGAGCTAGATTTTTTCTAGATGCATTTTGACATCAAGAATCCAACGCAAGTGTCCATTTGTTGATTGGAGTCCATTTGACCCCCCATTTAATGGCCGCAAGGTTTGGCATTATGAAGCAGCTAGCTGAGCAAGTGATAGAGGCTAGGGTAATAGATTTCGATGCAAAGAAGTCACCCCCGTCTAGTCGAATTATGAATCCGAGGTCGTTTGCCTCTTTGTCCAAGCAGCCTGAAACCACTTGTGAGATAGTGTGAATGCACGAGAGTAGACTATTTTTTTTGCAAGTTAGAGCTTAAGCTTGATTAAAAGAAGCATGCAATCAAGAAAACATCATGAACCCGGGGGGGGGGGGGGGGGGCATTTTTGTGGCAACCTCTCAATCCATTTAAAAATTGATTTTGGTGACTATTGGAATCATCCTCCCCCCTCATGGGCTGAGATGTTGCAATTCTAGGCTCTGATTTGCAAAACATGCAAGATTTGATGCATTGAATGAAAATATAGAAATTTAGTATTTCTCTCTCCTCTTTCTCTCTCGCCATAAATGTCGTTCATATGGGCTGAGAGAATGAGGGGAATGGGCGTCAGTTTGTGTGACGAGATGCGAGGGATGGATCAAAAAGTGTAAAGGAGTTATCAATCGCTATAATAGAGTGTCAACGGCTTCTCATTTTTGAAATACGACGCTTGCGGATTATAGAATAAGGGGTCTTTTATTGAATTTTATGTCGAATCGCTTGTTCTTATAATGGAAAATGATTGGAAATGGTTGAATATGTCTAAAAGTGTCTGAATATATCTGAAATTGTAAAGGAGGCATCAATGGCTATAAAAGAGTGTCAACGGCTTCTCATTTTTGAAATATGATACATGCGGATTATAGAATGAGCGGTCTTTTATTGAATTTTATGTCGAATCGCTTGTTCTTATGATGGAAAATGATTGGAAATGGTTGAATATGCTTGAATACATTTGAAATTATAGAATAGTAAAAAATTTCTAGCAAATCATGTAATGAAAATCAAAACCGTAAAATTCACAATGTGAATTTAATAGAAAAATGATAATTTCATGGATTTTTATTATTCAAATTGTGTTCCTATAGAGGTATATTAAATGTAATGCTGAATCATAGTCCACATAAGCTTCATAAATTTGAAAATGAGAAAAACTAGTAATTAGTATAAAAATAAATGATAGAAAATCATACAAATGGATTTTTGATAGAGAAAATTAGTTTAAGGGTGAGAAAAATTATTGAAAATTAGAGGAAGGTTTGTGAGTGTATAATGACTGTAGAGTATGAGGTTGGCCTCAGTCTACATCCGTTTGTGAGTTAAAGTGGTAGTTTAGAGGGTATTTTATGAAATAAATATCGCAAAACATAGAAAACACCCTATATAATAAATGAACACACAAAGAAGTTAAAAGGCACCAATTACCCTCATCTTGGACTCAAAAAAATGGAAATATGTTTTACAAGAATGGGCTACAAGAAATATTACTCTATATTGGCTATGTTGTATATTTCTATTGACCTTTCAAAGGAGGATGAGATGAAATTCATCATATGCCTTAAAGTATTCCAAGACAAGCTTCATTTATGAGAAGAACTAGAAAAATTTCTCAAGGAAGCATATAGTGGTTGCCCTCAAGAAAAATGAAAAGATCCAAGTATGCATAAATTACAAAACAATAAATGCAACTACTAAGAGAGAATACTATGTCTCGCCTTACATTGAACATATGATTAAGCCTATGACACGCAAGGGGGCATATAGCTTCCTTGATGGCTTTTCTGGAATATAATTAGCTTCCTCAATAGCTTCTTGAGATATAATCTATTGCAGCTTTAGCTTGACGATTGCCACAAGTTTGTCTTTACCATTGAATGGGGAGCATTTGTGTAATGATTATCATGCTTTGGATTGAAAATTGTGTATGTAACTTTCCAATTCCTAATGTGTACTATATTCAACGATATGCTTTGCAAGTGCCTCAAGTATTTATCAGTGACCTTTGTGTCAATGCCTCATGGGACAAGCACTTAGAGAAACTTCAAGGAATCTTTCAATGGTGCAAGAAATATCAACTCTCATTGGATCCACCGAAATGCCAATTATGGGAAAAAAATGGCATGATTCTAGGTCGTGTTGTATCCAACAATGGGATTGTAGTTAAAATATTGAAGATTCAAGTTATATTGGAGTTGCTGTCACACTAAAAAGCACCAATAGAGTATAATGTTTTCTCAGACACACCAATTACTATAGGCACTTTATGCTCAATTATTCAACCATTACAAGACCATTGTACAAGCCCTTACTAAATTGGGAGTGGACTGATTGAGTGCCAACAAGCTTACAAAACATTGCAAAAGGCTTTACTTAGTCCTCCTATGCTTTTATGAGCCTTTGATAGTAAAACAACATTCCATGTGTATATTGACACATCCAAAATCACTATTGGAGTAGTGCTTTGCTAACCAGGGGAACATAATATGGATTTTTCTTTGAGCTTCACCATTCGACAACTCACAAAAAGTGAGATAGACTACTCCACCAATAAATGCAAGGGACTTGGCATGGTGTACGCTATTAATAAAATTTAACAGTATCTCCTTGCCACTCCCTTCACTTTCTTCGCAGACCATTAAGTCATTAGGAAAAAATGAACTCACAAATGGCCTTTTAGCCCCCCCTCTCTCTTCCTTAAAACAAGGAAAAGAGGAGAGAAGAATAGTAAAATAATCATGTTCTCTCTCCACTTTTGCAATCTCGTTTTGTCTTTTTTATATTATCTACAAAGATATACTCAGATTCCTTCTCTCTCCTCATTCAAGAAGTCTTTTTCAACCAATTTTTATATTAAAAAAGGAGTTAGTTATTTACGGGAGTGTGGTGCTTCGTTTTCAATGCAAAATGATTAGTAGATACGAGGTAATTGATTTTTAAATCAAGAACAAGGAAAAAGAAATTTTGGAAGTTCCTTTTAAGATATTTTGGGGATTTTTTATATTCTAGCTTTTGGTTAAAAAACAAACCAATTGGTCAAATTTCATGTTTTTTGGAGATGTTTTTGGAGGTAACATAGAAATATCTAAAATTTGAAAAGTCTTGGACATCCCTACCCTCTGAGCTATTTTCCCCATATCTATACTCTCTCATGGCTCTATTGTGACCTCTTCTCTGTGTTTATGCAACCTTTATTAACAGAGTGAATTACTTACACCCCCCTTTCCCTTGGCACCTTTGTGTGCCTCTGTGTGCATCTCCACTCTACTTCTTGTGACAACCAAGTAGGCTCTATGTTTCTATTAATAGTAAAATGAATACAAAAAAGAAGGAGCTGCATATTGAGGTAGAGATTGAATATGTCCCATTATTCAAAACAACCCAACGTACTAGTGTCAACCCTCAGGTTTTGCAGAGTTACAGGAAAATGGGATCGAAACATGTGGATTTGTGGGTTGATGGGGGAATCTACCTAATTGACCCCTTAAACAATAGACCTCCAACTTTCTCAGGAATCACAAATTTGCTGAAGTATGTGTGTGAGGGTAAAAATGGGTTACTTGATTATACTAGGCGGCTCAATGATCAGGCATTCAAAGTATTTACAACTTGCCAAGCAACCATAAAAAATTGCCATGATGTGATCGTTGCACATCAACTTCATATACAACAACTCATAGGACAAGTGGTACAGCTGAATGACACTATAATTCAACAAAACAATCAAATTATTTCAATGCATGACACTATCCATGACATTGGTATCTCATATGAGGAGGCAAAGGCACAATTGGACGACTTGAGAAAGATCAACAACAAGCTAACACAGGAGCATAAATGAAAGAAGAAGCCAATCAATGATTAATTGTGAATAGCGGCCAGTGGAAGCGACGTATCAAAGCATGTAAGCTAGCTCAGAAAGAGAACCTAGGTGAGGGTGAGGTTGGATCATGTATTAGTAGATTGCTGAAGGCAAGTACATTGGAAAATGCTTTGAGCAATCCTAAGTTTAAGGTTGTGAAGAAAAAGGTGATTGAGTGCACATTAAAAGATGTGTCAAATGAGTTCTCAGCTGCTGTGGATGCACAATCTATTTGTGACAGGGCCAGTATTAGCACAATGACTTACTCAAAGATATTCAAAGGTGTGAAGGCCGGGTTTGGTCGTGTGCTGAGAGAAATAGAATCGTGCCTCTTCCTCAACCTTCAAAGTTAATAGAGGCCCAACGGCAACTTAATACAAAGGTTCAGCTAATAGGAGATCCCATGCATGTTCAATGCATGGAAACACTAAAGGTTGGGACCAAAAATGCGTATGAGGTAAAGTTCACCGAACTCAACAATTACTATTTAGATTTTTACAAGGTGCAGTCACAGCAATGGTAATGTACTACAATATGTATGTTGAGGAATGTAATGGTAAATTGCAATTTGTTATAAAATTAGAGGAAAGTGAGGTCATCAAAGGAGTAAAGCTTGAAAGAGTTAGTGTAACTTTGATGAATAGAGCTTTACAATTCGACAAGAACAACCCAGGGAACTTTAGTGTTAAATCTGAGCGACATGTGTGGTGGGTCACTGTATTTGAAGTTCCTAAGGATACATTTGAGGTGCTGCAGCTGTTCTTTATGTACACAAGCATTCCAAGCATCATCGATCGTCAGGAATATGGTGAGATGCTCTCGGTTGAAGGGTATGGTCAATACTTGGTTGAATGGCATCTTGCAGGAGACTCGAAAACTTTAAAATGCATGTGGAATCTCCAATAATGCAAATACAAAGAATCCATGCCTATATTTCTTGACAAAGAGGGTGGAAGGAAAGGACGGAAATAAGAACTGGCAAAGGGTGACAAGTGCTGCATGCATCATTTTTTGCCAATATTTCATCGGTGGACTCCAGGGGACCCGACACACCCTACCATCAAGTTTCATTGCATAAAAATATATGGTAGTTAGAAATCTCACCTTCTCTAGATCATCTTGTATCTTCATTTCCTTGTGTGTCAAGGAGGCACCTCTTTGGGCAGAGGGATCTACAAACTCCTTCGTAGGAAGCTAGGGCCTTGGTCTGAACAAATCATGCTATAGTGCTTCAAATTCAGCATCCGGCACAAGGTAATCTTCTTGAAGCGAGGTAATATGCTCATGTGTTGCTATGATGGCACTCACAATATCTAAGCTTATGTCATCATATCTTCCAATCTCTGCCATCGTTGCATGCACATCCATGTAATCATAATCGATCAGGTCTTCTATCGAATCCCTGACTAGGATGGAAAACAACTCTTCTTCCTTTATTTTCAAGTATTGCAGTACATCTGATAGAAGCAAGTATTGTACACCATCTACTTTAATGGGATGTATTCCGCACTGCATTATGTGCCTCTACTGCTACCTTGAAATTATCTGATGTTGAGAGTGCTCTTTTGTAGGAAGAGGTTAACCATAAGAATTTGGATGCCTCTCGTGTGTCGCATGCTATGACAGTTAGAGGCAGGAATGATTGATATGGAAAGCATGGCAATGGCAGTGGTGGCCGTGGACGGGATTCTCAGGAATCTCGGTCCAAGTCTCGTGGAAAGTCACGTAGCAAATCCCGTGGCAGGAATGCAGATATTACTTGTCATCATTGTGGGAAAAAGGGCCATATTAGGCCACAATGCCATGAACTGCGCAATGAAAGGCGCAAAGATAAGGGGAAAGACAAAGTGCAGGATAAGTCTTCTGATTACAACATAGTGCCTGCAAACTCCAGTGTTAAAATTGAAGAGATCAATGTCATGCAGCTTGAGGATATTGATGATGATTATATCATTGTAGCTTCTTCTAGTGCTTCACAGATGACAGAGATACACTCTATGTATGCACAGTGTTGGCTCTTGGACTCAGGTGTGTCCTTTCATGTGACACCTTGTCGAGAGTGGTTTCATTCATACCATACTGTTTCGAGTTCTGTGCGCTTGGGTGATGACAGCTCTCTTGATGTTAGGCTGCAATTTCCTTCTGGCAGCAGTTTTGTTATGCAGGATGTATGTCATGTCCCTGCTTTGACACACAATCTCATGTCAGCTGGACAGGTTGATGATGCAGATTAGACTCTACATGGAAGATCACTCGTGGGCAAACTTGTGATTGCGAGAGGTGCCAAGGCTGGCAGCCTCTATCCCTTGATTGTATCCACTTCTTCCCTTGATCATGTTCTGTCTGTGGGTTCTATCCCACATGTATCTCTTTAGCATGCCCGTTTGGGCCATATGTCTTTGAAGGGAATGAAAATGCTTTCTCGTTTGCAGTAATTACCGCCCCTTGACTATGCAAGTTTTGATTCATGTGAGCATTGTCTTTATGGTAAGCAGACTAGGTCTATGCATAAGAAGTCTGATAGGCCACGCATGAGTGAGCCCTTGGCATTGGTACATTTGGATGTCTATGGGCCCATGCCTTGTCAGTTTATGGGTGGTGCAAAGTATTTTGTTACTTTCATAGATGATTTTTCATGAAAAGTTTGGGCTTATCCCATTCAGCTGAAATTCGATGTCTTGGCTGTGTTTCAGAGATGGCTTGCATTAGTTGAGAACCAGTCTGGGTATAGGCTAAAATGCCTAAGGACAGATAATGGGGATGAGTATGTCTCGTGTGCTTTTGAGCAGTTATGTGATGAGAGGGGTATTAACCATTAGTTGACCACCCCCTACACCCCCCCAGAATGGTTTGGCTAAGCGGATGAATAGAACCATCCATGAGCATGTACGCAGTATGCTTAGCCATGTAGGCCTACCACATAGCTTTTGGACTGAGGCAGTTAGTACAACTGTGCATATCATAAACAGATCACCTTCTAGTAGTTTGGATTTCCAGGTTGCAGAGGATATATGGATTGGAAAACCTCCATCTTATGCGCATCTCTGTGTCTTTGGATGTGAGGCATTTTGCCATATGCCCAGGGACAAGAGAAGTAAGCTAGATTGTAAGAGTGTCAAATGCATTTTCCTTGGTTATGGGGATGCAGGCGAGATGGGTTACCGTATCTAGGATCCGTGGGCGCAGGTCATATTTCAAAAGGAGCCGAGACCTCCCGCACAGCCAGTTGGACAGCCTACAGCTGTAGCAAGTGCTCATGGTCAGGGTGTTGGACAGGCCACTGGGCAGGCAGCAGAGCCTGCTGTGAGACGGTCTACTAGAGACAAACATCCACCTGATACATTTCAACCCTCGATACATTATGTCTTGGTTACAGATGCAGGAGAGCCTTTCACTTATGATGAGGCTATGCGCAGGGGTGACAGCCACTCCTAGGAGAGGGCTATGCAGTCTAAGATAGACTCCTTGCATAAGAATGAGACTTGGGATTTGGTTTCCTTGCCTGAGGGCAAGAAGGCTTTGCAATGAAAGTGGGTATACAAGCTGAAAAGTATCCCTGGACACCCCAAGTCGACATACAAGGCTAGATTGCTAGCAAAGGGTTTTAAGCAAGAGCATGGTGTGGACTTTGATGAGGTCTTCTGCGCTTATTCTTGGATTTGGTGCTCCCTGCCAGGTTCTGCAAAGCCCTTAGGCTGCTCCATATAAATCTCATCATGCAAGTCCCTATGTAAGAAAGCCGTCTTGACATCCATCTGGTATAAATCCAAGTCAAGCTGAGCAACCAAATCCAAGAATAAGTGCAGGGTGGTCATCTTAACCACAGGAGAAAAGACCTCATCAAAGTCCACACCATGCTCCTGCTTAAAACCCTTTGCTACCAATCTAGGCTTGTATGTCGACTTGGGGTTTCCTTGCCTGAGGGCAAGAAGGCTTTGCCATGAAAGTGGGTATACAAGCTGAAAAGTATCCCTGGACACCCCAAGTCGACATACAAGGCTAGATTGGTAGCAAAGGGTTTTAAGCAGGAGCATGGTGTGGACTTTGATGAGGTCTTTTCTCCTGTGGTTAAGATGACCACCCTGCGCTTATTCTTGGATTTGGTTGCTCAGCTTGACTTGGATTTATACCAGATGGATGTCAAGACGGCTTTCTTACATAGGGACTTGCATGATGATATTTATATGGAGCAGCCTAAGGGCTTTGCAAAACCTGGCAAGGAGCACCTAGTGTGCAAATTGAAGAAAAGTATTTATGGCTTGAAGCAAGCACCTAGGGAGTGGTATCATAAGTTTGATACCACTCCCTAGGTAGTGGTATTATAAGTTTGATGCCTTAATGCAGTCACAAGGCTACAACAGGAGTGCTATGGATCCGTGTCTTTACAAAAGAAAGCTTGTGATGGTTCTTTATTGATTTTAGTACTCTATGTGGATGACATGCTGATACAGGGAAAGCTCATGATGAGCTAGATGCTCTTAAGGCTCAGCTCAAGAAGAGCTTTGAGATGAAAGATCTGGGATAGGCCTCTCACACACTTGGTATGCGCATTAGACACGACAGGCATCATGGACTCCTCTACTTGTCATAGAGGGAGTACATTCATAAAGTCCTTGAGTGCTTCCGCATGCAGGACGTAAAGCCTATTGGCTGTCCATTGCCTTCTTATGTGAAGGTATCACAGGCTGATTATCTGCAGACACATGAGCAAAGGGCCGAGATAGCCAAGATTCCCTATGCATCCGTAGTGGGCAGTCTTATGTATGCCATGATAGCCACTCATCCAGATATTGCCTTTGCAGTAGGTGTTGTGGCATGCTATATGGCTACACCTGGCAAGAAGCATTGGGATGCCGTGAACGGTATCATGAGGTACCTGAAGGGCACTGCCGATATGTGCATATGCTATGGCAGCCAGGATACAGGAGTCGTGGAGTACACTAACTCTGATTATGCAGGACATGTAGATAGTAGGAAATCCACTTTTGACTATGTATTCACCTATGCTGGAGGTGCTATTTCTTGGATGTCCAAGGTGCAAAAATGCACGACCCTTTCTACTACAGAGACCGAGTATGTTGCAGCCACTGAGGCTTGCAAGGAGGCCATTTGTTTGGGTCGTTTGGTTTTGTTGACCTTGATATTGATGCTATCCCTACACTGCATTCGGATTCTATGAGTGCTATTCAATTAGCCAAGAATCCGGTCTTCCATGCGAAGACGAAACACATTGAGATGAGGTATCACTTCATACGTGGGGTCATTGAGGACAAGTCTATTGACCTTGTCAAGATCTCGATTGACAAGAATCCTACAGATCTGCTCACGAAAAGCCTCTTTACAGAGCGTTTTGCCTTCCTCAGGAGGTTGATGGGCGTGGGATGAGATGACCTCTTTCCTCATCCTCTTGTACATGTGTACATGTTGTACTGTCTTTTTTCTTTTTTCCTTTCACTCCTCACAAGGGCAGATTTGCCTTTAAGTGGGAGGTTGTTAAAGATGCCTCCTCCTAGCCACCTGTGTATTACTACACTGACAGTCATCACCGCCACTGCACACTGCAGGTGGCGGGCGCTTGTCATCGTCACTTTATTCTTTATTATTTTAGTGACAGTTTGAATAAAGGAAGGCCCGGTCACACATTGTGACCGTTGGAGTTCCCATTTCTTGTCTCTCTCTTTCTTGCTCTTTCTCTCCCACCATAGCTCTTGAGTGCAAGCTTCGATCCTTCTCACCTTTCAAATGAGATATGGGTGTGCGTATGTGGTTGTATGTGAAAACACTTGAAGGAAAAGGTGGTTTGTCAAGTCCCCAATTGTGAGCTTGTGTGTTTGAGGATAAGTGACCTACCAAGCATATGCTTGTGAAGATGACCCTTTAAGATAGCAATGATGATATTTCACTAGCCACTTTCCAATGTAGGTTGTTTTCTCTAACTCGACAAGAGGCACATCTTCTAATTCTGCCCTTGAACATCTCCCTGTGCACACTGCGGCTTGGAGACTTCTAAGGAGTAGGTTAAAGTACTTGAAACAATAGGAAACTAATTTCCACCTTCATGCTTAAAAAGAAATGGAGAAGTTAGAGCAACCACTTCCCTAGAAGAGTAAGGAAAAGAGGTCACATGGTACCCATACCAGTCTCGCACCCTACAAAATCCTCCTAAACCTTCTTCTTCGATTGCTAACTAGACCCTGACCATGATGGAAAGGGAGGCTACTTTGGCGAGAGCTAAGTACAAAGCTTTGAAGCTTAAAGGGAAAATGGCACAATTGTAGTGAAATTGTGGTAGTCTAGATCATAGAATCATGCATGCATCTAAGCTTCACTCCGGTCACAAAGAAGTTGGCACAACTTGAGCAAGAATCTGAATCATCCTGAGCGTCAATATCCATGGCCACCTCCTCTAGCTCCAATTGGTCCAGCTTTGCCCCCACCTCCTACATGAGTGTTAACCCCAAGTCGAGATGGCGGAAAAATGGAGAAAAAAGCAAAAGGAAGATGGGAAAAGAGCAAAGACACGCAGGCAGCCTCTAAAGATGAACCGAGGCAAAAAGCGCAACCTTAAAAGAAAAGGTGCCTGAAAAAACTTGAAAATTTCTTGTAAAAGAGCGCCATGCTCCCTCCTGTGCCAATTGTAAAATATTAGATGGGTGTAAGCTAGAGGCACAAGGCTAGAAGAGGGAAACGGAAAAAGGACCTTGCCACAATGGCCGGTCATGTAAAAAAGGGATGGGTGCCCATGAGATTTTAGGGTTTGTATATATAAAGTTCAAAAGTGAATAAGAGATCATTCTTTGGTGTGTGGCAAAATGAGTCTTCTTCTTCTTCTCTCCTTCTCACCTTCTTGCTTGTGTATGCTCTTGAAAGAGGGAGTGTGAGAGTGTGCAGGAGTGAGTATGTGTGAGAGTGAGGGATCAAGAGGGTGAAGCTCTTCACCATCTCCTCTTCTCTTCTTCTCCTCCCTTATATCTTCTTGCGTGCACGGCTATGGAGGATGGAGCTTGGAGGTAGAGGAGGCTTGAGGATGCTTGAGCTAGCATCTAGGATTGTGGAGCTACCGGTGTGTGGGAGAGAGGAGGCAACTCATATCGGCACTAAGGTAAGCTCACTACACTCGTAGGATCAACGGCGCGTCAGCTAGATGAGAGATAGCCATTAGAGCTCCCTTGGAACGCTTGAAACAATAAGCGGTCCGTGGGTCTTGGCAGTTGAGCGAAAGCTCCCACATTTTAGTTCCATTGCCGAGACCAACAGATTCAAGCTTGAGCACTTGCGTGCCTCATATCGAGCATCGAAGTAAGGGATTCATCCCCGAACTGGAGCTTGAGATAGGTACGAAGTTTGGGTGTTTTTTATCTTCAAAACAAGTAAGTATTTTGGGTATTTTGTTTGTTTGATGATTAGGAAACATGGAGAAATCAGTTTAGTATTTTGCTTTCGATTCTTGTTGCATTTAGAGTAGGATAGGATTAGGAAATCGTACGGGAGAAGGGTAGGGTTTACTATTGCAAAACATGGAAAAATAGGGCAAAAAATTGTGCAAAAATGGCAAAAAGCTCGCTTGTGATGCTTAAGATCGGCAAGTGAGTGATTGGGGCCATCAACAACATACCCAAGAAGGGGTATAAGAGCCAAGAGGCCAAGGAAGCACTCATTTGCAACCATTTCAGTGTGAAAGAGAGAGAGAGAGAGAGAGAGAGAGAGAGAGAGAGAGAGAGAGAGAGAGAGAGAGAGAGAGAGAGAGAGAGAGAGAGAGAGAGAGAGAGCTACCAGCCGATTTGATTCGATCGCACCAACGACGAGCCCGCCACTCCATCCAGGTATATGAATCCCTTCTCTTACTCCCTTAGGTAGGATCTGGAGGGTTATGCCTGGTATGATTGAGTGAAGCACGAGAAACGATCGAAATCGAGTTTGCGTTGTTTATGTGCGCCGCGCTCGGCCCTTCTAAACGGCCACTTCCAGGCCGAGTCCCAAAATTGGCCCTCGGCCCCTCGCCATTCGGCCCATCCAGCCAAAACCCTAATCGGCCCGTCCAAGTCTATCATTCGAACCGTGGACAAATTCGACCCTCTGCCACGTGTCAAATTCGACCCTCGGCCCACTTGCCTCGGCCCGTCCGAGCAACCTTGTCCGAATCAACCACTTGGCCCATCCGAGCCAATCCATCCAAGTGACTCCATCCAAGTGACTCCGTCTGAGTGACTCTGTCCGAGTGACTCTGTCCGAGTCCACCCTGTCCAATTCCCAAATTCGGTCATCGGCCCATGTGCCTCGGCCCGTCCGAGTGACCCACTCGGACCCTGCAATTCGGACTAGCTAGGCTGAGTGTAGATTTTTACCAGATTTTCAAAAATTTGACCGGACCCGGCTAGAACTTAGCAGCTCAAACTGTCGAAAGCCCGTAGGGCGCTCAGAACTTGATTCTAGCATGTGAAATAGGCAAAATTGTAGGGCGCCACTGCTTAGCAGCTAGAAGTGGGCAGTTGCGAGACTCGGAGGCTTAGACGTGAACTGCTAAGTTGTAAGGACGGATTGGACCAAAAACGAACGAGGCAACACCTTAGAGAAATCCTAAACCCTGACAAGACGGCCAGGAAATTGACCAACAAGCCTATTTGGCCCAAAACAACGCGAGAGTGCATAAGACATCTAGGAATTGGTTGCTGCACTCACCCTGAATTTTCACACTTGAAGTATACTTAAGGAAACTGAAAGCCTGATTGAGCACAAGTGCACAAGGAAAGACACATTGAGTGACCATAAATTGAGGATTGTATTAAATAACTAAAGGAACTTACCCAGATAAACCACTCAAGGAACCCACCAGTAGGAGAGAACCCAATACATACACAAATCATCAACGCGTAGAAGTAGGACCAAGCAAGGGACACCGACGAAGTGGATCTAACAAGTCTACTGAATCTGCTCGATAGCTGGGTGGAGCACGACAACTCGACAATGGCAGAAGAAAGTTCAGACCACAGATCTAACGAGGAATTCAACTTAGAAGCCTTTCCAGATGTTGTTCAGCAGTTGGTCAACAGTTACGACGCTCATGCTCGGTACGAGCACCGCGGTAGGACAGTAGACACTATCATCGCAGATCTAGAGGAGGAGAGAAAGCTGGTCCGCAAAGCATTGCAAAGCATGGCTGAGTACAATAGAGATCAGCAGGCTAGGAACCAAGGCAAGGTATGGAGTTGCGAGAGGTGCAGCGGGTACTGAACTTGGCTGGCAGAAATCGAACGGACCATGACAGAGCACTAGAAGGAGACTTAATGTTAAGTGAGCTTCTCATGAAGCGGCTGCTCAATAACACGGCTGTAGAGCAAAGTGCCATGGCTCTAGCGACATCGCTGCTCGCAGGATTAGGAGCAAACCAGGGCTCAAAGATCCAGGCTAAAATCCCTATTGTTGCCAAGCAACTCAATAAGTAGCAACCCCATGACGATCCATACAGCTTTATTGAGGAGTTCGAGCAAGTCTACGAAGCCAACGGCCTCAACGACCTGACTCAATGCTCTCAAGCGTTCGGGCTTTGCTTGGGCGACAAGGGTAGGACGTGGTATACGAGCTTAGATAACGTAGAGCGAGCCAATTTTGATGGCCTCAAGGATCTCTTCATTAAGAGATTTACCGAGCCCGGGTACTCTGATAATCTACTAGTGCGCTTGATGAACGTCAAGCAAAAAGAGGAGGATATTCGCGATTACGTGACCCATGTGCGGAGTCTCTTCAAGAGAATCCCTACTGGAGAGCAACCGACTGAAAGAGCAGTATCAACTGTATTCATCTGTGGGATTCAGAACAAGGAACTATACAAGGCTTTGACAGGCAACTTAAGCTTGTAGTGAGATGCGCTAGCCAGGGTCTTTGAGGAAGCCATCCGAGTTGACGATCAATTGAAGGAGCGGAGCTCCAGAAGCACGAACCTAGAAGAGACCAATTCGCAAAGCTCAGAAAGAGCATAAGCTTCGAGTGAGCAATCAGCCCCATCATCCCAGGATAAGGGGAAAACCACCGAAACGAACCAAGACTTGGCTGACGTTAAAATGGAACTAGCCAAGTTGCAAGATATGTTGAGACGACCAACACGCCCACACATCCAATACGTGTACTGTGGCGGAAACCACTTGCTAGCCGAGTGTCAAGACCCTAGGTCAAGACCTTGGGCTAACTGTGGTAGGTTCGGTCATGACGTCGTGCATTGTAGACTGCCAAGGAGACTTCCTTACTCACAACCATATGGCCAGCCTTACCTAGTGAACAGGCCGCAGTCATTTTTCAGAAGGGGAGCCCCATTGGCCCTCCCTGCGCCTAACGACATTAAGCTGGCCGTTCCTAGGATGGAAATAAATCCTACATGCATTCCTAGACCGCTTGGTCCTTACGTAATCCATCCACCGAGTGACGCTCCTGTCCACTATGTGGAAGAACCAAACGAGGAGGAAGCTTACATATGCCCTTACATCTTGCATGATGACGAGGGCAACATTGTCCTCATGGATTATCACCCCGTACCGGTGATGGCGTTAGGAAGAGGACGAGGTAAAGGCCTAGGAGGGCAAACGCAGGATCCAATCACCTGTGGGACCTGTGGCCACCCACGTCATGTCTCATCACGCTGCCCTGAAAGGGAGCAGCAAAACAGAGACAAGGCTGACCTAAGGTGTGCAGAGTGCGGAATCACCCATCTCTTCGTCGATTGCCCAAGGCGAAAGCTGTCATCTAGCTCAGCCAACGAGCCATCTGTCCCATTGGGGCTGTTCGGTGTCATGAATCATGATGGGGAGGCCACTCCTATCCCATTGTAGGTCATTGCGCGTGCCCAAACTGTGAGAAATGCGGGATCTAGAGCATGGCAAAGATGGAAGCTATGGAGGATGGAAGGCGAAGTGTGGACTCATGATGGAAAAGACACTGTTTGTTACACAAGTGAATTAGGTTCCAAGATTGAGACTTGGACTCATAAACACAATCTTGTGTATGTGGACAATGACATTGACACTTCACTGAAAAGAAAAGAGTACTATCATTGCATTAAGAAAAGGAAGCAAGTACAATGCTTTATAGGAAAGTAGGAAACTGCAGTAGGCACCATTGTGCATATGGGATAGGTTAGCCTCCATATCCTTGACCCTGAAGCTCCATACAAAGAGGCTGTTTGAGTGAGTGTGATTGCTGATTCTCAACACCCCTCCTCAATCACAACTAGAAAGGCACAAAGTGTGTAGAGGCTGTAATGAGAACCACATGCAAAGTGTGGGCATACCACAAACATGGCAAAACACCAGAGGCTGTCGCAGAAAAGGCTAAGTGTGGGTACCATAAACATGGTGGACATCCAGAGGCTGTAACAGGGGCCTCACAAAGTGTACAGGGACTGTAATGCCAAGTTACATAAAGAGTTTTACAAAGCTTATGGCAGGAAGCATTAGGGCAAGGAAATACAAGGCTTTTAAAACAGTCTATCAGAGTTATGAGAGTAGAAGGACTGATGAGTCTTGTCCTTCCGATCCTGGTGGTCTTCATCTTCGTCTTCATCTTCATCTTTTGGTCCATGGTCTTCTTCTTCTTTCACAGCTGCAAGATAGGCCTTTTGGGACCTCTTCCTAGCATGACAGAACTTTTCAGTATGTCCGGTCCTTTTGCAGAAGTCACAGAAGAGCGGTTCCTTTTTACCTTTGTATTTGTTGTTTACATATAACATTTGTTCATCCTTTGAAGTGCTGGGCTCTTCTTTGCTTTTAAGTTTCTTTTCTTCTTCTAACAGTGATGCCTGGATATCAACAAGTTCAGGATTTGGCATGTTGATTAAAGTTGTTGATACATTATTATATTCAGGAGGCAAACTCTTAAGTAGAACACCGATGCAAACATCTTCATCCATTTTAATGTTGATTCCTGCAAGTTGGGTTAGGAGTCCTTCCATGTAATTGAGATGTGTGGCAAGTGATGTGCTGGACTTCATTTCAAGCCTGAAGAACTCAATCAGGAGACCATACTTTGATGATTTAGATTGTGCACTGAACAGGGCGTCAAGTCTTTTCCATGTATCCTGTGAGGTCTCACAGTTATCCACATGGTGGATATAACTGTCGTCTAGCTCCAGTTTGATAATGGCCTGGGCTCTGTCATCAATCTTTTGCCAAGTAGTTGCAAGGTCCGCGTCCCGAGGTTTCTTCTCTTTGCCATTTGTGATGGCCCAGAGACCCTTTTTCATCAAGATGAGCTTGATGCGGGTTTGCCAGGTGTGAAACCCGACTCCTTTGAATCGAGCATTTGGAGAGTCTTTTCCCATGTTGAGGTTGCAAGATCAGCAGCAAATCAACACCAGAATTCTGAGATTTTATCAATAGAAGAGCAGAATGCAGTGTGTCAAGAGACACAGTTAGTGACAGTGTGAAAACACACTATGTCAGTGTTGATGTTGAGCTTGATTCTTGATTCTTCTTGTTCGGGATCGTTCGATCGTTCTTCAATCTTCTCAGGTCCTTCCCCTCCTTGATTTGATGCTGGGTCAATGGATTAGAGTGACAGAGGCTTGGGTTGAGTGTCAGGAGAAAGAAAAACTGAGGAAAAAAAAGCTTGAGAAATTTTGGCTATGGTGGAATTAGGGTTTCTGAGACAGGGGCCTGGTTTTTTCAACATTGCAGGAGCTATACTTGATCATTTTCAAAAATTTTTACATGCCTAGGAAGCTGACTTCATGGGCTATCAAAGCCCCATGATAATTGTCAAGATCATGGATTGTATGAAGCACGCAGGCACGTCGAACAGATTCGGCGCAGTTCAGGACAGGTTTCCGCGATTTCCGCAATGTTGGGGTCAGGACATAGCAATGTGATCGATTTTCATGCCAGAATGAAGCGCCTTGAGTAGAGAAACAACTACCTAGAAGAAATCAAGAGCTGAAGTGGCCTGATTGAGAAGTTATTGAAGCTCCAAGTGAGGTAGGTCCTGTCTGGCTATGGCAGACACAGAGTAGAGATTGAGAATTTTCACAATGCTGAGCTCCAGATGGTCAAATGTCCTGGATTGATGTGATACAGGGAAGCTTTGTGAGTTGGAAATACTTTTCCAGAAGGAAGCTCCAAGAGATTTGACCTGTGGAGTGAGATATAAGCAGCTCAATCTGACAGGGTGCTGCTGGCTATGGCTGCCATGGAAGCTTCAGTGAGAGTAGAGTTGGGAGATGAAGTCATGAGCTGACATTGAGCTAGATTGAGGTTGAGAGGAATCAAGAGAGGCTAGAGAAGCAATGCCATGCCCAACTGTGCTCTGATACCATGTGAGAAATGCGGGATCTAGAGCATGGCAAAGGCGGAAGCTATGGAGGATGGAAGGAGAAGTGTGGACTCATGATGGAAAAGACACTGTTTGTTACACAAGTGAATTAGGTTCCAAGATTGAAACTTGGACTCATAAACACAATCTTGTGTATATGGACAATGACATTGACACTTCACTGAAAAGAAAAGAGTACTACCATTGCATTAAGAAAAGGAAGCAAGTACAATGCTTTATAGGAAAGTAGGAAACTGCAGTAGGCACCATTGTGCATATGGGATAGGTTAGCCTGCATATCCTTGACCCTGAAGCTCCATACAAAGAGGCTGTTTGAGTGAGTGTGATTGCTAATTCTCAACACAAACGAAGCAGACCGGCATCTCTCTGCCAGGACCTAGCAATCTCGATGCAGCCTCGATAGGGAAGAAGAGCCGTAGACGGCAGAGGAGGAAGTTGGAAGCTAAAATTGCACTAAAAACGGAGAGTGCTACAACTCTACCCGCTGGAAAGAAGGTCTCTGACCACGCAAAAGCAGAGACATCAGCCCCGAAGACGGCCGAAAAGGGAATTGCTAAGATAGGGGAATACCGGCACTTGAAGCGACAATTAGAGGCCATAGAAAAGGTGAACGAATGGGTGAAGGAAGCCCAAGAACATCTAAAAGACGTTGAGCCCATCATAGAGGATGTGATCGATTATCTCTCCAGCATAAGTACGCCAACCTTGCTCCCACAACCAAAGTCAAGAGAAGCAACTGCACCACAAAGCGGTGCCGCTAAGGCCAAGCCTCGGCGCTGCTACAGGGCCGCGGTTCAGTCCGGCCACTGGCCAGGACAATCCAAGTTAGGAGAGAGAGGAACACCCAACGATTTCCTAACCACATTGGTGACTACCCCTGTAACACTTAGCCTGGGAGATCTACTTAGGCAGCACCCCACCCTATGGCAAGATCTTAAGCAGTGGGTTGAAGGGTCACAAGAGCAGGTCACGACAGACCCTCATGACCATGAGGTAGAAATGCAAATACCGAGTTTGACGTTGCACTCTACGCCTTAATCCTTGCATGTTAATGCCTTCTGGGAAGGCTCCGAGATGCATGTAGTCTTACCAGTCTTAGCCCTAGGCGATATAACGAGGAAGGGAATCATAGACACGGGGGCTGGGGTTAGTGTGCTTAGCCACGCGGTGCTTCAGACTTGGGGAAACCCACCACCTATTGAGACTGCTAGGTTTAATGTCACACTAGCAAACGGTATGAGAGTCAAGCCGTTCGGGGTGCTTAAGAATTGGCCAATGAAGATCGCAGGTGTCCAGTTCTCCATTGACTTTATAGTTATGAAGGGAGTGGACTATGACATCCTATTAGGCCGCCCCTGGATGCACAACACTAGATTCATTGAAGATTGGGGTAACAACTTAATCTTCCTTGGCAATAGGACGACGCCGTGAGAGTAGAGATGGACACCTAGAAGACCTCACCAGTCGACTTGGATGCCATCTCTGCTATGCTCAAGGGTAATGCTCAGGTCAAGAAGTCCTATGGGCCCTTGACCAAGTATATCCCATGCCCAGAGGACGAGCGGGATTGGATGCATGTCCTTGCTACAATCGACCTGTCGTTCTCTGATCACGAGGCATATGAGCAAGCCATCAAAACAATCGGCAAGGCTAACGACACACCCTCCGTACCAGTCTGCATGATGGCAGGAAGCCTTCATGGGAAATTGAAGCCCGTCAACTCCCACATCCCAGCCAACAAAAGGGAACTCCAGGGGGTATTGGAATATCTATCGGACAAGCTAGCTGGCAATCCAGCTGCAAATCTCAAACCACTTCAGGATCTCTTAGATGAATCCAAGTGGCAATGGACTAGAGTGCATGACTTAAACCTCATGTATAACTAGGCCCTGGTGCTTGATCAATGACCAGAGATAGACCGAGTCCTAGGAGACGACGAGCAGTCTGATGAAGGGAATTCTAATGACGAATACGAAGACTACCAACCCTTCAGTGATAAAAGTGAGGGTGAGGTAGATACCGTGGAATACGACACTAAAGGACAAGAAATAGAGTAAATACGAGCAGACTCCAAGCCGCAGAGAAAGAGTATCTTTAGGATGGAGCGAGGAGTCATGCGTGCGGAATGTGACTGCTCCTGGTTGGAACACGTAGGAGCCATAGACCTTGAGCAAGCAGGACTAGCCGAGCTAGGAATGACATCAGTATTTAGAACTGAATCACCATCTGAACTGTGCCCACCAGGGGAGACCACCTCTTCTAGCGAAGGTGGGGGATTCGACTCTGACTCAGATGTTAGTTCGAATAGTGATCCAGAGATTCCTAGGCCGCCCACAACCAGACGCACCAAGGGGGACCTACCTGTCCACTGGAGGCGCAGACGATTAAGACAGGACAATGCAAAACAACCCAGGGATACTCGAACAAAAGAACAGCAAAAACCGCAAGATCTCCCTAAACTATTTACGAAATTCAAAAAAGAGGATAGGGTGGTAGTTCTGTTAGGTGCCAAACGTCAAGCATAGATAAGCGAACCAATCGAGGGACCAGCCAAGGTCAAGGAGGTGGACCTAGCCCAAGAAGGGGAACCACCCCGACCAGTCTTCATTGCTAATGACTTGACTAATGAAGAAGAAACGAGTCTTGTCGCTCTCTTGCGAGAGTACATAGATGTGTTCACCTAGTCCTTAGGAGAGCTTAAGAGGGTAGATCCAAGTGTTGTGACTCACAACATACCCATGACGCCATGACGCAATACCGGTCAAGCAGCGACCGTACCCTATGAATCCAAAACATGCTCATGCTGTCAAGGAAGAGATTGATAAGCTAATGAGAGTAGGATTCATTTATGAAATTGAGCACACAGACTGGGTATCGCCCATAGTCATTGTGATGAAGAAGAATGGAAAAATCCGAGTGTGCGTTAATTACAAGAAGGTAAATGTTGCCACCAAGAGGGACAACTATCCATTGCCATACACGAGCACATACTTGAGAGAGTGGCAGGCAAGGAAGCCTACAGTTTTCTGGATGGCTTCTCAGGGTACAACTAGGTGCAAGTGCATCCGGCGAACATTGCCTTCGCCACTAGGTGGGGCTTCTTTGCTTACATAGTCATGCCCTTCGGGTTGACTAATGCCCCTGCCACTTTCCAACGCCTCATGTGCACCATCTTTAAGGACATGCTTCGCAAGGAGTTAGAAGTCTTTGTCAATGACCTCTATGTCTACTCGACCTGGATCGAACACTTAGACAAACTCCGAGCAGTCTTCAAGCGATGTCGTTTATACTGTCTCTCCTTGAACCCCTTAAAGTGCCAGTTTTGGGTGAAGCGTGGATGCATCCTAGGACATGTGGTATCGAAGAATGGCATTGCCACTGACTTCTCGAAGGTCAGGGTCATTGTTGACCTTCCACCCCCAACCAACTACAAGGGAGTTCAATGCTTTCTAGGCCATACTGGGTATTATCGGCGGTTTGTACTCAATTATGCGTTGATCGCCAGACCATTGTACAAGCTGCTTATTGTCTTCGAATGGACTGAAGCATGCCAACAGGCATACGAAGAGTGAAGAAAGATCTAACCACAGCACCAATCCTATGAGCCCCAAATTGGACCATCACCTTCCACGTGCATATCAATGCTTCTAAGTTTGCCATGGGGGCAGTGTTGTGCCAACCTGGCAAACACAATTTAGACTATCCAGTGAGCTTTGCTAGCAGACAACTCACTAAGATGGAAATGAATTACTCGAAAATGGAAAGAGAGGGATTAGCCATGGTATTCGCTGTGAAGAAATTCCGGCATTATCTTTTGGCCACGCCCTTCACCTTCTTTGTGGACCATCAAGCCTTGCTCTATCTAGTAAACAAACCTTGTGCTACAGGACGTATAGCTCGATGGCTCCTTTTGCTTTTAGAGTTTGACTTGTCCGTAGTGGTACGGAAGGAAAAACAGCATTACATGGCGGATCACATGTCGTGCATTCCCACCGGAGAAGCTGTTGGACAAGATGTTATTGATGAACTGCCCGACGCCCATCTGTTTAACCTTTCCAGCGAGAGAGATCTGTTTAAGACTGATTTAATGCCATATTGGGTAGATGACATAGTCCAAGTGCTTGAGCATGGACTGCCTAGCCGACCAATAGAAAAAGCCCGACTTAGGTTATTGATCCTTAAGATCCAGCCCTATCAGCTAATTGCAGGCCAACTCTATAGGCTGGAGCAAGACGGTTTGTTGCGCAGATGCATGTGCGAATATGAGATACACGATGTGCTCTCAAAAGCGCATGGCAGCATTGCCAGAGGGCACTTTAGCAGAGACACGACAGCGCGAAAAGTGTTGCAATCTCAACTGTGGTGGCCCACGCTTTTCCGCGATGCAGCACGATTCGTCAAGCACTGTGACGAGTGTGAGCGGACGAAGGTCCCAATTCCCAAAGATCAAATGGAATTAACCCCAGTTATTGCTCGACAACCCTCCGAAAAATGAAAAATTGATTTCATTGGGCCCATCAGTCCTGCGGCACAGTATTCGCAAGCTAAGTACATCATTGTGGCCACGGATTACCTCACTAAATGGGCAGAAGCGCGAGCCACACAAAAAAATGACGCTAGAACGACGACTAAGTTCTTATGGGAGCAAGTAATTTCACGATTCGGTTGCCCCATTGAACTGGTCAGTGAGACCAAGGCACGCACTTCATCAATGAAGTGATCGCGCATCTCCTGTCCACCTTCCTCATCATCCATCGCAAATCCTCGCCCACTACCCTCAGGAAAATAGCCAGGCCGAATCAATGAATAAGATTCTTGTCAACGTCCTAACCAAGATTGTCTCTGCTTCACGCAGTGACTGGGACAACAAGTTGATGGCAGCTCTATGGGCTTATCGAACTGCTTATAAAACGGCTGTCGGTCAAACCCCCTTTAGACTTACATATGGAACAGAAGCGATTCTACCATTACAGTTCTTCGTTCCTAGCCTGAGCATAGCGCTTCAAAAGCGATGGGAAGGAAAGGAGGCATAGACGCAACAACTAGTTGAGCTCGAACGCCTCTCGGAGACTTGTCTTCTCGCCACCCATGCACTGATCTGTGAGAAAGCCCGACACAAGAGCTGGTTTGACAAGCACGTCAAGCAGCACGAGTTCAAGCCGGGTGACTTAGTGCTCCTCTACTCGGTTAAAGGGCATAAGCAAAAGATGAAATTTAGAGGTCTTGGACCCTTCAAAGTTCGTGTGATCAGCCAAACAGGCAATGTCAAACTTGAGACCCTAAACGGTGAAGGAATAGGCTTCTTCAATGGTAGTAGTGTCAAGAAGTACTACCCTCCTACACATCCCTTGCATGAGCCGTCGATGTTAGAACCGCCTATCAAAGTATGAGTAGTCACAATCACTAAAATCGACGACGAGGACAAGGAAGCCGTGGAACCCGCATACCTCTGTATCACGGTCACGACAAAACAAGCATGTGCTTTCACCGCCTTGATCGACGAGAGCAGACTTCAACGTCTTGACCTACGATCATTGGACTCAACTTTGCCAACCACAACTTCAACCCACCATTGCAAAATTAAGCCCATATGGGGCCCGTTCTTATGCACTACTTGGCAAGTGCAGAGCAGTCGTTTCTATCGGGTCTGAGACTGTTCCAATGATCTTTTACGTGTTGCCAAATGCTAAAAAAGTAGGCACAGAGTCACTGCTAGGGCGAACCTTCAAAAAGCAGACCCACTGCAATATTGACTACGCGTCGCAGTGCATCTACCTCACAATAGGCAACGTTCGCATTGTTACAGCTTTCAGCAAGGGCTGCGCAACCTCATCACGAGCCACCAAGCCACCGATAGAAACACCTGTAGGCAAGTCTAAGGAGGGGGGTAGTGTGTGGCAGCCACTCCCCGAGTCTCATCGACCGCAACCTATAGTAGCCAAAGCTAAGGCCCCATAGACTCGCCTTCAATGGGTGCCTAAACAACCGCAACAGCCACCTAGGAGTCGATGCTCCTACCCTCATAAGGCCAGAAACTCTAAACCTAGGAGGCCCAAACACAGTTACAGGAATAGACATGTAATAATTCAAAGATGGGTCCCCAAGGCCCTCTTGCGCACACAGGGCTACTATAAGGGCAATGCTTGGCTATGGATACCTAAGGCCCACATGGCCAGAGGCACCACTCGTACGCCAGCCTCAAGCTTGATCATCCCAAAACCCGTAGAACCTCAAAACCACAAGTCGTAGAGCTTCCACGACCCGCAACCATCAAGTTCATCCACGCGCAAACCTACGCAAATCGCCCAAGCTTGTCGACCCAAGCAACAACTGCCAACTCAAGAATCATCACCCACACGAAATGATCTGACTTTCCAAATCCATCCTGAAAGCAACAGGCCGTCACTCGAGGCCGCTGCTAACCTAGCCTCCATCCCAGCGACCCAATCGTAAGCTCAAGAACACTCATCACCGCAACTTTCCGTCGCCAAAGGCTCAAGTCCTACCAAAGCCGAACCACCCGCAAGCCTTAGGCCCTCTTACGAGAGGAAATCTTTTCTCTCACTAGCAGCTGATTTAGCTAAGGAAACAGGGGATGACGTGGTGGATTGCATTAAGTGACTGGACGCTACTTTTGTGTCACTAGCTCTGAGCTACGATCGCCTCAACTTAGGCCTATTGGATGAATCCTTCCCAGCCGAAGTTCAAACAATGCCTTGTTCTTGGGAAACATTTGAATTTGCATTTGCAAAAGCTGCTACCTCCACTTCTAAGTTGCTTAGCGGTGAGATCTCAAAGGAGCAAGCAATCAAACAACGCCTCATCACGTCGTATGATCAGCGAACCACCTCTGCCATCAGTGACCAAGAAGTGGCAGAGCTGTCAAAACTTGCTGAGACAAAATCCCAGTTCTTAAGGCATTGGTACGCTCTTAGGCTGCAATGGGAAGTTGAAGGATGCCGAGTAATGACCAACGCTGAGCAGTGACGCGCTATCAAAACAGCAGAGTACGACCCCACATACGTCGCGCCAACCTCATATCGAGTGTTAACCACACTGGGGGGCCATCCTATAGAAGAACACATGAAGGGACACCCCTACCTCGACCGCTTATTGACCGAGGAGGAATTATACATCGCTAGCCAAGTCAACTCGGGCGACTTTCTAACTGATGTTCTCACATACATCACCCAAGTGGGGATTAAACCCTCCGACCTAGACAGCGAAGCCCATTTGGAATACAACCCCAATTTCTATACTTGGCTCCTTCACAAGTAGGCCCTACACCTCCATGCCGAAAGCCCTTCACCTCTAACCCTCAATCTTAGGAAGGATTTTTCTCAAATTGGAAGGAGTAGGGGTAAGGTGAATCAGATCAGAATCAGTAAATCAAATCAAAGTCAGTGAAGCGCCTAGACATACATTGTGAAAAACAAATGGGGTAAGAAAAGGGCATGAAAACCTTGAATTAAAGGGCAAAAAGTCAAAGTCTGAAAAAGGGAATCTGCATTAGACCTTAATGAATTCATTCAAAAGCATAGATTTTTTTCTTTTTTCAACAGTTATTATGTCGCAGCAGAACCGAGCTCACCGACTCCCCTTCACAGAGGAGGAGAGAACACGGGTCAGCATCAACCTAGAGAGCCGCACCTATAATCAATTGAAATTCCGAACTATTCACAATTTGGAAGAATTAGTGGCCAAGGAAGAGGCGGCCAGGAGCGTCGTGGAAAGCTGCAACCTCAAGAACTACCTGGAATGTTTCGCACAAGAACCCGACCACACGAGGCGTGTGGAATTTCTTAGGTCCTACAACCCCGACAGCGAATGCGGCACTGTCACAATGGAAAGAGAATAGAATGCTAAGCAAGTATTGGTTCGTCTAACCCCGGCCTTGGTGGAGAAGGCACTGGGACTGGAACCAAAGGTGGAAAAGAAGAAGAAGAGGGAAGTATACGCCATGCTGGGGATGAGAAAGGAGGATGTACTGACAAACAACGGCATCAGTATCCAAGACATCCCCAATGCAAAGACCAGGCTACAGGAAGCTCATACATGCTCTCTTTTCCAACCAGCACTACAACGCGTTGATACACCGGATCAGCATACCAATACTGGAAAATGTAGCGGCCCATATCCTGCACGAAGTCGGCTACGTGCGCAAGACTATCGACCAGGAAGCTTGAGCGCTAGCCTTAGGAAGCATGCCAGCAGGAGGAGAATCCCCGATGTCGAAGGCCACAGAAAGAAAGAGGGCCTCCTCCAAAGCCTCATTCATCGCATACGGGGGTATCTTAACGGCGCTTATCCAGGAGGCTGTGAAGGAAGCAGAAGAGGGGGAGGGGGAAACACCCGACAGATCGCCTCCTCATCAACACCAGGAGAGGTCCAGTGATAGGACGGAGACCGAGGAAGAAGGGGAAGAACAGAAGAGCAAAAATGAGGTCAATGAGACTAAGAAAAAAGCAGCGCGAAAGAAAAAGAAACAGGATGAAGGCCGTAGAAAGGAGAGGGAAGACTTGGAGAAAGAGAAATGACAATCCCTTAGGGAGGCAAAGGAGAGAGAAAGGAAGAGGAAGCAGGAAGAAGAAGAAACAACGGAGCAAGTCAGGCAGGCTAAAAAGGAGTCCAAGCAAGAGGCTGAAAGGAGAAGAAGAGAAGAGCAAGAGGAAAAAGAAAAACTAGAGGAAGAATACAAAAAGGCCGAAGAGGAAAGGAAAAGAAGAGTCGCAGAGGAGGAAGAGGAGTTAAGAAGAAAAGAGGAGGAGGACCTGGGCAAAGCTACACGCCAGTCCATCGAACAGTAGTGTAGGGCGGATGACCCAAAAGCCTGGAATCAGCCAAGGGAAGAGAGGCCTAGCTCCAGCATGCAGGCACCAAAACCGGCACCCCCCGCAGTTCCAGAAGGAAAAGGCAAAGCACCCCTGCATCCTATCCCCACCCTCATGACACCCCCCGTTGAACCCACTACGCTAACCCCTATCATCCCCACTAGCTTGGAAGTGTCCAACCTGGTGGCCTGGATGCAATACTTCATCAGCAAGGAAATGACCCAAAGGAAAAGCACGGAAACCATGACCAGGGGACCAAAAAGGCCAGCTGTAGATGCAGAATCGAGGCAGGACCAAAAGCATCCACGTATGGAGGCCTCAACCACCCCCACCCACACAACAATGATGCCACCAGCCAGTTACGACGAATACGTCGCTACGCTGCTCTCCCAACTAGAGAGAGCGAAGGAGGAAAAAAGAATGGCAGTGGCTAAGTTGGTGACAGAAAAAGAGTCAGTGGCGGCTTTCCAACTGAAGAAAACCCGCATCATCACCATGCAGCAACGCCAAATATTCGAACTCAAGCAAGAGTTGAAAGCCAAAGAGGACAGGGAAGAAAGCTACAAGGAGCGGCTGGAGGACGAGAATCAGGAACTCATGTAGATGCAATGGGAGTACAAGCTCCTCCTGATGCAATATAAGGAACTGGAGTCAAAGACCGCCACCATTGAGCAGATGCTGGAGGAGCTGAGTGCCAAAGAAGAGGAGAGAAGCCAAGAGAGGGAGCAACAACGAAAGGAGATCGATTCTATGACCAATCAGCTACGCCTCGGGAACAAAGAACAAGACAACATGAGCAAAGAGCTCAGGGCCCAGGAGCAGATGCTCGCAATCCTAGCTCAAAAGCAGGGGGAGAGTATGGAAGGAATGAGCAAAAGGGCCGAGGAATGGGCTACGCAGAATGAGGCACGGGTGAAGGCATTGGCACGGCACCTTGCATTGGTGGAGAAGAAAAAAATCTTGGCAGAAAGCAAAGCGGGCGCCGCCCAGATGGCCTTCATTGTGCCCAGCAACAGACCTTCCTCAATACACTACTGGATACAACTCAACCAGAGGGAAAGGAGCCATTGGAGATTGTAAAGAAGAAATTAAGCATCACACGCAGAGCCCTGCAAGCGAGGCTGTAGATGCCACCCCAACCTGCAGAGGTTAGGTTGGGCTTAGAGGAGCAGCGAAAGTATCTACTACTGGCCGGCCTAACCCCCCAGGAGGCAGATGCCCTCGGCTTTGAAGAAAGAGCACCACAAGAAAACCGGTAGGGGAAGGAAGTCGAACTCGAAGTCGACATGAATAGATTCAGAGAAGATGTAATCCCGCAACCCCCCTCGCCGCACGATCAGGATCCAACCCGACCCGCCCCTAGACAGACAGGCCACCCTCAAGGAGCGACGGAAAAAGCTGGTGGAAGAAGCCAGAAAAAGGCAGCCTGAGAAGGGTCCTGCCGATCAAAGTGATGGAGGAGGTGATCGCGGCTAGTAGTCGACTAGGCCAAAGATGGCTTGATGAAAGGGAAAAGACCCTCACTTTGTGAGGCACGGAGGAGGCCAAATTTTGGCAAGACAAAGTATACGAAGTGCCACACACAGTAAGGGGCTACGACTGCCAACCCCTCTAGAGAAGGTGAATATGTAATATCAACATGCTCGCCTGGATGGCATTTTATAACACCCTACCTTATGAGCGGAACGACCCCACGTTTATGGCGTATCCCCGTAGGGTAGGCGTGGATTTTGTCGCCACCCTCCATGGGAGGCATGACTTCCCCGTCATCTACAATTCCAACACCACCTCCTTTGAGGATGCTCTACTTTTTGATCTAGCAAGCCTACCCGCCTCCATGACGTGCTTCCTCGCTGAGTTTTCCTCCTGCCTCGATCCCGCTTTCATAACCACCTGTAATTATCTTAGGCTCCTTAAGCTCCTACTTAAGCAGGATCCGACACCGCAAGAAAACGGCTTGCCTCCCCTCTTTTTTGATCCTAATGCTATTGATAGTTGCGCTATGACCCGCTTAATGATGAGAGCTAGCCTACTACCTTCCTTTTGCCTAGCTCTCCTAGAGAATATGAGCGACAGCCAACTCACTAGGTGTAATCACCCCTTTCTATCCACCACCTCTCTCCACATCTGCATGTACCTGAAAGGGTACATGCAAAGCCACCAATTTTTATGCAAATCCCTCCGCCCTCCTTCCCCCCCTCATTTCGACGACGAGAATTAGACTTGGCTATCCTGCTCCTGATGTAATACTATCTCTCAATGTATCAAAAAAAAAAACGAAGCAAAGAAACACACAATCACTGCACCTAGGGGTCCTTAAGTTAGGCATGTCCGGTGGCTTCGGTCGGCCGGCTCCGCTCCTAACCCCCTAGCCCTTTTTGATCCCCCGCGTCATGCTTAGGGCACATCAATGGCAGGACACACCTAGGGAGGTAACACTCACCTATGGTTAGACCTGTCACCCTAAGTCACTGGCACCACACCCCCTTGGCACAAATGGGGTCCTCAAGTGTGGGACATTACTCGGGCTTGCCTGCGGTTAGACCCACCTCCCCATTCCACTAGCACGAGCACACTGCACCAACACGCTGAGGACAGCACTCCCCTTAGGTTGAGCACTGCACCTTTTTCTTTAGGTAAACCAAAAACACCCAACCACCAACTTCGGAGGCCCTCGCCCACCCATGCAATCTAGTGAGCTGCTCCGAGGAACATCATTCTTGAGCTTCCACAAGCACCTGAGTCTACATGTGGCCCTCACCCTTACACCCACGCCAAAGTGCCATGGGACTGGCACCCATCTAGGAGGGGGGTAATGTTAACCCCAAGTCGAGATGGCGGAAAAATGGAGAAAAAAGCAAAAGGAAGATGGGAAAAGAGCAAAGACACGCAGGCGGCCTCTAAAGATGAACCGGGGAAAAAAGCACAACCTGAAAAGAAAAGGCACCTCAAAAAACTCAGAAATTTCTTGTAAAAGAGTGCCAAGCTCCCTCCTATGCCAATTGTAAAATATTAGATGGGTATAGGCTAGAGGCACAAGGCTAGAATAGGGAAATGGAAAAAGGACCTTGCCACAATGGCCGGTCATGTAAAAAAGGGATGGGTGCCCATGGGATTTTAGGGTTTGTATATAGAAAGTTCAAAAAGTGAATAAGAGATCATTCTTTGGTGTGTGGAAAAAGGAGTCTTCTTCTTCTTCTCTCCTTCTCACCTTCTTGCTTGTGTGTGCTCTTGAAAGAGGGAGTGTGAGCGTGTGAGGGAGTGAGTGTGTGTGAGAGTGAGGGATCAAGAGGGTAAAGCTCTTCACCATCTCCTCTTCTCTTCTTCTCTTCCCTTCTCTCTTCTTGCGCCCACGGCTATGGAGGATGGAGCTTGGAGGTGGAGGAGGCTTGAGGATGCTTGAGCTAGTATCTAGGATCGTGGAGCTACCGGTGTGTGGGAGAGAGGAGGCAACTCAAGTCGGCACTAAGGTAAGCTCGCTACACTCGTAGGATCAACGGCGCCTCGACTAGGTGAGAGATAGCCATTAGAGCTCGCTTGGAACGCTTGAAACAATAAGCGGTCCATGGGTCTTGGCGGTTGAGCAAAAGCTCCCACAATTAGCTCTAGATTGCTCCTACTCTTCCATTTCTAGTTCCTAAACTTGCCCAAATACCTACTTTGATTGACCCAAATAAAGATGCCAGAGATGTTCGGAACTAATCTTTTCTTGACTTCTTCAATGACTCGGTGTTCCTCCAAGATAGGTAACAATGGAACATGTCATTTTCTCTGCACAGTCCAATGCAAGAGGAGCTCAAATTTTAGCCAGATGGCTATGTTCTCCTAGATAGTCTTCACTTCTGTTCTCTCAAAATTTTTTACTTTAAAAAGTTTCATCTAACCTTTGAGGGCTATTAGGCAACAAACGAGTGCCTTTCATATGAGTCACGCAGCTACCTTGACATAACTTTTCCCACTACCATTTTAAAGGCTCTTTTAAGTCTTTTTTTACTTGAATGGAGATAGGCCATGGAGGTGGAGCTTGGTTTTGATGCTTAGAATCATGGTTGGGTCTTATTGGATAGACCCTCTCATCAGTAGATTTATTTGGTGTGAAGTGGATCTTCAAGGTGACATTCCACTCCAATGGTACCTTGGACAGGTACAACAAACCACTTGGTGATCAAAGGCCATGTGCAACAAGAGGGCATTGATGACACTAAGACCATGTTCTACTAGATCGACATGACTGGTGTCTTTGTTGTTGTTCTCAAAAACATCCCTGACAATGACCTCTTGACAATACAAAGGTCCTCGCATTTTGCAATGTAATATGGGTAAGTAATCCCCTTCCTAGTGCATGACTGTAAACTTGGCAAGGTTAGGAAGCTTGTTTTGAACATTGATGGTGGCCAACAAGACACTCGAATCCAGAAGCTTTCAGCTGATCCGAGAAATGAATAGGCTTTTGCACTTGATTAAGCATGTGAGGCCCTTCAATTCTAAAAGGCGCAAGTTGGTCCTCCGAGTGATAACATCAAAGATTATTCGTCCCAGCATATTTGTCCTTTGTGATACGTCCAAAGAGATTGGTACTTTTCACCTTGAAATAGTGGAAATGAGTTTTGAGGGCAGCTAGGGTGGCTTGATTTGCGATCTTGCACTTCTGGATGGCTATGGCATCACTTTGTCAATCTACAGCTTCTCTTTGATCATGCCCCACTCTTAGGTTTGACAGATCTCTTCCAAATAAAACCGTTGCTATTGTTCTATTTGATAGCAGCAGATGAAGGGCTCTAGAGAACCCGATGTGAGGGAGTTCTCAGGAAAAATTAGATGGCTCTAGAGAGAGAAAGTGGTAAGAAGAGAAAATGCAACGTCGGAGTGGCAATGCTACAAAACAAAGGCTGAGACAAAGCCACCTGCTGGCTACTAGAGAATAAGTAAGCAGTTCTCTACCTTACACTGCACAAAGCTACCTTGACCCCGAGTGCAGTTGTCAACATACACCTAGGCTAGCAAAGATAGTGTTGCCCTAAACTGGGACACATTCTCAAAAAGTTAGAGGCTTCAAATGTGAAGCACTTTGCTATCACATACAAGCGTAAAGAAAACTGATGACGTGTCTAAAACTAAAACAAGAAGGGGACATTCAAGACCATGAAGGTGCCCACTCTTTGGCAGCTCCTATTTTGGAGTAGGGTAAGGCATGTGACTAAACTACTAATCTAGTTGAGAGCTCGATTCCAAATCACTAGATTCTTCACTAGTAAACAAGCATGGGTCACGACAAAGAGCTTAATTACTTGATGCAATGGTATTTGATTCATGATGCTAAAAGCCAGAGACAAAAGTAGCTTCTTTGAAGAGAGATTTGCTATTGCAAATGTACAAGGTCAATAACTACAAGCATAAAAAGGGCAAGTGCAGTGAGCGGTCAGTGTTCAAGCAGCAGTATGAATTGCTGGCATGGAAAAGCAACAAGACCAACCTCCCACTCACTGGCATAACGAATGTTGGATAGAGATATCTAAAGGAATCTTCACGTATTTATAAATATGTCAAATCAAGAATGGCTCATGAAGCACAATAGGAGAGCCCTTGCTTTGGCTTTGGTGTGTGCTGGCAAACTCTATTAGTCAAAACTTGTCCTCAAGCATAACTACAAAGCCTTTGCTTTGCCTTTGATGCAGGCTGTCAAAATCAGTTTCATTACCCATACACAATCAAATGTTTCTTTTCCTTTGCCTTCGGTACAATGGTTATGTGTGCTCACAACCACAAGCAGTATGAATTGCTAGCATGGAAAAGCAGCAGGACCCACCCCCCACTCACTGGCATAACAAATGTTAGATAGAGACACCTAGAAGGAATTTTCACACAAAAAGTATTTTTTACTATTAGGGTATTCATTGTATATGGATCCCACAAAAAGTTTTTTTTACTCTTTGTAATCACCAATCAAAGCCCTATAAATTGCAACCTAGAATGCAACAATTTAATCCTTATTAACAAAATTGTGCCTCATCAAGCCATTTGGATATATAGCCCCAAAATTACTTGGTCTATGACTATAAACAATCTAATCTCTCATAAGCTCGAGAAAGTTGGGCCTCACGTAGCACCAACTTCCAAAGAAACACAAATCTCAAAGCCTATATGTAAGAAAACAAACACACAATCATAAATAGTAAGTCACCGTGTGACAACTACAAACAGACAATACCCAAGAGCATACTAGCAATCACTACTACAATGCCCTAATGAATGTGACATGACCACAACCACTAGGTGGAATGGAACCTTGGTAACACCACTGGGCTGCAATTCACAAAAGAAAATAACCCTACTAGAGTGGCTAAGATCTAGTGAATGTGTGATTCCAAGTATCCATTCCTCACTTTTTAGTACAATCATCATCTCGATATTGCTTGTAACAACAATTGTCAGTTAATGAACAACACAGAATAGTGTTGTGGTATCAAAACCTACAACATGAATCCAACTCACTTGGTAGAATTTTACTTTGTGTAATTCTCATCCCTTGTGACTTACCATATCTCTCAAAATTGGAGCAACATACTTTAATGGATAAAGTTCTTCTAGAAGAAGTTCTTCATGTAGCAAGTTGACTTGACGATCCATCCTTATTAATGGACATGGTGACTTATATTTGCAGGCTCCCTTATTGGCCCTTGGACTTGGACATGCTTGCCAAGATCCCAGTATAACCCAATATTTTTTTATTGTGGCTTCCTTGAGACACGCTTGGAACCCATTCACACGTTATAGCTAGGAAGCTATCTACTACCACTAGGGGGGACCAAAGTAAACAAATCAAATGACACAAAATATGGAAATGTGTTAATTTAATGTAATATCATATTGATGTCATTATGAATGCATTGCTTTTTGTTCATATTTTTTTATAATTCTCGTAGTAATTTATTGTGAAAAATGCATAAATGGCAACTTGGATCCTAGCTCCAGTCATAAAAATGACTAACACTAAGTTCCCTACACTAATTAATGACCTGAGGGATAAAGATAAAATTATATTTACCATAGAACAATGCAACAAGTATGATTTTTGGCCTAGCACTTGGGACTTAGGGAATCTTAAATTCAAGCTAATGAAAAATTGGGAGGAACTAGCCAATGGAAATAACATGGCCAAGAAACTTGTCAAACAATGTGGTCTGCAACATTATGCTAAAGTGTGGAGTAGACTAATTTACTTGACCACATGCCTAGACTTCATTTGAGACTATGAGTCCAAATTGAAAACAAAAAGAAGGGGAGCATAAATGACCTATACAAACACCTATAGTCTCACAAAGATGAAAAATCTTGATGTTAGTCAACATGGTCTCTAGTTAAGTGCCATTGTGGAGGAAAGTTGCATGCAATGGCCCAAATCTTCCACCACATGTTTATTTATAAAAAGCCCAACTCTTCCACAATGAGGATATTGTAATGAACTGACCTTAGTACCTTAGATATTATATAATATTTAGTGATAAAAGTAATCAAAGATGTTGCATACTTTGTTGCACATTAGTAAATTCAAGAGTAATAATGTTTGGGAGTGTCAAAGTCCTTGCCTTTATTGATTCTTTTGAGATATTAATAGGGATTTTTGATGGAAAATCATGAAGACTGAAATTTGACATCTTTAAGTTTCTCAAAAATGTGAAATGAAATGGGAGAATTGTAGAGCTTACCAACACAATCACAATAGTTCAAATAGATCTTAATTTCAAGTTCTGGATCAAAACTTATGGTTGTTTCAAGTTTTGTCTAGTGTGCAAGAATTGTTACGTGTGAGTTGCATGCACGTGCAAAAAGGCTGCAGTTTTTTTTAATTGGAATCCTAAAATTTTAAAAACGTGGATATTCTCAAATTAAGTAAAATCTCTTGAGAAACACTCAAATTAGGTAGCTTTTAAGATTTGATCATTGATGATATAAGCTGCAAATGCTAAAAGCAACCCCCCTCTCCCCTCCCCTCCCCAATTGGCATAAACTAGGTAGCAAGTTGATTTCCTTTTCTTGTGCTTTGATGCGTTCAAGATGAGTACAAAGAAGCTTCTTGAATGAGTGCTAGAGCCAAATACAAAGCATGTGGCTAATTTCAACATTAGAGCTTGTTGAAAATAAGAGAGAGACCTCCAATATATAGGTATGGGGCTTGGCTAACGTGGAAAGTAGAGGCTACAATGATAAGTATTTTCTAAAATGACAAGTGTAGGGACAACCATCTCTTTCAAAGTGACACATGTCCCATCGTAGATGCCACATGTCAATCTTCTAGAGAAAGAAGCTTCTAAGCCTTTTCTCTAAAAATCTCTCGAATAGTTAAGAATTTTAGATCGTTGTTGAAGACAAATTTGTTACTTACAAAATTAAGGATCCTTTGATGTGAACATAATTTTCATTTTAGTAACATCCTAAAAAATTAGCCTCCTAAATTTTAGGAGTCACCAAATATAGAGTCTATAGAGCTTGATTGTATAGATTCACTAGTTCATGGTTTGTTTCTTTAATCATGAGCATTTGATTTCACTTTTTAGTCAATGTGACTACCCGACTTTAAAAAATTGTTAGTCATCTGAACTTTTTGGTTAATTAAACTACGAATAAAGTTTAAATTTGTCATGGACATCTTGTCAATGACAACCCAAGTAGAATTACAAGTCATTTTTGCCATTGGCCACTAAACATTCAAATAATACAAACCGCCTTTCAAGGTATATGAACATTGAACTAATTTGAATCATTGAGCCAATACATCTTAATAATAGTTGATCTACAAAAAGTTGGTTACACTAAGTTGTGGTGCAGCTCTAGTGATAGCCAGAGTGTAGCTAATGATGCCACATGTGAGCTATGGCAACACTATAGAAACAAGTTCTTTACCATGAGTACCTTATCTATATCTTGGAGGATCCAACTTCATTCAAGGAATATCTTTTTGGAGATGACCACTTTTGCAAGTTTTATAAAAGTAGTTACCCTAGCTTTACCTCCCCACTCCCTCTATGCACCTTGCACACTCACTCTTAACTCTATGCATTACTTAGTCTATGGCCTCCCCCCCCCCTCTCTCTCTCTCTCTCTCTCTCTTAGTCCTAATCACTCCTACACTTAGTGCTCACTTCTACAAATAGTTATATTCTAGGCTTGTGCTAGCCTTTCTCTAGATTCATTCTAGCAAAACCCCTAGTCTTGCCATGGCTTTTCCTTAGAACCTCTCTAAGGGAACCATGGTCAAGAAAAAGAGAGAAAACTACTTGGTGGAAACCCAAGACATACTCAATACTACTACCCAAACACATATTTTCCTATCCAAACATTGACTCTGTTCACATAGACAAAGCATCTACAAGTTGTTGGTTGCAAAACGCAACCTTGTAGATGTTAGCTTCACCATCCGGAGTAGCTACACAACAAGAGACAATATCTTCTTGTGTATGCTTCATATAATAGTGCCATTTGAATAGTATCCCTCATGGAGATTGTTCACTTGTCCAGCACCCTTTTACGAAGATGATTATGATCATGCAATGCAAAGGGGGGGTATAACAAGAAGGGTGCTAGGTAGAGATTACCATTATGTAAAAGCCAAACTAGCCTAGAATACCTTAAGGGTGCCTAACTGTGTGACCACCATCACGTATGGCCAAAAAAATGTTCCTAAACTTGCCCAAATACCTACTTTGATTGGCACAGATAAAGATGTCAGAGATGTTCAGAACTAATCTTTTCTTGACTTCTTCAATGGCTTGGTGTTCCTTCCAAGATGGATAGCAGTGGAACATGTCCTTTTCTCTGCATAGTCCGATGCAAGAGGAGCTAAAATTTTAGTCGGATGGCTATGTTCTCTTAGTTGTTCTTCACTTCTATTCTCTCAAAATTTTTTAATTTAGAAAGTGCCAAAAAGAGGAAGAGAAGTTGGATGCAAAAATAAAAAGAAGCATGAGCATCAACCCATAAGTACAAAGCATAACTTCAACAATTTATTTTTGTTATTATCTTCTATTATTTTAAATCTAACAACTACAAAAATTTTCATTATAAATGTGAGTGGTGGGACTTCTCCCGTAATGATTCATAAAGTAATATAGAAAAGTCAACCAAAGGCCAAGGCTTGAGAGCTAGATATTACACTCACATGGAATCGACCAAATAGTTTAGTGGAACAACAACAAACCTATCATTAATTAAAAGTTACATGTAAGATTCCAAAAGAGATAAAGAAAGGTTAAGTTCTTGTGTGAAAATTTGCATAACTCTCTTTTGCCATCTCCTTCTCTCTGCTCCATCTAATAGCAGTTGAGCTTGAGTGAGGGTGAAGAAGTGAGCATGTGAGACTTGTTGAGCTTGAGGGTGCAAGGGCTTCTCTTGCTCTCTTGAGTACTCTCTTCTATCTTCACCTTATTCTCTTGCTTGGTCATGTCTTTGGGGACAATGGATCAAGAGGAGACAAAACATGCACAGCGCAACAAGTGACCCTCAAAGTTTCCTTCCTTACAATCCAAACTATTATGGCAAAGATTGAGGCATCAATGAGTGCTCGTTGAGCACTCTCCTCACACTCTCTTATCTCTTCTCTCTTGCACCCTTGTAGTAGTACAAGTGGAGTATGAGAAGCATAGATGTTAAGAAATCAAGATGAGATATAGGTGAGCTATTGAGTATGTGGCTTGTATGTGAAACACACACACACACACACACACACAGTCCACCCTTAAAACAAGATTGCAATTGCGTTTGTTGTTAAAAGCTCTGATTAGGGGTGAATTATTTGGCCCATGTAATCATCACTAGTAACTGGTAACCATGAAATAAGTTGCAATGCATTTTACAATTCCCATTAATGTAATTCTAGTGTGAATGGGCATTTTTTGAAACTTTCAAGGTGTAGTCACCATTATTAAGCAACATCCATGGCCATAAATAATGGGACTTGGTGATGTATTGAAGTTCAAAATAGACAACACATGGATTTTTTCAAGAAAGCACATTTGCAATATAAGTAGACTAGACATTAGGACAAAAGTGAAGCGAAAGGAGCCATGTAAGAAGATGATTAATTTCTTAATCACATGCAAACTAAATTAAAAAAGGGGAAGAAGGCCATCTTGTTAATTTTGCTAAGTTCCATTTAACTTTAGTGTTGCATCATCATTAAATAACACGGATGCCTCTATCTTTTCTCTCTCTTTCCTTTCCTTTTGTCTTTATTAGTTCCATTCCCATAAAGTTCAATTGAGACCTACAAAGTTACCTAGCCAATTCTTAGAAATGTTTAGGATATTTGGGATTAGGATGTATATTCACATGTAGTTGTTTATTTGAGGCCTTGCATATCTTGTGGCATGTTAGGAGACAAACCCAATGCATGCTAAGGTAGGGGCCTTTCAAATGGAATGAAACTACCTTTAGCATCCTATTGAGTTTAGATACCTCAAACATGCCTATTTTGGTGGGCTTATTGTGATATTTATGTTAAGGAAAGTTTACAATTGATAGTACAAATGGATCATAAGAAATTATTAGTAATGGTGATGCATTTCAAGTTAAAAAAAATTATTGGCTTAAGAAAGAATGATATGCAATTGTGCAGAGTGGGTGCAGATGAGATGATAATGTATTGATACACTACAATAACTTGTTTGAAAGCAAGCATCTCCTAGTTAAACCTTTCAACACAAATTCGACACTATATGATTTCTATGTGAGTTGCTTTTTCCTTTACTACTCCAAAATGAAAAACATAGGTTGGTGCATAAAAATGAAAAACTTTCAATTGGCTAGTGCATGAAATTTATAGTAAAGGGACATAAAATGAAGACATTGGATGCATCTACTCTTGATGTAATGAAGAGAAAGGGAATTCGAAAAAGAAGTTTTAATTACATAACCAAATGAATTCTTAAGAATTTAATAGAATGAAAAGTGCATCCTCTTAGACAAAGAGAATGGATTGTCTATTTCCATGCTTGAGAATCTCACTTACTAGTATGCTCCACATTTTTTGGAGACTCGTAGCCCTTCCCCCTCTAGTTGTCCCAAAGTGTCCTCCACACACACACACACACACACACACACTCTCTCTCTCTCTCTCTCTCTCTCTCTCTCTCTCTCTCTCTCTCTCTCTCTCTCTATCTATCTATCTATCTCTCTCTCTCTCTCTCTCTCTCTCTCTCTCTCTCTCTCTCTCTCTCTCTCTCTCTCTCTCTCTCTCTCTCTCTCTCTCTCTCTCTCTCTCTCTCTCTCTCTCTCTCTGTGTGTGTGTGCGCGTGCGTGCGTGCGTGCGTGCGTGCATGTGTGTGTGTGTGTGTGTGTGTGTGTGTGTGTGTGTGTGTGTGTGTGTGTGTGTGTGTGTGTGTGTGTGTGTGTGTGTGTGTGTGTGTGTGTGTGTGTGTGTGTGTGTGTGTGTGTGTGTGTGTGTGTGTGTGTGTGTGTGTGTGTGTGTGTGTGTGTGTGTGTGTGTGTGTGTGTGTGTGTGCGTGCGTGTGCGTGTGCATGTGCGTGTGCGTGCGCGTGCACGTGCGTGTGCATGTGCGTGTGCGTGTGCGCGTGCGTGCGTGTGTGTGTGTGTGTGTGTGTGTGTGTAAGGGTTTTTTTCTTTAAAGAGAGCGAATTGAGAGGGGGGTTTGTAGACCTAACTACCATGAAAAATAACCATGGCATGTGGCACAATGGACATCTTGAGATATGGTGCAATTGATGATTGCTATACCATGTTAGAAGGATGTTGTGGTCTCCAGTGTGTGGAGAATTTAAATTGTAAGGTGAAAGCCCAATTCTAAGCAAAGCCACATAGTATGGTTCATATTGACCATGCCTTGTGGAGCTTGTTAAAATAGAACACACTTGTAAAATGTCTTAAAGCTAGAAGGACACACAATCCATAATCAGCCACACTACATGGCATTGTTTTATTTTCTAATCAAAAGTGAAGAAAAACAGAAATAACTTTACATTGCGAGCTACTTTCCCGAGGGACCTAAGTTGCATTGTACACATGTACAACTATGTACATGCAATAAATATGGGCACTTATAGAGAGAGGGTTAAAAAATATGAGGTGTACGATGGCCCCCATGTTGGCAAACCAGGTCATCGCACCAATATAGATTCCAAAAAATCTAATCTAACTGGTGATTGAATATCTATTGGACATGGTACACTAATTATTTAGAAAAGAAAAAGGTTCAATTATAAAATTTCTCTTATAAAATACACGATACTCCAACTCTACAATTCACATGAGAGTGCTACATAGATGAGTACATTTGGCTTTGCAATAGCTAGAGTCATTAGCATGATGCTGGTGGATATTCCACCAATTCTAGAGTCACCACCTCACGGTAGGTGGGGACATAGCACATCAAACCCTATAAAGGTCCACAAGGCTTTTAAGGCAAAGGAGACATGCCGGAAGGGAAGTGCAAAAGGTAAGCCATCAAAAAAGGCACCCTTGGGAAACAAAGACAAAGGACAATGGAAAAAACCTTCCAAGGGGAAGATCTCAATTGGGGACAATGACATAGAGCAAAAGGGGCCACATGTCCAAATAGAATCCCAACAAGTATGTCTAATCAACAAGGTGTGGAGCAAACAAAGAAAACTCCCAAGATGAGTTCAAGGGGCAATCCTACTAGGAATGGGTAAGCTAATAAACAACAGTGAGTCTAAAGAGCACTCATGCTAGGGAGGGACAGGGCAATTAGTAACGTGGGGACCAAAGAACCATGATGAGTCCCGGGAACACTACTATGAAAGAGCAACATGGCAACCACACCCCCACCAAAAAGCTTAAAAGAACTCCTACCAAGGAGGGAGAAGTGGCATTGCCAAGAAGGGAAATATTGGCTTTGTCAAAATTTAAAGAGGATCTTGTACATTGATCTATCCCAAACACAACGAGAACACAGAATTGTAGTGAAATTGTGATAGTCTTGATCGTAGAATAATATGCATCTAAGCTTCACCCAGTCACAGATAAATCGACACAACTTATGTAAGAATCCAAGTTAGCTTGAGCCTGGGTATCCATGGCCACCTCCTTTAGCTCCAATTGGCCCATCTTTGCCCCCACATCCTACATCAGCTCTAGTGGTTGCTCATGTTCCTATTCCATTTCTAGTTCCTAAACTTTCCCAAACACCTACTTTGATTGACCCAGATAAAGATGCCAGATGTGTTCAGAACTAATATTTTCTTGACTTATTCAACGACTTGGTGTTCCTTCCAACATGGGTAACAGTGGAACATGTCATTTTCTCTGTATGATCCAATGGAGAAGGAGCTCAATTTTCAACCACATGGCTATGCTCTCTTAGATATTCTTCACTTCTACTCTCTCAAAATTTGTTACTTTAACTGGAAATGTTTCATCTAACCTTTGAGGGTTATTAGGCAACAAAGAAGTACCTTTCATATGAGTTATGCAGCTATCTTGACATAACTTCTCCCACTACCATTTTAAAAGCTCTTTTAAGTCTCTTTATACCCGAATGGAGACAGGCCACAAAGGTGGAGCTTGGTTCTAATGCTTAGAATCATGGTTCAGGGTCTCAGTGGATAGACCCTCTCATCAGTAGGTTTATTTGGCGTGACAAGAAGACACCTCAATAATTGACTGATCACCATTAAATCCCAAAGAAGAATCGTGTTCCATCCCCTTCAACTCTATATTCACCTCGTGAAGAACTTCGTTAATCATAGCATCCTCGTCACCAATCTTTTTGTTGCAATGATGAAGTAACATATTCATCACTTTTCCTTTTAGCATCTAAGGCATTATCCAATCTTTTAGTCAAGTCCAAACATTTAGTCTTCGACTCATGAACCTTATGAACCAATGCTTTTTTTTTGTGTGGTAATAATGAATAATTATCTATCGAGACAAACAAATCCTTGAGCATGGTATATGGCTGAGATATAACATCAATAGATCTCTCAACTACTATGTCCAATGCATTCTTTACATCAATTAGTAAAGCATTTTTTATATCTTGAAGTTTAGATTTCAACACCATGGATGCATCAATATCAACCTCAATGTTTTACAAAATTTGCTTCTCAAGCTCTTGCAGAGGCTAAAACCTCTCAAGCAAGAGCTTATGGTCAACTTGCAACTTGACATACATCTCCATAAAGCTATCCATTTGAGCCTCGTTTGTTGTAATGTAGATAAGATGGAAAACGAAGAATGTCTTATTGTTCAAGATCGTGAGGCGTATCTTAATCAGCATGTCCCATGTCCTTGCTCTCAATGCAAGTTGGCAATTAGACAAAAACGCCGATTGTCTATAGAATACGTACGACGATTTGGCGAGTATCAATCTGAAATCATTGATCAGGCGATTGCAGATTTTTAGCAAACGGTAATTTGAAGATAATATTAATCATGCATTGTACTCGCAAGCTAATTGAAAACCATACACAATAAGATTGGGTCTTGTTGGCAAATTTTCTATCCAGGGAGGTGATGTCTCGTCCCAAGGGGGAGTGTACCCTTTGCGGCCAATTAGAAGAGTTCATGGGCATGCGATGGATGGAGTGCAGGATCCAATCCACCACTCGCAAGGCCAATCTATACCGTCAATGCCAAAGGAGACAGACAACCTTCCAGACCTACCTACAATCTTGGAGCCTGAGATGGAGGTAATGATCGATGCATTGATTCCCATGGATGTCGAGACATCTGATCCGCTTAGAGAGGAAGCATCCATACCATTATATGATGGGTGCCGAGTATCTTGGTTGAAGACATTGCTTGCACTCTTAAGTGTGCAAGCAAAATACGGGTGGAGCAATACGAGTGTGACCGAGTTATTCAAGTACCTTGCACATAGGCTTCATTGATTTTTTTTTTGACATTATTATTACAAACATTTGTGCTTTTTCAAGGTGTTTTATGATTTTTTTTCAGGTTATTGAAATATCATATATTACCACCTGCAAATACAATGCCTGATTCTCGTGATGATGCACGACATGTTTTACGGAAGCTTAACATGGACTACAATAACATCCATGCATGTATCAACGATTGCATACTGTTTTGAGAAGAATACGAGACTATGGAGACATGTCCAAAGTGTGATGCTCACAGGTATCGACAGGACTTGCAAGGGCAAACCATCCCTCAAAAAGTTCTCTGACACTTTCCGCTCATCCCCCGCATAAACCACATGTTTCGTGCGTCCGACATGGCAAGCTTGACAATGTGGCATGTGCAGAATAGGTCCACGGATGGAGTTCAACGAATATCAACGGATTCGCGCGCATGGAGCCACATTGACTCTACCTTCCCAGGCTTTGCCCGAGAGCCAAGGAATCTTCGGCTCGGTCTCGCAATGGATGATGTGAACCCATTCGGTCTGCGCTCAACTTCTTACAGTGTGTGGCCTATAGTCCTTGTCAACTACAACATCCCTCCATGGCTTTCTACAAAGAAAGGACATCTCATCCTTAGCTTGCTCATCCCAGGCTGCTACAAAGTAAAAAAATACGGACGTGTATCTTCGTTCATTAGTCGATGAGCTTAAGATTTTGTGGGAGGAGGGGGTCACTGTGCAAGATATGAGTAGGCGCGATGGTCGGCGGTCAGCCAACATTCGAGCCATTCTCATGTGGACGATGCATGACTTTCCGGGATTGGGAGAGTGCTCAGGTGAGAAGGCCTCCATTCTCGCTGGTAATATCTATATTTTATCTCATTCAATCAAGTATTCACTAGGTCGTGGTGTCGAAACAGGTCTGGTTACCTCAGGTTATCATGCATGTCCATTGTGTGGGCCACAGTTAGACTCCTGAATGTCACGAACCATGAAGAAGATGGTATATCAAGGACACGCCGCTTTCTTGCCAGAGGATCATGAACTCAGGGAAGGTTTCCTTGGACGACCTCCAACACGTATGAATGCCGCAAGCTGGTACGAGCTAAAAATGGTCAATGCGGAATCACATCCAAATGGAATGAGATGGTTCTCAGTTTTCTACGAGTTGCCATATTGGACCCACTTACAGGTCAACCACTTGTTGGATCCCATGCATATTTTCAAGAATGTGGGCAGCTTGCTATGGGACCACATCACAGGAAAGAGAGACACTATAGGGGCACGAATGGATTTGAAGGAGGTAGGTAAGATGGAGGCGCTTTGGCCGCAGTCGAGTGCTGATGGTCACGTGCAGCTTCCTCGCGCTCCTTGGGTTTTGTCCACTAAAGAAGAGCGCATTGTGAAGCAAGTAATCGAGTCTATCCGCACTCCGACGGGTATGATGCATTCTCTCAGGTCTACATTTTTTTAAAGACGACCAATTTTCGGGGCTAAAATCCCATGATTGGCATAAGATATGTCAGGTTTGTGCTACGAATGGATTGTAATTAGCGTGGGCATTTTGCAATTTGGAAAGTGGCCATTATTCATAATGCTTTCTCATTTGTGGCAGTTTGTCCTACCGATCGCGATCGCAGGATGCCTTACTCCAGAAATTCGCGGGGCCATTTACAAGTTGTCGACTTTGGTGCAATGGATCTCAGAGAAAGAGATTAAGACGTCCTCTATTGAATCCGTGAGGCGGGGAGCAGTGGAGACGGTCTGTCTCTTTGAGAAATACCTGCCCACTAGTATGCTCACGATACAAATCCACCTTCTTGTGCATCTTGTGGACGAAGTGGAGGTTGCTGGACCTGTCCATACGCGATGGATGTTCTTCCTGGAGCGCTTCATGAAAACCCTGAAAGGCTTTGTGCGACAACGAGCTCGGCCAGAAGGTAGCATGGCCGAAGGTTGGTTGGTGTCAAAGGCGTTAGTGCATATTTCACAATGGCTACCAACGGTGGAACCAAACAATGAAATGCTATGGACGCTAAAGAACGATGATAGACTGACTGGAGATGTGGTGGTTGGAAATGGCGTAGAAAAAGAATGGATGCCTCAATGGAAGAGAAGGTGAATCGCTTTTGTATGTTGCACCATGCCTCCATGGAGACGTGGCTCGCCAAGTACCAGATTGCAAGGCAAGATCGAGAGGAAGCGCGAGCTGAATTCCGACGTAGTATGCGTCATCGACCGATTCGATATCCCGAAGGCATGGAGGAGATGCCGTGTTTTATGTCAACACGATGGTTGCATGGAGCCTTGACAGCAACATCCAGCGAAGGGACAGAGGTCTCAATGGAGGAGTGAAAATTCTCGAGGGGATGTAGTCCAAAGGTGATGAGGGGTTTAGAATCTGTCGTATCTAAATTTTATATGCGACATCTAATTTGAGTGTTTCAATGTACAGTACAAAATATATAGTACAGCGTGGTCGCGCAGACGGCATTTTCGCGTGGAGCGCATTGACAAAATGCGCTCCACAATGGACTATGGTGTCATGGCAAGGTTCGAGCAAGAGAGCCGATGACGAGCAACGGATCCAAACACGGTTGTGGATGAGATGGAGTATTTTGGGAACTTGCAAAGTATTATTACGGTGGATTACCGTAGCTTCTCCATGATACTATTCGATGTGCAGTGGTTCAAAGTGGTACTTGGAGGAGCTAGAGCAACAGTTCAACGAGGTCCATCGGGATTTCTCGAAATAGATTCCGAAAAAAAATGGATGGATTTGCGCGACACCTTTGTGTTGCTGGCCCATTGTGAACAGGTGCATGGAGTCATTTGCTTGCTAATTGTAATACGACATGGTTTATGTCACAATGGTTTAAACTCGCTTTGTACGTATTTGTGAATAGGTAATCTTCTATCCAAACCCCCGACAACCTCGATGGTGGTATGTTATACCTTTAACTCCTCGAAGTACGAGAGTATATGATCAAAGCGATGTTCCGAGCATAGATGAAGATAATATGCAAATAGAGGGGTCGATATTACAAGGGGTGGAGGCTGTCAAAAGCTTGGAGCCAGCATCGACTAACAATGATGGAAATATAGGAGTCCAAGAATTTTTTGAGAACGAGGCGGACTCATTCTTTTGTGGTAACATGTCTATCGACCTTCCAGTGTATGCGGAGTTGTGTCAAGAGATTAACATGGGACCATAGGATACTTTATACTTGGAGCATCCACTTACTCAATTCGTTGACCAATCTCTTATAAAGGTACATAAGATATGCATTTTAAGAGGGATTTTTTTAAAATGATTTATATTACTGTGCTTTGTATAATTTAAATTGATTATTATAACACCATTTTTTATCTGTGCAGGTGACATTTTCAGGATGAGTCGAGGGATGAGTGATGAGGAGTTGCAGGACATCTTTGCACGCATGTCTCCAGACCAGCTCGCGAGATTCAAAGAGATGGCAGACCAGGAGTTGTCTCGTTCTTCGTCAGGGCACTCTACTAGATCTGCTTCAGCGCGATCGGATGCTTCGGCTTCGAGCAGACGATCTCGACGCTCACGACTTGGGCCAGAGGGAGGGACTGCATTGGGACCAGGGGGTGCTGCTGTGGAGACACGGATGTGGTGTCTCCGTCTTGTCGTTCAGCTGGAGTTGCATCACCTCCAGGATTTGTCACACCTGTGGGGACGTCTACTCCAGTTACTCTGGCTTTTGCGCAACCCTCAGCAGCAGGTGGCACCCCTTTGGGTGCCACTCCAAGAGAGGTTACCCCCGTCGGTACACCAGATGTAGAGGGGTCTCCTGGATATGCCTAGGAGCGTGGATGCAGATGGGAGAGGACCCATCTTAGGCAGACTCCTAGGGGCTATGGATATCTGGTCAATAGTAGGTTAGGAGCCATCATCATGAATGATGAGGGGAGGAGGGTGATGGCTCGCATGAGAGAGTTGTGCCAACAAGTTTTTCAGCACAACGTCCTGGATCATTGGAAGAACATACCGGAGGGGAGCAAGGACTACATAGTAGCATCCTTGCACAAGGAGTTTCCGATGTCAGCCGCAGTAGATAGATTCTCTAGGGGCTGGATGATGGATTGCATGCGTGCATACATATCACATAGACGATCTGATGCACGCAAGGCAATCAAGAGTGGGGCTGCAAAGCCCGAGTGGTTAGATGCAGACGACTGGCACCGACTGAGGGAGGAGACTACAAATTCTCCAGGACGTTGGAGTCAGCAGCACGAGGCGGTGAGGGCATGACTCGAGGCCGGAGTGGTCCATCATCTTGGGAGTGGCGGCCAAGGACATATTTGGAAGACTTTGTAAGTTTTTCTTTTGTTTTGCTTGTTTGTTTTTTTTAAATATTCTTTGTACTGACAACCATGTTTCTAACAGTTAGCATTTTGTTTTCTTTGCAGCACTCCATTACAAATCGCGATCCGCAAGGCCTTGAGACTCGATATACAGAGAGGCACAGTCTCAATGCATTGATCGACCGATTGTATAGACGCGGTGGCCTTGTAAGTCACTCATCTTTCTTGTCCGTAGTTACCATAAGATATTTGAATGCATTATTGTATGGTGGATTGATGTGCTGTTTCTTTTTCTACAGAGTCCGTTCGATGCTCCTTTGCGGCGGGATGAGCTTTCAGGGGACGAGGATTTGTAGCTCGCCCTTGGATCCTTGGAGCTCACACACCTTTATTTTTTAGTCGCATGATCTATGTAGACATTTTCTATGTATTAGTGATATCCTGTCATGATTTTACCAATCGCTTTTTATGCGATCATGTATTTATTTCATGTATCAGTTTTATGATTTCAGTATACATTCTTTTTGTTTGCAAGCGCTTTGTATACAGTAGTGCAGAAACTATTTTGTATGGCTCTCATACAGCACACAATGCTAGCTGCCCTGCCACAAATTTTTTTTAATCCCTGTTACCATCGCTATTAGCGTCGCAAATTTACTACTCACGTTGCTATTGCCGTCGCTATGTGCATCGCAAACTTACTGGTTGCGTTGCTATTGGCGTCGCTATTGGCATCGCCATTTGCGATGCTAATAGCGACGCCAATAGCGACGCCAATAGCGACGTTTCTATGGCGTCGTTAATAACAACGCTTTTTGCGACGACGAGGGCAAATTTCGTTGTTTGTATTTTCGTTGCTTTAAACGTCGGTATAAGGTCTATATCTTGTAGTGTGTTTTTGTTAAAATTCATGTGTACTGAGAGGGAGAGGAAATGAGAGAGAGGGAGAGGGAGAGGGAGAGGAAAAGGGAGAGGAAAGAGAGGGAAACGTTAAACATAATAGGGAAAGAGAGAAAGAAAGGGAGAGGGGAGCATTAAACATAATAGGGAAAGAGAGAAAGAGAGGGCGAGGGTGAGGGAGGGAGAGGAAGAGAGAAAAGGAAAGAAGGAATGAGAGGAAGAGGGAAAAAACATTAAACATAATAGGGAAAGAGAGAAAGAGAGGGAGAGGGAGAGGAAATGAGAGAGAGAGAGAGAGAGAGAGAGGAGAGAGAAAAAACATTAAACATAATAGGGAAAGAGAGAAAGAGAGGGTGAGGGTGAGGGAGGGAGAGGAGAGTGAGGGAGAGGAAAGAGAGGGAAACATTAAACATAATAGGGAAAGAGAGAGGGAGAGGAAGAGAGAAAAAACATTAAACATAATAGGAAAAGAGAGAAAGAGAGGGAGAGGGTGAGGGAGGGAGGGGAAATGAGAGAGGGAGAGGAAGAGAGAAAATAAAAGAAGGAACGAGAGAGAGAGGGAAAAAACATTAAACATAATAGGGAAAGAGAGAAAGAGAGGGAGAGGGAGAGGGAGAGGGAGGGAGAGGAAGAGAAAAGGAAATGAGAGAGGGAGATGAGAGAGAAAAAACATTAAACATAATAGAGAAAGAGAGAAAGAGAGGGAGAGGGTGAGAAAGAGAGAGAGAGGGTGAGGGAGGGAGAGAAATAGAGAAAATGAAAGAAAGAACGAGACAGAGAGAGGGAGAAAACAATAAACATAATAGAGAAAGAGAGGGAGAGGGAGAGGAGGGAGAGAGAGAAGGAGGGAGAGGTTGTTATTTTCTTGTTTGTTATTGTAGTAGTAGTAGTAGTTTTTTTCTTTTCTTGTTTATTATTGTTTAGTTTTCTTGTTTTTTTTTGTAGCAGCAGCAGTAGTAGTAGTAGTAGTAGTAATAGTAGTTTTTCTTCTTTTCTTGTTTATTGTTATTGTAGTAGTAGTAGTAATAGTTTTTTTTAAAATTGTTATTGTAGTAGTAATAGCAATAGTAGTAGTAGTTGTTGTTGTTTTTTCTTCTTTTCTTGTTTATTATAGTGGTAGTAGTAGTCATAGCCATTGTCGTTGTCATAGTCATAGTCGTGGTCGTGGTCGTGGTCATGGTCGTGGTCGTAGTTGTAGTCGTAGTCGTAGTCATAGTCGTGGTCGTAGTCGTAGTCATCGTAGTCATGGTTGTAGTAGTAGTGGTTTTCTTGTTTGATGTTGTTGTTATTATTGTAGTAGTAATAGTTTTTTTTGTTTTCTTGTTTATTGTTGTCTATTTTTCTTCTTTGTTGTTGTTGTAGTAGTAGTGGTAGTAGTAGTAGTAGCTTTTTCTTCTTTTCTTGTTTATTATCATGGTTGTGGTCATAGTCGTAGTCGTGGTTGTAGTAGTAGTGGTGGTTTTCTTGTTTGTTGTTGTTGTTGTTGTAGTAATAGTTTTTTTTATTTTCTTGTTTATTGTTGTCTAGTTTTCTTATTTGTTGTTGTTGTAGTAGTAGTGGTAGTAGTAGTAGTTTTTTTTTTCTTAGTAGTAGTAGTAGTAGTAGTAGTAGTAGTAGTAGTAGTAGTAGTAGTAGTAGTAGTAGTAGTAGTAGTAGTAGTAGTAGTAGTAGTAGTAGTAGTAGTAGTAGTAGTAGTAGTAGTAGTAGTAGTAGTAGTAGTAGTAGTAGTAGTAGTAGTAGTAGTAGTAGTAGTAGTAGTAGTAGTAGTAGTAGTAGTAGTAGTAGTAGTAGTAGTAGTAGTAGTAGTAGTAGTAGTAGTAGTAGTAGTAGTAGTAGTAGTAGTAGTAGTAGTAGTAGTAGTAGTAGTAGTAGTAGTAGTAGTAGTAGTAGTAGAGATATATATATATATATGTTTTGTCAAAGAAAATGAGAGGGGGGGAGGAAGAGAAAAATGAAGGGGGGAGGAAGAGAAAAATGAAAAAGGAACGAGAGTACTCTTTTTGTGAATAGGTTGAAAACTAAATAGGTTTAAATCCGCCTTCAAAGAATAGTCCCCAAATCCCTAAACCTAAAAAGCATTGCTTACACTTTATTTTATCTCCCTTGTTTCCCTTTTCCCTAATTAGATCTAGAAATGACTCACACTCATAGAGAGCCCTACCAACGGATTCACCACAAGGCATGATGATGGTCCTGGACAATGGGGATTGATTCCACACAACTCATTCAGTAAGACTTGTTCAATCTTGCATAACTCTCCTCTTTTGATCTCACACTATATTGAACATCATGCTTGCTTGTAACCACCGTGAAGACTTGCTTCTTCATGAATGAGGCATTCTTAGAACCAATCCACTTTGCTTGATTGAAAATTGCACCTATCATGGATCTATCCACATATATGTGGACTACTCCTAACCAATGTGCATAGAAGGTACCCCACTATTAATCAAACATCATCTTTATGTGGGTATCATATGTATAGACATTTAGTTAAAAATTAATACTGTTGTTCTAATTGCTCTTCAAAAAATTTGTTTGATAATGGAATTGTTGCATGTAGATGCTAGTATACCTTTATATCCCTATCATGCAATAATATATCTAAGGCACTAATTACCCTCATCTTGGACTCGAAAAAATGGAAATATGTTTTACAAGAATGGGCTACAAGAAATCTTACTCTATATTGGCTATGTTGTATATTTCTATTGACCTTTCAAAGGAGGATGAGATGAAATTCATCATACGCCTTAAAGTATTCCAAGACAAGCTTCATTTATGAGAAGAACTAGAAAAATTTCTCAAGGAAGCATATAGTGGTTGTCCTCAAGAAAAATGAAAAGATCCAAGTATGCATAAATTACAAAACAATAAATGCAACTACTAAGAGAGACTACTATGTCTCACCTTACATTGAACATATGATTAAGCCTATGACACGCAAGGGGGCATATAGCTTCCTTGATGGCTTTTCTGGAATATAATTAGCTTCCACAATAGCTTCTTGAGATATAATCTATTGCAGCTTTAGCTTGACGATTGCCACAAGTTTGTCTTTACCATTGAATGGGGAGCATTTGTGTAATGATTATCATGCTTTGGATTGAAAATTGTGTATGTAACTTTCCAATTCCTAATGTGTACTATATTCAAGGATATGCTTTGCAAGTGCCTCAAGTATTTATCAGTGACCTTTGTGTCAATGCCTCATGGGACAAGCACTTAGAGAAACTTCAAGGAATCTTTCAATGGTGCAAGAAATATCAACTCTCATTGGATCCACCGAAATGCCAATTATGGGAAAAAAATGGCATGATTCTAGGTCGTGTTGTATCCAACAATGGGATTGTAGTTAAAATATTGAAGATTCAAGTTATATTGGAGTTGTTGTCACACTAAAAAGCACCAATAGAGTATAATGTTTTCTCAGACACACCAATTACTATAGGCACTTTATGCTCAATTATTCAACCATTACAAGACCATTGTACAAGCCCTTACTAAATTGGGAGTGGACTGATTGAGTGCCAACAAGCTTACGAAACATTGCAAAAGGCTTTACTTAGTCCTCCTATGCTTTATGAGCCTTTGATAGTAAAACAACATTCCATGTGTATATTGACACATCCAAAATCACTATTGGAGTAGTGCTTTGCTAACCAGGGGAACACAATATGGATTTTTCTTTGAGCTTCACCATTCGACAACTCACAAAAAGTGAGATAGACTACTCCACCAATAAATGCAAGGGACTTGGCATGGTGTACGTTGTTAATAAAATTTAACAGTATCTCCTTGCCACTCCCTTCACTTTCTTCGCAGACCATTAAGTCATTAGGAAAAAATGAACTCACAAATGGGCCTTTTAGCCCCCCCTCTCTCCTCCTTAAAACAAGGAAAAGAGGAGAGAAGAATAGTAAAATAATCATGTTCTCTCTCCACTTTTGCAATCTCGTTTTGTCTTTTTTATATTATCTACAAAGATATACTCAGATTCCTTCTCTCTCCTCATTCAAGAAGTCTTTTTCAACCAATTTTTATATTAAAAAAGGAGTTAGTTATTTACGGGAGTGTGGTGCTTCGTTTTCAATGCAAAATGATTAGTAGATACCAGGTAATTGATTTTTAAATCAAGAACAAGGAAAAAGAAAATTTGGAAGTTCCTTTTAAGATATTTTGGGGATTTTTTATATTCTAGCTTTTGGTTAAAAAACAAACCAACTGGTCAAATTTCATGTTTTTTGGAGATGTTTTTAGAGGTAAAATAGAAATATCTAAAATTTAAAAAGTCTTGGACATCCCTACCCTCTGAGCTATTTTCCCCATATCTATACTCTCTCATGGCTCTATTGTGACCTCTTCTCTGTGTTTATGCAACCTTTATTAACAGAGTGAATTACTTACACCCCCCTTTCCCTTGGCACCTTTGTGTGCCTCTGTGTGCATCTCCACTCTATCTCTTGTGACAACCAAGCAGGCTCTATGTTTCTATTAATAGTAAAATGAATACAAAAAAGAAGGAGCTGCATATTGAGGTAGAGATTGAATATGTCCCATTATTCAAAACAACCCAACGTACTAGTGTCAACCCTCAGGTTTTGCAGAGTTACAGGAAAATGGGATTGAAACATGTGGATTTGTGGGTTGATGGGGGAATCTACCCAATTGACCCCTTAAACAATAGACCTCCAAATTTCTCAGGAATCACAAATTTGCTGAAGTATGTGTGTGAGGGTAAAAATGGGCTACTTGATTATACTAGGCGGCTCAATGATCAGGCATTCAAAGTATTTACAACTTGCCAAGAAACCATAAAAAATTGCCATGATGTGATCGTTGCACATCAACTTCATGTACAATAACTCATAGGACAAGTGGTACAGCTGAATGACACTATAATTCAACAAAACAATCAAATTATTTCAATGCATGACACTATCCATGACATTGGTATCTCATATGAGGAGGCAAAGGCACAATTGGACGACTTGAGAAAGATCAACAACAAGCTAACACAGGAGCATAAATGAAAGAAGAATCCAATCAATGATTAATTGTGAATAGCGGCTAGTGGAAGCGACGTATCAAAGCATGTAAGCTAGCTCAGAAAGAGAACCTAGGTGAGGGTGAGGTTGGATTGTGTATTAGTAGATTGCTAAAGGAAAGTACATTGGAAAATGCTTTGAGCAATCCTAAGTTTAAGGTTGTGAAGAAAAAGGTGATTGAGTGCACATTAAAAGATGTGTCAAATGAGTTCTCAGCTGCTGTGGATGCACAATCTATTTGTGACAGAGCCAGTATTAGCACAATGACTTACTCAAAGATATTCAAAGGTGTGAAGGTCGGGTTTGGTCGTGTGTTGAGAGAAATAGAATCATGCCTCTTCCTCAACCTTCAAAGTTAATAGAGGCCCAACGGCAACTTAATACAAAGGTTCAACTAATAGGAGATCCCATGCATGTTCAATGCATGGAAACACTAAAGGTTGGGTCCAAAAATGCGTATGAGGTGAAGTTCACCGAACTCAACAATTACTATTTAGATTTTTACAAGGTGCAGTCACAGCAATGGTAATGTACTACAATATGTATGTTGAGGAATGTAATGGTAAATTGCAATTTGTTATAAAATTAGAGGAAAGTGAGGTCATCAAAGGAGTAAAGCTTGAAAGAGTTAGTATAACTCTAATGAATAGAGATTTATAATTCGACAAGAACAACCCAGGGAACTTTAGTGTTAAATCTGAGCGACATGTGTGGTGGGTCACTATATTTGAAGTTCCTAAGGAAACATTTGAGGTGTTGCAGCTGTTCTTTATGCACACAAGCATTCCAAGCATCATCGATCGTCAGGAATATGGTGAGATGCTCTCGGTTGAAGGGTATGGTCAATACTTGGTTGAATGGCATCTTGCAGGAGACTCGAAAACTTTAAAATGCATGTGTGGAATCTCCAATGGTGCAAATATAAAGAATCCATGCCTATATTTCTTGACAAAGAGGGTGGAAGGAAAGGACGGAAATAAGAACTGGCAAAGGGTGACAAGTGCTGCATGCATCATTTTTTGCCAATATTTCACCGGTGGACTCCAGGGGACCCGACGCACCCTACCATCAAGTTTCATCGCATAAAAATATATGGTAGTTAGAAATCTCACCTTCTCCAGATCATCTTGTATCTTAATTTCCTTGTGTGTCAGGGAGGCACCTCTTTGGGCAGAGGGATCTACAAACTCCTTCGTAGGAAGCTAGGGCCTTGGTCTGAACAAATCATGCTATAGTGCTTCAAATTCAGCATCCGTCACAAGGTAATCTTCTTGAAGCGAGGTAATATGCTTCTATGTTGCTATGATGGCACTCACAATATCTAAGCTTGTGTCATCATATCTTCCAATCTCTGCCATCGTTGCATGCACATCCATGTAATCATAATCGATTAGGTCTTCTATCGAATCCCTGACTAGGATGGAAAACAACTCTTCTTCCTTTATTTTCAAGTATTGCAATACATCTGATAGAAGCAAGTATTGTACACCATCTACTTTAATGGGATGTATTGCACACTGCATTATGTGCCTCTACTGCTACCTTGAAATTATCTGATGTTGAGAGTGCTCTTCTGTAGGAAGAGGTTAACCATAAGAATTTGGATGCCTCTCGTGTGTCGCATGCTATAACAGTTAGAGGCAGGAATGATTGATATGGAAAGCATGGCAATGGCAGTGGTGGCCGTGGACGGGATTCTCAGGAATCTCGGTCCAAGTCTCGTGGGAAGTCACGTAGAAAATCCCGTGGCAGGAATGCAGATGTTACTTGTCATCATTGTGGGAAAAAGGGCCATATTAGGCCACAATGCCATGAACTACGCAATGAAAGGCGCAAAGATAAGGGGAAAGACAAAGTGCAGGATAAGTCTTCTGATCACAACATAGTGCCTGCAAACTCCAGTGTTAAAATTGAAGAGATCAATGTCATGTAGCCTGAGGATATTGATGATGATTATATCCTTGTAGCTTCTTCTAGTGCTTCACAGATGACAGAGATACACTCTATGTATGCACAGTGTTGGCTCTTGGACTCAGGTGTGTCCTTTCATGACACACCTTGTCGAGAGTGGTTTCATTCATACCATACCGTTTCGGGTTCTGTGCGCTTGGGTGATGACAGCTCTCTTGATGTTAGGCTGCAATTTCCTTCTGGCAGCAGTTTTGTTACGCAGGATGTACGTCATGTCCCTGCTTTAACACACAGTCTCATGTCAGCTGGACAGGTTGATGATGCAGATTAGACTCTGCATGGAAGATCACTCGTGGGCAGACTTGTGATTGCGAGAGGTGCCAAGGCTGGCAGCCTCTATCCCTTGATTGTATCCACTTCTTCCCTTGATCATGTTCTGTCTGTGGGTTCTATCCCACATGTATCTCTTTAGCATGCCCGTTTGGGCCATATATCTTTGAAGGGAATGAAAATGCTTTCTCGTTTGTAGTAATTACCGCCCCTTGACTATGCAAGTTTTGATTCATGTGAGCATTGTCTTTATGGTAAGCAGACTAGGTCTATACATAAGAAGTCTGATAGGCCACGCATGAGTGAGCCCTTGGCATTGGTACATTTGGATGTCTATGGGCCCATGCCTTGTCAGTTTATGGGTGGTGCAAAGTATTTTGTTACTTTCATAGATGATTTTTCACGAAAAGTTTGGGCTTATCCCATTCAGCTGAAATTCGATGTCTTGGCTGTGTTTCAGAGATGGCTTGCATTAGTTGAGAACCAGTCTGGGTATAGGCTAAAATGCCTAAGGATAGATAATGGGGATGAGTATGTCTCGTGTGCTTTTGAGTAGTTATGTGATGAGAGGGGTATTAACCATTAGTTGACCACCCCCTACACCCCCCCCATAATGGTTTGGCTAAGTGGATGAATAGAACCATCCATGAGCATGTACGCAGTATGCTTAGCCATGCAGGCCTACCACAGAGCTTTTGGACTGAGGCAGTTAGTACAACTGTGCATATCATAAACAGATCACCTTCTAGTGGTTTGGATTTCCAGGTTGCAGAGGAGATATGGACTGGAAAACCTCCATCTTATGCGCATCTCTGTGTCTTTGGATGTGAGGCATTTTGCCATATGCCCAGGGACAAGAGAAGTAAGCTGGATTGTAAGAGTGTCAAATGCATTTTCCTTGGTTATGGGGATGCAGGCGAGATGGGTTACCGTCTCTGGGATCCGCAAGTGCAGAAAGTCATCCGCAATCATGATGTAGTCTTCTATGAAGACAAGATGCATAGGCAGCCTGAGAGAGTTGTTGAGATCCGCAAGGTCATATTTCAGGAGGAGCCGAGACCTCCTACACAGCCAGTTGGACAGCCTACAGCTGTAGCAAGTGCTCATGGTCAGGGTGTTGGACAGGCCACTGGGTAGGCAGCAGAGCCTACTGTGAGATGGTCTACTAGAGACAAACATCCACCTGATACATTTCAACCCTCGATACATTATGTCTTGGTTACAGATGCAGGAGAGCCTTTCACTTATGATGAGGCTATGCGCAGGGGTGACAGCCACTCCTGGGAGAGGGCTATGCAGTCTAAGATAGACTCCTTGCATAAGAATGAGACTTGGGATTTGGTTTCCTTGCCTGAGGGCAAGAAGGCTTTGCCATGAAAGTGGGTATACAAGCTGAAAAGTATCCCTGGACACCCCAAGTCGACATACAAGGCTAGGTTGGTAGCAAAGGGTTTTAAGCAGGAGCATGGTGTGGACTTTGATGATGTCTTTTCTCCTGTGGTTAAGATGACCACCCTGCGCTTAGTCTTGGCTTTGGTTGCTCAGCTTGACTTGGATTTATACCAGATGGATATCAAGACGGCTTTCTTACATAGGGACTTGCATGATGAGATTTATATGGAGCAGCCTAAGGGCTTTGCAGAACCTGGCAGGGAGCACCTAGTGTGCAAATTGAAGAAAAGTCTTTATCACTTGAAGCAAGCACCTAGGGAGTGGTATCATAAGTTTGATACCACTCCCTAGGTAGTGGTATTATAAATTTGATGCCTTAATGTAGTCACAAGGCTACAACAGGAGTGCTATGGATCCGTGTCTTTACAAAAGAAAGCTTGTGATGGTTCTTTATTGATTTTAGTACTCTATGTGGATGACATGCTGATACAGGGAAAGCTCGTGATGAGCTAGATGCTCTTAAGGCTCAGCTCAAGAAGAGCTTTGAGATGAAAGATCTGGGATAGGCCTCTCACACACTTGGTATGCGCATTAGACGCGACAGGCATCAGGGACTCCTCTACTTGTAATAGAGGGAGTACATTCATAAAGTCCTTGAGCGCTTCCGCATGCAGGACGTAAAGCCTATTGGCTGTCCATTGCCTTCTTATGCGAAGGTATCACAGGCTGATTATCTGCAGAAACATGAGCAAAGGGCCGAGATAGCCAAGATTCCCTATGCATCCGCAGTGGGCAGTCTTATGTATGCCATGCTAGCCACTCATCCAGATATTGCCTTTGCAGTAGGTGTTGTGGCATGCTATATGGCTACACCTAGCAAGAAGCATTGGGATACCGTGAAGGGTATCATGAGGTACCTGAAGGGCACTACCGATATGTGCATATGCTGTGGCAGCCAGGATACAGGAGTCATGGGGTACACTAACTCTGATTATGCAGGACATGTAGATAGTAGGAAATCCACTTTCGACTATGTATTCACCTATGCTGGAGGTGCTATTTCTTGGATGTCCAAGGTGCAAAAATGCACGACCCTTTCTACTACAGAAACCGAGTATGTTGTAGCCATTGAGGCTTGCAAGGAGGCCATTTGTTTGGGTCGTTTGGTTTTGCTGACCTTGATATTGATGCTATCCCTACACTGCATTCGGATTCTATGAGTGCTATTCAATTAGCCAAGAATCCGGTCTTCCATGCGAAGACGAAACACATTGAGGTGAAGTATCACTTCATACGTGGGGTTGTTGAGGACAAGTCTGTTGACCTTGTCAAGATCTCGACTGACGAGAATCCTACAGATCTGCTCACGAAAAGCCTCTTTACAGAGCATTTTGCCTTCCTCAGGAGGTTGATGGGCATGGGATGAGATGATCTCTTTCCTCATCCTCTTGTACATGTGTACATGTTGTACTGTCTTTTTTCTTTTTTCCTTTCACTCCTCACAAGGGCAGATTTTGTCTTTAAGTGGGAGGTTGTTGGGGGTAAAGATGCCTCCACCTAGCCACCCGTGTATTACTACACTGACAGTCATCACTGCCACTGCACACTGCAGGTGGTGGGCGCCTGTCACCGTCACTTTATTCTTTATTCTTTTAGTGACAGTTTGAATAAAGGAAGGCCTGGTCACACATTGTGTCCGTTGGAGTTCCCATTTCTTGTCTCTCTCTTTCTTGCTCTTTCTCTCCCACCATAGCTCTTGAGTGCAAGCTTCGATCCTTCTCACCTTTCAAATGAGATATGGGTGTGCGTATGTGGCTTGTATGTGAAAACACTTGAAGGAAAAGGTGGTTTGTCAAGTCCCCAATTGTGAGCTTGTGTGTTTGAGGATAAGTGACCTACCAAGCATATGCTTGTGAAGATGACCCTTTAAGATAGCAATGATGATATTTCACTAGCCACTTTCCAATGTAGGTTGTTTTCTCTAACATGACAAGAGGCACATCTTCTAATTCTACCCTTGAACATCTCCCTGTGCACACTGTGGCTTGGAGACTTCTAAGGAGTAGGTTAAAGTACTTGAAACAATCGGGAACTAATTTCCACCTTCATGCTTAAAAAGAAATGGAGAAGTTAGAGCAACCACTTCTCTAGAAGAGTAAGGACAAGAGGTCACATGGTACCCATACCAGTCTCGCACCCTACAAAATCCTCCTAAACCTTCTTCTTCGATTGCCCCCTAGACCCTGACCATGATAGAAAGGGAGGCTACTTTGGCGAGAGCTGAGTACAAAGCATTGAAGCTTAAAGGGGAAATGGCACAATTGTAGTGAAATTGTGGTAGTCTAGATCATAGAATCATGCATGCATCTAAGCTTCACTCCGGTCACAAAGAAGTTGGCACAACTTGAGCAAGAATCTGAATCATCCTAAGCATCAATATCCATGGCCACCTCCTCTAGCTCCAATTGGTCCAGCTTTGCCCCCGCCTCCTACATGAGTGTTAACCCCAAGTTGAGATGGCGGAAAAATGGAGAAAAAAGCAAAAGGAAGATGGGAAAAGAGCAAAGACACGCAAGCGGCCTCTAAAGATGAACCGAGGCAAAAAGCGCAACCTTAAAAGAAAAGGCGCCTCAAAAAACTTGAAATTTTCTTGTAAAAGAGCGCCATGCTCCCTCCTGTGCCAATTGTAAAATATTAGATGGGTGTAAGCTAGAGGCACAAGGCTAGAAGAGGGAAACAGAAAAAGGACGTTGCCACAATGGCCGGTCATGTAAAAAAGGGATGGGTGCTCATGGGATTTTAGGGTTTGTATATATAAAGTTCAAAAGTGAATAAGAGATCATTCTTTGGTGTGTGGCAAAAGGAGCCTTCTTCTTCTTCTCTCCTTCTCACCTTCTTGCTTGTGTATGCTCTTGAAAGAGGGAGTGTGAGAGTGTGAGGGAGTGAGTGTGTGTGAGAGTGAGGGATCAAGAGGGTGAAGCTCTTCACCATCTCCTCTTCTCTTCTTCTCTTCCCTTATCTCTTCTTGCGCGCACGACTATGGAGGATGGAGCTTGGAGGTGGAGGAGGCTTGAGGATGCTTGAGCTAGCATCTAGGATTGTAGAGCTACCGGTGTGTGGAAGAGAGGAGGCAACTCATATCGGCACTAAGGTAAGCTCACTACACTCGTAGGATCAACGGTGCGTCAGCTAGGTGAGAGATAGCCATTAGAGCTCCCTTGGAATGCTAAAAACAATAAGCGGTCTGTGGGTCTTGGAAGTTGAGTGAAAGCTCCCACATTTTTGTTCGGTTGCCAAGACCAACGGATTCAAGCTTGAGCACTTGCGCGCCTCATATCGAGCATCGAAGTAAGGGATTCATCCCCGAACCAGAGCTTGAGATAGGTACGAAGTTTGGGTGTTTTTTATCTTCAAAACAAGTAAGTATTTTGGGTATTTTGTTTGTTTGATGATTAGGAAACATGGAGAAATGAGTTTAGTATTTTGCTTTCGATTCTTGTTGCATTTAGAGTAGGATAGGATTAGGAAATCGTACCGGAGAAGGGTAGGGTTTACTGTTGCAAAACATGGCAAAATAGGGCAAAAAATTGTGCAAAAATGGCAAAAAGCTCGCTTGTGATGCTTAAGATCGGCAAGTGAGTGATTGGGGGCATCAACAACATACCCAGGAAGGGGTATAAGAGCCAAGAGCCCAAGGAAGCACTCATTTGCAACCATTTCAGTGTGAAAGAGAAAGAGAGAGAGAGAGAGAGAGAGAGAGAGAGAGAGAGCTACCGGCCGATTCGATTCAATCGCACCAATGACGAGCCTGCCACTCCATCCAGGTATATGAATCCCTTCTCTTACTCCCTTAGGTAGGATCTGGAGGGTTATGCCTGGTATGATTGAGTGAAGCACGAGAAACGATCAAAATCGAGTTTGCATTGTTTACGTGCGCCGCGCTCGGCCCTTCTGAACGGCCACTTCTAGGCCGAGTCCCAGAATTGGCCCTCGGCCCCTCGCCATTCGGCCCATCCAGCCAAAACCCTAATCGGCCCGTCCAAGTCTATCATTCGAACCGTGGACAAATTCGGCCCTCTTCCACGTGTCAAATTTGACCCTCGGCCCACTTGCCTCGGCCCGTCCGAGCAACCTTGTCTGAATCAACCACTCGGCCCATCCAAGCCAATCCGTCCAAGTGACTCCATCCAAGTGACTCCGTCCGAGTGACTCCGTCCGAGTCCACCCTGTCCAATTCCCAAATTCGGTTCTCGGCCCATGTGCCTCGGCCCGTCCGAGTGACCCACTCGGACCCTGCAATTCAGACCAGCTGGGCTGAGTGTAGATTTTTACCAGATTTTTAGAAATTTGACCGGACCCGGCTAGAACTTAGCAGCTCAAACTGTCGAAAGCCCGTAGGGTGCTCAGAACTTGATTCTAGCATGCGAAATAGGCAAAATTGTAGGGTGCCACTGCTTAGCAGCTAGAAGTGGGCAGTTGTGAGACCCAGAGGCTTAAACGTGAACCGCTGAGTTGTAAGGACGGATTGGACCAAAAACAAACGAGGCAACACCTTAGAGAAACCCTAAACCCTGACAAGACGGCCAAGAAATTGACCAACAAGCCTATTCGGCCCAAAACAACGCGAGAGTGCGTAAGACATCTAGGAATTGGTTGCTGCACTCACCTTGAATTTTCGCACTTGAAGTACATTTAAGGAAACTGAAAGCCTGATTGAGCACAAGTGCACAAGGAAAGACACATTGAGTGACCATAAATTGAGGACTGTATTAAATAACTGAAGGAACTCACCCAGATAAACCACTCAAGGAACCCACCAGTAGAGAGAGAACCCAATACATACACAAACCATCAACGCGCAGAAGTAGGACCAAGCAAGGGACACCGACGAAGTGGATCTAACAAGTCTACTGAATCTGCTCGATAGCTGGGTGGAGCACGACAACTCGACAATGGCAGAAGAAAGTTCAGACCACAGATCTAACGAGGAATTCAACTTAGAAGACTTTCCAGATGTTGTTCAGCAGTTGGTCAGCAGTTACGACGCTCATGCTCGGTACGAGCACCACGGTAGGACAACAGACACTATCATCGCAGATCTAGAGGAGGAGAGAAAGCTGGTCTGCAAAGCATTGCAAAGCATGGCTGAGTACAATAGAGATCAGTAGGCTAGGAACCAAAGGCAAGGTATGGAGTTGCAAGAGGTACAGCGGGTACTGAACTTGGCTGGCAGAAATCGAACGGACCATGAGAGAGCACTAGAAGGAGACTTAACGCTAAGTGAGCTTCTCATGAAGCGGCTGCTCAATAACACGGCTGCAGAACAAAGTGCCATGGCTCTAGCGACATCGCTGCTCGCAGGATTAGGAGCAAACCAGGGCTCAAAGATCCAGGCTAAAATCCCTATTGTTGCCAAGCAACTCGATAAGTACCAACCCCATGACGATCCATACAGCTTTGTTGAGGAGTTCGAGCAAGTCTGCGAAGCCAACGGCCTCAACGACCTGACTCAATGCTCTCAAGCGTTCGGGCTTTGCTTGGGCGACAAGGGTAGGACGTGGTATACGAACTTAGATAACGCAGAGCGAGCCAATTTTGATGGCCTCAAGGATCTCTTCATTAAGAGATTTACCGAGCCCGGGTACTCTGATAATCTACTAGTGCGCTTGACGAACGTCAAGCAAAAAGAGGAGGATATTCGCGATTACGTGACCCATGTGCGGAGTCTCTTCAAGAGAATCCCTACTGGAGAGCAACCGCCTGAAAGAGCAGTATCAACTGTATTCATCAGTGGGATTCATAACAAAAAACTATACAAGGCTTTGACAGGCAACTTAAGCTTGCAGTGAGATGCGCTAGCCAGGGTCTTTGAGGAAGCCATCCGAGTTGACGATCGGCTGAAGGAGCGGAGCTCCAAAAGCACGAACCTAGGAGAAACCAATTCGCGAAGCTCAGAAAGAGCGTCAGCTTCGAGTGAGCAATCAGACCCATCATCCCAGGATAAGGGGAAAACCACCGAAACGAACCAAGACTTGGCTGACATTAGAATGGAACTAGCCAAGTTGCAAGATATATTGAGACGACCAACACGCCCACACATCCAATGCGTGTACTGTGGCGGAAACCACTTGCCAGCCGAGTGTCAAGACCCTAGGTCAAGACCTTGGGCTAACTGCGGTAGGTTCAGTCATGACATCATGCATTGTAGAGTGCCAAGGAGACTTCCGTACTCACAACCATATGGCCAGCCTTACCTAGTGAACAGGCCGCAGCCATTTTTCAAAAGGGGAGCCCCATTGGCCCTCCCTGTGCCTAACGACATTAAGCTGGCCGTTCCTAGGATGGAAATAAATCCTACATGCATTCCTAGACCGCTTGGTCCTTACATAACCCATCCACCGAGTGACGCTCCTGTCCACTATGTGGAAGAACCAAACGAGGAGGAAGCTTACATATGCCCTTACGTCTTGCATGACGACGAGGGCAACGTTGTCCTCATGGATTATCGCCCCGTACTGGTGATGGCGTTAGGAAGAGGACGAGGTAAAGGCCTAGGAGGGCAAACGCAGGATCCAATCACCTGTTGGACCTGTGGCCACCCAGGTCATGTCTCATCACGCTGCCCTGAAAGGAAGCAGCAAAACAGAGACAAGGCTGACCTAAGGTGTGCAGAGTGCGGAATCACCCATCTCTTCGTTGATTGCCCAAGGCGAAAGCTGTCATCTAGCTCAGCCAACGAGCCATCTGTCCCATTGGGGCTGTTCGGTGTCATGAACCATGATGGGGAGGCTACGTCTATCCCATTGCAGGTCATTGCCCGTGTCCAAACGAAGCAGACCGGCATCTCTCTGCCAGGACCTAGCAATCTCGATGCAGCCTCGATAAGAAAGAAGAGCCATAGACGGTAGAGGAGGAAGTTGGAAGCTAAAATTGCACTAAAAACGGAGAGTGCTACAACTCTGCCCGCTGGAAAGAAGGTCTCTGACCACGCACAAGCAAAGTCGTCAGCCCCGAAGACGGCCGAAAAGGAAAGTGCTAAGATAGGGGAATACCCGCACCTGAAGCGACAATTAGAGGCCATAGAAAAGGTGAAAGAATGGGTGAAGGAAGCCCAAGAACATCTAAAAGACGCTGAACCCATCATAGAGGATGTGATCGATTATCTCTCCAGCATAAGTACGCCAACCTTGCTCCCACAACCAAAGTCAAGGGAAGCAACTGCACCACAAAGCGATGCTGCTAAGGCCAAGCCTCGGCGCTGCTACAGGGCCGCGGTTCAGTCCGGCCACTGGCCAGGACAATCCAAGTTAGGAGAGAGACGAACACCCAACGATCTCCTAACCACATTGGTGACTACCCCTGTAACACTTAGCCTGGGAGATCTACTTAGGCAACACCCCACCCAATGGCAAGATCTTAAGCAGTGGGTTGAAGGGTCACAAGAGCAGGTCACGACAGACCCTCATGACCATGAGGTAGAAATGCAAATACCGAGTTTGACGTTGCACTCTACGCCTTAATCCTTGCACGTTAATGCCTTCTGGGAAGGCTCCGAGATGCATGCAGTCTTACCAGTCTTAGCCCTAGGCGATACAATGAGGAAGGGAATCGTAGACACGGGGGCTAGGGTTAGTGTGCTTAGCCACGCGGTGCTTCAGACTTGGGGAAACCCACCACCTATTGAGACTGCTAGGTTTAATGTCACACTAGCAAACGGTATGAGAGTCAAGCCATTCGGGGTGCTTAAGAATTGGCCAGTGAAGATCGCAGGTGTCCAGTTCTCCATTGACTTTATAGTTATGAAGGGAGTGGACTATAACATCCTATTAGGCCGCCCCTGGATGCACAACGCTAGATTCATCGAAGATTGGGGTAATGGCTTAATCTTCCTTGGCAATAGGACGATGCCGTGAGAGTTGAAATGGACACCTAGAAGACCTCACCAGTCGACTTGGATGCCATCTCTGCTATGCTCAAGGGTAATGCTCAGGTCAAGAAGTCCTATGGGCCCTTGACCAAGTATATCCCATGCCCAGAGGACGAGCGGGATTGGATGCATGTCCTTGCTACAATCGACCTGTCGTTCTCTGATCACGAGGCATATGAGCAAGCCATCAAAACAATGGGCAAGGCTAACGACACACCCTCCATACCAGTCTGCATGATGGCAGGAAGCCTTCATGGGAAATTGAAGCCCGTCAACTCCCACGTCCCAGCCAACAAAAGGGAACTCCAGGGGGTATTGGAATATTTATCCGACAAGCTAGCTAGCAATCCAACTGCAAATCTCAAACCACTTCAGTATCTCTTAGATGAATCCAAGTGGCAATGGACTAGAGTGCATGACTTAAACCTCATGTATAACTGGGCCCTGGTGCTTGACCAATGACCAAAGATAGACCGAGTCCTAGGAGACGACGAGCAGTCTGATGAAGGGAATTCTAATGACGAATACGAAGACTGCCAACCCTTCAGTGATAAAAGTGAGGGTGAGGTAGATACGGTGGAATACGACACTAAAGGACAAGAAATAGAGCAAATACGAGCAGACTCCAAGCCGCAGAGAAAGAGTATCTTCAGGATGGAGCGAGGAGTCATGCGCGCGGAATGTGACCGCTCCTGGTTGGAACACGTAGGAGCCATAGACCTTGAGCAAGCAGGACTAGCCCAGCTAGGAATGACATCAGTATTTAGAACTGAATCGCCATCTGAACTGCGCCCACCAGGGGAGACCACCTCTTCTAGCGAAGGTGGGGGATTCGACTCTGACTCAGATGTTAGTTCAGATAGTAATCCAGAGATTCCTAGGCCGCCCACAACCAGACGCACCAAGGGAGACCTACCTGTCCACTGGAGGCGCAGACGATTAAGACAGGAAAAGGCAAAACAACCCAGGGATACTCGAACAAAAGAACAGCAAAAACCGTAGGACCTCCCTAAACTATTTACAAAATTCAAAAAAGAGGATAGGGTGGTAGTTCTGTTAGGTGCCAAACGTCAAGCACAGATAAGCGAACCAATCGAGGGACCAGCCAAGGTCAGGGAGGTGGACCTAGCCCAAGAAGGGGAACCACCCCGACCAGTCTTCATTGTTGATGACTTGACTAATGAAGAAGAAACGAGTCTTGTCGCTCTCTTGCGAGAGTACATAGATGTGTTCACCTGGTCCTTAGGAGAGCTTAAGAGGGTAGATCTGAATGTTGTGACTCACAACATACCCATGACTCCAGGACGCAATACCGGTCAAGCAGCGCGACTGTACCCTATGAATCCGAAACATGCTCATGCTGTCAAGGAAGAGATTGATAAGCTAATGAGAGCAGGATTCATTAGTTAATTACAAGAAGGTAAATGTTGCCACCAAGAGGGACAACTATCCATTGCCATACACGAGCACATGCTTGAGAGAGTGGCAGGCAAGGAAGCCTACAGTTTTCTGGACGGCTTCTCAGGGTACAACCAGGTGCAAGTGCATCCAACGGACACTGCCTTCGCCACTGGGTGGGGCTTCTTTGCTTACATACTCATGCCCTTCGGGTTGACTAATGCCCTTGCCACTTTCCAACGCCTCATGTGCACCATCTTTAAGGACATGCTTCGCAAGGAGTTAGAAGTCTTTGTCAATGACCTCTATGTCTACTCGACCTGGATCGAACACTTAGACAAACTCCGAGCAGTCTTCAAGCAATGTCGTTTATACTGTCTCTCCTTGAACCCCTTAAAGTGCCAGTTTTGGGTGAAGCATGGATGCATCCTAGGGCATGTGGTGTCGAAGAACGGCATTGCCACTGACTTCTCGAAGGTCAGGGTTATTTTTGACCTTCCACCCCCAACCAACTACAAGGGAGTTCAATGCTTCCTAGGCCATACTGGGTATTATCAGCGGTTTGTACTCAATTATGCGTTGATCGCCAGACCATTGTACAAGCTGCTTATTGTCTTTGAATGGACTGAAGCATGCCAACAGGCATACGAAGAGTTGAAGAAAGCTCTAACCACAACACCAATCCTATGAGCCCCAGATTGGACCATCACCTTCCACGTGCATATCGATGCTTCTAAGTTTGCCGTGGGGGCAGTGTTGTGCCAACCTGGCAAACACAATTTAGACTATCCAGTGAGCTTTGCTAGCAGACAACTCACTAAGATGGAGATGAATTACTCGACAATGGAAAGAGTGCTGTGAAGAAATTCCGGCATTATCTTTTGGCCACGCCCTTAACCTTCTTTGTGGACCATCAAGCCTTGCTCTATCTAGTAAACAAACCTTGTGCTACAGGACGTATAGCTCGATGGCTCCTTCTGCTTTTAGAGTTTGACTTCTCCGTAGTGGTACGGAAGGAAAAACAACATTACATGGCGGATCACATGTCGTGCATTCCCACCGGAGAAGCTGTTGGACAAGATGTTATTGATGAACTGCCCGGCGCCCATCTGTTTAACCTTTCCAGCGAGAGAGATCTGTTTAAGACTGATTTAACGCCGTATTGGGCAGATGACATAGTCCAAGTGCTTGAGCATGGACTGCCTAGCCGACCAATAGAAAAATCCCGACTTAGGTTATTGATCCTTAAGATCCAGCCCTATCAGCTGATTGCAGGACAACTCTATAGGCTGGAGCAAGACGGTTTGTTGCGCAGATGCGTGTGCGAATATGAGATGCACGATGCGCTCTCAAAAGCGCACGGCGACATTGCCAGAGGGCACTTTAGCAGAGACACGACAGCGCGAAAAGTGTTGCAATCTCAACTGTGGTGGCCCACGCTTTTCCGCGACGCAGCACGATTCGTCAAGCACTGTGACGAGTGCGAGCGGACGAAGGTCCCAATTCCCAAAGATTAAATGGAATTAACCCTAGTTATTGCTCAACAACCCTCCGAAAAATGGAAAATTGATTTCATTGGGCCCATCAGTCCTGTGGCACAGTATTCGCAAGCTAAATACATCATTGTGGCCACGGATTACCTCACTAAATGGGCAGAAGCGCGAGCCACACGAAAAAATGACACTTGTCAATGTCCTAACCAAGATTGTCTCTGCTTCACGCAGTGACTGGGACAACAAGTTGATAGCAGCTCTATGGGCTTATCGAACTGCTTATAAAACGGCTGTCGGTCAAACCCCCTTTAGACTTACATATGGAACAGAAGCGATTCTACCATTATAGTTCTTCGTTCCTAGCCTGAGAATAGCGCTTCAAAAGCGATGGGAAGGAAAGGAGGCATAGACGCAACAACTAGTTGAGCTCGAACGCCTCTCGGAGACTCGTCTTCTCGCCACCCATGCACTGATCTGTGAGAAAGCCCGACACAAGAGCTAGTTTGACAAGCACGTCAAGCAGCACGAGTTCAAACCGGGTGACTTAGTGCTCCTCTACTCGGTTAAAGGGCATAAGCAAAGATGAAATTTAGAGGTCTTGGACCCTTCAAAGTTCGTGTGATCAGCCAAACAGGCAATGTCAAACTTGAGACCCTAAACGGCTTCTTCAATGGTAGTCGTGTCAAGAAGTACTACCCTCCTACACATCCCTTGCACGAGCCGTCGATGTTAGAACTGCCTGTTAAAGTATGAGTAGCCACAATCACTAAAATCGATGACGAGGACAAGGAAGCCGTGGAACCCGCATACCTCTGTATCATGGTCACGACAAAACAAACATGTGCTTTCACCGCCTTGATCGACGAGGGAGCAGACTTCAACGTCTTGACCTACGATCATTGGACTCAACTTGGCCAACCACAACTTCAACCCACCATTGCAAAATTAAGCCCATATGGGGCCCGTTCCTATGCACTACTTGGCAAGTGCAGAGCAGTCGTTTCTATCGGGTCTGAGACTGTTCCAATGATCTTTTACGTGTTGCCAAATGCTAAAAAAGTAGGCACAGAGTCACTGCTAGGGCGAACCTTCAAAAAGCAGACCCACTGCAATGTTGACTACGCGTCGCAGTGCATCCACCTCGCAATAGGCAACGTTCGCATTGTTACAGCTTTCAGCAAGGGCTGCACAACCTCATCACGAGCCACCAAGCCACAAATAGAAACACCTGTAGGCAAGTCTAAGGAGGGGGTAGTGTGGCCGCCACTCCCCGAGTTTCATCAACCGCAACCCATAGCAGCCAAAGCTAAGGCCCCACAGACTCGCCTTCAATGGGTACCTAAACAATCGCAACAGCCACCTAGGAGTCAATGCTCCTACCCTCATAAGGCCAGAAACTCTAAACCTAGGAGGCCCAAACACAGTTACAGGAATAGACGTGTAATAAGTCAAAGATGGGTCCCCAAGGCCCTCTTGCGCACACAGGGCTACTATGAGGGCAATGCTTGGCTATGGATACCTAAGGCCCACACGGCCAGAGGCACCACTCGTACGCCAGCCTCAAGCTTGATCATCCCAAAAACCATAGAGCCTCAAAACCACAAGTCACAGAGCTTCCCCGACCCGCAACCATCAAGTTCATCCACGCGCAAACCTACGCAAATCGCCCAAGCCTATCGACCCAAGCAACAACTGCCAACTCAAGAATCATCACCCGCACGAAATAATCTGACTTTCCAAATCCATCCTGAAAGCAACAGGCCGTCACTCGAGGCCGCTGCTAACCTAGCCTCCATCCCAACGACCCAATCGTAAGCTCAAGAACACTCATCACCACAACTTTCCGTCGCCAAAGGCTCAAGTCCTACCAAACCTCAACCACCTGCAAGCCTTAGGCCCTCTTACGAGAGGAAATCCTTTCTCTCACTAGCAGCTGATTTAGCTAAGAAAACAGGGGATGACGTGGTGGATTGCATTAAGCGACTGGACGCTACTTTTGTGTCACTAGCTCTGAGCTACGATCGCCTCGACTTAGGCCTATTGGATGAATCCTTCGCAGCCGAAGTTCAAACGATGCCTTGTTCTTGGGAAACATTTGAATTTGCATTTGCAAAAGCTGCTACCTCCGCTTCTAAGTTGCTCAGCGGTGAGATCTCAAAAGAGCAAGCAATCAAACAACGCCTCATCACGTCGTATGATCAGCGAACCACCTCTGCCATCACTGACCAAGAAGTGGCAGAGCTGTCAAAACTTGCTGAGACGAAATCCCAGTTCTTAAGGCATTGGTACGCTCTTAGGCTGCAATGGGAAGTTGAAGGATGCCGAGTAATGACCAACGCTGAGCAGCGACGCGCTATCAAAACAGCAGAGTACGACCCCACATACGTCGCGCCAACCTCATATCGAGTGTTAACCAGAGTGGGGGGCCATCCTATAGAAGAACACATCAAGGGACACCCCTATCTCGACCGCTTGTTGACCAGGGAAGAATTACACATCGCTAGCCAAGTCAACTCGGGCAACTTTCTAACTGATGTTCTCACATACATCACCCAAGTGGGGATTAAACCCTCCGACCTAGACCGCGAAGCCCATTTGGAATACAACCCCAATTTCTATACTTGGCTCCTTCACAAGTAGCCCCTACACCTCCATGCCGAAAGCCCTTCACCTTCTAACCCTCAATCTTAGGAAGGATTTTTCTCAAACTAGAAGGGGCGGGGGTAAGATGAATCAGATCAGAATCAGTAAATCAAATCAAAGTCAGTGAAGCACCTAGACATACATTGTGAAAAAAAAAGGGGGTAAGAAAAGGGCATGAAAACCTTGAATTAAAGGGCAAAAAGTCAAAGTCTGAAAAAGGGAATCTGCATTAGACCTTAATGAATTCATTCAAAATCATATTTTTTTTTCTTTTTTCAACAATTATTATGTTGCAGCAGGACCGAGCTCACCGACTCCCCTTCACAGAGGAGGAGAGAACGCGGGTCAGCATCAACCTGGAGAGCCGCACCTATAATCAATTGAAATTCCGAACTATTCACAATTTGGAAGAATTAGTGGCCAAGGAAGAGGCAGCCAGGAGCGTCGTGGAAAGCTGCAACCTCAAGAACTACCTGGAATGTTTCGCACAAGAACCTGACCACATGAGGTGTGCGGAATTTCTCAGGTCCTACAACCCCGACAGCGAATGCGACACTGTCACAATGGGAGAACAGAACGCTAAGCAAGTATTGGTTCGTCTAACCCCGGCCTTGGTGGAGAAGGCCTGGGACTGGAACCAAAGGTGGAAAAGAAGCAGAAGAGGGAAGTATACGCCATGCTGGGGATGAGAAAGGAGGATGTACTGACAAATGACAGCATCAATATCCAGGACATCCCCAATGCAAAGACCAGGCTACAGGCGAAGCTCATACATGCTCTCTTTTCCAACCAGCGCTACAACGCGTTGATACACCGGATCAGCATACCAATACTGGAAAATGTAGCGGCCCATACCCTGCACGAAGTCGGCTACGTGTGCAAGACAATCGACCAGGCAGCTTGAGCGCTAGCCTTAGGAAGCATGCCAGTAGGAGGAGAATCCCCGATGTCGAAGGCCGTAGAAAGAAAGAGGGCCTCCCCCAAAGCCTCATTCATCGCATACGGGGGCATCTTAACGGCGCTTATCCAGGAGGCTGTGAAGGAAGTAGAAGAGGGGGAGGGGGAAACACCCGATAGATCGCCTCCTCATCAACACCAGGAGAGGTCCAATGATAGGACGGAGACCGAGGAAGAAGGGGAAGAACAGAAGAGCAAAAATGAGGTCAAGGAGACTAAGAAAAAAGCAGCGCGAAAGAAAAAGAAATAGGATGAAGGCCGTAGAAAGGAGAGGGAAGACTTGGAGAAAGAGAAATGACAATCCCTCAGGGAGGCAGAGGAGAGAGAAAGGAAGAGGAAGCAGGAAGAAGAAGAAACAATGGAGCAAGTCAGGCAGGCTAAAAAGGAGTCCAAGCAAGAGGCTGAAAGGAGATGAAGAGAAGAGCAAGAGGAAAAAGAAAAACTAGAGGAAGAATACAAAAAGGCCGAAGAGGAAAGGAAAAGAAGAGTCGCGGAGGAGGAAGAGGAGTTAAGAAGAAAAGAGGAGGAGGACCTGGGCGAAGCTACACGCCAGTCCACCGAACAGCAGTGCAGGGCGGATGACCCAAAAGCCTGGAATCAGCCAAGGGAAGAGAGGCCTAGCTCCAGCATGCAGGCACCAAAACCCGCACCCCCCGCAGTTCCAGAAGGAAAAGGCAAAGCACCCCTGCATCCTATCCCCACCCTCATGGCACCCCCCGTTGAACCCACTACGCTAACCCCTAGCATCCCCACCAGCTTGGAAGTGTCCAACCTGGTGGCCTGGATGCAATACTTCATCAGCAAGGAAATGGCCCAAAGGAAAAGCACGGAAACCATGACCACGGGACCAAAAAGGCCAGCTATAGATGCAGAATCGAGGCAGGACCAAAAGCATCCACGTATGGAGGCCTCAACCACCCCCACCCACACAACAATGACGCCACCAGCCAGTTACGACGAATACGTCGCTGTGCTGCTCTCCCAACTAGAGAGAGTGAAGGAGGAAAAAAGAATGGCAATGGCTAAGTTGGTGATAGAAAAAGAGTCAGTGGCGGCTTTCCAACTGAAGAAAACCCGCATCATCGCCATGCAGCAATGCCAAATATTCGAACTCAAGCAAGAGTTGAAAGCCAAAGAGGACAGGGAAGAAAGCTACAAGGAGCGGCTGGAGGAGGAGAATCAAGAACTCATGTAGATGCAGTGGGAGTACAAGCTCCTCCTGATGCAATATAAGGAACTGGAGTCAAAGACTGCCACCATTGAGCAGATAATGGAGGAGCTGAGTGCCAAAGAAGAGGAGAGAAGCCAAGAGAGGGAGCAACAATGAAAGGAGATCGATTCTATGACCAATCAGCTACGCCTCGGGAAGAAAGAACAAGACAACATGAGCAAAGAGCTCAGGGCCCAAGAGCAGAAGCTCGCAACCCTAGCTTAAAGGCAGGGGGAGAGTATGGAAGGAATGAGCAAAAGGGCCGAGGAATGGGCTACGCAGAATGAGGCACGGGTGAAGGCATTGGCACGGCGCCTTGCCTTGGTGGAGAAGAAAAAAATCTTGGCAGAAAGCAAAGCGGGTGCCGGCCAGACGGCCTTCATTGTGCCCAGCAATAGGCCTTCCTCAATACACTACTGGATACAACTCAACCAGAGGGAAAGGAGCCGTTGGAGATGGTGAAAAAGAAATTAAGCATCACACACAGAGCCTTGCATGCGAGGCTGTAGATGCCACCCCAACCTGCAGAGGTTAGGCTGGGCTTAGAGGAGCAGCGAAAGTATCTACTACTGGTCGGCCTAACCCCCCACGAGGCAGATGCCCTCGGCTTTGAAGAAAGAGCACCACAAGAAAACCGGTAGGGGGAGGAAGTCGAACTCGAAGTCGACATGAACAGATTCAGAGAAGATGTAATCCCGCAACCCCCCTCGCCGCACGATCAGGATCCAACCCGACCCACCCCTAGACAGACAGGCCACCCTCAAGGAGCGACGAAAAAAGCTGGTGGAAGAAGCCAGAAAAAGGCAACCTGAGAAGGGTCCTGCCAATCAAAGTGATGGAGGAGGTGATCGCGGCTAGTAGTTGACTAGGCCAAAGATGGCTGGATGAAAGGGCAAAGACCCCCACTTTGTGGGGCACGGAGGAGGCCAAATTTTGGCAAGACAAAGTATACGAAGTGCCACACACAGTAAGGGGCTACGACTGCCAACCCCTCTAGAGAAGGTGAATATGTAATACCAACATGCTCGCCTGGATGGCATTTTGTAACACCCTACCCTATGAGCGGAACGACCCCATGTTTATGGCGTATCCCTGTAGGGTAGGCGTGGATTTTGTCGCCACCCTCCATGGGAGGCATGACTTCCCCGTCATCTACAATTCCAACACCACCTCCTTTGAGGATGCTCTACTTTTTGATCTAGCAAGCCTACCCGTCTCCATGACGCGCTTCCTCGGAGTTTTCCTCCTGCCCCGATCCCGCTTTCAAACCACCTGTAATTATCTTAGGCTCCTTAAGCTCCTACTTAAGCAGGATCCGACACCGCAAGAAAACGGCTTGCCTCCCCTCTTTTTTGATCCTAATGCTATTGATAGTTGCGCTATGACCCGCTTAATGATGAGAGCTAGCCTACTACCTTCCTTTTGCCTAGCTCTCCTAGAGAATATGAGCGATAGCCAACTCACTAGGTGTAATCACCCCTTCCTATCCACCATCTCTCTCCACATCTGCATGTACCTGAAAGGGTACATGCAAAGCCACCAATTTTTACGCAAATCCCTCAGCCCTCCTTCCCCCCCTCATTCCGACGATGAGAATTAGACTTGGCTATCCTGCTCCTGATGTAATACTATCTCTCAATGTATCAAAAAAAAAAAGGAAACGAAGCAAAGAAATGCACAATCACTGCACCTAGGGGTCCTTAAGTTAGGCGTGTCCGGTGGCTTCGGTCGGCCGGCTCTGCTCCTAACCCCCTAGCCCTTTTTGATCCCCCGCATCATGCTTAGCGCACATCAATGGCAGGACACACCTAGGGAGGTAACACTCACCTATGGTTAGACCTGTCACCCTAAGTCACTGGCACCACACCCCCTTGGCACAAATGGGGTCCTCAAGTGTGGGACATTACCCGGGCTCGCTTGCGGTTAGACCCACCTCCCCATTCCACTAGCACGAGCACACTGCACCAACACGCTGAGGACAGCACTCCCCTTAGGTCGAGCACTGCACCTTCTTCTTCAGGTAAACCAAAAACGCCCAACCACCAACTTCGGAGGCCCTCGCCCACCCATGCAATCTAGTGAGCTGCTCCGAGGAACATCATTCTTGAGCTTCCACAAGCACCTGAGTCTACATGTGGCCCTCACTCTTACACCCATGCCAAAGTGCCATGGGACTGGCACCCATCTAGGAGGGGGGTAATGTTAACCCCAAGTCGAGATGGCGGAAAAATGGAGAAAAAAGCAAAAGGAAAATGGGAAAAGAGCAAAGACACGCAGGCGGCCTCTAAACATGAACCGGGGAAAAAAGCACAACCTTAAAAGAAAAGGCGCCTCAAAAAACTCAGAAATTTCTTGTAAAAGAGTGCCAGGCTCCCTCCTATGCCAATTGTAAAATATTAGATGGGTGTAGGCTAGAGGCACAAGGCTAGAATAGGGAAATGGAAAAAGGACCTTGCCACAATGGCCGGTCATGTAAAAAAGGGATGGGTGCCCATGGGATTTTAGGGTTTGTATATAGAAAGTTCAAAAAGTGAATAAGAGATCATTCTTTGGTGTGTGGCAAAAGGAGTCTTCTTCTTCTTCTCTCCTTCTCACCTTCTTGCTTGTGTGTGCTCTTGAAAGAGGGAGTGTGAGAGTGTGAGGAAGTGAGTGTTGTGAGAGTGAGGGATCAAGAGGGTAAAGCTCTTCACCATCTCCTCTTCTCTTCTTCTCTTCCCTTCTCTCTTCTTGCGCGCACGGCTATGGAGGATGGAGCTTGGAGGTGGAGGAGGCTTGAGGATGCTTGAGCTAGTATCTAGGATCGTGGAGCTACCGGTGTGTGGGAGAGAGGAGGCAACTCATATCGGCACTAAGGTAAGCTCCCTACACTCGTAGGATCAACGGCGCCTCGACTAGGTGAGAGATAGCCATTAGAGCTCGCTTGGAACGCTTGAAACAATAAGCGGTCCATGGGTCTTGGCGGTTGAGCAAAAGCTCCCACAATTAGCTCTAGATTGCTCCTACTGTTCCATTTCTAGTTCCTAAACTTGCCCAAATACCTACTTTGATTGACCCAAATAAAGATGCCAGAGATGTTTGGAACTAATCTTTTCTTGACTTCTTCAATGACTCGGTATTCCTCCAAGATAGGTAACAGTGGAACATGTCATTTTCTCTGCACAGTCCAATGCAAGAGGAGCTCAAATTTTAGCCAGATGGCTATGTTCTCCTAGATAGTCTTGACTTCTGTTCTCTCAAAAGTTTTTACTTTAAAAATTTTCATCTAACCTTTGAGGGCTATTAGGCAACAAACGAGTGCCTTTCATATGAGTCACGCAGCTACCTTGACATAACTTTTCCCACTACCATTTTAAAGGCTCTTTTAAGTTTTTTTATACTTGAATGGAGATAGGCCATGGAGGTGGAGCTTGGTTTTGATGCTTAGAATCATGGTTGGGTCTTATTGGATAGACCCTCTCATCAGTAGATTTATTTGGTGTGAAGTGGATCTTCAAGGTGACATTCCACTCCAATGGTACCTTGGACAGGTACAACAAACCACTTGGTGATCAAAGGCCATGTGCAACAAGAGGGCATTGATGACACTAAGACCATGTTCTACTAGATCGACATGACTGGTGTCTTTGTTGTTGTTCTCAAAAACATCCCTGACAATGACCTCTTGACAATACAAAGGTCCTCGCATTTTGCAATGTAATATGGGTAAGTAATCCCCTTCCTAGTGCATGACTGTAAACTTGGCAAGGTTAGGAAGCTTGTTTTGAACATTGATGGTGGCCAACAAGACACTCGAATCCAGAAGCTTTCAGCTGATCCGAGAAATGAATAGGCTTTTGCACTTGATTAAGCATGTGAGGCCCTTCAATTCTAAAAGGCGCAAGTTGGTCCTCCGAGTGATAACATCAAAGATTATTCATCCCAGCATGTTTGTCCTTTGTGATACGTCCAAAGAGATTGGTACTTTTCACCTTGAAATAGTGGAAATGAGTCTTGAGGGCAGCTAGGGTGGCTTGATTTGCGATCTTGCACTTCTGGATGGCTATGGCATCACTTTGTCAATCCGTAGCTTCTCTTTGATCATGCCCCACTCTTAGGTTTGACAGATCTCTTCCAAATAAAACCGTTGCTATTGTTCTATTTGATAGTAGCAGATGAAGGGCTCTAGAGAACCCGATGTGAGGGAGTTCTCAGGAAAAATTAGATGGCTCTAGAGAGAGAAAGTGGTAAGAAGAGAAAATGCAACGTCGGAGTGGCAATGCTACAAAACAAAGGCTGAGACAAAGCCACCTGCTGGCTACTAGAGAATAAGTAAGCAGTTCTCTACCTTACACTACACAAAGCTACCTTGACCCCGAGTGCAATTGTCAACATACACCTAGGCTAGCAAAGATAGTGTTGCCCTAAACTGGGACACATTCTCAACAAGTTAGAGGCTTCAAATGTGCAGCACTTTGCTGTCACATACAAGCATAAAGAAAACTGCTGACGTGTCTAAAACTAAAACAAGAAGGGGACATTCAAGAGCATGAAGGTGCCCACTCTTTGGCAGCTCCTATTTTGGAGTAGGGTAAGGCATGTGACTAAACTACTGATCTAGTTGAGAGCTCGATTCCAAACCACTAGATTCTTCACTAGTAAACAAGCATGGGTCACGACAAAGAGCTTAATTACTTGATGCAATGGTATTTGATTCATGATGCTAAAATCCAGAGACAAAAGTAGCTTCTTTGAAGAGAGATTTGCTATTGCAAATGTACAAGGTCAATAACTACAAGCATAAAAAGGGCAAGTGCAGTGAGCGGTCAGTGTTCAAGCAACAGTATGAATTGCTGGCATGGAAAAGCAACAAGACCAACCTCCCACTCACTGGCATAACGAATGTTGGATAGAGATATCTAAAGGAATCTTCACGTATTTATAAATATGTCAAATCAAGAATGGCTCATGAAGCACAATAGGAGAGCCCTTGCTTTGGCTTTGGTGTGTGCTGGCAAACTCTATTAGTCAAAACTTGTCCTCAAGCATAACTACAAAGCCTTTGCTTTGCCTTTGATGCAGGCTGTCAAAATCAGTTTCATTACCCATACACAATCAAATGTTTCTTTTCCTTTGCCTTCGGTACAATAGTTATGTGTGCTCACAACCACCAGCAGTATGAATTGCTAGCATGGAAAAGCAGCAGGACCCACCCCCCACTCACTGGCATAACAAATGTTGGATAGAGACACCTAGAAGGAATTTTCGCACAAAAAGTATTTTTTACTATTAGGGTATTCATTGTATATGGATCCCACAAAAAGTTTTTTTCACTCTTTGTAATCACCAATCAAAGCCCTATAAATTGCAACCTAGAATGCAACAATTTAATCCTTATTAACAAAATTGTGCCTCATCAAGCCATTTGGATATATAGCCCCAAAATTACTTGGTCTATGACTATAAACAATCTAATCTCTCATAAGCTCGAGAAAGTTGGGCCTCACGTAGCACCAACTTCCAAAGAAACACAAATCTCAAAGCCTATATGTAAGAAAACAAACACACAATCATAAATAGTAAGTCACCGTGTGACAACTACAAACAGACAATACTCAAGAGCATACTAGCAATCACTACTACAATGCCCTAATGAATGTGACATGACCACAACCACTAGGTGGAATGGAACCTTGGTAACACCGCTGGGCTGCAATGCACAAAAGAAAATAACCCTACTAGAGTGGCTAAGATCTAGTGAATGTGTGATTCCAAGTATCCATTCCTCACTTTTTAGTACAATCATCATCTCGATATTGCTTGTAACAACAATTGTCAGTTAATGAACAACACAGAATAGTGTTGTGGTATCAAAACCTACAACATGAATCCAACTCACTTGGTAGAATTTTACTTTGTGTAATTCTCATCCCTTGTGACTTACCATATCTCTCAAAATTGGAGCAACATACTTTAATGGATAAAGTTCTTCTAGAAGAAGTTCTTCATGTAGCAAGTTGACTTGACGGTCCATCCTTATTAATGGACATGGTGACTTATATTTGCAGGCTCCCTTATTGGCCCTTGGACTTGGACATGCTTGCCAAGATCCCAGTATAACCCAATATTTTTTTATTGTGGCTTCCTTGAGACACGCTTGGAACCCATTCACACATTATAGCTAGGAAGCTATCTACTACCACTAGGGGGGACCAAAGTAAACAAATCAAATGACACAAAATATGGAAATGTGTTAATTTAATGTAATATCATATTGATGTCATTCTGAATGCATTACTTTTTGTTCATATTTTTTTATAATTCTCGTAGTAATTTATTGTGAAAAATGCATAAATGGCAACTTGGATCCTAGCTCCAGTCATAAAAATGACTAATACTAAGTTCCCTACACTAATTAATGACCTGAGGGATAAACATAAAATTATATTTACCATAGAACAATGCAACAAGTATGATTTTTGGCCTAGCACTTGGGACTTAGGGAATCTTAAATTCAAGCTAATGAAAAATTGGGAGGAACCAGCCAATGGAAATAACATGGCCAAGAAACTTGTCAAACAATGTGGTCTGCAACATTATGCTAAAGTGTGGAGTAGACTAATTTACTTGACCACATGCCTAGACTTATTTTGAGACTATGAGTCCAAATTGAAAACAATTGTATGATGCTATTAGGTAAGGGGGGAGCAAAATTTTGACAAAGTGACACCATAGCTCATAGATCTTGCCCTGGAATACAACAAAAAGAAGGGGAGCATAAAGGACCTATACAAACACCTATAGTCTCACAAAGATGAAAAATATTGATGTTAGTCAACATGGTCTCTAGTTAAGTGCCATTGTGGAGGAAAGTTGCATGCAATGGCCCAAATCTTCCACCACATGTTTATTTATAAGATGCCCAACTCTTCCACAATGAGGATATTGTAATGAACTGACCTTAGTACCTTAGATATTATATAATATTTAGTGATAAAAGTAATCAAAGATGTTGCATACTTTGTTGCACATTAGTAAATTCAAGAGTAATAATGTTTGGGAGTGTCAAAGTCCTTGCCTTTATTGATTCTTTTGAGATATTAATAGGGATTTTTGATGGAAAATCATGAAGACTGAAATTTGACATCTTTAAGTTTCTCAAAAATGTGAAATGAAATGGGAGAATTGTAGAGCTTACCAACACAATCACAATAGTTCAAATAGATCTTAATTTCAAGTTCTAGATCAAAACTTATGGTTGTTTCAAGTTTTGTCTAGTGTGCAAGAATTGTTACGTGTGAGTTGCATGCACGTGCAAAAAGGCTGCAGTTTTTTTTAATTGGAATCCTAAAATTTTAAAAACGTGGATATTCTCAAATTAAGTAAAATCTCTTGAGAAACACTCAAATTAGGTAGCTTTTAAGATTTGATCATTGATGATATAAGCTGCAAATGCTAAAAGCAACCCCCCCTCTCCCCTCCCCTCCCCAATTGGCATAAACTAGGTAGCAAGTTTATTTCCTTTTCTTGTGCTTTGATACGTTCAAGATGAGTACAAAGAAGGCTTCTTGAATGAGTGCTAGAGCCAAATACAAAGCATGTGGCTAATTTCAACATTAGAGCTTGTTGAAAATAAGAGAGAGACCTCTAATATATAGGTATGGGGCTTGGCTAACGTGGAAAGTAGGGCTACAATGATAAGTATTTTCTAAAATGACAAGTGTAGGGACAACCATCTCTTTCAAAGTGACACATGTCCCATCGTAGATGCCACATGTCAATCTTCTAGAGAAAGAAGCTTCTAAGCCTTTTCTCTAAAAATCTCTCGAATAGTTAAGAATTTTACATCGTTGTTGAAGACAAATTTGTTACTTACAAAATTAAGGATCCTTTGATGTGAACATAATTTTCATTTTAGTAACATCCTAAAAAATTAGCCTCCTAAATTTTAGGAGTCACCAAATATAGAGTCTATAGAGCTTGATTGTATAGATTCACTAGTTCATGGTTTGTTTCTTTAATCATGAGCATTTGATTTCACTTTTTAGTCAATGTGACTACCCGACTTTAAAAAATTGTTAGTCATCTGAACTTTTTGGTTAATTAAACTACGAATAAAGTTTAAATTTGTCATGACATCTTGTCAATGACAACCCAAGTAGAATTACAAGTCATTTTGCCATTGGCCACTAAACATTCAAATAATACAAACCACCTTTCAAGGTATATGAACATTGAACTAATTTGAATCATTGAGCCAATACATCTTAATAATAGTTGATCTACAAAACGTTGGTTACACTAAGTTGTGGTGCAGCTCTAGTGATAGCCAGAGTGTAGCTAATGATGCCACATGTGAGCTATGGCAACACTACAGAAACAAGTTCTTTACCATGAGTACCTTATCTATATCTTGGAGGATCCAACTTCATTCAAGGAATATCTTTTTGGAGATGACCACTTTTGCAAGTTATATAAAAGTAGTTACCCTAGCTTTAGCTCCCCACTCCCTCTATGCACCTTGCACACTCACTCTTAACTCTATGCATTACTTAGTCTATGGCCTCCCCCCCCCTCTCTCTCTCTCTCTCTCTTAGTCCCAATCACTCCTACACTTAGTGCTCACTTCTACAAATAGTTATATTCTAGGCTTGTGCTAGCCTTTCTCTAGATTCATTCTAGCAAAACCCTTAGTCTTGCCATGGCTTTTCCTTAGAACCTCTCTAAGGGAACCATGGTCAAGAAAAAGAGAGAAAACTACTTGGTGGAAACCCAAGACATACTCAACACTACTACCCAAACACATATTTTACTGTGCAAACATTGACTCTGTTCACATAGACAAAGCATCTACAAGTTGTTGGTTGCAAAACGCAACCTTGTAGATGTTAGCTTCACCATCCGGAGTAGCTACACAACAAGAGACAATATCTTCTTGTGTATGCTTCATATAATAGTGCCATTTGAATAGTATCCCTCATGGAGATTGTTCACTTGTCTAGCACCCTTTTATGAAGATGATTATGATCATGCAATGCAAAGGGGGGGTATAACAAGAAGGGTGCTAGGTAGAGATTACCATTATGTAAAAGCCAAACTAGCCTAGAATACCTTAAGGGTGCCTAACTGTGTGACCACCATCACGTATGACCAAAAAAATGTTCCTAAACTTGCCCAAATACCTACTTTGATTGGCACAGATAAAGATGTCAGAGATGTTCAGAACTAATCTTTTCTTGACTTCTTCAATGGCTTGGTGTTCCTTCCAAGACGGATAGCAGTGGAACATGTCCTTTTCTCTGCATGGTCCAATGCAAGAGGAGCTAAAATTTTAGTCGGATGGCTATGTTCTCTTAGATGTTCTTCACTTCTATTCTCTCAAAATTTTTTAATTTAGAAAGTGCCAAAAAGAGGAAGAGAAGTTGGATGCAAAAATAAAAAGAAGCATGAGCATCAACCCATAAGTACAAAGCATAACTTCAACAATTTATTTTTGTTATTATCTTCTATTATTTTAAATCTAACAACTACAAAAATTTTCATTATAAATGTGAGTGGTGGGACTTCTCCCGTAATAGTTCATAAAGTAATATAGAAAAGTCAACCAAAGGCCAAGGCTTGAGAGCTAGATATTACACTCACATGGAATCGACCAAATAGTTCAGTGGAACAACAACAAACCTATCATTAATTAAAAGTTACATGTAAGATTCCAAAAGAGATAAAGAAAGGTTAAGTTCTTGTGTGAAAATTTGCATAGCTCTCTTTTGCCATCTCCTTCTCTCTGCTCCATCTAATAGCAGTTGAGCTTGAGTGAGGGTGAAGAAGTGAGCATGTGAGACTTGTTGAGCTTGAGGGTGCAAGGGCTTCTCTTGCTCTCTTGAGTACTCTCTTCTATCTTCACCTTATTCTCTTGCTTGGTCATGTCTTTGGGGACAATGGATCAAGAGGAGACAAAACATGCACAGCGCAACAAGTGACCCTCAAAGTTTCCTTCCTTACAATCCAAACTATGATGGCAAAGATTGAGGCATCAATGAGTGCTCGTTGAGCACTCTCCCCACACTCTCTTATCTCTTCTCTCTTGCATCCTTGTAGTAGTACAAGTGGAGTATGAGAAGCATAGATGTTAAGAAATCTAGATGAGATATAGGTGAGCTATTGAGTATGTGGCTTGTATGTGAAACACACACACACACACACAAAGTCCACCCTTAAAACAAGATTGCAATTGCGTTTGTTGTTAAAAGCTCTGATTAGGGGTGAATTATTTGGCCCATGTAATCATCACTAGTAACTGGTAACCATGAAATAAGTTACAATGCATTTTACAATTCCCATTAATGTAATTCTAGTGTAAATGGGCATTTTTGGAAACTTTCAAGGTGTAGTCACCATTATTAAGCAACATCCATGGCCATAAATAATGGGACTTGGTGATGTATTGAAGTTCAAAATAGACAACAAATGGATTTTTTCAAGAAAGCACATTTGCAATATAAGTAGGCTAGACATTAGGACAAAAGTGAAGCGAAAGGAGCCATGTAAGAAGATGATTAATTTCTTAATCACATGCAAACTAAATTAAAAAAGGGGAAGAAGGCCATCTTGTTAATTTTGCTAAGTTCCATTTAACTTTAGTGTTGCATCATCATTAAATAACAGGGATGCCTCTATCTTTTCTCTCTCTTTCCTTTCCTTTTGTCTTTATTAGTTCCATTCCCATAAAGTTCAATTGAGACCTACAAAGTTACCTAGCCAATTCTTAGAAATGTTTAGGATATTTGGGATTAGGATGTATATTCACATGTAGTTGTTTATTTGAGGCCTTGCATATTTTGTGGCATGTTAGGAGACAAACCCAATGCATGCTAAGGTAGGGGCCTTTCAAATGGAATGAAACTACCTTTAGTGTCCTATTGAGTTTAGATACCTCAAATATGCCTATTTTGGTGGGCTTATTGTGATATTTATGTTAAGGAAAGTTTACAATTGATAGTACAAATGGATCATAAGAAATTATTAGTAATGGTGATGCATTTCAAGTTTAAAAAATTTCTTGGCTTAAGAAAGAATGATATGCAATTGTGCAGAGTGGGTGGAGATGAGATGATAATGTATTGATACACTACAATAACTTGTTTGAAAGCAAGCATCTCCTAGTTAAACCTTTCAACACAAATTCGACACTATATGATTTCTACGTGAGTTGCTTTTTCCTTTACTACTCCAAAATGAAAAACATAGGTTGGTGCATAAAAATGAAAAACTTTCAATTGGCTAGTGCATGAAATTTATTGTAAAGGGACATAAAATGAAGACATTGGATGCATCTACTCTTGATGTAATGAAGAGAAAGGGAATTTTAAAAAGAAGTTTTAATTACATAACCAAATGAATTCTTAAGAATTTAATAGAATGAAAAGTGCATCCTCTTAGACAAAGAGAATGGATTGTCTATTTCCATGCTTGAGAATCTCACTTACTAGTATGCTCCACATTTTTTGGAGACTCATAGCCCTCCCCCCTCTAGTTGTCCCAAAGTGTACTCCACACACACACACACACACTCTCTCTCTCTCTCTCTCTCTCTCTCTCTCTCTCTCTCTCTCTCTCTCTCTCTCTCTCTCTCTCTCTCTCTCTCTCTCTCTCTCTCTCTCTCTCTCTATATATATATATATATATATATATATATATATATATATATATATATATATATATATATATATATATATATATATATATATATATATATATATCTGTGTGTGTGTGTGTGTGTGTGTGTGCGCGCGCGCACGCGCGCGTGTGCGTGTGCATGTACAGGTGCGCGTGTACGTGCGTGCGTGCGTGTGTGTGTAAGGGTTTTTTTCTTTAAAGAGAGCGAATTGAGAGGGGGGTTTGTAGACCTAACTACCATGAAAAATAACCATGGCATGTGGCACAATGGACATCTTGAGATATGGTGCAATTGATGATTGCTATACCATGTTAGAAGGATGTTGTGGTCTCCAGTGTGTGGAGAATTTAAATTGTAAGGTGAAAGCCCAATTCTAAGCAAAGCCACATAGTATGGTTCATATTGACCATGCCTTGTGGAGCTTGTTAAAATAGAACACACTTGTAAAATGGCTTAAAGCTAGAAGGACACACAATCCATAATCAGCCACACTACATGGCATTGTTTTATTTTCTAATCAAAAGTGAAGAAAAACAGAAATAACTTTACATTGCGAGCTACTTTCCCGAGGGACCTAAGTTGCATTGTACACATGTACAACTTATAGAGAGAGGGTTAAAAAATATGGGCACTTATAGAGAGAGGGTTAAAAAATATGAGGTGTACGATGGCCCCCATGTTGGCAAACCAGGTCATCGCACCAATATAGATTCCAAAAAATCTAATCTAACTGGTGATTGAATATCTATTGGACATGGTACACTAATTATTTTGAAAAGAAAAAGGTTCAATTATAAAATTTCTCTTATAAAATACACGATACTCCAACTCTACAATTCACATGAGAGTGCTACATAGATGAGTACATTTGGCTTTGCAATAGCTAGAGTCATTAGCATGATGCTAGTGGATATTCCACCAATTCTAGAGTCACCACCTCACGGTAGGTGGGGACATAGCACATCAAACCCTATAAAGGTCCACAAGGCTTTTAAGGCAAAGGAGACATGCCGGAAGGGAAGTGCAAAAGGTAAGCCATCAAAAAAGGCACCCTTGGGAAACAAAGACAAAGGACAATGGAAAAAACCTTCCAAGGGGAAGATCTCAATTGGGGACAATGACATAGAGCAAAAGGGGCCACATGTCCAAATAGAATCCCAACAAGTATGTCTAATCAACAAGGTGTGGAGCAAACAAAGAAAACTCCCAAGATGAGTTCAAGGGGCAATCCTACTAGGAATGGGTAAGCTAATAAACAACAGTGAGTCTAAAGAGCACTCATGCTAGGGAGGGACAGGGCAATTAGTAAGGTGGGGACCAAAGAACCATGATGAGTCCCGGGAACACTACTATGAAAGAGCAACATGGCAACCACACCCCCACCAAAAAGCTTAAAAGAACTCCTACCAAGGAGGGAGAAGTGGCATTGCCAAGAAGGGAAATATTGGCTTTGTCAAAATTTAAAGAGGATCTTGTACATTGATCTATCCCAAACACAACAAGAACACAGAATTGTAGTGAAATTGTGATAGTCTTGATCGTAGAATAATGTATGCATCTAAGCTTCACCCAGTCACAGATAAATTGACACAACTTACGTAAGAATCCAAGTTAGCTTGAGCCTGGGTATCCATGGCCACCTCCTTTAGCTCCAATTGGCCCATCTTTGCCCCCACATCCTACATCAGCTCTAGTGATTGCTCATGTTCCTATTCCATTTCTAGTTCCTAAACTTTCCCAAACACCTACTTTGATTGACCCAGATAAAGATGCCAGAGGTGTTCAGAACTAATCTTTTCTTGACTTATTCAACGACTTGGTGTTCCTTCCAACATGGGTAATAGTGGAACATGTCATTTTCTCTGTATGATCCAATGCAGAAGGAGCTCAATTTTCAACCACATGGCTATGTTCTCTTAGATATTCTTCACTTCTACTCTCTCAAAATTTGTTACTTTATCTGGAAATGTTTCATCTAACCTTTGAGGGTTATTAGGCAACAAAGAAGTACCTTTCATATGAGTTATGCAACTATCTTGACATAACTTCTCCCACTACCATTTTAAAAGCTCTTTTAAGTCTCTTTATACCCGAATGGAGACAAGCCACAAAGGTGGAGCTTGGTTCTAATGCTTAGAATCATGGTTCAGGGTCTCAGTGGATAGACCCTCTCATCAGTAGGTTTATTTGGCGTGAAGTGGATCTTCAAAGCAACATTCCACTCCAATGGTACCTTGGACAGGTACAAGAACCACTTGGTGACAAAAGTCCGTGTGCAACAAGAGGGCGTTGATGACACTAAGTCGATCGCAATTATGGTAATATGATTACCATCAAATTGGTGTTAGCTCTCATGTCACATCATCATCAGCCCATGTCAAGAACTCCATCCTAAATTCAAAGATTCAATAGGAAGATTATGCAAGCAACCCAATGGATTTTTCATTCTATGCCATTAGAAACATGTCTACCACTTGCAATGGTGGCATGAAGCAAGCCCCTCAAGCATGATTCTAGTGCAACTCTCTTTGCTTCCTCACAAGGATTCCACTTGGAAGCATCTCTCTCTCTCTTTTCAGCTAATCCTTTTCTTTTATTTATTATTATGTAAGTAACTGATCTCATTACCACAAGTTCAGATATAGCTCATGTCATGCATCAACTACACTATCTTCAAGATGACTGGATTGGGCCAACGTGTCAAAAGCTAAAACCAGAAGGGGATATTCAAGAGTATGAAGGTGCCCACTCTTTGGTAGCTCCTATTTTGGAATAGGGTAAGGCATGTGACTAAACTACTGATCTAGTTGAGAACTCGAGTCCAAACCACCAAATTCTTCACTAGTAAACGAGCATGGGTCACAACAAAGAGCTTAATTACTTGATGCAATGGTATTTGATTTAGGATGCGAAAAGATGAACAAAAGCAGCTTCTTTGAAGAGAGATTTGCTATTGCAAATGTACAGGGTCAATAATTGCAAGCATAAAAAATGCAAGTGCACATGAGCAAACACTTTCATGAGCCGTCAGTTCAGGCAGCAGTATGAATTGCTAGCATGGAAAAGCAACATGACCAAACCCCCACTCTCCTCACACTCTCTTATCTCTTCTATCTTGCATCCTTGTAGTAGTACAAGTGGAGTATGAGAAGCATAGATGTTAAGAAATCTAGATGAGATATGGGTGTGCGTATGTGGCTTGTATGTGGAAACACTTGAAGGAAAAGGCGGTTTGTCAAGTCCCCAATTGTGAGCTTGTGTGTTTGAGGATAAGTGACCTACCAAGCATATGCTTGTGAAAATGACCCTTTAAGATAGCAATGATGATACTTCACTAGCCACTTTCCAATATAGGTTGTTTTCTCTAAGATGACAAGAGGCACATCTGCTAAATCTACCCTTGAACATCTCCCTATGCACACTGCGGCTTGAAGACTTCCAGGGCGTGGGTTAAAGTACTTGAAACAATAGGGAACTAATTTCCACCTTCATGCTTAAAAAGAAATGGAGAAGTTAGAGTAGCCACTTCCTTAGAAGAGTAAGGACAAGGGGTCACATGGTACCTATACCAGTCTCGCACCCTACAGAATCCTCCTAAACCTTCTTCTTCGATTGCCTCCTAGACCCTGACCATGATGGAAAGGGAGGCTACTTTGGCGAGAGCTGAGTACATAGATTTGAAGCTTAAAGGGGAGAAGGCACAATTGTAGTGAAATTGTGCTAGTCTAGATCATAGAATCATGCATGCATCTAAGCTTCACTCCGGTCACAAAGAAGTTGGCACAACTTGAGCAAGAATCTGAATCATCCTGAGCCTCAATATCCATGGCCACCTCCTCTGGATCCAATTGGTCCAGCTTTGTCCCCCCACCTCCTACATTAGCTCTAGGTTGCTCCTACTGTTCCATTTCTAGTTCCTAAACTTGCCCGAATACCTACTTTGATTGACCCAAATAAAGATGCCAGAGATGTTCAGAACTAATATTTTCTTGACTTCTTCAATGACTCGGTGTTCCTCCAAGATAGGTAACAGTGGAACACGTCATTTTCTCTGCATAGTCCGATGCAAGAGGAGCTCAAATTTTAGCCAGATGGCTATGTTTTCTTAGATATTCTTCACTTCTGTTCTCTCAAAATTTTTTAATTTAAAGGTTTCATCTAACCTTTGAGGGCTATTAGGCAACAAACGAGTGCCTTTCATATGAGTCATGCAGCTACCTTGACATAACTTTTCCCACTGCCATTTTAAAGGCTCTTTTAAGTCTATTTATACTTGAATGGAGATAGGCCATGGAGGTGGAGCTTGGTTTTGATGCTTAGAATCATGGTTGGGTCTTACTGGATAGACCCTCTCATCAGCAGATTTATTTGGCGTGAAGTGGATCTTCAAGGTGACATTCCACTCCAATGGTACCTTGGACAGGTACAAGAACCACTTGGTGATCAAAGGCCATGTGCAACAAGAGGGCATTGATGACGCTAAGACGATCGCAGTTATGGTAATATGACTACCATCAGATTGGTGTTAGCTCTTGTGTCACATCCTCATCAACCCATGTCAAGAATGCCATCCTCAATTCAAAGATTCAGTAGGAAGATTATGCAAGTGACCCAAGGGATTTCTCATTCTATAGCATTAGAAACATGTCTACCACTTGCAATGGTGGCATGAAGCAAGCCCCTCAAGCATGATACTAGTGTAAATCTCTTTTCTTCCTCACAAGAATTCCACTTGGATGCAACTCTCTCTCTCTCTCTCTCTCTCTTCAGGTAATCCTTTTCTTTTCTTTATTATTTTGTAAGTGACTAATCTCATTATCACAAGTTCATATAGCTGATGTCATGCATCAACTACACTACCTTCAAGATGACTAGATTGGGTCAACTATCAAGAGCACAAGCAGCGTCGTTCGGAGTCAACTAGTGTTGCCCACAACTGGCAGTTGGTTGGTCTCCTTTTTACTACCCAACACCAAGGTGGATGTTTCCTTCTCAACACACACATGGAGGCAGTTCTCCCCTTCTATTGGACAGACTCATTACTATGCGGGTATCTGAGTGCTCGGCTATCTCAAAAGTGCTTCATCCCTTGCCATTCACTACTACACCGGCACTACTTTATATATCCACACAAACTCAGATTAAGCCAACAACATCGAGAAGATACAAATGGAGGATACTACTTCAACCTTGGCTCAAACCTTGTTTACCTCCATTGCAAACAACTCATAAAACCATAGCAAAGGAAAAGTACCAGGCTGGCTTATAACCATGTTATTTCCGAGCTTCATATCTTCACAAGCTTCCTCGAGAATTCGCACATGCACAGGAGCAACGCACTATGATCTACTCCCATGGCCAAAGTGTTATTGCTCAAAGTTCATGATCCTCTTGCTTGCAAGCAAATTGAGTTGGTGGCAACACTCAGATTGGAGTATGTCGCTGCTCGAGACAATGCAGCAAATGCTTGTACCGAAAGCATTACCCCTGAGCACAACCCACGCGATCTACTGTAAAGAGTTCTACTAGATCGACATGACTGGTGTCTTTGTTGTTGTTCTCAAAAACATCCCTGACAATGACCTCTTGACAATACAAAGGTCCTCGCATTTTGCAATGTAATATGGGTAAGTAATCCCCTTCCTAGTGCATGACTGTAAACTTGGCAAGGTTAGGAAGCTTGTTTTGAACATTGATGGTGGCCAACAAGACACTCGAATCCAGAAGCTTTCAGCTGATCCGAGAAATGAATAGGCCTTTGCACTTGATTAAGCATGTGAGGCCCTTCAATTCTAAAAGGCGCAAGTTGGTCCTCCGAGTGATAGCATCAAAGGTTATTCGTCCCAGCATATTTGTCCTTTGTGATACGTCCAAAGAGATTGGTACTTTTGTGTTCACCTATTAAGCAATCACCTTGAAATAGTGGAAATGAGTGTTGAGGGCAGCTAGGGTGGCTTGATTTGCGATCTCGCACTTCTGGATGGCTATGGCATCACTTTGTCAATCCGCAGCTTCTCTTTGATCATGCCCCACTCTTAGGTTTGACAGATCTCTTCCAAATAAAACCGTTGCTATTGTTCTATTTGATAGCAGCAGATGAAGGGCTCTAGAGAACCCGATGTGAGGGAGTTCTCGGGCAAAATTAGCTATAGCTCTAGAGAGAGAAAGTGGTAAGAAGAGAAAATGCAACGTCGGAGTGGCAATGCTACAAAACAAAGGCTGAGACAAAGCCACCTGCTGGCTACTAGAGAATAAGTAAGCAGTTCTCTACCTTACACTGCACAAAGCTACCTTGACCCCGAGTGCAGTTGTCAACATACACCTAGGCTAGCAAAGATAGTGTTGCCCTAAACTGGGACACATTCTCAACAAGTTAAGAGGCTTCAAATGTGCAGCACTTTGCTGTCACATACAAGCATAAAGAAAACTGATGACGTGTCTGAAACTAAAACAAGAAGGGGACATTCAAGACTATGAAGGTGCCTCCTATTTTGTTGGAGTAAGGTAAGGCATGCGACTAGACTGGAAAGCTCGAGTCCAAACCACTAGATTCTTCACTAGTAAAAGCATGCATGGGTCACGAGTAAGGTAAGGCATGCGACTAGACTGGAAAGCTCGAGTCCAAACCACTAGATTCTTCACTAGTAAAAGCATGCATGGGTCACGACAAAGAGCTCAATTACTTGATGCATTGGTATTTGACAGGGATAGGCTACTGCAAATGTTCAAGGTCAATAACAATAAGCATAAAACGGGCAAGTGCAGTGAGAGCTCATGGAAGCACAGGTGTTTAATGCCAATCTCCGGCCGACGGAAGCGCAAGCAACGTGGCAGTGAGCGTATTAACGAGAATCTGCGGCTCAAACGCTCCACCGGCAAGGCTGGTTACGCACCTTCGCCAATCCGTTTTCCATTCAAGATCTGTGAAGGGGGTGCGCCAAGCGCTCCGAGATAGTGCAATACGGAGGCGACGCGCGCAGCCCCGGGCAGCAAGCTGCCGGGTGGGGCTGCCCCCGTGAGAAAAATTAGGTTAATATCGTAGTGACCCGATGGGTCACGTATCAGATATTAAACTGATAAGAACAGATACTACACTTGATCTTAGCCAAAAGGCCGAGAAAGGTATGATCACCCTTAGCTCCGACCCTTCCTTTTATACTACCCTTCTTTCTCTCTAGGCGCTCTCTCTCTTCCGTGTCTCACGCTGCTTCTCTCGCCAAGGCTGTGCCTACGGGACAGTCGCCGGGGTCATTCATTGTATTCGTCCAATCTCAACCCCAGACCTTTTCCAATGACTCGCGTTACTTGTCCATTTTGCCTCGGCTTAACTTAACCCCACACCTTGATTTTATCCCTGTGTGGCATGACAATGCTCCGAACGACGATTCCAAGGGTGACACTTCATGCCACCATAAAGCCTTTATGTGCTATGATTGTTGAGTTTACATTGCCTGAGACGTTCGGTAAACATGCAAGTCTACTTGAAGATTGAATTTACCATTTAGACTGCCGTGTCTCCTTCCATTCATGAAAACAAAGGCGACTAACTAATCCTCCTCCTCCTGTAAATACTGCCCCTTTTCGATTCCCTCCGTGTGCTCACTATGCTCTTTCAAGTTGCCTATATTTCTCGAGCTGCGTGCTTTATACTCTTAGTGGATATTGGAGTACCGTATCCTTTGCTCAAAACGCAGCTAACGAGGTTGCAACCCCTTGAGGCCTTGCATTCAAGGCTTAACATAAACTACCACACTTTCTTACCTTAAGCCCGCATTGTGACCGTAACGTTACGTACGCCACCCTCGATACTTAAATCAATTCATCTAAGTATTTGGCAAAGCAAGATCCTCTTTAAATTTTGACAAAGCCAATATTTGCCCTTCGATTTTGCCATCATTCCTCGTTTGTCGGGGTCCTTCTTGGCCATGCCACTTCTCCCTCCTTCATAGGAGTTCTTTTAAGGCTTTTGCTGGGGGTGTGCTTGCCATGTTGCTCTTTGACAGTAGTGTTCCTGTGACTCATCATGGTTCTTTGCTCCCCACCTTACTAATTGCCTTGTCCCTCCCTCCCTCGCACGAGTGCTCTTTACACTCGCCCTTGTTGATTAGCTTACCCATTCCTAGCAGGATTGCCCCCCTAGAACTCATCTTGGGAGTTTTCTCCCTTTGCTCCACACCTTGTTGATTACACATACTTGCTGGGATTCTGTTTGGACCTCTCGCCCCTTTTTCTCTAAGTCCGTGTCCCCAATTGAGATCTTTCCCTTGGAAGCTTTCTTCCGTTGTCCTTTGTCTTTGTTTCCCAAGGTAGCCTTTTTTTATGGCTTACCCTTTGCACTTCCCTTCTGGCATGTCTTCTTTGCCTTAAAAGCCTTGCGGACCTTTATAGGCTTTGATGTGCTAGGTCCCCGCCTACCATGAGGTGGTGACTCTAGAATTGGTGGAATATCCGCAAGCCTGTCCAGCATCATGCTAATGGCTCTAGCTCTTGCAAGCCAAATGTGCTCATCTGTGTAGCACTCTCATGTGAATTGTAGAGTTGGAGTATGGTGAGCAAGCACAAGGAACTTTCTTACATTACATGCAAGAATAGATAAGAAAGAAGACTTACTATGATCCCTTGGTTAAATAGCATAAACTTAGCCTCTAGATATCTCCAAGCATTAGTAATGATGCTCCATGCACATCATGAAGTGTTATTCTAATGACGAGTGTACAAAAGTCCGAGATGGCAATACTCCAACCTAAATTGGAAAAAGAATATAAGTTATCTCAATATAAGTATCATCACAATCGGCAAACCACCTTTTCCTTCAAGTGTTTCTACATACAAGCCACATACTCAATAACTCACCTGTATCTCATACTCCACTTGTACTACTACAAGGATGCAAGATAGAAGAGGTAAGAGAGTGTGAGGAGGGTGCTCAATGAGCACTCATGGATGCCTCAATCTTTGCCATAATAGTTTGGATTGTGTGGAATGAAACTTTGAGGGTCACTTGTTGCACTGTGCATGTTCTATGTCTCCTATTGATCCATTGTTCCCAAAGACATGACCAAGCAGGAGAATAAAGTAAAGATAGAAGAGAGTACTCAAGAGAGCAAGAGAAGCCCTTGCATCCTCAAGCTCAAGAAGTCTCACAAGCTCAAGCTCAACTACTATTGGATCGAGCAGAGAGAAGGAGATGGCGAAAGAGAGCCATGCAAACTTTCACACAAGAACTTAACCTTTCTTTATCTCTTTTGGAATCTTACTTGTAGCTTTTAATTAATGATAGGTTTGCTACCCTTCCACTGAACTATTTGGTCGATTCCATGTGAGTGTAATATTCGACTCTCAAGCCTTGGCCTTTGGTTCACTTTCCTGTACTATTTTATGAATTGCTATGGGAGAAGTCCCACCGCTCACATCTACAATGAAGATTATTGTAGTTGTTAGATTTAAATTAGTAGAACATAATAATAAGAATCAATCGTTAAATTTATGCTTTGTACTTATGGGTTGATGCTCGTGCTTCTTTTTATTTTTGCATCCAACTTCTCTTCCTCTTTTTGGCACCTTTCCTATGTGCAAACACTTTGAAGTAGCTTCTCTTGCTCTTTGGCAAGAGTTCACTTCTCCTTGGACCCATCCTGGTTCTTTGCCTCCCACCTTGTCGATTGCTTTGTCCCTCCCTAGGATGAGTGCTCTTTAGACTTGTCATTGTTGATTAGTTCATCCCTTCCTACATGAGTGCTCTTGGGTGTTTTCATTATTTGCTCCCCACCTTGTTGATTAGACCCACTTGTTGGGCTTTGATTTGGACCTTATGGCATCTTTTGCTCTAAACCATTTTCCTAAGCTGAGACCTTTCCTTTGGATGCCTTTTCTCCCTTCTCCTTTGTCTTTTTTTGCCATGGGTGCCTCTTTTGATGGCTTACCCTTTGCAGTTCCCTTTTGGCATGTCTTCTTTGCCTTGAAACATTTGTGGATCTTTGTAGTCTTTGATGTGGTTTCTCGTTACTTTGTGATGGGGTGAAAGGGTCATCAATATTAATGACAAGGTTACAGAATGTGATGAATGGATTTTATAGCTGTGGGCATTGGAGTGTTCTCCCTAGGGTGTCAATCTACCTCATTGTAAGTGATAGACTAGGCAAAATTGTACCTAAATGTAAATGATGAGTGGGCAACATTGTGGGGATGGGTCTAATGCCAAGCAAGTCAGAGCTCCTTAGATATGCCCCACCCTTTATGACTCATTAAATGGTGCAACTCATTAAACTAGGGGGGTTACGTCATTCAAGCAAGATTGGCGCACTGTCGTGTTTATGATGTGCCCTGGAGCAAAAGTGGGAGAGTGGCCATGGAACTAGTGAAGGAGTTGATAACCAATGCAACAGACAATGATCACAACTTCCTGTATACATGCGAACTACTTATGATCACTCTCCAACAAACCCTTGTCCATGTAAGCTTTTGAAAGAATGGTATAAAACTAAGTCCATTCATTTGCATTTGGATTCAATCTTGCAAAGAAACCACTCTATCAAGGTTATCCATTGCACATTCTCATATGTAAGTTGTCCAATGCCATCACCATCTTCAAGATTGACCATGTTTTTCCTAGGCAAGTATTTTTGCAAATGTAGTACATTTGAGCCTCTCTTAATATTACAAAACCCACCTAATCAAGGACCCCAACCATTCTGAGGGCTGAGATTAACTTTTCAGGGATACTGAGAGACTCCAAGGCCATTTATAACAGACCCTCCTAACAAAATGTTGGATTCGAGCAACCAAAAGAGACTCTTCTTATTAAAGAACCCCCTAGTTACCATTAGCAAGCCCACCTTATCAAGGGAAAACTATTTTGAGGGCTGATATTACTTTTTTAGGGATATTAAAGACTCCAAGGTCAATCATAACATAACCTCCTAACAATCCCTTTAGTGTGTAAGGGACTTGGTAGAGAGAAGGTATTGCCATTCCACTATCTCCTAATCCATCCTTTCAATTTTAGAGGTGAGATTGAGGGTGTGTATGTGATGTTAAGTCAAGAGAGAGTGAGGGACCCATCGAGAAGCTCTATTCACTCTAATTCTACCCTTTTTCTTCATCTTTTCCTCTCTATATCTCATGTAAATGAGGATATGAGGACATGGGGTGAATTAAGGGGCATCGCATGGATTGTGGAGCATTTCTTATCAAGATACCGCAACTATAATGAGTTAAGTTGGTAAGTATACTCTCAACAGCCAAGCTTCAAGTGTTCTAGTACGAAAGTGATAGATTAGATTTATCATAAGGCCTTGCATGTGAGATGGCTAGGTGAGAGCCATTGACTATGTGCATCATACCTTTGAAACAATAAGGGCTGTGTCCTAAGTCCCAACACCAAGCTCATGGAGCACAACATTGTTAGTTCCATTGTTAGGACCAAGGACAGTATGACCATTGAGTCTCTTACGCACTTCATGACATGGAATAGGAGAATGTCAATCAAAAGGACAAGGAGGACATTAGAGATTACGTCACCCACGTGTGGAGTCTTTTTAAGAGAATCCCAACCACAAAGTGACCTAGTGAGCGAGTGATCTCCACCATATTCATAAGCGAAATTAGGAGTGAAGAGCTCTACAAGGCCTTGGTAGGCAACTTGAACCTGCAGAGGGAGGTGCTAGCTAGGGTCTTTGAAGAAGCCATACACATAGACAACTTGGTCAAAGAGAGGAGCTCGAGAGACACAAGCCGAGATAGTGCAATCTCTAGAGCCTCAGAGAGAGCTACCACTGCTAGCGATGGATCTAGTCAAAATGAGCAAGAGAAAGGGAAGACTGTTGACCTGAGCCAAGAATTGGCGGACGTAAAGCTAGAGCTAGCCAAGCTCCAGGAAATGATTAGAAGACTTGTGTGACCTCATGTGCAATGTGTCGACTACTATGGAGGGAACCACCTCTCAACTGAGTGCATGGATCCTAGATCCGGACCTTGTGCCAACTGTGGTAGGTTTGGACACGATGCTATGCATTATCGATTACCGAGGCATTCACCATCTCGGGGAAGTTACTATATGTATATCCTCTACATCACGTGCATTCAATGCCTATTTATAAATATCCTTATCTGTGAATTTATCCTAAATAAAACATAACCCTTTTCTATTCAATCTATAAATAACCCTTTTACATTACACCCTTCTGTATATAAAAAATGTATAAAAATGGTATTTTAAAAATACCTTATTTTGAACCCATGTGATGCACACATATATTCATGAGCAACTTACCCGAGTTCACCATATCCGCAGGTTTACAACCAGCCATACTACTTGGGGAATAGACCACTGTAATCTCATACTAGACTTGTAATCACCTAGGGCATATCTCATCTCGTTGCCTCAAACAAGAACAAGCTAACTAGGATAAGATCGATTTGAGATGCCCCAAATGTGGATTCACTCACGTATACGCCAAATTTCCCAGATGAAAACTACCTATTAGCTTAGCCATTGTACCTTCTGTACCTTTGGGGCTCTTTGGAGTTGAAACACTCGATGGTGAGGCCACTCCTATCTAGTTAAATGTCATGGCTAGGGAAATGTAAAGTAGTGGTCTCTATCGAGACTGAAAGCCTACCCATGATTTTCTATGTGCTACTTAATACCAAGGCCGCATGTAAGGAATCGTTGCTAGGATGCGCTTCCCAAGGGAAATGCAACCAAGACCATTGAATAATAGCTAAAATGGGTAACTAAATGCCAATCACCACCACCTAAGAGCCGACCCGCATGGACCCATAACTTGCGACCATCATGCCCTAGGCGTAGGAGACACAATTGGTGTTCTTATAAAACCTGATGAACAGTCAAGCCACAATGGGTACCTATGGCCCTATTGCATGCACAAGGCTACTATGAGGGCAACAACTAGATTTGGATATCTAAGACCAAGAGTCACACATGTGCCCTTTAGCCCCATCCGCTACTAGCCCATTTCCAAAGACTAGTGAGCCACCTAAAACTTCTAAACCACTTGAGTCACAAACCAAACCCATCGAACCTCAACAGGTCTACCAACTAAAACCGCAATTGGTTGCCTCTACACTAATCCCACCTAATGTTCCTAGTGTCCCAACGGCTTCACAGCTAGCAAGCAACACAACATTTGAGCCCCAAACCCCACGCCCCTCACACAAGTGGCTACCCCACATCCTAAGGATCAGTCAAAGTGGTAGACACCACTTGTTGAGCTCTCCAGCCCAGTAAAACTCCAACCTCTTGCAATCCTTAAACCCTCTTACAAGCGGAGATCTATTCTTATGTTGGCCTCTGGTCTAGCTAAGAACACGGGGGATGACTTGGTCACATGTATTAGACGCTTGGATGCTACCGTCATAATGCTTGCTAAAAGCTACAAAGGATTGGACCTAGGCCTGATGTATGCATGATGTCATGTACCTTGGAAGAATCCGAGTTCGTGTTCATTAAAGCCCCCATGGTAGTTGAGGAATTGATCACCACAGAGATCTCTAACTAGCAAGCTTGTAGACAAAGGCTAATTACCTCCTAAAGGAAGAGCAAAGTCTCTCCCACGAACCAAGAGCTAGAAGAACTTCAAACACTGGCCGTCACTAACTCCTCCTTTCGGCGTAAATGGTATTCTCTCTGTCTTCAATGGGAATAAGAGGGCCGCCCAATAATGGCCAATGTTGAGTAGAGACACACCATCAAAACCTCTGAATATGACCCTACTTATATGTAGCTCCTACCTCCTTTAGAATATTGACCATCACTCGCAATCAACCCTTAGAAGATCATAACATGGCCCACCCCTATTTAGATTGAGACCTTACCAAGGAAGAGCTACACATTGCCAGTAGGATCAACTCTGGTGACTTCCTAACTGATGTTTTGACCTACATTATGCATGTAGGTGTTAGACCTCACAATGTGGACCATCGTGCTCACTTGGAGTATAACCCACACTTCTACACTTGGCTAACACAAAAATGAAGCATTGCAAACTTGCACTTAATACCCTTAACATTTATTTTGCAATCCTAGCAAGGATTCACATCATTCTCAGGGGGGGAGGGGGTAAGGTGAAAAAGAAAACATGTATGATACCTCAACAGGTGTTTAAAGGACAGATAGAAATCAATGTAAGGTGAAAAAGAAAACATGTCTCGACCTCAACCAGTGTTTAAAGGCGGGATAGAAATCAATGTATGATTGAGGAAAATTGTGATAATTTTTTTGGCTTGTGTGGATTGCTTGATGAAAAAGTCTTTATTTTACATTTAAGCACTTTGCCTTTCCATAACTTACATTCATTATCTACTTATTGTCTTGCAAGAGTTATCTCAAGAAAACTAATGGTAAGCTGCTGTGGTATTGTGATGCCAGGAGGCATATTTCACGGTGGATTCCGTGCCACAGTGGATTCCGTGAGGTTTTACGGTGGATTCCGTAAACTTTGATGACCGGGGCTCATACACAAAGTGGATTCTTTGTGCGAGAAGTTGATGGGAACGCCTGTCCTTTTCGGGCGTTTCATTAATTTAGTGTGTACATGGGTGATTCCATAGTGGGTGATTCCGCAAAATGCATATTAAATTAATAAACGTTTATGAGTTTAGAGTGCGCACTCGTAATAAATTAAGGTTAGGATTTATTTCTAATCAGTTGATTTATTTATGTAGCTGAAGACTGCTAGGTATTCACTTTTGTCGGTTTAATTGTATTATTTTAGTAACGATTGTGAATGCTTTAGTTGATGTGTAGAGATAGCAGCAGTGGCGGAGGAAAGCATTGGAGTCTAGCGAGTATTCGATCTATGGATTATATTTTGATAGGCGCCACGCCTATATTTTGTCATGTCTATTGAGGCATAGATTATTTATTATTTTGTATGCGCCTATGCGTACAGATATGTTATTTCTATTTGGACATTGTATTGGGCGTGCCAGACTCTTTGGGCACCGTCCATTAGCTTTATCTCCTATTTTTGTAAAAGCAAACTCAAAAGCTAAAAGCTTGATATATTTTTGTAAATTGGGCTATTATTGAGCATGAAGATGGAATATACATAAAATACATGCTTTGTGAAGCGCTCACACAAGGCATGGGGGGAGATTGAACCCAATTGGTCTCTTACTCTTGTCGTTCATGCTTTTTACCTTGTAACTTGTGCAAAAAGTAGAGTTCATTCTTCTTGGGGACCTTTCGGGACTCACTACGTGAGCATACAGCGACCGATCTGCGCACTAGTGGTATCAGAGCGGAGCTGAGATCAAGAGCTTCCAATCGCTATCCATCTCGTGCGAAGGCGGAGCTCCTGGAACGATCGGGCTCTACGGTCAATCTCGTCGCGAACCGTCGATACAGGCAGACTTCTGGCGATCAAGAATTCCTGTTTCTATCATCAGATCGCGAAGGACCGGGCTATCCAGGCGGAGGACCACTCCTTCATCTCCTTCATCAAGTCGTCAAATAGAGAGATAAGCCTTATTATTTTCATAACTCATTCTTTCAAAAAGCTTAATAGTAAGCTTCATAAGCTTTAAAAGAAGCTTAATAGCTTCAACAATTGATCCGTGAGGTATCGAAGGATGCCCGAAAATCTCGCGCGGCGAAAAAAATGCCCCCTCCCCACGAATCTGCGCCGTTATCTTTCTTAAGCCCCCCCCACTAAGCTTAAGTAATTAAGCTTAGTCTACTTAACATAAATCAACTCTGCAAGTCAACAACTCCAGGCCACACACCACAGAAGTCAAGTTCTGCAAGTAATCTGTGATCAAGTTCTGCAAGTTCATTAAGTCGGCTAAGTATTGTAAGTCTGCAACTCTGCAAGTCACATAAGTCTGCAACTCTGCAAGTCGGACTAGTCAACTGGAGTCAGAACTGACTTGTGCTCAAAACTCCTAGAATGACTATTCCTGCGCAGAAACTTCGAACTGCAAAGTTGTTCGTTGGAAGGTATTCTATCCATACGCAGGTTTGCTGAAGCATTTTCAGTATACGAAGAAGGAAAAATTACAGATTTTCTAAAGATTGAGAAAGAAATACCCAAAAACACATAAGCCTTGTATCCCCGAACTTGAGCTACGCTCATCCCGCTAACTTGATTTTGAGTGAGAAAGGTCTTTTGAGTTTTTCAGGATGACGGAACCACATATGGATGATCTTATGGTGGCTGAAGGCGACTTACCTGAACCTACGATGGAGCAAAAGCTGGACTTAATCATAATGCAATTGGAAGAAGAACGAAGGGCTAGGCAAGCATTGCAAGCGCAACTGGCAAAATTACAAAGAGCGTCTACCAACAAAGAAGAACCTCAAGCTGAAGATCTGATTCGACGTACCATCAACGCCACTCTTGAAGCTCAAACCATTCGCAAGGAATCAAAGATAAGTAAACGAAGTTTCAAATTTCGTACTTTCAATGGCATACGAGAAGGAAAGACTGTTCTAGCATTCATCAGTCAGTTTGATGACTATTTCCATGAGGAAACCTATGCAGAAAAAGATAAAATCAAGTGTGTTACTAATCATTTGGTAGACAGAGCATCACTTTGGTGGACTGTAGTACGCAAGGGCATAGAATGTCCTGCTACTTGGGAAGATTTCAAGAAGAAGTTCATGCAGAATTTCCTTCCACCGCAATTTCATGAGAAAGCTATTAAGCAATGGGATCTACTCCAGCAACGGGATCGTGAGCCTATACCTCAGTATACAGAGCGTTTTTGGAATGCACTCCTACAGTTACGCATGCTTGAAGACGTACCAGAGGCGACACATAAGCGCAAGTATATGTCTGGACTCCTTGGGCATTACTACGCTGAAGTTAACATGTTCAAGCCTGCTACTCTTGAAGATGCCATTTCACTAGCTCACGACACTGAAGATAAGCTACGCGGTAGAGACAGACGACCACAGCAATTCCAAGCCAATGGTAATTATGGATCTAAACAATTCAATTCCAATTTTAGAAGATTTAATCCAGGTCGTTTCTCTTCATCATCTTTCCGCAAAAATTGGGCAAAACCACCTGCATTACCATCCAATGTCAATCCAAATCCTAAGCCTATTCCACAGCCAAATCCAAATGTACCTCAACTTCCCGCCATTGCAAACAATGTAACCAAAGCCAAGCCAATAGTATGCTATAAATGCCACCAGCCTGGACATCTAGCAGCAAATTGTCATTCAAAGAAGCCACCAGCTCATATCAACTACCTTGGAGCCATGGACGAAGACGAACATGAGGATATGCCTAATTTCATTGAAGATGAGGACGACACTACTACTACTTCCGATACTTTACCAGGTATACCTACTCCACATTCATTATTGACTATGAAATGTTTGGTGCATGGAAAGGAAAATACTATTTTGCATGATGACGGTAGTACTCATGATTTTATTTCAGCAAAATTGGTAAAGGAATTGAAATTACAGACTGTACCTACGCATTATCGCATAAAAGCTGCATTTTTAGGCACTAGGTATAATGGTACACAGGAAGTGCAAGACTTAGAGATTCAAATTGGTTCATACACTGAAAGAAGAAATTTCTTAGTTGTTCCATTACAGTCGAGTGACATTATTTTAGGTATGCCTTGGCGACACCAGCATAACGCAGATATAGATTATTCCACACACACAATGAATATTAATTTTCAAGGAAAATCTATTACATTATATGGTATGCATGCATCTAATGTTTTTCCACTGCTTTCGCATACTCAAGCTAAATGTGCATTACGCAAGAGTAGTAAATCCTATCTCATTTGGGTAAATGAATTGCAAGTAAAGGAAAATCATATGCACCCTAGGCATAAAGAATTTCTTGCATATTTTAAGGACTGTTTTGCAGAAGACCTACCACCAGGTTTACCTCCTTCACGTCCAGAAGACCATAAGATAGATTTGATCCCTGGCACACAACCACCTTGCAAAGCACCATATAGGCATAACCAGATAGAGCAAAAAGAAATCCAAAGTCAAGTTGAGGAATTACTAAATAGAGGATTGATTCGACCTAGCAGTTCTCCATTCGGTGCACCTGTATTGTTAGTCAAGAAAAAGAATAATACTTATCATATGTGCATTGACTATCGAGCTTTAAATAAGATCACTGTAAAGAATAGATACCCTATTCCTAGAGTTGATGACCTTATGGACAAACTTCAAGGATCTGCTATATTTAGTAAAATTAACCTTAAGTCTGGTTATCATCAGGTGAGACTAGATAAGTCTGACATATTCAAGACTGCATTTAGAACACAGTTTGGTCATTACGAATTTTTAGTCATGCCATTTGGATTGACTAATGCACCTGCTACCTTTAGTAGAATGATGAACCGTATATTTTTGAAATATCAGTATTGTGTAATTGTTTTCTTTGATGATATTTTGGTGTTTAGTCAAAATGAGAAAGAACATTATGAGCATTTGTCATTGGTTTTTCAGTTATTGAAAGAAAATCAACTGTATGCAAATCCTGAAAAGAGTGAATTCTTTAAAACGGAAATTGAGTATTTAGGTCATATTGTATCATATGATGGAATTAAAGTTGATCCTAAGAAAATTGATGCAATATTGAATTGGCGTCATATAATGATGGATTTATGTTTTATGAAAAGAGATTGTGTGTTACAATTCCATTCCGATCTTTTGTTTTGAATGAAATTCATTGTCCCCCATATCAAGGTCATAGAGGTATCATATCTACCTTATGTATGTTAACTGAAGATTTTTATTGGCCGCATATGGATGCTGATGTATCTAACTTTGTTTCTGAATGTTTGATTTGTCAAAGAGTTAAGAGACATCATGGTAAACAGTATGGATTACTTATGCCTTTGTCTATTCCATCTAAACCTTGGGAACAAATTTCTATGGATTTCATTACTGGTTTACCAAATACTAAATCTAACCATGATATGATTTGGACAGTTATAGATAGATTTAGTAAACAAGCATATTTCATTCCATGTAAGAAAACTTTAACAGCATCACAAGCAGCACAATTATTTTTGAAAACTGTTTTTACTAACCATGGATTGCCAAAAGTTATTATTTCAGATCATGATTCTAGATTTTGTAACAACTTTTGGATTACTCTATTTGCTAACCTAGGCACAAAGATTGATTTCTCATCTGCATTTCATCCAGAAACTAATGGACAAACAGAAGCCACTAACAGCACCATTCTAGATCTTTTACGTGCATATACTATCTCTAAACCTCATACATGGGACACTCATTTGCATTTATTACAGTTTGCATATAACAATACACCGCACACATCTACAAAGAAAGCACCGTTTGAAGTCATTTATGGATATAGATTATCTACACCTGTTGTATCTTTGTCTAATAGAATTCAGAGTGCTGATGATATTGCTAGTATGCATAGCACTATATTTGATGAAGTTAAAGATATGATTGCTAAAGCCCAGCAATCATATACCAAACAAGCCATGAATTTCAAAGTTGATGATTATGTTTGGCTGAGAATAGAAAAACGTAGACTGCAAAGTGTAGATAGACATCCAGTTGTCAAATTAGCCCCCAGATTCTATGGACCATTTAGGATCATTCATAAAATTAATGACAATGCATTCAAGTTAGAATTACCATCTCATTGGAAAATTCACAATACATTTCACATTAGTTTATTGAGACCATTTAGAGGCCAATTACCTGTACATCCTGTTTATGAAAACCCATCTTTACTAGAGGAAGAGACTGAAATACTTGAACCAGAAGCTATTATAGACACTGACTTTATGACCACTAGAACTGGCCGAAGGTATTCTAGATATCTAGTTAAATTTAAGAACCATCCTGTAGAGGAAGCACAATGGATGCACGCTAGAGACTTAAATGTTTTCCCCACTCTGTTAGCTCCACATTGAGCTAATAGCAATTGAGGTCAATTGCTATCCCACCCTGGGGGTATGATGCCAGGAGGCATATTTCACGGTGGATTCCGTGCCACGGTGGATTCCGTGAGGTTTTACGGTGGATTCCGTAAACTTTGATGACTGGTGCTCATACACAAAGTGGATTCTTTGTGCGAGAAGTTGATGGGGACGCCTGTCCTTTTCGGGCGTTTCATTAATTTAGTGTGTACGTGGGTGATTCCATAGCGGGTGATTCCGCAAAATGCATATTAAATTAATAAACGTTTATGAGTTTAGAGTGCGCACGCGTAATAAATTAAGGTTAGGATTTATTTCTAATCAGTTGATTTATTTATGTAGCTGAAGACTGCTAGGTATTCACTTTTGTCGGTTTAATTGTATTATTTTACTAACGATTGTGAATGCTTCAGTTGATGTGTAGAGATAGCAGCAGTGGCGGAGGAAAGCATTGGAGTCTAGCGAGTATTCGATCTATGGATTATATTTTGATAGGCGCCACGCCTATATTTTGTCATGTCTATTGAGGCATCGATTATTTATTATTTTGTATGCGCCTATGCGTACGGATATGTTATTTCTACTTGGACATTGTATTGGGCGTGCCAGACTCTTTGGGCACCGTCCATTAGCTTTATCTCCTATTTTTGTAAAAGCAAACTCAAAAGCTAAAAGCTTGATATATTTTTGTAAATTGGGCTATTATTGAGCATGAAGATGGAATATACATAAAATACATGCTTTGTGAAGCGCTCACACAAGGCATGGGGGGAGATTGAACCCAATTGGTCTCTTGCTCTTGTCGTTCATGCTTTTTACCTTGTAACTTGTGCAAAAAGTAGAGTTCATTGTTCTTGGGGACCTTCCGAGATTCACTACGTGAGCATGCAGCAACCGATCTGCGCACCATATTGTGATAGGAACCTATGATCGCAAGCCAAGACAAAGGCAAGCTTCCGTTCACAAAAGAAGAAAAGGTGAAGTACAGCCTAATGGTTGAGATAAGGACCTTCAAGCAATTCAAGTTCAGGAACATCATGAGCTTGGACAACATGGTCATGGAAGAACCGGCCGTGAAGCGGCTTGTCGACCAATGCAATCTGGGAAAGTAGGTGGAGAAGGTTGAACAAGCTATTGACTATAGCAAGTGCATGGAGTTCCTACGGACCTTCGATGCTAATAGGAACCATGTCACTGTAACAGTGAGACAAGGACAAGAACCCCGTAGGGTCGAGGTGGATTTGAACTCAGAAATGGTGGAAAAAGCATTGGGCTTGGTCAACAAGGTCGACAGGCAACTTAAAAGGGATGTCAGCATGTTGGGAATGAACAAAGCCCTAGTCCACACCAATGACAATATCCGCCTAGCTAATATTCTCGATCCTAAAGTCAGGTTACAAGCAGAGACGATCCACATACTATTCTCTAGTCAAAGGTACAACATCTTATTGAGCAGAATTGGAGTGCCCTTGCTAGAAATCCTTGCAATCAAGTCCCTAGATGAAGTGAATTGGAATGGCTACATGCAAAAAATCATTGAAGCTTCAGCAAAGGCACTAGCCAGAGGTATAAGACCAGTAGAGGCAAGGAGTCCGGCTTCCACAATGGGGACGACAATGAAGAAATCATCATCAAAAGCATAGATTATAGGGTTTGGTGGGGTGCTAATCGCTATAATCCAACAGGCTGTCGAAGAGGTGGAAGGTGAAGAGGAAGTGGGGGAGACACTTGCCACCCCATGAGCAAGAGCAATCAAGTGAAAGGACAATGAGTGAGGGCAGAGAACCAAAGATACCATCTAGCCAAGGAGGGCCTAGAAGGCCAAAGAAGGAGACTCCTCAAAAGCAATGGAAAGAAACCAGGGAGAAAATGAGCAAGGAAGAAAAGGCTGAGTTGTAGAAGAGTGCAAGTGGAGTCTAGGAGGTCTGAAGAAGAAAGAAGGAGGAGAACAAAAGCAGAGGTAGAAGAGCTGCATAGGAAGTATGAGGAAGATTCGGCTCAAGCCATTCATATGTCGATGGAACAACCTTCTAGGGAGGAGAGTTGGCCACTATGAGTCCACTAAGGTAAGAAGCCCCAAGCATCAGCACCAAAGTACCAGAGATTGAACCAGCACCGATGGGAAAAGGCAAAGGAAAGGGCCTATTGTATCCAATCATGCCTGCTCTCCTGCCCCGACCACCGCCACAACCACCCATGGCATCACTAGCACTATGGATGCAAGCAACCTCATGGCCTGGCAATGGGTGCAATATCTAGTGAACAAGGTGCAAGAAATAACCCCAAACTCAAGTCGAGGAGCTCCAACAACTCGAACGAAGAGGCCGATATCTGCAGATGTTGAATCAAGGCAAGACTCCAAGAAGTAGAAGATAGAGACATTGACAATGACTATACCTACAACAGTGCCACCGACTATGGGCTATGATGAATACATCAAAGATCTTCTTGCATAGCTAGACAAAGCAAACACGGAGCAAAGGTAGAGAAGAAGACAATTGTAGCTGAATTGGAGGCCAAAAGAGAAGCATTGGCAACCTTCTAGTTGGAAAGGACTCGCCAAGTAGTAGGATACCAAACGGAAATCTACAAGGTGAAGGAAGAGCTCAAAGCCAAGGAAAAGAAAGAAGACAATTGGCAAGGAAGGCTTGAAGAAGAATGACAAGAACTAATAGGCTTGCAAAGGAAGTACAAGCTCATCCTCATGCAACATGAAGAAATGAGAGAACAGTTGAAGAGGATAGAAGAGGTAACAGACAAACTTGAAGTGGAGAATGCAAAAAAAAGCTCAAAAAGAGGAAGAGCATCTAAGAGACATGAACATAATGGAGCATAGGCTGCTAACGGGGCTGGAAGAGGAATAAAGGCTAGTAAGGAAAATTGAGCACTTGGAGAAGGAGAAAGAAGAAGCAATCCAGAGGTGGAAGGAACAGGAGCCAAGGATGGTGGCGTTAGCACAATGGCAAAATGAAAGCCTAGAGGAAATGAAGCAAAAAGCTGAGGAATGGATGGCCAAGAGCAAGGGAAGAGTGAAAGAATTGGCTAGTCGTGTAGCCCATGCTGAAGGCAACAGAGTGTTAGCAGAGAGTAGGGTGGTAGAGGCCCTAAAGATGAGCATGGAAGCCCATTAACGTACCTTTCTCAGCACCATTTTAGATGTCATGCAGCTAGAAGAGGAGGATGCCATTGAAACCTTAAAGAAGAAGCTGGAGATTACCTAGAGGGCCATAAGGCATGGCCTATGTATCTAGATGCATGAAGCAAAAACCAGCCTAAGCCAACAAGAACAAAGGGAGTACCTATTGAGGGAAGGACTAACAATTCAAGAGAGGGAATTGCTAGGGTATATAGAGGAATAGGGATCACAAGAGCCAGTGAGAGAATAACAGCAACAAATACCACTTTCTAAAGTAGGGCAGGACTTTGAGGTGGGGCAACAAGACGAAGGACAAGTCTCCCAACCACCCTCTCCAAGATCAGAAACTCAACACGAAGTGTCGCCCCCCCCTAAAGGATATAACTATAGAAAGAAAAGCAGAAGTCAGGAAAAACACTACAAGATATAGGCCTTATACCGACATTAAAAGCGTCGAAAATGTAAATAAAGAAATTTGCCCCCATCGTCACAAAAAGCGTCGTTATTGGCAATGCCATAGAACATCGGTATTTGCGTCGGTGTCAGCGTCGCTATTTGAGTCGGTGATACTCTAATACCGACGCTGACATCGACGCAAATAGCGACGCTGATATCGATGCAAATAGCGACGCTGATAACGATGCTCTGCGATGCTAATAACAATGCCAAAAACGACATGTGCAGTAAATTTGTGATGCTAATAGCGATGATAACATGGAAAAAAAAATTTATGGCACGACAGCAAGTTGCCCTGCCACATATAGCACTATGTGCTTTATTTGGGCCATACAAAATAGTTTCTGCACTGCGTATAATGCTCGTGTAAATAAAGACAAAGTGTACTTAAATCATAACACTGATACATGAAATAAATACATGATCACATAATGAAAGTGACTAGTACAATCATGGCAAGATATCACTACTACATAGAAAATGTCTACACAGATCACGTGAGCAAAAAAGAAGGGTGTGTGAGCTCCAGGGATCCAAGGGCGAGCTATAGATCATTGCCATCCGAAAGCTCATCCCGCTGCAAAGGAGCGCATCGAACAAACTCTACAAAAAAAGAAATAACTACACATAAGTCCATCATACAATAATGCATTCTAATTAAACATAGTAACTACGGACAAGAAATATGAGTGACTTACAGGGCCGCCGCATCCACACAATTGGTCGGTCAATGCAGTGAGACCGTGCCTCTCTGCATATCGAGTCTCAAGGCCGATTGGATCGCGATTTGTAATGGAGTGTTGCAAAGAAAACAAAATACTAAGTGTTAGAAACACGATTGTCAGTACAAAGGATATTGTAAAAAAATAAGCAAGCAAAAAAAAAAGAAAAACTTACAAGTCCTCCAGATATGTCCTGTGGCCGCCACTCCCAAGATGATGGACCACTCTGGCCTCTAGTCGTGCCCTCGCCACCTCGTGCTTTGCTGACTCCAACGTCCTGGAGAATCTGTAGCCTCCTCCCTCAGTTGGCGCCAGCCGTCCGTGTCTAGCTACTCGGGCTTTACAGCCCCACTCTTGAGTGCCTTGCATGCGTCTGATCGTCTGTGTGACATATATGCATGCATGCACTCCATCGCATGCACTCTATTATCTATCCCGTAGAAAACCTATCTGTTGCGGCTGGTACCAGAAACTCCTCATGCAAGGATGCTACTATGTAGTCCTTGCTCCCCTTCGCTATGTTTTTCCAATGATCCAAGACGTTGTGCCAAAAAACTTGTTGGCACAACTCTCTCATGCGAGCCATCACCCTCCTCCCCTCATCATTCATGATGATGGCTCCTAACCTATCATCTACAAGGTAGGCATACCCCTTTGGGGTATGCCTAAGATGGGTCCTCTCCCATCTGCGACCACGCTCCTGGGTATATCCAGGAGACCCATGTATATTTGGTGTACTGACTGGGGTAGTATCTATCGGAGTAACACCCATATAGGTGCCACCTGCGGACGGCTGAGCAAAAGCCGGAGTGACTGGAGTAGACGTCCCCACAGGTGTGACAAATCTCGTAGGTGACGCAACTCCAGCAGAACGACGAGACGGAGACACCGCGTCTGTGTCTCCGCAGCAACCACTTGAGCCACGCTCTCTGGAGCCACCACGAGAGCAAGAGATAGCACCTGTATCCCGAGTCGACCGCAGGCTCACTGCATCTGCATCTCTGCAGCATCCCCCTGACCCTGAAGCACTCCCTCCGTCTGGCCCAAGTTTGGAGCATCGACCTCGTCTCCTCGAAACTGAAGCATCTAATCGCACCGAAGTAGATCTAATAGAGCGTCCGAGACAGCTCCTGGCCCGCCATGTCTCTGAATCTCGCCATCTGATCTGGAGACATGCGCGCGAAGATATCCTGCAACTCCTCATCACTCATTCCTTGACTCATCCTGATGATCTAAGCATCCACAAAGGTCACCTACACAGACAAAAAATGATGTTAACATAATCAATTTAAATCATACAAAGCACGGTAATATAAATCTTAAAAAAATGATCTTACTTAAAATGAATATCTTATGTACCCTTATAAGCGATTCGTCAACGAATTGAGTAAGTGGATGCTCCAAGCATGAAGTATCCTATGGTTCCATGTCAATCTCCTGACACAACTCGGCATAAACTAGAATGTCAATAGACATGTCACCACAAAAGGATGAGTCCACCTCATTCTCAAAGAATTCTTAGACTCTTGTATTTCCATCATTGTTACCCAATGCTAGCTCCTCTACATGCTCCAAGCTTTCGGTGGTTTCCACCCCTTGCAATATCGACCCCTCTATTTGCATCTTGTCCTCATCTATGCTCGAAACATTGCTTTGATCATATACTCTCGCACTTCCGGGAGCTGAAGGTATAACATACCACCATGGAGGTTGTCGAGGGTTTGGATAGAAGATTACCTGTTCACAAACACGTACAAGAGAGATTTAACTATTGTGATATTTACCATGTCGTAATACAATTAACAAACAAATGAGTTCATGCACCTGTTCACAATGGGCTGGCAACACAAAGATGTCGCGTAAATCTGTCCATTTTTTTTCGAAATCTATTTCGAGAAATCCAGATGGACCTCGTCGAACTGTTGCTCCAGCTCCTTCAAGTACCACTTTGAACCATGGAGCCCCAAGAGGAACACCAAGAAAAAGGGAATTCTCTTGCAAGAAAATCTATCTTGTAACATCAACAAGCTTGTTTATCATGTTTCATATAATCACAATGAAGAAAAGAACACCAAGCACAACAAATCTTCATGCAGCATCATGTAGATCTCCCACGGTTTTAATAGAATCAACCATATTCTTCAATATCTTCACAAAATCCATCAATAGAACAAAGAAAGCAAAGGAATACACCATCTTTGAATGGAAATACATCACATAGTATTCATCTTCAATATCTTCATAGTCTTCTCTCTCAATCTCTCATATACAATCACTCTGTTTTAGTAGAATTGGCTATCTCTGACTCTCTCTCTCTCTCTCCATCAATAATACATCATATCCTTACTACAATCTCTCAAAATTACTCTCAATAATCACTCTTAGGTCGTGGATACCCCTCCCAAGAGGTATGTCTGATATGAAGAGTCACCAGAGCCACTACAGTGTCCTTTCATAGCTCACTACTGTCACTTCACTCTAGTCTTCTCTTGAGTCTTTAACAGCTACTTCTTCCACTTCCTTCAGCTCTGTTGCACTTGTATTCACCTCTTTCCAAGGCTAGAAAACTTTCCCAAAGTCACACATACATTCCACAGAACACTTACAGAAGCATACAGAACAGTCTACAGAACAGCTACAGTACAGAACAGAACAGAGACAGAACAGAAGCAGAAGCTCTGCAGAAGACCTACAGAAGGTTATCAAAACCACATAACTCATTCTCAAATCATTCCAAACTCTCACAAACCATTCAATAAGATTTCACAAAATCTCAAACTTCATCAATCAATACTCCATCCCTCTTCACAGAAGATAATCAGAACAAAACATACCAAAACAGAACAAAACAGAAGGTATACAGAACCATTCAGAACCTATCAGAACATCACAGAACCATCAACAAACATCATGAACTTCCAAAACACAATCAATATCATCCAAAACACTCTCAATCCACTTCCTAATCAACCAATCATCCCATAAAATCAACCATTCAGCTCTCAAAAACAACAAAAATCAGCCAAAAAAAAGTCATTTCAACACTCAACATATCCCCACACTTAATAAGGAAGCGTCCTCGCGACCCAGGAAAAAGGGAATACAAGTTCAGGGAAAAGCTCAACTTTGATCTTCAATATCTTTGCAAAAAGAATCCATCCACCACGACCCCAACTTATAACCTGTTTATGATATAAAAATACAAAGAAAGGAAAACCCTTTTGAAATTAACACCTCTTATCAAACTAAAAATCATCACAAATTTGTAAAGGATATAAGAGTTTGCTTCTTCTTCATCAGCATCAACTTCAATTCTGCAACCACGACCCCATCTCTACAAATCTCCAAAACATAGCTCGGACACGAAATCCAATAGGAAACCACCACGTTCGTTTGACATACATGAACTCACAACACAAACACTAATACACAACACAACCATCTGAATGACTTCTTCAAAAAGAAAGTTGTTCATTAAAAAGCTTCCACCATACATTGGAAAGGTATCAATGAAGATGATCCCTCTTAAAAGATTGATGTTGTCGGAATCGATCCATAGATAAGGATTCATCTACAAAGTTTTTAGGAGGATTTTGAAAAAATTGGAGACAGCACATCCTTTCCAACAGGACCAAGTATCTGCTAGGCAAATAGAGGGCATGAAAATATAGTATCTCCAGCTGCTGGGAATCAATGCTAACATTGACATTCATGCACAACTTTGGAATAGGCTTTGAATCAGTATGAGAGTGCCTATGCATATACGCCAGGTACCAAGCAAAGTGAGCAGTTAATCTCACTGAGGGATCTGCAGACTGTGAATATTGCTGGGCAAAATGAACATAGTTTTGATAAGCTTGACTGGAAGCTGTCCATTCTCCTGGAATTACTGGCCAATTAATCTGCGGTCCTGTAAGGCAATCATCCGAACTCCATCCCCTTCTTCTGGAAATCTGATTATCAAAACTGTCACAGTCACTAACCAACTGAGGTGGTTGAGATATGGAAGTGTGAGGAGAGGGTAATGGAATAAGAGAAAGTGGATGTAGGGAAGGATAGGAAAAATCATAAAAGGAAGAAAAGGTTAAAGAAGGAGTGGCAGAAATTTGTAAGGAATCACTAAGGAACGGTGTTAACTGATAAATAGGAAATGTGGAGGGTACATTAATGAGGGGTGAAGGACAGGGTGGAGAAGGGGGAAATACCCTATCCTCAATAAAGGAACAGTAAGTGAAAATAGGAATTTGAGGGAAATTTTAAGGTTGGAAAAGAAGTGGTAAAATTACTGTGGAATTAGTTTGACAAAGGGAAAAATATATAGCATAGCGGTGAACCAATTGTTGGTAATAGAGGAGGGTAGGAACAGAAGGTCCCAAGAGAGATCGTCTAGGATAGGCATCAAAGAAGGTAGCATCAAATGGATTATGTTTGGAAAGATAGGTTAAGAGATCCATCCTCAGTTGGTTAGTACTCTAGGCAAAGGTAGGAGCTGTGTTTTGTCTTTGATTTAGGACCACCGAATCAATCATGGGATGCCACGAATTATCCTGACAATCAGCTACTTTGGAGGAATAACTTTGAAACATATCAGCTATGCGCAACTCCAAATGATTGACATATAGAACAGCCTGTAAGACCACATCCCCCACATACCATGCCATATCTACTTCATCTGGGATTAACAAATCTCCTCGGAGATACATGTATGACATCAACATGGTGTCTGGCGTGACAGAATCTTTAAAGACCATTCTGACTACCTCTGTCAACAACTCAGCAGACCAAGCCCCACTCCAGCCATCCTCTGGAAAAGGTAAATCCATCGTGGAAAGCTTCATATAGAAGACCAACTTCTGTAAGTGGTAGTGGACAAAGAAAGAATGGTCAGGTAAAACATATTCCTGAAACTGCTCAAAGGTAGACCATAACAAGTCCATTCTGGACTGCAATCTTTCCACTTTATCTTGGAATAGAGGGCACAAAGTAGCCTGTCTCTGTAGGGCAGCCAAGTCCTGCTGTGAAAGAGAAGGAATTAATGGAACAGGAGGGCTTGGAGGAACAGAGCGGGACTTCGCCAGCTGATCTTGCAACTGCTGGATTTGGGAGGCTTGGTTGGCCACTGTGTCATTAGCCATCTGTAAAGCTGAAAGCTTGTCATCGAAAAGAACTTGGAATTCTTTCGCTTCGCTGGACATCCTCTCCTTCTCTGCTGAAAGGCTAGTAACCTGTGACTGAGCCTCGAATAACTGGGTTTTCAATGAAGAAATCTCATTGCTTTGGGTGGCAACCAGTTGAGTTTGCTGTTCCATTTGCTTAAATAAATCTGCTAGGGTATCCTTAGCAGAAGCTAACTCAGAGGTTGCCTTATGCAACTGGTCTTTGGACTGCATGAGCTCCTCATAGAAAGACGCGTACAGCTGTTGAACACAGGCTGTCACTGACAACTCAATGGAACTTTGAATATCCTTGCAGAGGAAAGGAATGGCATCTCCTGAGACGAGACTGTTCAGGGAAGGAACTGAGATCTCCAAGGATCCTTCTCGATGTGCTATGAACAGGTTATTACAAGTGAGATACCCAGGGAGTTCACTGCCAGAAGTAGCAGGGATAGGCACTGAGGGAAGTACAGCAGGGGCTTTATCCGCTACCCTCTTCAAGCGTTTGCGCTGTATGACCAGGGGAGGAGGAGAATCATCATCCTCAATGTCAATGGGTACTGACTCTTCTGAAGGTGGAGGAGGAGATACTTGATCTGATGGAGGAGGTACTGGATCTGATGGAGGAGGTGGAGGCACAGTCTTCTGTAAACCTGAATAGGTCAAGAAGGCAGACAAATATGATCCATAGGTAACATTGGTAACATTACCCCTCGTGACTTTAACAAAATGCTGATCCATTTTAGTAAGGAGGTAAGTGCTCCAATCAATAGCAACTCATTTCAGCACCATCCTGGAAGCTGTGAAAAGCTCTTTGGACAAATAGTGGGATGGCGTTTTGGCAGGCATGAACCTGTCCTGAAGAAACTAACACATCGTCTTCCATACGGGATCAGTAATCATAGAAAAAGAAACTCCTGAAGAGTTTATCACTTTCTTAACATCAAGGACTTCCCTTGTCTGCTTCTGCAACAGCTTGAGAATCTCTTCATTAGAGAAGAGCTGACGAGTGGTCACAAAAGGTTCTCCTTTGAAGGGTAAAGATAGAGCCTTCCCTAAGCCGCGAGATGTCAAAGTCATAGACATTCCTTGGACTACGCATGTCTTCTTGCTGTAAGAGGCCAGGAACTCATCACATAACGACGGATCCTCTGGAAGTAATGGAAAAGGAGTGGCCACAAAAGCAGCAAGTCCCGCCTTCGTGAGGGGCTCAAAAGTAAGTAGGGACGAGTAATCCCTACTAACTAGTGGGACGTACTGGATAGGGGGAGGAGCATGAGAAGGCGCCATTCAGATGGTTACACACATACCACAAACACAGACAATCAAGGAGAATGCCTGCAAAGCAACAGACAAAAAACCAAGGATAAGAGAATTACCAATCAAATGTGACACGACCTACTAACCCCGAGCAAACCACATCCTAGAAAAAATTTGACATGACCTCGAGACAAATGCGACCGAAAGCTTCATGCGATGCATCAGACAAACACCCTGAACCCCGTATCAGGCAATAAAAGAAAAAAACTGCATATCGTACCCGTAACCGTAACTAAGACAGGAAACCAAAACAAGACCACATCCGACACATATCAATACGACATCTGTGATAGAACCAAGACTGGACCATGGAAAATAACACTAATGACTGCGCATACCCATCCCACGAAACGCTTCATTAAAAAGGGGAATTAAGTGCAGTGAGGGGGGAATTAATTTAATGAAGGGTTGATTTTAATCATTTATTAAAAATGGGTGAATTTTTATTAGGTGATAAACCTTAACAAGAAAACGGCGGTTCCTTATTATAAATTAAATTACCAATTATTAGATTAAAACGGTGCTTTAATGCGATTCCCGGACTTCGATTCCCGACTGGGTCTCTAAATGCAATTCATTGATTACAAATTAAGGTGATGTGGAGCGCTTTTTTGCCAGCGCGTGCACATGTGACGGCTGGTTCATTTTAATAAAAAATTAAAGTGCCTCTTTAGCGCACGTAGCGCGTGCTAAGTGAACGGCTGGTTCATTTTAATTAAAAAAGTATGTGTGTTTTAGTGCGAATGCGCTGGAAACTGTGGGTGAATTAAAGGGTTCATTTTAACAATTAATTTGTGATTAAGGGAGAAAATAAAAATAAAACACATAAAATAAATACCTGGAAGGGGCGTGTATGTAATGCAGAAATGCGCTCTTCTCAATCCAAAAATATCTGGATTGGGGTTTCGAGACGGTTAGTTGGGGTGTTGGAGGAAAAAGAGATTTATTTATTTTTTTAATGGTTGTTTTTATTTATTTGTTTATGTTATGAATTTGTGTGATTTAGTGTGTAAGAATTTAGGTGTGAAAGAAAATATTATAACAACTGAGAAAAATATGCCAAAAATAAATAAAAATGGAAAGGAAAGGGTTAGGAATTTTTCAGAAATTAATTGGGAATTTTTTAGTATTTTTAATGAATTTTTATCATATTTTTGGGTATGTTGAAAGATTTTGGAATTTTAAAATAGGCAAAAATATTTTTTGCGAAAATTTAAAGGTTGAGAAAAAGAGGGCCATGGATTGCAAAAATAAAAGGAAAGGTTTCTAGATTTTCTGTAATTTTTCAGAATATAAAGTGGTTTTTTAATGATTTATTTATATTTTTCAATGTTTTTGTGTAGCATTAGTGGGGGTTACGGGGGGGTGGTGTGAAAGGGTGGTATAGTGGGGTTAAGTGGGTTTGCAGTGGGGGGGAATGGGGGTTTAGAAGGGGGGAAAGTGAGGGAATGGTGGGAACGGGGTTAGAGAGGGTTGGGGGGTGTGAACAGGGGGCTAGGTGGGGTTAGTGGGGGGGAAGGGGGATTAGTGGGTTTGCACATGGAGGAGGGAAGCAGAGTCAACGGGCGGGGCAGGGCCCAAGGATCAGACAGGCGGCCACGTGGCGGGCAGGGCCCAAGGATCAGACAGGCGGCCACGTGGCGGGCAGGCTGGCTAGCGCAGGGCAGGTGCAAGAGGTCGACGGCAGAGAGGAGAGGCGGCAGGTGCAAGAGGTTGACGGCAGAGAGGAGAGGTGGGGGACAGCAGAATGGCGGGGGGCAGGAGGGTACCGTGGCGGGACGAAGGCGGCTGGGGGGAGGGAGAAAGAAGGCGATGGTGTGGGGGGAGGGAGGAGCGAGGGAGGAGGAGGCGACAGGCTAGGGGAGGCGAGGGAGGGCGCTGCCGTGGGAGGAGGGGGCGAGGGAGGAGGAAGGCGGGGTTCGCTGGGGGTAGGCGAAGATGGCGGGGAGGGAACGGAATGGCGGGGGGGTAGGCTGTGGGAAAACGGGGGGAAGCAGGAGGACGGCGGGGAGGGATGGGAGGAGACGGCGCTGGGGGAGGCGAGGGTGCTGGTGAAGAGGAGGGGAGAAGGAGAGGGCATGTGGGAGGAAGGAGGTGGAGGGGAGAAGAGCAGGGCACATGGGAGGAAGGAGGTGGAGGGGAAGAACAGGGCACGCAGGAGGAGAGAGAGAAAGAACGGGAGAGAGAAAGAGAGGGAGAGAGACGGGCGGTTGGGGGGCAGGGGTAGGCAGTTAGGGGAAAGGGGTGGGGGGCACATGGGGGGGGGGGGGGGGGGGGGGGGGGGGGGGGGCCATGGGGTGGGCAGGTGGGGGGAAGGGGTGGGGGGCAAGGGCGCATACCCCCGACCCGAGCGCGTGCGCGGGGCGGGGTAAAAAAATTTGCCGTGACGGGATTGAAATGGCGCGGGGAAGGCGGTACGGGTTACGCGGACACGACCGGGGTGCGTGGAGACTCGTAAAATCGAAAACACGCGTTCATGCGCAAAACGGGCGCGAGAAAAAACGTAAAAAGAAAGAAAAATTAATAACTCCCAATCCGGACGTCAAAACGAAATAGCGTAAAAATGAAAAGTGGGCAGGACGACAGGGGGAAAACAAGGAAAATACGGGACGGGGGTTCCGGGAGGGGTAAAGGGCGGTCACGTGCAAAAAACACAAAAAACGAACCAAAAACGCAATTTAAAAAATTAATATCGAAAGATCCGTGCATCGGAATGAAGTGCAAAAAAAAGGAAAACTATGCAGAAAGATGTGCCCGACAATCGTATCACATCAAAACATAATTCCGACTGAGATAAGACGCGTTCACATGGGAAAAACGCAAAAAATAAACCCGAAAATGGGATCAGAAATTAATATCGGACAAACCGTTCACCGAAATGACATGCAGTAAGAAGGAAAAATGTCCGCAGGAAGGGGTGGCACAGGGTTATCACGTTAAAACGCAGTTCCGGCGGAAAACATCATGAACGGGGGGAGGGGGGGCATTTTTTTGGCGACCTCTCAATCCATTTATAAATTGATTTTGGTGACTATTGGAATCATCCTCCCCCCTCCTAGGGTTGAGATGTTGCAATTCTAGGCTCTGATTTGCAAAACACACAAGATTTGATGCATTGAATGAAAAGCTAGAAATTTAGTATTTCTCTCTCCTCTTTCTCTCTCGCCATAAATGTCGTTCATATGGGCTGAGAGAATGAGGGGAATGGGTGTCAGTTTGTGTGACAAGATGCAAGGGATGGATCAAGAAAGTGTAAAGGGGGTATGGCTATAATAAAGTGTCAACGGCTTCTCATTTTTGAAATACAATGCGTGCAGATTATAGAATAAGCGGTCTTTTATTGAATTTTATGTTGAATCGCTTGTTCTTATGATGGAAAATGATTGAAAATGGTTGAATATGTATGAAAGTGTCTAAATATGTCTGAAAGTGTAAAGGAGGCATCAATGGCTATAAAAGAGTGTCAACGTCTTCTCATTTTTGAAATACGATACATGCAGATTATAGAGTGAGCGGTCTTTTATTGAATTTTATGTTGAATCGCTTGTTCTTATGATGGAAAATGATTGGAAATGGTTGAATATGCTTGAATAAGTTTGAAATTATAGAATAGTCAATAATTTCTAGCAAATCATGTAATGAAAATCAAAATCGTAAAGTTCGCAATGTGAATTTAATAGAAAAATGATAATTTCATGGATTTTTATGATTCAAATTGTGTTCCTATAGAGGTATATTGAATGTAATGCTGAATCATAATCCACATAAGCTTCATAAATTTGAAAATGAGAAAAACTAGTAATTAATATAAAAATAAATGATAGAAAAGCATACAAATGGATTTTTGATAGAGAAAATTAGTCTAAGGGTGAGAAAAATTATTGAAAATTAGGGGAAGGTTTGTGAGTGTATAACGACTGTAGAGTATGAGGTTGGCCTCAGTCTACATCCATTTGTGTGTTAAAGTGGTAGTTTAGAGGGTATTTTATGAAAGAAATATCGCATAACATAGAAAACACCCTATATAATAAATGAACACACAAAGAAGTTAAAATGTCAAGAATGTTACATAAAAATATAAGTTCTTATGCATTGAAAATAAACATATAGGGTTTGTTTAATAGTTTTAAAGGAACAATAGTACAGATTAGTCCAATGTTGTTTCTAAACAACACAGCAATATGTTAGAAGGGAAATCATTGAAATAATGTTTTTTTAATACAACACATTGGCTGATTTGTGGTTAGTTTGTTTGAGCACTATATGGCATTATACCTTGCATTTGCATTATTATACATGGTATCAAGAAAAATAAGTCTCATAGATGCATTGCAATTGGTTGTTAAAACTATTGACCAACGATAAGAGTATGAGGATCCCTTTGTTATAGGATAGTATGATTTTCTTTGGGAACTCTTATGTGAGGAAACAAAATTATCTCTAGGAACGCTTTATCAAAAGAATGGACAATGTTATGATTGTATTTTATGTTTAGACAATGCATCGTGGAGCCATTCCTCCTAGAGTGTAGAAGATCCATAGGAGCCACAATGATTGCTGGGGAGTGCTCTATCTGTGTGTGCAATAAGGTGTTGATCACCTATATGTGTGGTATACTCCCTTCGTTGGAATTGGGACGGGAAAAGTCATTGAACTACAAATCGATACAAATGCATGATTTATTTAGATAAATATAGAGCCTCTAGACAATCCTGGCCGTGAGGCCGTGAGGGTGGTTTGGTGAGCATAGGAGCTCAGCTAGAGCCCTAGAGCTAATATTGGGCCCATTTTTGGCATGATAGGTGTTGCTTTTGTTGGGAGCCACTGATAAGTAGCAGTCTTCGAATCTTGGTTAATAGGGACTGGTGTTCAGTGTATGCCAAAGAGCATTGAAATAGATATGTTATTTCATGATAGAGATCAGCAAGCCAAGATTCAACGTTAAGAGAGAGACAAAATAGCTAAATGGTGAGCTAAGATCCTTATGAGATATTTTCCTAAGCATAGTAGTCCGATATCCTTGAGAAAGAGAGGTCTTGTTGACCCTACTATTCCAGCTGGCTCATTAGGGGAAGGGGAAAGCTCTAGCATGCCTTTTACCCTAATAAATCAACCAACTTTGAGTGGGGGTGTAGTCTTAGTGATATAGACTCATGTAGTGAATCCAATCGTTGTTATGGTGCAATCCATCACAATACCTATAGGAATGTCGGATTTGCCAGTCCTCCTAGGTTTCCCTTACTCATTTTAATGCATTAGCAGAGGAAGATGAGGAGCTCCACATCAGTGAGTTACAGAAATTAATGTTCCATTGACAAATTCAAGACAAAGGACATCTCATAATGTTTTTTAATGTGACTCTAAAAGGAAGAGTTGCAATGTGGTATCATGGCTTGAAAGCTGGAACCATAACTACGATAGATCTATTCTATGCAGCCTTTCAAAGAGAGTTTTCCCCTGAGAGAGGTGGTCAATATTGGCCTTATGTTTTGAATGTGACACATCAAGAGTGCCATGAGAATACTCAAGTGTACACTAAGAAATTGAAAGAGGTGTTTCACAAATTGCAAACCTCTATTTCTATTCCACATGTTGCTCAATTGTAGTACTTTTAACATAGATTAGGCTTCAGTATCCAAGTGTAGTTGAATAGTGTTGCTCTTGCTAATGTAGACATTGCTATTACATGAGCAGAGGAGGTAGAGTCACGCTTACAACTGGCCTACACATCTAGGGAAAACCTGAATTTGAGTCTAGGTTCTAGAAATAATTTGGCATTGATCAGTGGAAGTCAAGATATGACTAGTACACCTATGATCGATTCGAATGGAAGAGGAAGCATGATGCAGAATGTGTCCATACTATTGATTTCTCCTAATGTTGCTATGATGATGGCTAGCCAAATGGTTCTACTAAATAATGAAAGCCAAATGATGAACCCTAATGTCATATAAATAATCAATGGTCGATTCCTAATTAGGTGGCCAAATGGTTGAAAGGCAAGCAGATGATCATGGTTATGAGTCTAGAGTGCGTCAAATGTTCTTGGAAAAGTCAAGGACATGATGAAGCATCATATTGATATGATAACACAATAATTCAAAACCAGATATTTTAACAGGGTATCTAACCCTACTAGACTTGCGTACCACTAGATCACTCAGTGGAGGCTTTATATTACTATGTGCTCTCCGTACACTTGGTGTCATGACTGAAGGAATACTAAGCTCATCATCTAAACTCTTTGAACCACTTGGTGTCATGACTGAAGGAATACTAAGCTCATCATCCAAACTCTTTGAACCACTAGAATCTGCATCAAATCCCAAATGACTAGTAGATGCATCATTACCATCCAACACTTTCTTCTCTCCTTTGTCTTTACCTGCAACACTTGTAGATCCACCTGAAGATGTAGGGCTACTCCATAGTCTCCTAGTCCAGGGGCTAACTGTAGGTGTAGTAGCAGATGATATTTTTGGTCCACTAAGGCTATGTGATTCTTGCCTTTCTCCCTACACATGACTATCATAATCATTATCATCATCTAATACATCACCAGTAGATGTATAGACCTCAAGAAGCCACTAAACTCATTAGAGAGATACTCTGCCCCTCCTTCTGATCTCAAACACTTAACTTTCAAGCCTATTTTTGTTTCAGTAGCCGCCTTGAAAGATTTAAAGTGCTCAAACACAACACTTTTTTCCTTTATGAAATATACCCATAGTTTCCTTGAACAATCATAAATAAACATGACAAAGTATTTGCTACCACCAAGAGATACATGTTGTGTAGGCCCCCAAATATCTATATGCACAACATCAAGTATTTTTTGCTTCACATCTCTATCATGTGAAAAGGGTCATCTTGCCTGTGTACCAAACTAGGATGCTTCACACACTTTATAGGATTCTGCAACTCTAAAAGTAGGCAATCGTATAACCAATCCTTTGGACTCCATTAATTTCGACCTTTGCATGTTTACATGTCCAATACGTTTATGCCATATTTCAATGCCTGCAACCACTCCTTTTCCTTTAGCATACATAACAATATTCATTACAGGAATTCAACATCTAAAGTGAATATGCGGCCAACTCTATTTCCTTTTGCAACCAACTTGCACTTATCATTAAAGTCTTCTACAAAACAGCCTTTTGTATTAAATTGAACTTGCAACCCTTGCTCTACCATTTGGCCAATAGACACTAAATTCTTTGTGATTGATGGCACATGTAATGCATCTGACAGACTCTTTGTCTGGCCATCATGCAAGGACAAGGGAACCTTTTCAATCTGTGAAATTGGGTGACATAAATCATCACCCATTTGCATAACCTAGATTGTGTAAGTCCTGCATCTCTCCAAACCATTCAACATGACTGGCCATATGATTAGATGTATCTAAATCAACATACCATACATCATTATGTGTCCCTTTTCCTGTAATAGCATTCATCATATGCTACATAATAAACATACACTCATTTTTGTCTTCCTTCTATCATGAATATGATGCATAGTTTCATTGCTACAATTTACAATTGTGAATATCATCCTTCTTAGCATAACAATGGGCTACAATATGAACTATTTTGCCATGATAATGGCAAACAATAGAAAATTTTCCAAAATCTTTGTTCTGCCATCCACCTCTTCCTCTAGAGCTCCCCTTGTCTCTAAAGTTTCCACAGCCTCTCCTGAAACTTACATATCATGATTTAACCTATTTTGTTGGTTATCACTAGCACATCCCATACCACAGCCTCTCGAAGAGGATTTGTCATATCCCCTTCTTGAACTTAAGTAAAAGGTTGGACATGTTCATCATTTCTTTCATATGAGTCACCCTGCATATTGATCTCTTTGGTAATTAGGAGAGAGATCAACTCATCAAAATCTGGAAATGGCTTTTGTACATATACAAAAGTGACAAATGATTTCTAAGACTTCTCATTATTATGGCCACTCAAAGTAGATGAAACCAAATCGTCATCATCAGGCATTGCATCAATCGCTACTAAAGCATCTGCAATGCTTCTCATCTTCAAAACATACTCATTGATAGATATTTTCCCTTTCTTCAAGGTATTCAACTGTTGCTTGAGTTGAATCTTTTGTGTCTTTGTATTTACTGAAAACATGTTCTCAAAAATTATCCAAGATGCATGTGAAGCTTTTGTGTCCCTAATATGTCATAGCATAGTATTATCAATGATTGTAGATAGCCAGTACATCACCTTTTTGTCTTTTGCATTCCGTTCTTTCCACACCTTTAATTCATCTGGAGTTGCAAGGATACGCAACTCTGGCTCATTTTCTTCACTTGAAAGGAAGTTCGTCACATGAACTTCCATGAAGGGTAGTTGTTCTTGTCTAGCTTCTCAATGATGGGATTTTCATTGTTCTCTACCATTATCACAAAAATGATACAAATTAGCAAGCAAGTCTTCTATAACCTTTCACAACAAGAGCACAACAATACACCAAGCAACCTTTTTCACTGATTACTTAATAGGATATGTAATCTGCAATCTATTTGCAAAGAAAACTTATGTTTTCTTCTTGACAAACACCTCAAAAAGTACAAATTCGAAATCTATAGCCTATATACCCATTTCCCTTCATAATCTATGCCATATGTTTGACATAGCCTTTTGCAGCCAACCTAGTCTTATACGTGCTAATTGAACCATTTGCATTATGCTTGACTCTTTGTAAACTCACTTACAATCAATAGCTTTCTTGCCCTTAGGCAAGGGTACCAAACAAACAGCTTTCAAGGATGCATAGTTTCCTTGCTACAATTTACCACTGTGGAGATAATCCTTCTTAGCATAACAATGGGCTGCACTATGACTTGTTTTGCCACAATAATGGCAAACAATAGCAAAATTTCCAAAACCTTAGTTTTGCCATCCACCTCTTCCTCTAGATCTCCCCTTGTCTCTAAAGTTTTCATGGCCTCCTGAAACTTACATGTCACCGAATTGTTGATTTAACTTGTTTTGCTGGTTATCACCAGCACATCCCATGCCACGGCCTCTCAAAGAGGATTTGCCATGTTTCCTTCCTGAACTTAAGTAAAATGCTTGGACATGTTCATCATTTCTTTCATATGAGTCACCTTGCATATTGATCTCTTGAGTAATCATGAGAGAAACCAACTCATCAAAATCTGGAAATGGCTTCTATACATATACAAAAGTGGCAAACAATTTCCAAGCCTCTCATTATTAAGGCCACCCAAACTAATTACAAACTTTCATTGGTTTCCCAAAAACATTCTCTCCCTAAAATAGTGTTCTTGAAGGTCTTGCTTGAACTTTTGGGCTTGCTCAAAAACACTCATTGGAGAAAAGTATAACTCGGGTTAGCCTTTCCATATCAAGGCTAGCTTCAAAGGTAAGAAAAAAGGGGTTATATGCAATGAACTTAATAGCTTTTTTCTTAACCTTTCCATGCTACAAAGTTTAATGATCAAATTAGAGGAGGCTCAAGGATTAGCTAGGTCTGTGATTAAACTTGACGAAAGTGAGATATTGAAGTGTACAAATTTAGTAAGTCTCTCTATTACCTTGATGACTTTCATCAAGTCATTATAGTGATTCCATGTCATTGGGGGATTTCAAAAAGCAAGCCCCCAATTTGAAGTTTTTTCACAAAAATTTCCAAAACTTGGAGTTTTTCAATGTATTTGCCAAAACTTGGAGTTTTTTCACAAAATTTGTAACTTTATGAGGGATAATCTTGTTACCCATATTGAAAATTTGTATTAAACAAGCTATTCAAGGGACCTTTTTTTTTCAAACTCTCAAATTATACCGAAGAGAGAAAAATGAATAAAATTGGGTTTCTACTACACATCTCAAAAAGTACCCTTATCAATCAGACTAATCTCTAAAATTATGAGTCAATCTAAACAAAACACAACAAGAACTCAATATAGGAAAATATAATTATTTCTCTTGCAACTATTTAGGCAAATTATGAAAGCCACTTATATATAACTATTATATAGTATCGATATGTGGACTTGATAGCAACAAATGTCAATATCTTCCTCATCTTTTTTACTAATCACTCCAAAGCTTCTCATATATGCAATGGTTGTAGGGTGCTTTAACTCTAACATATCTACAAGGGATATATCATTTTCATCCTCTTGTTGAGAATTTTGGCCAAGTATTTGTTCAACCTTTCCAATGGCAAAGGTTGCATAATTTATTGACCACTTCTCATCATAGTTTGTAGCTTTTGACAACGAATCTAATTTACCATTTGCGGTTCTGAAGGTCTTTCTCATGTCTAGCTCCTCTTGTGTAGGTTTAGGCATGATTTGACTCATGTAGAATTTAAAGAAAACCTTGTGCTAAAAATAAAAATTAGTAGAATTGACTATGGAAAGTGGAAGGAAGAGCAACATGCAAAAGAGAAGCAAAGAGTAGAGTTGTTGCATAAGGACGGGAAGCAACCATATCATGGTTTGGTTCAACATGAAACTTGGCCATGGCTTATATCAATAGCAGACTTGCCAATCAAAGGTTAGATGAAACATGGTTTAGATAAAAAATATCCAATTAACAAATGAAAATTAGAAATTAGAACATGGTTTTGATAAAAAAACACATTGATAACGTGATAAGGGGAAGCAAACAATTGAGAAGGTGTAACATTGGCAGGAGAAGCAACCATAATATATATTAGAAATGTGACTAGAGTAGATGATGCATGATTAGATTCTATGTAACCATGCTTTCCATAATAGGAGTAAAGGACAAAGATCAAGATTACCTTAAGAAAAAAGTATCACAATCAACAAAAACAAACTTGGAACATCAATACCAGGAAAAATGAAAATGCTTTGCACACAAAATAAGAATGATTTATAAAGAGATATTTCACATATAAATAGACAATTCTCTGAGGGGAATTAAAACAAAGTGATCAACAAGCTTTATGAAACAAAATCGAGATTACCTTGAGAAAAAAGTTGTCAAACTAGCAAAAATGAACTTGGAGCATTAAAATTAAGAAAAATAAAATTTCTTTACACACAAAATAAGCATGATTTATAATGAGATCCATCACCTACAAATAGGTAGCCCCCTCAGTGAATACCAAGCTTTATGGATGTATTCATCATAGCAAAAGGCAAACAATAAACTTGCATACTTTTCATAATAGGAGAAGAGGAGCAAGATCTAGATTACCTTGAAAAAAAATTGGCTCAACAAAAATGAAGTTGGAGCATCAAATCAGGAAAAATGAAATTACTTTGCATACTAAATAAGCATAGTTTATAAAGAGATCCCTAACCTATAAATAGATCCTCGTCCAATCATGTCCACAAATGGATAACTGGTCCATGATTAATAATGTCTACTTTTACTAGAGTTTTCATTATGCTCAAAAAGAAAAATACCAAATATGTGGTCCCTTCACATCATGTATCCAAAATGAACGTCCACCTCCACTTCTTCATATGCCCTTTAAATCTTTCATTCAGTACTGCATGGTCCCCATCTCATTGAACAATAGCCAACATAAAACTCTCAAGTCTTTGATTTGCATTTTATGCGTCGCGGAAGGGCAAGCATAAAATTTAAATCAGTTTGCTTAAGGGAAGGCTGATGCATCATCATCTGTTGATTTTTGTCCATCCCAAGCACACAAATGTAGACATAATACATGTGCTTGCAGGCCAGGAAGGGTTTACTTTCCAACTCTCTCTTTTGAAAGTCAGGACACGTGACAGAAGGGCTCGGGATTGACATGCACCTCATACAAATGCTCTGACATAACATAAAATATGACTTTCTCATTTGCCACCACTACTTTCTCTTCCATGAAAACTACATCCAATGCCTCAGCCAATGCAATTTTTCTTTCTGCATCCTTAGAAATACCATGTCTCCATTTTTTTCGTCGCTTGCCACTTGAAGAGGTAAGTGGTTCTACCCCATGGGTCGTAGTATTTTTGGGGGTAGGTGGAATGCCATCATGCTTGAATACAAAACCTCCTTTGATAAGAATTGAAATCTCCTCTGTAGAAGCATTGGTGCCCTTGTCAATAGACCAAATCCTTGGTCGCAAGGGCACATGCTTAACTTGTTTATCAACATCCCATGTATGCTCCACATCATGACTGCAAAACCAGAACCATTGTGCAATAGGCTTACCTTGAAATTCCCTCTCTGACCAACAGCACTTCTTTCTATTTATAATACCAAAATATTTTCGTTTGCAATGAACATGCATTCTCCGGATGGCCCACAAACTTCTATGCATTTTCTCCTCTGAGACAATATTAGTTGGGAGATCCATTTCAATCGGCACTGCATGCACCTCATGGTCCAAGCCCACTTCTGTAGGTTGGTCATTTCTATTTTGAAAATTTATCTTGTGTGGTCATCCTTTTTGTTTTCTATCCCTTGACTTCATTACATAGCCAGGTTTATGAGAGCTACAACCATCTAGAGTTCTTCTTTTCCTTTGAACTGTTTCTTTGTTTCCAGAAATGAAAGGCTCTTCGTACATGGGGGTGCCAAGAACTGCTCCTTGAACTGTTCGAGCTATGAATGCAGGTGAAGGGGTATTTCTTGCAACCACCCTATTAATAAGAGCATCCATGTCGGGACCACTTCCAGAGTATCTTCCAGTTGTGAAGGCCAGTTGCCTTGAACATTGAATATATGAGTTGATCAAGTCAGTGACGCATGCATCATACAAACCAATTTTCTTCTTTCCATCCTCCCCTACCAACCAACTTGCATGCACGCTCTCAGAAAGATTTGTGTTGGGAATACAAGCCCTCTCCCAAGGACTCAAGGAAGCCTGCAACCCAATAAAAAACTCAGCAATTCCTCTTACATGTCTATTTTGTTCTCATACTTGGGTATTCCCACCCCAATGATATTAGTACATGTGTATGTAACAAATAGAAACAAAAAAAAACATTTACATGTGTAGTACTACCCCAATGGTCTATCCTATTCTCCCACCATTTGATCCATCTCTTCAATGGTACGATACTATCTCGAGGTAGTCCTACTTGCTGCCACCAATTTTGTATAGGTATGGCATTCCTCTTGCCCTCTTCAATGGATTTTCAAAGGTGCCACCTCTCACATAAATTCAAGTGATGCTTCCGAAGGTTTGAAGGCTTTTGTAAGCTTTGTTCCTAGGGAAACAAACACGATCGCTCTCTTCCTTCCAAAACATTGTCAGGTCCTGCATTGAAAACAGTGCAGATCGCCATCCAATTTGCACCGGCTTCATCCGCCATAAAGCCTGCAAAGTCTGCAAGAGGGTGTCTACACTCGAGCATCACATTATTAAGGCAATATGTATCCTCTTCCTTTGTATCACAAATAGCAATCACCATGATCCCCTTCAAGGTGCAATAAGAAAAATAGTGATTAGCAACTAGAATATGTCAACAAAAATTGATAACAAGTAAGGTTCCCGAACAAACCATGGATCGTACACAGAACAAGACATTATTGCCCAGTCATCTATTCTGTGTGTAAAGTCAAAGTGAACCCAAGACTTGCAAAGGTCTCCATTTCCTAAGCGTCGCATTCAATTAACCAATTCCACTCCAGAGTCGAGTCCTTTAGTAGACATATTGAAAATGCAACTTTTTTCACCCACCCCTCCTTGCCCTGAAAATCTACTGCCATGAAAAAAAAGAAACATGCATCTTTTTTTCAACTCCAAAATGTTATCAAAGCCATCTCCAACAACACATGTTTCTTTTTTTTTCTAGCATGTCACGATACTATTGAACCTGCAACCTCAACAAACGAAAGTTTGTTAAACTAATAACAATGCTACAAACCATAGTTTGCAGACTTGAATAACCGAAACTAACCTCTGATTTTGAACCAATGGCATCAACTCCTCCAAAAAGTTTGTAAGCTCTTGTTCTCCCTCCACCATTGAACCATTAGTTGTCAAAGATTCAGTGATAATTTGTTTTGCTACAATCATTTGGATCTTCCTAGCACCACAGTGTCGATTCACTTGCAAAACTGAGTGAACTAGAGACCTAATTTTTTTAATTGCAGCCATTGAAGTCCCTGGTTGCACATTGTGTGTGTGAGTGCCTACATGAAGCATCAATCTCTCCATGCTTGTGTCCTTTGGCAAAATGTAATAAACTTTGCAATCACAAGTTGCATAACAAGTGACAACTTTACTACAATAGTGACACGTGATTGAATGTTTTTCTTCACTTGCAAGTAGCCCCTTGCTCACTGTGCTATTGAGGTAACCATGAAAATACATTTTATTATGTTGATTGTTGCTCTCATAGTAAGGACAATTGACTCGATGACATTGTAAGTCTCCAAGGCAATGGCTAATTCTCAAAGTAGCATCAGGGAAGATATTAGTTGGATGGGGTCTTGTCCAGACATGACGATCATATTGTTGCTGCATCCCATCCATGTTTGAAGATGTGCCATATGTCAGCTGAAGAACGAAAGCAACAGAACCATTGTACTCTCTTGGAATCTCACTAACAAAAAAAGGGCATTCACTCATCTGCAATAAAGCCTTCAACTTCTTTCCTCTGGGGCTATTAGCAATCCAAGGTAAAATCTCTTTCTTTATTTATGGAAATGAATGAGGACTATCAAGTCCATCATCTGACTCTAAGTCAATAGTCGGAGTTGAGACAGGTGCACAAAAAGCATTTGTTATAAGTGGCGAAGAAGTTTGAGATGACATCTCTGCGAAGGAATCGGATGTAATGTCTACAACAGGTCCTGAAAGTGAATGAGCTTGTTTGCTATTTTCTACAGTGTGTAGTCCTTCATCTTGGTCCATGGTGAAAGTGGTATCACAATTTACTATTTTATACTGACATGAAAGAGAAGAATCAAGCAAAAATTGCTCCGCACCATTGATATCCGGTTGGCCATGAACCGCGATCTCTTCACTGTAAGCATCAAGTTGGAAAATAGCATACAAACCTACCAACTTCCAGTCAGGGGGTAGAAGTGATTGAAGAAAATAAGAGCTCACAAGAATCTTTCCATCCCTCAGGGGCACAACACGTTCCAGTGATTCGGAGCTGATTGACCATTGAAGAGTACCTTCTGCCATTGTCTCTCACAAAAGCCGGTTTGAAACTCAATAAAAAATAGAGCTATGAAGGCGAAATATTATATCTAATAGCATGCCTATTGTTTATCAATTTCTTTGAATGTAGAAATAATAGTCCGTTACCCCCACCAAATATGGATTAAATGAGCTCTTACTCCATGGGCAAGTTCTTAGTGACGGTTGAAGTTGCGAATCAGTCCATTAATGAACCAAATCATTAAAAAAAGTCTACATATTGAAAAATCACAAGATTTAGTTAAATAAATTTTTTAAAAAAACATGTCTTTTCGAAAATAAATCATGTATTTTCGAAAATCATGTCATGTTGTAGCACATATTTTTATAAGCACGTTTTATTTTGTCAGATGTCAGGCGCCGTCAGCATTTACATTTTTTAGTAAATAATTTTTCGGTGTTCGAGAGAAACATTCTCTCATGATGGATGTTCAATATGCACGTACCGCTTGCCATTGAAAGTTGTGTGTAATGGTTTAAACATATCTTCTTATTTGTCCTTCTTCTTCTTTTTCTTCTTCTTCTTTTTCTTTTTCTTCTTCTTCCTTTTCTCTTTTGTTTCCCTCTTCTTCTCTCCCATTGCAAGTTGGAAGGCATAAAGAAGAAGCAAGAAGGAGAGCAGCCCTTGCAACAAGCTCAAACAAGATCAACATTCTCCATCAAACTCATCGGGTAAGCTCCACACTCCATCCTTATGGAATCTATATTTCAAGTTTCATTTTTCCTCCATGGCTGAAAGAAATGGAAGGAGGAGGAGACCTTTGGGACACCCGAGGCTGTCTGCGTCAACAGAAACAACTCTCGGGGGTTGGGCACAGCCCCCTTTGGAGGGAGGAGGAGGAGAGGGAGAAGGCGAGGAGGGGGAACCCTCAGTACCTACCCGCTATCTGCGTTAACGCAGACGACCTAGTGGGGGGGCGGGGTACCTTATGAAATGGGGCGGGTAGTGCACAGCTGCCCCTCTCTCAGCCCCTCCTCCTTAAACCACTCCCCTCTCAGTACCTGCTCCCTAAACCACTCCCCTCTCAGCCCCTCATCCTTAAACCATTTCTCCTCCCTAAACCGCCCCTTAAACCTCTTCTATAGCCAAGTTACCTACAATTTTTGGCTTCGGGGGTGCTGCCCCCGAACCCCCGCCAAGGGGGGCCTCATGGCTGTCGTCGGCCCCCCTTGGAACCCCCGACGACAGTAGTAGGGGAGGCTGATGCCCCCCTTACACCCCCCTCCATATAGAGTGGGTGTAAACCGCGCGAGTCCAAGGCATAAAAAATTAAACCATTTTAAATCGTACGCAAATCATCCTAAAGAAATAAGTGTGACATGATTTGATTTTTTTGGATTGGGAATTGTCAAACACTCAGCATTGTCTGCATCAACGCAGACAGGAACAAGGGGTTGGGAGTATTCCCCCTTTGGGGGTGCGGGGGTGAAAATGTGGTCAGGAGGTTCAAATGATTAAGAAAATTTAATACATTTATTAAAACCATGTTGTCTGCGTCAAATGGTCATATTTTGGTGGAGATTAATTAATAGAACATGTGATTTAGTTGAGTTGTCTTCATTTTTAAAATGATTTGTGGTTTATTTTAGTACTTCTGAGCATGGCTAGAGGTCGGCGTGGTGGTGGTAGGAGAGGTCAAAGCAAAAGGGGCCGTCCAAGTAAGTCATTCAATCACTCTTTTAAATTTACATATTCTATTCTTAATGGTTAAGCAACTCTTTTAAAGTTTCATATAAATGTTATATTCTATTTTCAAATTATTTTTGTAGATACTCCAATTACAAGATTAAGATCCAGTCTATGCAATAGACTAGTAAGTATCGATCAAAAAGCATCTTCCCGTACATTTTCTGAATCTCCAAATAACAAGGGTGGAAAACCAATGAAAAAATGTCCTTTCATTGATGATGAAGCACTTGAGGATAGCATGGATGAAGCAAGCAATGACATTCATGCTGATCCTATGAGCACCCACACTACCACCACAGAGTGTGGTGAAACAACACAGGGGAGGTCTTTAGATTTGCAAACTATACATGAGGAAAGTGAAGAGGTGAATGAGGATGTTGCTAATGAAGAAAAGAAAGAGGTCAGTGAGCATGATAGACACATTGGAGAGAATGTCAAGTTTGGGTTTATGTCAGATGTGTTGGCCTCATTTTTTGTAACGAGGTCTACTTCTCCTCCTCCTATCCCTTTGTGTAGACTTGTGCCCTATGAAGCTATAAGGCTTGCATCTAGTTCTACTACATGGTTGATTTCATCTTTTGATAATGCTTCGTATATGGAAACAATGGGAAAATTTTTGGTTTCTTTGAGAAGGCCCACTGATGAGCTAATGGATGTATCTCCCCAAAATTTGGAAGAGTGGGGCCCTCTTTGGAGAGAAGTTAACCAAAGGTCTGAAGATGAATTGATTGATGAGTGGGTTGATTTAAGAGGGCACAAGTTTTTGGTATGGGACGGTAATCATAGGCTGAAGACATGGATGAAGAGGATAAAGGAAGGTAACTATGCATTGTCTTGCTTTCTCTTGTTTATTCTGATGATACTTCCTTCTTTGACTAATTATTTACTTTATTATTTGATGTATGTAGTTTATAATGAAGATATTTCGTGACATGTTAGAGTTCTATGTCAATTCATTCAAGTGGAGAAGAAGAAAGAGGGAGAACTATTGTTAGCATTGGATACATCAAATGCGTAAGTATACTTATCACTATTAACTTTTTCAAATGGGTTAATAGATCATCAATTGTGTGTGAATATTGCCAATAGTTTTTATTTATGTGTGAATCTCAAAATATAAAGATAATTTATGTGTGAATATCAAGATATTTTATTTATACCAATAGGTTTCATTTACGTGTGAATGCCAATAGGTTTCATTTATTAGTTATGTGAATGTGAATAAGTTCTATTTATGTGTGAATCTTAAAATTTAAAGACAAATTTTAATGTTGTAGTGTAACAAGAGCACATGTCAAACCCAACCTAGGCCATGAAATTTTCATGTTCCAAAAGTTTGGCATCGCTGATAAACAAAGCATTTTGGAAAGGATGAGCCCTTCTCAAAGACGGTGGGCTGAAATAGAGTATGAAATTGAGGGAAAAAGTAACCGTGGCAATGATCCATGGTACAAGAACCCATGTTTGCTAATATCGCTTTTGGTGTGGAAGGTAAAAAGTTTGGTATAGTATTTTAGTTTTCAGCATAACAAATTGTGGTATCTTGAATTTAACTAAGAATAGTGTATTGGTTTTTCTATTTAGGATGACTATAACTCTGCCATACTCAAAGAGGAGGCCCGCCTCAAGGAGCTTGCATTGCCAGAGGCAAATTATGAGGCAAAAAGAAAACAATTCATAAACAAAGAGCAAGATAAATTGAGGGACAAAGGATACAAGTACCTTGGAATAGCTAATCCTGCGCATGGAGAGGATTTCTTTTCTGTTTTGTTTGCATTGAATTGGGATGAAAAGAACATGATGGCTATTACCAAGGACAAATTGTATGCCATTTGTAGTGCTAATATTGCTGCAGAGAGGTATGTTTTCCTCATGGACTAATGTTCTCTTATTTTTTGGAATTGAACATAATTTGGTTCAATAATATTGAAGTTGTTTATGTCAGCAATGCACTCCTCTAGCTTTAGCTGGAGAAACCAAATGATGTGGATATTAGATCAGATATACAATCCTTCACCCACGTATTACGAAAGGCGATGGATGTTAAGCGGAGGGTATTGTTACATTGATGCAAATCGTCTTGCTTATCTCCAAAATAATTTAAAGAGATTAAGGTGGATGGAAGCCCTTAAGGTTGCCAAGATTTATCTCTTCTATGAGGCCAAAGTAAGAGGGTGACATGTCAAATTAAACCGGTACATCTAGGAGGAGGTTACAAGGGTTATACCGACTAATCGTGTCACGGTTGTAGGATGCTCTAGTTGCCGCAACAACAAGAAAGATGGATAACCTGATCTTCCTTTGATATATAGATTTTTGGATATTTATTCTCAAAATCCTAATTACTATGCGACAAATATATCACAATGCCATGCCTAGATTATGGTAGGAAAATATTTTCCAATAATAATATGAGCTCCTGAACTACTCAAATAATGTATTCACTTCCTATTGATGTAAATAATTATTTTTATCCATCAGTTTGTCTCCTTGATAAATAAAAAATAGTATATAAACTTTTTTAATTAAAAATTAAAAATCTCTTTTGAAATATAAACCTTGATCATTGTCGGAAGACAAGTAGTACATAATTTTTCTCCTAAATTAATGAGGTAGAGTAAGCAAGTGAACATCTTTTTTAAAAAAATATGGTTGGAAAAAAATTGATTATAAAATTGCATAATTCTCAGAACGTCACCCTGAATCTCAATACTACAGAAGCCCAAGAGAAGAAATTTCTTCTCAAGCAGTACAAGCCACTGGAGTTTGATGGTAAAGGAAGGGGCATTCCAACTGAAGCAGAAACATGGATAGAATCTATGGAGAACTATTTCACTACAGGACCAAAGAACGCCCGAAGGTGCTATCACTTACAAGATGCATTGATTCGAGCAACTCTCTCCAATAGTTCAGGAGATTGAACAAAGGCTAAGAAATGCAAAATTCTGGAACAAAAATAGTCAAAATAGTGGCAACTTCCAACATTATGCAAAAAGAGCCCAAGGACAATACCAACCAAACAAAACAAAGAAGGCCAAATCAAATTCTTGGGAAGATTTATATCCACAGAAGGAGCAATGAGACTCCAAGGTGTTTCTATTGCAACGAACCATGACATTTTAAGAGGCAATGCTCGAAGCTTAGTTTCATGGGCAAAGCCAAGATGCCAAGGGAAAGGCCACTAGAAGAAACAACGATAAAGATCCAATGATGGAATCCGATATGGAAAGAGCTAGAGTACATGCCACTCTAAGAATTTTGTGGATGGTCCAAAAATACTAGATTTTTGGACAAAACTAGTATATTTTTGATATTCTAGATATTATTTATTGTAAATATCCTAAAAAGCTACGGAAACTTCTAGAATAGGGTGTCATGTTAAAAAAACAAGTGGTTTTTTCAGCCTAGCACTCCGAATGGGGAGAAGAAGAAGGAGTGATCTAGAAGAATTTTGAGTAGGTGTCTTGGGGTTTTGCCCCCCTTTTGGAGTCAAGAGAACCATTAGATTGCATCTTGGAAGCTTTAGATTGCTAATTTTGCCAAGACTCCTTCCATCAAGAGCTCTTCTTCTTAGCAACAACCCTTCTTTCCAATTTAGCTATAAATACGAGGCATAGGGAGCCATTGAGGGTAGTCAAAGCAAGAGAGGAGAGGCCCTTCTCAAGAGTATAGAGCAAGAGGGAGTGGGGGAAGAGAAATGCGAGCACAGGAATTTCTAGTCATGAAGACAAGAAGGATACTTCGTGAGCTCTTAAATTCAAATCCTTCATCCCTTCTATCCTATTTCTCCATGGAATCAAGACTCTTCTTGATTTTTCTAAATTCTTGGTGATCGCCTTTCCCCTGTCAATCAAAATTTCATCAATCTAATTATCCCCAAGCTTCTTCACCAAAATCCCCTTTTGTGATCTTGTGATTAAAGATCTTGGCGTGAAGAAGAAAGTTACGAAGTTCGTGAAGGTAGGAGTTACCAATAATACTGCTGACACAATTACTACAAATGGAATGGCAATACTAGGATTACAAGTGAAGCTCCAAATACCATCAACCAAGCACCCATCATGGATCCTCATGTACTTTTTTTCTTAAATAAAAACAGCTAGTAGGCCTTTATCCCATGAATAGGTAACATAAGCTGCATGCATAATATAAGGTTTTATTCTATTCTTGCATATAATTTCTTTGAGAAAATCTTAACCGCGAATTCCAAGGGGAAACTTGGGTCTGTACAAGATGAACCTAAGCGAGTACAAGGAAGGTATTGCATCCCAAAAGATTTAATATTTTTAACTTTTGTGTTGATCAAACGAAATCTCTGATGGATAATAACATATGCTAATCCTCGGTATATATTAGAGCTGCTGTAAGTCTGTGGGAACACAATTCAACTTGTCTATAATGGACTTATTGACAAAACTGTGAGTACTGCCACTATCTATCAGAATGAACACTGGCTTTCCACATATGCTTCCCTTCATAGAAGTGTATTAGGGCTCTTAGATCCCGTCCAAGCATCCATAGAGATAGAACAATTAGTGGCAGCAAGCGACTCATCACAAGATCCACCAGGATCAAATGGAACATCTCCGCCTGGATCAAAAGGAAAAGAGTCGGCTGGATCATAAAAGTACTCATGTCCACCGTCATCCTCAAAATCTTCATTTTCAGCATTGATTGTCACTGCATTAGCTTCATCTATGTCATCTTCAAAGTCCTCAAAAACTAGCATACTCTGAAGCTTTGGCTTGACATTTTTGTATACACACTTTGAAGCATGGTCAGGAGTATACTTTTCTCCACACTTGAAGCATAAGCCCTTGTCCTTCCTTTCCTTGTAAAGATCCATGGGAATAGATTTGGGATTTATATTAGAGCTGAAGTGGACTTAGGCTTGTTGTCACCCTGCTTAAATTCAACCTTTGGATTGTTTGCTGTCCTGAAATTAGTTTGAGACCTAGAAGCATTGAATGGAGGATAAGTTGGTACCCGTAAGCTCCCACTAGGTATATGATTGCTGCCATAAATGTTACCAACTTGTCCTTGCTTTAAAACAGTCCTTGGCTGTCCATAACTTGGCTGAAATGAAGACTCTTTCCTATACTTTCTTCATAGCACTCCGCAAGCTCAATAGCCTTGAAAAGTGAAGTAGGATTTTGCGCCATAACATCAGCTGACAAAGATGGTTCTAAACAATACATAAACTTATGTAGCTTGGCCTCATCACTGATGCTTTCCACATACATGGTCAAGTTGAGAAATTGGTTTGTATATTCTCTTACACTTAGGCCCCTTTGTTCCAAACCATACCATCTTCGTGCTAGCTTCTCTTTTTCAAGAGGTGAAACAAAGACTTCAGCCATAAGTGCCTTGAAAGCTTCCCAATTCTCAATAAGTACATTCTCTTTCTTGATATACCTCCATCAAGTATGGGCAAATCCTTCTAGGTGCAAGGAAGCAAAGTGAATCTTCATATCATCAGTTTTAGGATATATATCAAAGTAGGACTCCATCTTAGAGGTCCATTCCTCTAATTCTGATGGTGAAGATGACTGGCCATTGAATTTGGCTAAAACAATTTTGTCCTTGAATTCTCTTTCATGAAAGGGTTGCTGTCCCAAAATTGGTTGATCAGGATTTCAAGTACAGAACCTCCAAATTGAGACTGAAATCTTCCAACAGATGGCTGAGAATTACCATGTAATCTTCATGTTGGTAAAGTACCCCTGGAATTTTGAGTATGCAGTCCAAAAGCTTGAGTATTAGCCCCATTCAAACTGCCCAAATAGTCATCATGCCTTTGTGAAGCTTCTCCTACTTCATACTGACTATTTGGAATGCCTCTTCTTCCAATAATCCCATTTCCATGACCATTCTGGTTAGATGGCTGAAGTGGGACTGAAGGGCCACTGTTTGAACAAGCCTTCTCATTAACTTTCTTTGATGCCATTTGCAACTGCATAAATTTAGCAATTTGTGCCATGAGTTGTTCGTTGGATTCTACCAACTTATCAATAGAAGCCTTGGTCTGATCAGTAGATTGAACCATCTGCTCCATTCTTGACAAGATGGCCTCATGTCGTTCCCTATGTCTTTGTTCATGGGCACACAAAGTATTATTGAGCAAACTAACTTCTCCTTGTTGTTGAAGCTCTTCAGGGTTCTCTTGAAGTGTGCTATCCATCATGGAATCCCTGATTTGCTGAGCATAATCCTCCTGGACCTTATTTTTGCCTTTATGTCCTGTCACATTAGTGCAGTCCTGCAGTACCCCCTGTCAGTAAAATGGCTATAACTTTGGCTAGGAATCTCCGATTTCAGAACTTTTTTATGCAAATCGAAGCTAACAATTCCCTTTTCGAGATGAGCTATAGCACGCTATAACAGGTTTAGGACAGAAAATTCTGTAGCTGGATTTCAGGGTCTGAACTGTCCAGTCCTGCACCCTGTCTAGACCTGTAAGTGCCCTGTTTTGACCCTGTAATGCAAGATAGTAACCCCAAATGGCTACCAAACCCTGCAAAGGGGTATATAGGGCCTGTGGGTACCCTGTAGTACCTGCACCTGTGCTTCAGCAATGAAGGGTGTACCTGTATCCACCTGTAAATACCCTGTAAGTGACCTGTAAATTCCCTATTTTACCCTGTTTTGGTCCTGTAGGTACTTGAGTCTTTGGAAAGTCTTCAATCTTCAATCCTCCACTCGCTATACCTGTGAGGGATAAAACGGCATGACTGGCTCCCTACACGGGCTCCGAATCACTGGGAGGTGGGCAAAGTTCCCCCCGGGTCGGTTGGTTGCACCCCTTCGGGATCTTCGATAGTGAGGGAGGGTCACCTCTCTTTTGTCCCACTATCTCCCCCGGCATCCACCTTTTTCCTCGGTGGGAATATCAATATGGCAGAGGCTAGTGTACTAAGCAATCAGCATGATATGCATTTCAGAAATATTCATTCAGCCTTTTATGAGATGCAATTGATTGAGATAAGAAAATTTTGGATAGAAGAAGGGTCTTACCGCTGCAATTCAGTGACTCACTGATTGCTAGTACTTACCCTTTTACAATATTTCAATTTGGGCAAAAGAAATCAGCCAATCAATTGGATTAGAGTAAACAAAGGCATCAATCAATGTATTCAGTCAATAGGATTCAAGTGTTATGCTGAAATTTCAGATTGAAGCCTCTAATTCACTGATTGGAACTAATATGCATTAAGCAAGCATTGCATTCATGAATAGATGGATTCAAGCAAAGGTTGGCTGAGAATTTAATGAATAATGTTCAATTCTTTAATCTCTCAATCAAATGGATTAAGCTCAGCAATTGGATTAATGAGAGAGATTAAGAATTGAAGAGAAGTACCTTGACATGGCTGAAGATGACTTGATTAATTCTCAAATGCTTGATAGAGCCCCCGGTTGTCCAATGTTGGTAAAATAATCCATAAGGCTTGCTTATCCGGTACTTGAGACCAATCTTGAAGCTTCAAATGCTTGAAATTGAAGCATTAAACCCGTTTCCCCCAAATTTTTGCTCCATAGAAGCTCTTGATCTTCAATCTTTAACCATTCCGTGCTTAATCCTTGCAATTTGTTGAAGAATCCTTCCTGAGATGATTCCACGGGCCAAAAGGATGAAGAATCTTCAAGAAATTGTCAAGAAATGAAAGCTTGGGCTGAAGCTTTCATGGCTGCCCATGGACTGTTCATGTAGGGTTTCAAGAGAGTGAAAAGCTGAGAAATATAGCTCTATTTTGGAGTAAACACACCAGGACCTTGAAGGAATCACTGCCAAGGATGAATTAGAAGCACCATAGCTGAAGATTAGCTGAGAAATGATGGAGAACAGGGCTGGAAAAATCAGCGCAAATTTCGGGCTGCTGTCCAAGCCACGTGCCAGCTTCAACAGGGCATGAAATTGTGCTCTACTTGTTGCATTTGATGTCTAGAGTGCCATTATGCAGGCCATTGTTGATGGAGAGCAAGGATCAGTGAGAAAAGAAGAGATCTCAGCCAGAAAACTCCATGAAAGCTTGGGCAGAGCTTGAAGAAAGAGGAAAGGAAGACCTCTTTTGAAAAGTAATTGTAGTTTAGTCTCCAACTAAGCCCGGTTAACCATCCTTTACCCTAGTTACCTCCATTTTTGCATAAAATTTTATGACGTCCAGCCATTTAAGCCTTTACCCGCCATATCTGACCTTGGATATCTCCAGATGTAGTCTCTTGCTAACTGTAGGTGTCCTGCAGCACTCCACTAGTCACTGTCTTGTACCATTTTTTGTCTGAAATTGGTTTTGAAATAGGAAAATGAGACTGAAAATGGAAGAAAATAATGGATCAAAGACTGAAGCTCTGATACCACTTGTCAGAGAGAGAACCAGGGAGAGAGGAAGAGGAGAGAGAAAGACTGCAGAGGAGAGAGAAAGACTGTAGGAAGAGAGAGAATAAGAGTGACGAGGAGAGAGAAAGATTAGATTTAGAGAGAGAAAGACAAGAAAGATGAGGAAGCCATAGAAGCTGTGAGCAAGAAGGGAGAGAAAGACTGTAATTGTATTAATGTGTCAAAAATCAACCCAAATGACATCACGATGAATTCGAAATGATCGTATCTTGTGTTAAAGGCGATCTTTGGAATATCTTCATTCTTGACTCTAATCTGATAATATCCTGATCGAAGATCAATCTTAGAAAATATCTTTGCTCCTTGTAGACGATCAAGAAGCTCATCTATCCTTGGGATTGGGTACTTATTCTTTACTGTCATTTGGTTTAGCCCTCGGTAGTCGATACAAAGACGGAGAGTTCCATCTTTCTTCTTTTGGAATAATACTGGGGCTCCACATGTTAAACTACTTGGCCAGATATAGCCTTGTTCTAGCAGTTTCTTAAGTTGCTCTTTTAGTTCAATGGCTTCAGGAATAGACATTTTGTAAGGTCTCTTTGCCACTGGAGCGGCTCCTGGAACAAGTTTGATCTCATGATCAACTTCTCTTCTCGGAGATAACTCAATTAGCTCTTCAGCATGACCATCTTGATTTATCTTGTTAAGCTTGATCAAGTAAACAGGTAATCCTTTCTTCAAGCCTTTCACAATTCGAGAAGCTTTTGTTAATTGAACTTTAGGTTTCCCTGTTTCACCTTGTGTAGTTGTTATTTCACCATTCAAATCCTGAAATGTGACTTGACCTTTTCCACAATGGATATGAGCATCATTGGGAATCAGCCAATCCATTCCTAGTAAACATTCATAGGCTCCTAGGTTCATTACTCTGAACCTCATACTTGAAAGGTTTTCTCCTAGGTTAAACTCTACCTTGGCAATTTGCTATGTAGAAAGTACTTCCTTTCCATTTGCTAATTCCAGAAGCAGCTTTGATGCATTTACTGTATCTATTCCTATCTTCTTAGTACACTTGGGTGAAATAAATGAGTGTGTACTTCCACAGTCAATCAAAACTTTAAATGGTTTACCTTGGTGACTAGCCGGTGTCTGTATTACCAAATATTGACGATTTGGTCCTTTCCTGTGGAATGCAGCATGAACAGTTGCTCTTTCAATATCTTCTTCCAAAGTAGGGTCTTCCTCCTTATTAGTCTCTTTTAGGGTAATATTTGACGTTCTTCCTCTTGCCATAGCTACATGACCACGGCCTTGGGCAGCTCTGCCTTGACCTCGAAATTGGCATTGGTGATGGTTTCTACCAAGCTTTGGACAATCTCTCCTAAAAAGTCCTGTCTCATTATAGTGGAAGCACTTAAGACCATCCCTGTTTCCCTGGGTAGGAACAAAATTTCCAACTACGTTGGATTTTGCCTTCTTCTTCTATCCTTGGTAAAATTGTCCTTGGATTCTTTTTGCTTGACCTTTGAATCCTCCTTTGTTCTGGTTATTGTAGCTCCAGAACTTATTGTTGTTAGGCTTTGATTGTACTTCTCGCACAATAGGAGTAGCTTGAATCAAAGCATCTTGGAGGTCTATGGGGCGCATTGATTCCAAACTAGTGTTCAGAGGATAATTTAGCCCATTGCAAAACTTGGACACTTGTTGAACAGTATCCGTGGGGGGTGCATATTTAAGAAGAGAAACAAACTTGGAGTAGTATGCTTCCAAGGTCAGTCCCATTTGCTTCAAATTGAAGAACTCGTTCATCTTTTGGGTGCGATAAGCTGGAGGTAAATACCTTCCTCTTATAGCTTCTTTCAGCAAATCCCAAGTAATGGTATTTTCAGGGACACCTTGATCTCGGCACCACTGCTTCCACCAAAGTCGAGCTTTGCCAATTAATTTTAGCTTAGCTATCATGGCTTGGTTGGCTGGGATAGTTCCAGCAACAGTAAAATAATCCTCCATAGATTCGATCCAAATCTCTGCATCGGCTTCCACATTTTTGCCTTTCCCGTCAGACTCCAGAGGTTTGACTTGCTTCAAAAGATTCCTTTTCTCTTGAGCTTCATTGGGAATTATTGTGGGTGCAAGATTCTGGGAAATTTTCAGCAATTCGTAAGTTAAATTTTACAAATGTATATAGCATCAATAATAGAGTTCAATACTCAAATTATCTCTCTCTTAGTTTATTGAAACAACTCTCAAATATACTCTCTTCCCATGCTAAAGTTAAATTGCAAATCCAGAGGGTTCAAGAAAAAAAAATAAGGTTTCATTATTTTTATGATTGATAAAGTATCAGTCAATATTTTATTACAATGGATGTACAAGGTAATCAGATGGAAGGAAATACATTATTTAGATGGCTCGCAGGCTCATCTTATTTTCTTTCAAGAAAAGATTCCCTACTACAATCTAATTATGACACTCTGATACATCCTTTATGAAGTAACTTGGGTTCGGAGAGTAAATGTCTGGGAATCTATATTTTTGAGGGAGTTCAGGAAATCCGTCTTTTTTGTAGTTGCGACGGCGAGCAACCTATGACTTTTATTCTATTAGCCGGAAGGATCTTCGTAACTTCCCCATAGATATATTGGTTTAGTTTGATCTTCTTGCCTCTAGTATACAAGGTTGAGTTTACAGTGGCCTCATGAAATAGATAGATCTTGACAACTTTAAGATCTTCCATCCATTTTACCCTTTTCAGATTATTTTGAAGATAAACTAGACAGCTTGCATCGATATAGCAATTTCCTCCACTAATCATCCACCTTTCAGGATATAGAGGCGAGGGGTTGTACAACTGATCTAATACCCGCATCATCTGAATTCTCCAGGCAAAATTGGATGAATGCATAGCTAACATAAACATTACTCGAAAGATCAAGAATTGCTTCCAAGATTCATTACTCTACCATAAGTCAAAAACATACATTAATAAAGAGAAGAAAACATGTCCTAGGCTATGCTTAGAAAAAATATTTTTCTTAAGATTACGTTGTAATCTATACTAACGTACGCTGTGATACCAACTGTGAGGTGTCCACTAGTCTCAATCCACAGCACACCTTTTAGTAGTCCATCAGTAGGTTTTCCATAAATGATGCCGCCCGATGCTCCCTTGGAACATCACGGGGTTTGTCACTTAGGCCCTATTGAGTCTACTTCGCAACGAGAAAGTTCTGGCCAAACCCATTAGGATCGACCTGAAGATTTGGGTTCCTAAAATCGGATGGGTCTCCTAGTAGCTTGCTAGCATCAGTAGTTTTGAGTCCCACTTTTAGAGGATTACTCGATCTGAAGCGAACTTGCCATTGCACTTACTTCAAAGAGAATGGAAGACGGAGGGGAGTGCGGTACGTCAACCCTCCTGCCCATAAGGCAAAATCCCATTCTGGGCCCCTAAAACAACGCAAGTCGGTTCTACCTAATGACTACTTGGTCAATTTACCATCTTCCTATTTCTATTGCCGATTTAGAAAAGCTCCCAGCTAACCGAGACCACCCTACCATTGGATAGACCCGTCAGGGGTTACACCCACCCGCTTTCCTCTGATGATGGGTCATCTTTAGTTTTTTAATTACCTACAATACATTTATTGGAACATATACAACCAGCTTCCTTAATTAGTCCATTAAGTCACAGGTTCCTTCACATAAATTATCTCACCGACATGCATACAATTCGAACAATAAAGCAAACTTCTTTATTATATTGGAAGTTTATTACAATTTCCATCATTCCGTCCCAGCGGAAGATACACAGAATTCCATAAGGATATTCTGTCCACCAAGATTCCACCCTCATAACTAGTATTTAGGGTTCCAGGATCCCATCCTGGGTCACGAAGGGGCTCATCAGATTCTTGAAAACATTGCAAGATTTACAGCTAGAGCCCCCTCTGGCACCTACAATTCCTACTAACCGAGACTATCCCTACTAACAGACCTTTCGCTTATGGAGCCGGTCCAAGCCTCTTGTAGTGATAATCATGACCCCCTTGGAGTAGGGTCTCACTGCTAGCTTGGGGGTAGCCTAGGGCGATCCTTCCTTTTATTCTGTTTGACAATAATTTCAATCAAAAATCTAGATTCTAGCAAACACAAATAGTCCTTTCAAATGTGTATCAAATGATGCAATGACAATCACCCCAACATGTAATTCACAGCTTCACATAGCCAAGGTAGACCTTATCCTAAGGTAACCTTACATTCTAATGAGGATTCTCCTCCCCATAAAGAAGTGTTGAGTACACCTCTTATAACATGTTAAGCAAGGCATGAATTTTCCATTTGGGTTCACTTATCCAACATAAGCAAAATCCCTTAAGGAAATATATTGTGTCAATAACTCAATGAGATGACCTATAGGATTCCTAAATAGACAATTATATTCTATAACCATCACTAGTCAACTCTTAACCTTGTTGCATTTGACCATAACTATATCGAATGCACATAAAGACATATGTACAATAACCTTTGGCAATTAATTCTATCCTAATTCTATGACTTAGAATCTCAATTAATCTAGCTACAAATCATAGTGATTAATTGTTTATGCTTGTACTAATATGTTTTCTAGATGAGTTATCAATTTGTGTAAGTGAAGAATATGGAAGCTAATATCTTATGTAATTATCTTATATAGCAAAATAATAATCTAGTAATGAATAACATGGTTTGGCAGCATGGTAACATTAGGAGCTTCATCTTTACTCCCGCTCGCATTAGCCACACCCGATGTTCCATTGGTAGTGGCAACTCCCGCAACCTTGGGCACTCCCGTATCATTGGCAATACCCATTGCTTGACCGGTTGCGTTGGTCCCCATGGTTTTTCCACTTTGTCACTTTGGAGCCATCGTCCACGAGTGGTTCAAGAGATAGGGAATGTAGAATAGATTTGAGATGAGAGAGCGTAAGAGAATATGGCTTAGTTAAAGATCGAGACAAGGGATTTGAGCTAACTCTCTTCCTCTCTCTCTCTCTCTCTCTCTCTCTCTCTCTCTCTCTCTCTCTCTAGCTTCTTCTTGCAGCCTCTTGGAGGAGTATCCTTCTTCCCCTCTTCCTCTCTCTCGCAGCCTCTCGGGGTCTCCTTATGTCTCCCTAAGTGTCCCCCCCATCCTCTTATTTATAGTGAATTGGAGAAGAAGGGTTGTGGTTGAGAGGAGGAGCTCTTTATGGAGGGGGATCTTGGAAAGATCAGTGATCTGAGGCTCAGATCATAAATCTAATGGTTTCATTGGCTCCGAAAGGGGGGTAAAACCCTAAGACATTTGATTAGAAAGCTCTCAGTTCACTCCTTCTTATTTTCTTTGTTCGAAGTGTTGTCTACTGCCTATAGAATGTAATCGTGGCACACGCGATTTCGCCAGTCACTTTTCTTTATTTTTCTTTCTATAAAATCTTCAAACTAACTAAAGCATCACTTATCTTTTCTTTTAAAAGACATCTAGTTCTAGAAATCTCCATACCTTTTTTTTTAAGGATAATATATAAAATATCTAAACTATTCTAGTCTTGTCCAAAAGTCTAATATTCTTAGACCATCCTTACTGCGCACATTAACATTAGTGATTAATATAGCTCATATCTCTTGTTCACGTTATAACTCCCATGAAGGGTGGCTACGGTCCTTGTTAATTCATAAGAAATATCGAGTTACGACTCTTGATTTTATTTATTTATTTATTTTTTATGTTAGTTAGTTATTAATGTTAGTTAATTTTTTAAACTTTAGTTAGTAACCTTACTAACTTATTACTTGACTAATTAACTTTTGAACTAACCAAATAACCTTTATTGCCTGGGAATATTACATCATCGATCTACAACCATTTCATTTTGCATGAAAAAATGGTCTTTTGCGCCTCCCCCCGTGCACTTTTTCACTTCAAAAAGAAGCTCTAAAAATCTGCTCTCATTGGTGACCTTAGGATAGGGCGACTTAGCCCATCAAATCCCATGAACCAATTTGCACAAATAATAATCATAGAAAGCATTAAGCTGCCACAAAATAGAATACTCAATCAAAGCACAACAATAGCTCTCACCCGACTCCCTGACAAAATCAAGGCATGAAAATCCTCAAGCGATAGGCCCAACATAGTTGTTTTCTCTCATAGTCTCTCATAGAAAGATACATTGTCTGGCATAGAATTGCCTATCTCTGACTCTTTCTTTCTCTCTCAATCAATAGTACATCATCTCCTCACTACAATACTCAATAATCACTCATAATAATCCTTCTTTGGTCGTGGATGCCCCTTCCAAGAGGTGTGTCTGATATGAAAGGTCACCAGAGCCACTACAATGACTCTTCATAGCTCACTAATGTCACTTCACTCTAGTCTTCTCTTGAGCCTTTAGTAGCTACTTCTTCCACTTTCTTGAGAACTTTTGAACTTATATTCACCTCTTTCCAAGGCTAGAAAACTTTCCCAAAGTCACACATACATTCCATAGAACACTTATAGAGGCATGCAGAACAGAACAAAACAAAAACAAAGGCTCTACAAAAGCTCAACAAAAGGTTACAGAAGGTCAATAGAAGACATCGAAACCACATAACTTATACTAAACCACTCCAAACTATAAAAAACCATTCAATGATATTTGAAAAGACCTCAAACTTCATCAATCATCAATCCATGCTTCATATAGAAGAAAACCAGAACACAACAGAAGCTATCATAACCTATCAGAACATCACAAAACCTCATATCTCTACTGAAAATCATCATGAGCTTCCAAAATATAATCAATCTCATCCAAAACACTTTCAAACACTTCCAAAACAACTAGTCATCACTCAAAATCCATAAAAAATCAACCATTTAGGCCTTAAAAACAACTAAAATCAGCCAAAAAACCAAGTCAATTCAGCATTCAATAATTATCCATGTAAGGACTCTCTATATGAGGATACTTACAGTTGACCGACCCAATGAGAGAGTAGTCTCTACTATGTTGATCTGCAACGAAGAACTTTATAAGGCCTTGGCAAGCAACTCAAACATACAGAGCAATGTGCTTGTGAGAGTCTTTGAGGAATCCCCTCTGTCTCCCATTCTCTTTGAACCAAGTGCAATGGCAAGTCTGCTTCAAATCGAGTAATCCTATAGAAGTGGAAACTCGAACTGACACTAGCTGGCTGTTAGGAGACCTGTCTGATTTTAGGAACTCGAAAATTCAGGTCGATCCCAGTGGGTTTGGTTGAAACACTTTCATTGTGATGTAGAATCAGTGGGGTCTAAGTGACAAACCCGTGATGTTCCAAGGGAGTGTTGGGTGGTGTCATTTGGAAAACCTACTGATGGACTACAAAAAGGTGTGCCTTGGAATGAGCTTGGGGGACACCTCACAAGCTCCTTGCCAATGTTCTTGAACTATTTGTGTATTCCTGGTCATCTCACGCTACCCATGCAATTGCTCTCACATGGTGGTGTTGTCTCTCCTGCCCTCAAATATGCAGGTGAGACTAGTGGGCTCATGGTTGAGAGTTCCTCAATCTCTTCCATCAACTATATGTTTGGCATCTTGAAGGTGTGTGTATGCTTCTTTTATCCACTCCTTGATCTTATTTGCAACCTTCACCTATTGGTTGGGATCAGGGTACTCTCCAACCTTAGCACTTCCCTTCTCTCTCATCTTAGAGGTGGATGTTTTTGCTTCACCATCTGTAACTTGTTTACCTTTAGTTAATGTGGCCTCACTCTTGGTTTTGAGTATTATTTTTGCATCGGTTCTCTTTTACCTCCATTGTTGATTCTTCCTCCCTATTTTGAAGGATAAAATAGGGGAATAGGTGTCTCATCATTGTCATGCAACTCAACACAAAAGAGCCTAAGTGGCACAGATGGTACAATTTCCGAGCTAGTAGAGAGCTTTCGCCTAGGATAGCCACAGCGATGAATAGATGTGTAACTCTACATTTTTGGGGCACCTCAAATCAGCCTTCTCTCTATTTGCTTGCTCCTTTTTAGGGTAGGGAGATGAGATATGCCCTGGATAGCATGCTATGGGTCCCTGGTTCTAAGCTCCTCCTAGGCCTCTACCTCTTCCTCTGCCTAAGGCCATGACTGGCATGGGTCTATAGTCTATCAATATTGGATTTCCTTCTTCGTCGTAAGAAACATAAGGATTCAAATAAGAATCTTCCTCTAGGGGTTCCTCCATAAAGTGCACTGGGGCTTCGCTCAAATAAGAATCTATGGATCCCTATAGGGTTGATATCTATCCTTGGCACAACTCGCTTTTAATCATTGGGCACATAGAGTGCCAAAGGGGCTCCCCTTCCAAAATATGGTTATCTAACCCCTAGATAGTATGGTTGCTGGTAAGGTGACCAGACCGTCTTGGTGGCAACTAATAATGCATGGCATCAGGCTTGAATCTTCCACAATTGGCACAAGGCCTTGATCTAGAGTTGGTGCATTTAGATGGTGGGTGATTTTCTCCACAGTGTACACACTGCACATGGGGTCACATAGGTCTTTGTATTGATTCTTGCAGTCTAGCCAGCTTCGCTTTTAGGTTGTCTATAGCTTGGGTCTGGTCAATATTCTTTCCTTTCTCCTATTTGCCATAGACTACTCATTAATTCTCTTATCCATAAGGCAAAATCCCATTCGGACCCCCTAAAACAATGCAAGTTGGTTGACCTAGTGCAACAAGGGGGACCTTCCAGTCTACCTAAGGTCCAGGAAGCTAAAGGAGGATAAAAGGAAATAGACACAATCAACGAATTTTGAATGGCAAAAGAAACCCCAAGACATACCCAAGCACTTTCACGAGGTATAAAAAGGGTGATAAAATAGTGGTGTTGGTAGGAGCCACATGGAAAGGGAAAGAAAGTGAACCCATCACCAGCCAAGGTTAAGGAGGTCAACTTGGCAAGAGGGGAGGACAAGCCTCAACCCATGTACACATCGGATGACCTAACCAAGAAGGAAGAGCATAATCTCATAAATATCTTAAGGGAGTTCACTGATGTGTTTGCATGGTCTTTAGATGAATTGAAGGGAATAGATCTGAGTATCGTGACTCATAATATTCCCATGACCCTTGATACAACACCAGTCAAGCAACAGCCATATGCAATGAATTCTAAGCATGCTCATGCCATAAAGGAGGAGATTGATAATCTATTGAAGGTGGGATTCATTTACAAGATAGAGCATATGGACTGATATCGCCTATAGTCATAGTCATGAAAAAGAATGGGAATATTCGAGTGTGCGTCAACGCAGCACCAAAGTGAGACGATTATCTGCTACCATACACAAAACACATGCTAGAAAGATGGCAAGAAAGGAATCCTACAAGTTTCTTGATGTCTTCTCAGGCTATAACCAAGTGCAAGTCCATCCGGATGATAGGCTCAAGATGGCATTCACCACCAAATGGGGGGTATTTGCCTACGTAGTCATGTCATTTGGACTAACTGATGCTCATGTTACCTTCCAACACCTCATGTATGCCATTTTCAAGGACATGCTTAGGAAATGATTGGAAGTCTTTGTCAATGACCTATACGTCTACACCAACTGGGAAGAGCACTTGGAAAAGCTGTGAATAGTCTTTGAACAATGTAGGTGATACGGTCTCTCATTGAACCCCTTGAAGTGCCAGTTTTTGGTAAAGCATGGTTGCATCTTAGGACACGTCATGTCAAAGAATGGGATAGCCATGGACTTTTCGAAAGTCAAGATGATTATAGATCTTTCCTCTCTGACCAACTTTAAGGGAGTTCAATGTTTCTTAGGCCACACAAAATACTACCAACGGTTTGTACTAATTGCTAGACCTTTGTATAAGCTACTAATAGTACTTGAGTGGACCCATGAATATCAATAGGCCTATGAAAGGCTTAAAGAGACTCTAACTTCATCTCCTATCTTAAGAGCCCTAGATTGGTCCATCATGTTTCATGTGCACATTGATGCATCAAAATTCGTCATGGGAGCACTATTGTGGCAACTTGGCAAACATAACCTAGACTATCGAGTGAGTTTTGCTAGCAAATGTTGAGTGTTGAAATGACTTGTTTTTTGGCTGATTTTTGTTATTTTTGAGAGCTGAATGGTTGATTTTATGGGATGATTGATTGATTAGGAAATGGTTTGAGAGTGTTTTGGATGATATTGATTGTGTTTTGGAAGTTCATGATGTTTGTTGATGGTTCTGTGATGTTCTGATATGTTCTGATAGGTTCTGTATACCTTCTGTTTTGTTCTGTTTTGGTCTGTTTTGTTCTGATTGTCTTCTGTAAGGAGGGATGAGGTATTGATTGATGAAGAATGAGATATTGTGGAAGTTTATTGAATGGTTTGTGAGAGTTTGAAATGGTTTGAGAGTGAGTTATGTGGTTTTGATAACCTTCTGTAGGTCTTCTGTAGACCTTCTGTTCTGTTCTGCTTCTGTTTCTGTTCTGTACTGTAGCTGTTCTGGTACTGTTCTGTAAGTGTTCTGTGGAATGTATGTATGATTTTGGGAAAGTTTTCTAGCCTTGGAAAGAGGTGAATACAAGTGCAAAAGAGCTGAAAGAAGTGGAAGAAGTAGCTGCTAAAGACTCAAGAGAAGACTAGAGTGAAGTGACAGTAGTGAGCTGTGAAGAGACACTGTAGTGGCTCTGGTGACCCTTCATATCAGACATACCTCTTGGGAGGGGTATCCACGACCTAAGAGTGATTATTGAGTGTAATTTGGAGAGATTGTAGTGAGGATATGATGTATTATTGATGGAGAGAGAGAGAGAGAGTCAGAGATAGCCAATTCTACTAAAACAGAGTGATTGTATATGAGAGATTGAGAGAGAAGACTATGAAGATATTGAAGATGAATACTATGTGATGTATTTCCATTCAAGATGGTGTATTCTTTTGCTTTCTTTGTTCTATTGATGGATTTTGTGAATATGTTGAAGAATATGGTTGATTCTATTAAAATCCGTGGGAGATTTACATGATGCTGCATGAAGATTTGTTGTGCCTGGTGTTCTTTTCTTCATTGTGACAATATGAAACATGATAAACAAGCTTGTTGATGTTACAAGATAGATTTTCTTGCAAGAGAATTCCCTTTTCCTTGGTGTTCCTCTCGGGGCTCCATGTTTTTGGTGCGCAGCCGGGGAAACTTGCCATCAACAAGCACTAAAAGAGGCTGAAAATGAAGGAAATGGCATTGCCAAGAAGAGAAGAATTCAATGGATGTTTGTAAAGTTCCTTCTTCCACTGAAGAATTGGAATTCCTCATAATCAAAGCCACTTTCCACAAGAAGTTTATCCCACAATGGCGGAAACACATCACCATCATGATGCATGCTTTATGTGGTGGACAGTTTCCTCTTCCTATTGAAGCAGCAGAAACTTGCATCTTGGTGGCAAACTGTTTGGGAACAAACTGAAGAATAGAAACAGAGAGAATGAACATCCATGGAAGATTTGGCATTCATTGAGAAGTTTCCAGACAACATCAAGTGGGAGATTGTGAAGAAGCTTCAGGAGTCTTGGTCTGTAGAGGTTCACAAGGACAAGAAGGAAAAGAGTTGGAATTTGTTCGTGGACGCTCAACAGCCGAGCCGAGAGCGAACTCGCAGCAGAAGCCGCCTTTGACGCCCTTGCGGAACTCTTTACAGAAGTCCCAATGGCACACCAAGCCCTTCCTCCTCCTGCTGGAGGTCCACTTCCAAGCCAGATCCGTCCTGGAAATATTGATGACAGACCAGCGAATGTAGTCCCATTGCCAGTTTTTAAGGGAGAGTACAACGAAGACCCCGATCTTCATGTAGCAGAGTTTATGGTAGCGTGTGTGGCTAACAATGCCAGAACCCCTGAGCATTGGTTAGCGATATTCCCCGCCACTTTTAAGGGCGCGGCGTTTCAGTGGTATGAGAGACAAGCAGCAGGAACTTTTGGCACATGGGACGACCTGAAGTTGGCCTTCCTCACTAAATTCAGGCGTGAAGGTTTTGAAGAGCGGATGCGAGAGGAATTCATGAACCTGAGTCAGTCCTCTGGAGAAAGAGTAGAAGCTTATGTCTCAAGAATGGAATCCATCCTGAAGAGATGGACTAACCACAATCTAGATGATGGCATACAGAAGGGGGTGTTTCTCAGAGGATTACAACCAGAAGTCCGTAAGTTTGTGGAGCTACAAAGACCAGCCACCCTGCAAGCTGCAACAGAAGGAGCAAGACTGTACGATGAAGTGGAAGCTAGATTAGCGATGAATACAGGAAGAGGAGTCCTACCTCCTCTGATGCCAGGAATGATGTATCCACCCAATGCAGTTCCAGGGACTGTTCCCTACCCCTACCAACAGATGCCCTCAGTATCACAGTACAGTGCACCAAATCCACAGTGGCCACAATCCATGCCTCAAATGGTGGTTCCACCACAACAACCATGGTCTCAACCAATTTCCTCAATGACAAATCAACAGCAACAGTGGAACCCTACCAACTGGAGTCAACAGCCAACAGTTCAAACAGGAGCTCTGAATCAGAACCAGAACAGAGACCCCTCTGTACCAACCCAACCAGTTTATGCAGTGATTACAGAAACTCCTCAAAACCCTCATGCCAGTACGTCCGGAGGAGAAAGCTTGAAGGATTATTTATCCAACTCAGTTGCAAACATCAAAAAGGAGTTGATGGATGTGATTACAGAGCAACTACAGACGCTGAAAGTGAACACAGCGAGCATATCCAACGTTGCAGGAGCAGGAAGAGATGTGATGAGGTCAAATACTTGGTGTGGTAAGTGTCATCAAGCAGGTCATTTAGCCACTGAATGTACACGGAAACCAACCATCCCTGGGGCCTTCTGTTCCTACTGTTTGCGGAAGAACCATACAGAGGACATTTGCTCTCTGAAGGAGATGCATGATAGGAGAAGAAAGGAAGAAGACGCAAGTTTTAACTTGCTAGAATCCAAAATGACAACACAAGATATTGGACCCAAACCTAGAGAGTTTGGTCCTAATTTCGGACCCAGACGATTTCCTTCTCAAAGTTACAGAGGCAGACAGTCTGGCGGTGGTCAGAGATCAGAAGTGGAGTGTTACAGATGCGGAGAAAAGGGCCACATCTCACCAAATTGTCCAAATCCTCGAAGGTCAGTGGATTACAAGCCCTTATGCAGTCGATGCAAAGGAGAAGGCCACACTGCAAAAGACTGTCCAAGCCCAGCCCCAGTGAAAAACAGTGCTACTGATAGTCCGTCCAAGGCCCAAGAGCCTACCTCCAATTTAGTGGAATTGGAAGTTGCTGCCATCACTCGTGCAAAGCAGAAGGAACCACCTATCCAGAAAGAAAATAACCCTCCTGCCAGAACAGTGAAGTTCAATCTTCCACCAGAAGAACAGAACAGAACAGAGCCTAACAGTGCCGTACAGAGCCCTACAGTGCCACAGAGAGTTACAGAGACAGTTACAGAGACAGGACCAGAGGTCCAGGATACAGAAGAGGAGGAAGTGCCACAAGTGGCAGAAGAAGTTCCTGTAATTCCTCTGATGGAAGAAAGAGGGAAAATGAAAATGGGTGTTGCCCCATTCCCTAACCGATTAGAAAAGCCAGTGGATCCTATTAAGGAATACGATTTGGTCAGAGATCTAGATACCTTTAAACCAAACCTCACATTCCGACAATTATTGATGTTGTCTCCGAGTTGCCGGAAAAGGTTCAAAAGTATACTGACAAGAAGACGTGGTTTAAGGATTGCTCCCTCAACAGTAACAAAGTCCAACAAAGCTCCAGAGCCTGTCAAAGAAGTGGACGTGGCTAACGCTTTCCTAGATCCAGGTACTCCAGAGACTGGCGTGTGGATAGAAAGCTGCTTCATTGCAAATGCACTGATTGATGGTGGTTCATCAGTGAACATTATGACGGATGTGACAATGAAGGATCTAGGCCTACAAGGTGTGCAACCAACCCAATGGCTCATCAGACTGGCGGATCAGAGTAGAATCAAGCCTTTGGGCATTCTTCCATATGTGAAGACTACAGTGGTTGGAAAAGATTATTGGTTAACCTATTTGGTGGTGAAGCCAAACTCTTATGGTACATCCTATCCTCTGTTACTGGGTAGACCATGGCTTTTTGAAGCCCGAGCAAGGACGGATTGGTTCAAAGGAACCTTGACCTTGGGCAGAGGACCCAACAAAGTGGTGCTGAAACTGTATGGTTCTCAAAAAGGACATGGATCCACCTCCTTGGAATTATCTTCTGATTCCCCTAACGAGGCTACAGATGGAACGTCAGCAGACGAAGATGCTGTCAAACAGATCCTTCCCAAGAAAACAGTGGCACATTCCTTAACAGTGAATACTGTAAGCCGACTTCCAAAACATGCAAAGCCATTATCAATGGGTGAATACTTCCTGTCTGGACCGGGAATGACTTCTGAAATCACTTCTGATAGTGAGATAGAAGCATGGATGTACTGCTCTCCCTGTTACATGGTCACAGCAGAAGCAGAAGCAGAGACAGAAGCAGAAGCAGACGCAGAGGCAGAGGCAGGAGAGGAACCAGAGAATCTATTCTTCTGTTACAGAGCTCCTACAGAAACAGAAGCAGAAGCAGACGCAGAGGCAGAGGCAGGAGAGGAACCAGAGAATCTATTCTTCTGTTACAGAGCTCCTACAGAAACAGAAGCAGAAGCAGAGATAGAAGCAGAAGCAGAAGCAGAAGCAGAGACAGAGACAGAAGGGGATGAATATGATATGGACGAAGAAGATTATGAAAGTGAGCCAGAAGAATCTATCCCACTTGAAGAGGATACAATTGGGGACGAAATTCCAGAAGTATCAGAAGCCGATGAGCTCATGCTATGGGACAGAATGGCAATGGTACCATTTGGTCTAGTAAATGGATCATCTCATATGCAAAACCTTTATAAGAATTGGATTAAGAAGAGCAAGCCGTCTTTTAGCAGTGGCTCATGCCGTCCTAACCTATCTTTGCCAAAGAAAGATGATGATGATGCACTGTGCCAACAAGCACCAGTCCCACAAACCCAACAGGCATTAGAGGGTCCCTGTTATGTGACGTTCCTGGATGTGTCATCATCAGAAGATGAGTCTTCAAGCCAAGAGGTAATTAATTTTGAAACCAAACCCAAAACAGCGCTAATCCCATTCCAATATCTTAAAGAGCAACCTAAGTCTCCACCAAAAGAAGAAATTGGTTCTAGTGGGACATCAGAAGAGGATACCATTCCCTTGAAGGAGTCGGATCTCTACCCAGAAGCAGTCCGCGGGACCTTCATCCGAGAAGTAGAAGGTGAAAGGCAGTTAACCTTTGTGGATGCAGATGGCACTGAACGCCACTTGAAGGTGGGTAGCAGTCTCCCAGAAGAGGAGTTGTCAACCTTGTACAATTTGTTGAAAGAAAATTTGGACGTGTTTGCATGGTCCTACAAAGACCTAAAGGGGATTGATCCCACAATATGTCAACATCATATTGACTTGGAGCCTGATGCCAAGCCAGTACGGCAACGACAGAGGCGAATGAACCCGAATTATTCCACATTGGTGAAAGCGGAGCTGCTGAAGCTTCTGGAAGCCGAGTTCATTTATCCAGTGGCAAATAGTGAATGGGTTTCACCCATCGTGGTTGTACCCAAGAAGAATGGCAAATTGCGAATATGTGTGGATTTCTGAAAACTTAATTCCAAGACCAAGAAGGATCATTTTCCTATCCCTTTCACAGACCAACTGTTGGACACAGTGGCAGGACATGAGCTTTATTCCCTTCTGGATGGATTCAGTGGATACAACCAAGTCCAAATCGCAGAAGAAGACCAATCCAAAACAACCTTCACCACAGAATGGGGAACCTACGCTTACCGAGTGATGCCATTTGGGCTCTGCAATGCCCCTGCTACTTTCCAACGAGTCATGATGGCTGCATTTCAGAATCATCTGCATGACTTTATCGAGGTATATTTGGATGACTTCTGTGTCTATAGTTTGATCAGTGAACACTGGGAACATCTGGAACAATGCTTTGACCGATGCCGGGAGTATGGGATTTCCCTCAACCCCGACAAATGCATCTTTGGGGTCTCTTCTGGAGTTCTGTTGGGCCACATTGTCTCTGCACAAGGGATATCAACAGACCCTGCAAAGATCGAAAAGATCGCAGCTCTGACAGCACCCACCACCCTCAAACAGTTGAGGGGATTCCTAGGCCATGTGGGTTATTACAGAAGGTTCATAGCCCATTTTGCGACAAAGGCAACTTCCTTGCACAAGCTTCTGAGGAAAGATGCAGAGTTTACTTGGACGGAAGATTGTGACAAAGCCTTCCACACTCTGAAGCAGTGTCTGATTGAGGCACCCATTCTGCAACCTCCTGATTGGACGAAAGAGTTCCACGTACACACTGATGCATCAATTGAAGGCTTAGGTGCTGTCCTCTGCCAAAAGGGCTCCTCGAAGTTGGATCAACCGATCTATTATGCAAGCCGAAAAGTCACTGATAGGGAACGAAACTATACAGTGACAGAGCTGGAGTGCTTGGCAATGGTGTTTGCCCTAGAGAAGTTTCGCCATTACCTCCTATCTACACACTTTAAATTTTATGTGGATCATGAGGCCCTGTCCTTCTTGATGAACAAAGCAGATGTGAAAGGACGAATGATGAGATGGTTCCTTCTATTCCAGGAGTTCGACTTTGAGGTGGTTACTAAGCCCGGTCGTTCCCATGTTCTGGCTGATCATCTGTCGCGTATCCCACAAACTGCAGACGAGGAGCAGGATGATCCAGACCTCCCTGATGCTTCCCTATTCTTGGTAGAAACTGTAACTCCGTGGTATGCAGACATTGCTAATCTGTTGGCAACCAACCCAACAGTACCCTCCTGGTATTTCTAGTCGGGAAAGGAAGAAGCTCATGCTAGAATCAGCCCCCTACACCCTGCTAGGCGGTGCATTGTACAAGAAAGGCAAAGATGAAGTGCTCCGAAGATGTGTTGCCGGGGATGAGATTGGGATTGTTTTGAAGGCTTGCCACGACGAGCCATGTGGAGGTCACTTTGCAGGAGAAGCTACAGCCAGGAAGGCTCTGCTAGCAGGATATTGGTGGCCTACCATTCATAAGGATGCCTATGATTACTGTAAAAGATGTGATGCTTGTCAAAGAATGGGGAAACCCACGAAGACAAGTGCCATGCCGTTGCAACCTATCCTTCCCTTGAAGCCGTTTGAGAAGTGGGGCATTGACTTCGTAGGTCCAATCGATCCTCCTACCAGAAGGAAACAGAACAGATACATCCTCGTATGTACGGATTATGTTACAAAGTGGTGTGAAGCTAAAGCCCTTAAGCGGGACAATGGTAACAGCGTGGCCCTGTTCATGTACGAGAATATCATCACCCGTTTTGGCAGTTCCTTAGAGCTAGTAAGTGATAGAGGCACTCATTTCCTTAACAAAGTCATGGAAGAGTTGACAGAGTTGTATAAGATCCGCCATCGTAAGTCCACTCCTTATTACCCCAGAGCCAACGGCCAAGTCGAAGTCACGAATCGCATCCTCTGCTCAATTCTGACAAGAACAATTGCTGCAAATCGTCGTGATTGGGACGATCGACTTACAGAGGCCCTCTGGGCGTACAGAACCTCTCATAAAGCAGCAACGGGACAGACACCTTTCCAGTTGGTGTATGGTACAGAAGCAGTTTTTCCTGTTGAACTGGAACTACCCTCTTTGAGAGTGGCGATCAAAGAGCGTTTGGGGGATGACGATTCACTGCAACGCCGTCTCTTGCATTTGGAATGTTTGGACGAAATTCGTAGGATGGCTCTACAGTGCATGGAAGCCACGCAAGCTCGACGCAAGGCTTACCATGACAGTTTCATCAAGCACAAGGAGTTCAAAGAAGGTGATTTGGTCCTAGCCTATGATTCACGCTTTGGCAAGTTTCCTGGCAAGCTCCAGCAGCGGTGGATGGGCCCCTATAAGGTACTTGCAGTCAACCCTAATGGCTCTGTCCAAGTACAGACCCTGGATGCCTCTGATGATCCCTTTCTGATCAATGGATATCGCCTGAAGAAGTACTTCCCTCCTTGGGGATCTTGACAATTACGGACACTTGATCCTTTCCCTCGTTGGCATGGCACTGTACTTCTTATGATGCTACTTCTGATAGCCGTTCTTCAGCCACTTCTGATGAAGCGGGTGCAACCCTCTGTCCCCTCAAAACCCCCTTCCAACCTTGATTTCTTATCCTCTATTTTCCACCAGCGACAGTGGCGAGGTGGGTTCTGACAAATGGTCTTTCTACCATTCTCTTGCTCAATATTTAATAATTAAAAAAAAAACATATCGGTCATGGGAGAAAAGGACTTAGGTCCCTGTCATGCCGACTTATTCTTCGAGAAAAGGTGGAAACACCCTCGGGAATAGAAAAAAAAAAAAGAAAAGAAGAAAAAAAAAACAAATAAACAAATCTGTTATGAGAGAAAAGGAAGAAATTCCCTGCCATAGCAGGCCTCGTTCCAAGAAAAGGTGGTAAACACCCTTGGGCGAGAAGCTGGCTGTGGAAAAGGTGGTAACACCCAGCAGTCCAGAAAGTGGATTCATTAATTGATATCCCTAGGATCCAATTCCGACGCTGCCTCCCTTGGTACGCTGTGTCCTGGGTCTTTTTGCAAAGTGACTAACTGTCCTCTAGCAGATGACATGTCCTATTCAACACAATATTCGATTTGATGGCTACCTCCCTGGGTACGCCTCTTCAACAACTAATGACGCGATCTTCATCGACAACCCCTTGAGTGATGTGAGCTTTCATCCTAACCGGATGGGGAAGTGAGTATGGTTACCCTCTGTATCTATCAACAACGAGTGAGACAGAGGGTGGGGCGAGAGACCAGTCTTTTCCCTTCAAATCGAATGAGAGGTGAGAAGTGTGAATGAAGTGTTGCACCCACGGGATGGGCCTCTCAATGCACAAAGCACGATTTGTTTCTGTGCACTGCACCATAAGGCTCCCTGGCCTTCCTTCTCGCACCGTATGCCGGCACAGGGCGGGATGCACTGTTGCACCATCAACTGCGCACAAGGCATACACCCTTTGCACAAGTGATTGTGAGGATTACATCAATGGGTTTCAGGAAAAGGCTGCCCTCCTGTATCTATCAACAGAGAGTGAGCCAGAGGGTGGGTTGAGTGTGACTGGAGTTTCTTCAATCAATTACCGAGAGGTGAGACTGAGGGACGTTACGACACTTGGAGTCAGGTATGTTCCCGTTTTCCTATGCACCCACGGGATGGGTTTTTACCGTCAACACAAAACACATCACCCTGTTCTGTGCACTGCACTGTAAGGCTCCCTTGCCTTCCTCCTTGCACTTATGCCAGACGGGTTAGACGCACTAATGCACCATCAACTGTGCACCCTGGCATACCCCTTCTGCACCATTCCCCCTTGTCGATTCCTCAACCGGGCATGAGATATGGGTCTTACTCCTTATTCCTCGAGTGATATTAGTCATGGGGCGAGTGACTGTTCTTTCATTCCAATTGAGTGACTGTGAGTTGAGTGTAGTATCCCTTATCATCATCGACGAATTTCTTGCGATTCCTTCCATCAGCTACCTCCCTGGGTGCTGCCGCGTGGTCCCTTCCATGACGGACGTGTGCGCTGTAAAGATACCTTGGTCCCTCCTGCAGTCGACAACAACACTAGACGTGCCATCGATACTCAACCTTGATTCTTGACGAAACGGGCCAAGTTTTTTCTAACCCTACAACTTCTGTTTCTTAGTGCCGGTCATGTTTTAAGTGTGGGGAAGTTAGTGGATGGTCTGTGGCATGGTCCTAGTCCCTGTTGCTCGATTAACCCTATCCGTTAAGGTCTTAAGTGTGGGGACGCGTCCCTGCGCGTCTACATTGCCTACTTATTTGCATATGCCTTATCTTGCTCATGCATGAATGCCTTGCCTTGCTTTTACCCTCCTGTGGTCCCTTCCCACCCGCCCGGTTATGTTCCACCCACCCTTGGGGCTGTTCCCTTGCAGTTTTCCTTCATTCCCTGATTTTGAGGTCCTGCTATGTGAATGCCTCTTACGTTTACCAAAATCCAAATCCAACCTTATAGCCTTGTTCCTCCCTTTGAATTGATCATTTTTCCTTTTTACCTACCCCTGTTCCGGTGCACGGTTTTTGAGTTATTAATTTTTGAAGCATTTTGCGTAATTTAGCCGGTTTTTCATGTGAACGCGCTTTTCTTGCTTCGAAACTAGGATCTGATGTCATAGTCCTGCCAACCACTTTTCCCCTGCCATTTTTCCTTTTTATTCCGCATCATTCCGATACATGGTTTGTCCAATATTAATTTTCCGAGTTTTTAAGACTTTTTCATGCGTATTTTTGACATTTTTCCATGTGAACCTGCCCTATTTGCATCGGAATTCCAATATGAGCTGACAGCCGTGTCCCCCATGCCTTCCCCTACCTTTTTCCTTTTTCCTCCACCCTTTTTCGACGTTCGGATTTTTACTTATTAATTTTTAAATGAGTTTTCGGGAGTATTTTTGGAGTTTTTCACATGTGGACCCCTCCTATTCCCACCGGAACTGCGGTTTAACATGATAACCCTGTGCCATTCCTCCTTGCGGACATTTTTCCTTCTTACTACATGTCCTTCCGGTGAACGGTTTGTCCGATATTAATTTCCGATCCCATTTTCGGGTTTGTTTTTTGGGTTTTTCCCATGTGAACGCGTCTTATCTCAGTCGGAATTATGTTTTGACGTACTAGGATTGTCGGACACATCTTTCTGCACAGTTTTCCTTTTTTCTGCACCTCATTCCGATGCACGGATCTTTCGGTATTAATTTTTAAATTGCGTTTTTGATTCATTTTTTGTGTTTTTTTGCACGTGACCGCCCTTTACCCCTCCCGGAACCCCCGTCCCATATTTTTCTTGTTTCCCCCCTGTCGTCCTGCCCACTTTTCATTTTTACGATATTTCGTTTTGACATCTGGATTGGGAGTTATTAATTTTTCTTTATTTTTACGTGTATTCGCGCGCCCGTTTTGCGCGTGAACGCGCCCCTTTTTCGATTTAACGCGTCTCCACGCGCCCTGGTCGTGTCCGCGTACCCCGTACCGTCTTCCTCGCGCCATTCCAATCCCGTCACGGCAAAATTTTTTTTCCCCCGCCCCGCGCACGTGCGCGGGACGGGGATACGCCCCCTTTTAGACCCCCTGCCCACCCCAACCTGCCCGCCCACCTTTTATTTAAAAAATAAAAAAAAATTAAAAAAAAAACAAACGGACACCCCCTCCCACCAACCGTCCCTTCTCTCTCTCTCTTTTCTCTCTTTCTCTTTCTTTCTCTTCTTTCTCTCTCTCTCTCTCTCTGTGCGTACTCTCTCCCTCTCCTCTCCTTCTCTCTCCTCCCTCACGACGCCCTCCTCTTCCCTCCTCCTCCTGCATTTCCCCCCTCCTCCTACTCCTCTTTCCCCTTCTTCTCCCTGCCTCCATCTCCACCTCCCTCTCCTCTTCTCCCTCCATCTCCACCTCCTCTCCTTCCCTTCTGCTCCTTCCCTTTCCTTCCCTTCTTTTCCTCTCTCATCCTCCCCTCCTTCTCTCCTCCCCCCTCCACGACCTCCTCCTCCCTTCCTTCTCCCTCTCCACTCACTCCCTCCACCCTCGCCTCCACCCTCCCTGCCCGCGACCTCCTCCTCCCCAGCGCGTCCTCCTCCCTCCATCCTCGCCTTCCTACTACCCTCCTGCCCTTCACCTTCCTCCTCCTCCTTCGTCTCCTCCACTCCCTCCTTCCCCCAGTCCGCCACCTCCTCCACCTCTCCTACCCTTCTTCACCCTCCTTCTTCTCGCCCGCCGTCGCCGCCCTCGCCGCCCCCGTCAGCCTGGTCGACACGCCGCCTCCAGAACGCCTTCGCCGCCGCTGTCGCAGGCATCGTCCGCCGCCGCCGCCGCGCCTCCTCGCCGGATCGCCACGACACGCCGCCCCGCCTGGCCGGCTCGCTGCCTACCACCTCCATCTCCCTTCTCCTCCACCACCCCCATCTTCTCCTCCTCCCATCCTAAGGTTCATTACTAACCTTAGTTTGGTTCATTACTAACCTTAGTTTGGTTAATTACTAACCTTAGTTTACTTAACCACTAACCTAAGTCAACATTTAACTAGGGTTAGGTTAACTCTTACCTAACTCTAGTTAGTCCACTAACCTACCTCAGGTTAGTCTTTCCCCCCACTAACTCACCCTAGGTTAGTTAGTACTAACCAGACTAGGTTAGTTAGCCCTAACCTAATCAAACTTAACTAACCTGACTAGGTTAGTTAGAACTTACCTAATCAAACTTAACTAACCAGACTCGACTTAGGTAGACTTACCAGACTAGCCTTAGGTAGACTAACCTGACTTATTCCTCCTAACCTGACTTAATTGACTTATGACTTAATTGACTAATGTGACTAATGTGATTAATGTGTCTTAATTAATCACTACATTAATTTTTCCATAAAAAAATTTCAGAAAAATTTCTAAAATTCCTTGTGCCTTTTGCCAATTTTTGGAACTTTGTCTGCTAGGAATTGCCTTCCCTATAATTTCTGGAAATTCCACATTTCCTAAATTAATCCCTAAATTGCCAATAAATATAGAAAATTCATTTTAAAATTGTAAAAAATTCTAAAAAATTCTAAAAACCTTCTACAAAATTTCCCTCACCTCCCTTGCTCATTTTCCATTTATTCCACCATAAAAAAAATCACAACTCAAAATAAAATAAAATAAATAAAAATAACAAACCAACATATTAACACATTTGCTAAGGTGTTCTCATTGTTGTTTCATCAGTGCTTTTTGCTTTTCCTTTACTGGAATTCTTCCGTGCGCATTCCTGCATTACATACACACCCTTCCAGGTATTTATTTTATGTTATTTATTTATTTATTTTTTCCCTTAATCACGAATTAATTGTTAAAATAAATTCTTTCATTCACCCACAGTTTCCACGCGCATTCGCGCTAAACACACATAGTTTTTAAATTAAAATCAACCAGCCGTTCACTTAGCACGCGCTACGTGCGCTACAGAGGCACTTTAAAATTTTAAATTAAAATAAACCAGCCGTCACATAAGCACGCGCTGGCAAAAAAGCGCTCCACATCACCTTAATTTATAATCAATGAATTGCATTTAGAGACCCAGTCGGGAATCGAAGTCCGGGAATCGAATAACTGCACCGTTTAACCTAATAATTGGTAATTAAATTTATAATAAGGAACCGCCGTTTTCTTATTAAGGTTTATCACCTAATAAAAATTCACCCATTTTTAATAATTGATTAAAATCAACCCTTCATTAAATTAAATCCCCCTCACTGCACTTAATCCCCTTTTTAATGAAGCGTTTCGTGGGATGGGTATACGCAGTCATTAGTGTTATTTTCCCTGGTCCAGTCTTGGTCTATCACAGATGTCGTATTGATATGTGTCGGATATGGTCTGGTTTTGGTTTCCTGTCTTTGTTACGGTTACGGGTACGGTATGCAGTTTTTTTCTTTTGTTGCCTGATACGGGGTTCAGGGTGTTTGTCTGATGCATCGCATGAAGCTTTCGGTCGCATTTGTCTCGAGGTCATGTCAAAATTTTTCTAGGATGTGGTTTGCTTGGGGTTAGTAGGTCGAGTCACGTTTGATTGGTAATTCTCTTATCCTTGGTTTTTGTCTGTTGCTTTGCAGGCATTCTCCTTGATTGTCTGTGTTTGTGGTGTGTGTGTAACCATCTGAATGGCACCTTCTCATGCTCCTCCCCCTATCCAGTACGTCCCACTAGTTAGTAGGGATTACTCGTCCCTACTTACTTTTGAGCCCCTCACGAAGGCAGGACTTGCTGCTTTTGTGGCCACTCCTTTTCCATTACTTCCAGAGGATCCGTCCGTATGTGATGAGTTCCTGGCCTCTTACAGCAAGAAGACAGGAGTAGTCCACGGCATGTCTATGACATTGACGTCTCGCGGCTTAGGGAAGGCTCTGTCTTTACCCTTCAAAGGAGAACCTTTTGTGACCACTCGTCAGCTCTTCTCTAATGAAGAGATTCTCAAACTGTTGCAGAAGCAGACAAGGGAAGTCCTTGATGTTAAGAAAGTGATAAACTCTTCAGGAGTTTCGTTTTCTATGATTACTGATCCCGTATGGAAGACGATGTGCCAGTTCCTTCAGGACAGGTTCATGCCTGCCAAAACGCCATCCCATTATTTATCCAAAGAGCTTTTCACAGCTTCCAGGATGGTGCTAAAAGGAGTTGCTATTGATTGGAGCACATACCTCCTTACTAAATGGATCAGCATTTTGTTAAAGTCACGAGGGGTAATGTTACCAATGTTACCTATGGATCATATTTGTCTGCCTTCTTGACCTATTCAGGTTTACAGAAGACTGTACCTCCACCTCCTCCATCAGATCCAGTACCTCCTCCTCCACCTTCAGAAGAGTCAGCACCTATTGACATTGAGGATGATGATTCTCCGCCTCCCCTAGTCATACAGCGCAAACGCTTGAAGCGGGTAGCGGATAAAGCCCCTGCTGTACTTCCCTCAGTGTCTATCCCTGCTACTTCTGGCAGTGAACTCCCTGGGTATCTCACTTGCAATAATCTGTTCCGAGCACATAGAGAAGGATCCTTGGAGATCTCAGTTCCTTCCCTGAACAGTCTCGTTTCAGGAGATGCCATTCCTTTCCTCTGCAAGGATATTCAAAGTTCCATTGAGTTGTCAGTGACAGCCTGTGTTCAGCAGCTGTACGCATCTTTCTATGAGGAGCTCATGCAGTCCAAAGACCAGTTGCATAAGGCAACATTTGAGTTAGCTTCTGCTAAGGATACCCTAGCAGATCTATTTAAGCAAATGGAACAGCAAACCCAACTGGTTGCCACTCAAAGTGATCAGATTTCTTCATTGAAGACCCAGTTATTCGAGGCTCAGTCACAGGTTACTAGCCTTTCAGCAGAGAAGGAGAGGATGTCCAGTGAAGCGAAAGAATTCCAAGTTCTCTTAGATGACAAGCTTTCAGCTTTATAGACTGCTAATGACACAGTGGCCAACCAAGCCTCCCAAATCCAGCAGTTGCAGGATCAGCTTGCAAAGTCCCGCTCTGTTCCTCCAAGCCCTCCTGTTCCATTAATTCCTTCTCTTTCACAGCAGGATTTGGCTGCCCTACAGAGACAGGCTACTTTGTGCCCTCTATTCCAAGACAAAGTGGAAAGATTGCAGTCCAGAATGGACTTGTTATGGTCTACCTTTGAACAATTTCAAGACTTTGTCCTACCAGACCATTCTTTCTTTGTCCACTACCACTTGCAGAAGTTGGTCTTCTATATGAAGCTTTCCACGATGGATTTACCTTTTCCAGAGGATGGCTGGAGTGGGGCTTGGTCTACTAAGTTGTTGACAGAGGTAGTTAGAATGCTCTTTGAAGATTCTGTCACGCCAGACACCATGTTAATGTCATACATGTATCTCCGAGGAGATTTGTTAATTCCAGATGAGGTAGATATGGCATGGTATGTGGGGGATGTGGTCTTACAGGCTGTTCTATATGTCAATCATTTGGAGTTGCGCATAGCTGATATATTTCAGAATTATTCCTCCAAAGTGGCTGATTGTCAGGATAATTCGTGGCATCCCATGATTGATTCGGTGGTCCTCAATCAAAGACAAAACACAGCTCCTACCTTTGTACAGAGTACTAACCAACTGAGGATGGATCTCTTAACCTATCTTTCCAAACATAATCCATTTGATGCTCCCTTCTTTGATGCCTATCATAGACGATCTCTCTTAGGACCTTCTGTTCCTACCCTCCTTTATTACCAACAAATGGCTCACCGCTATGTTATATATTTTTCCCTTTGTCAAACTAATTCCACAGTAATTTTACCCCTTCTTTTCCAACCTTCAAATTTCCCTCAAATTCCTATTTTCACTTACTGTTCCTTTATTGAGGATAGGGTATTTTCCCCTTCTCCACCCTGTCCTTCACCCCTCATTAATGTACCCTCCACATTTCCTATTTATCAATTAACACCTTTCCTTAGTGATTCCTTACAAATTTCTGCCACTCCTTCTTTAACCTTTTCTTCCTTTTATGATTTTTCTTATCCTTCCCTACATCCACTTTCTCTTATTCCATTACCCTCTCCTAACACTTCCATATCTCAACCACCTCAGTTGGTTAGTGACTGTGACGGTTTTGATAATCAGATTTCCAGAAGAAGGGGATGGAGTTCGGATGATTGCCTTACAGGACCGCAGATTAATTGGCCAGTAATTCCAGGAGAATGGACAGTTTCAAGTCAAGCTTATCAAAACTATGTTCATTTTGCCCAACAATATTCACAGTCTGCAGATCCCTCAGTGAGATTAACTGCTCACTTTGCTTGGTACCTGGCGTATATGCATAGGCACTCTCATACTGATTCAAAGCCTATTCCAAAGTTGTGCATGAATGTCAATGTTAGCATTGATTCTCAACAGCTGGAGATACTGTATTTTCATGCCCTCTGTTTGCCTAGCAGATACTTGGTCCTATTGGAAAGGATGTGCTGTCTCCAAATTTTTCAAAATCCTCCTAAAAACTTTGTAGATGAATCCTTATCTATGGATCGATTCCGACAACATCAATCTTTTAAGAGGGATCATCTTCATTGATACCTTTCCAATGTATGGTGCAAGCTTTTTAATGCCAAACTCTTCTTTTTGAAGAAGTCATTCAGATGGTTGTGTTGTGTATTAGTGTTTGTGTTGTGAGTTCATGTATGTCAAACGAACGTGGTGGTTTCCTATTGGATTTTGTGTACGAGCTATGTTTTGGAGATTTGTCAAGATGGGGTCGTGGTTGGAGAGTTAAAGCTGATGCTGAAGAAGAAGAAGCAAACTCTTATATCCTTTACAAATTTGTTGTGATTTTTAGTTTGATAAGAGGTGTTAATTTCAAAAGAGTTTTCCTTTCTTTGTATTTTTATATCAGAAACAGGTTATAAGTTGGGGTCGTGGTGGATGGATTCTTTTTGAAAAGATATTGAAGATCAAAGTGAAGCTTTTTCTATGAACTTGTATTCCCTTTTTCCTGGGTCGCGAGGACGCTTCCTTATTAAGTGTGGGGATATGTTGAGTGTTGAAATGACTTGTTTTTTGGAAGATTTTTGTTGTTTTTGAGAGCTGAATGGTTGATTTTATGGGATGATTGATTGATTAGGAAATGGTTTGAGAGTGTTTTGGATGATATTGATTGTGTTTTGGAAGTTCATGATGTTTGTTGATGGTTCTGTGATGTTCTGATATGTTCTGATAGGTTCTGTATACCTTCTGTTTTGTTCTGTTTTGGTCTGTTTTGTTCTGATTGTCTTCTGTAAGGAGGGATGAGGTATTGATTGATGAAGAATGAGATATTGTGGAAGTTTATTGAATGGTTTGTGAGAGTTTGAAATGGTTTGAGAGTGAGTTATGTGGTTTTGATAACCTTCTGTAACCTTCTGTAGGTCTTCTGTAGACCTTCTGTTCTGTTCTGCTTCTGTTTCTGTTCTGTACTGTAGCTGTTCTGGTACTGTTCTGTAGACTGTTCTGTAAGTGTTCTGTGGAATGTATGTATGATTTTGGGAAAGTTTTCTAGCCTTAGAAAGAGGTGAATACAAGTGCAAAAGAGCTGAAAGAAGTGGAAGAAGTAGCTGCTAAAGACTCAAGAGAAGACTAGAGTGAAGTGACAGTAGTGAGCTGTGAAGAGACACTGTAGTGGCTCTGGTGACCCTTCATATCAGACATACCTCTTGGGAGGGGTATCCACGACCTAAGAGTGATTATTGAGTGTAATTTGGAGAGATTGTAGTGAGGATATGATGTATTATTGATGGAGAGAGAGAGAGAGAGTCAGAGATAGCCAATTCTACTAAAACAGAGTGATTGTATATGAGAGATTGAGAGAGAAGACTATGAAGATATTGAAGATGAATACTATGTGATGTATTTCCATTCAAGATGGTGTATTCTTTTGCTTTCTTTGTTCTATTGATGGATTTTGTGAAGATGTTGAAGAATATGGTTGATTCTATTAAAATCCGTGGGAGATTTACATGATGCTGCATGAAGATTTGTTGTGCCTGGTGTTCTTTTCTTCATTGTGACAATATGAAACATGATAAACAAGCTTGTTGATGTTACAAGATAGATTTTCTTGCAAGAGAATTCCCTTTTCCTTGGTGTTCCTCTCGGGGCTCCAGCAAACAACTCATAGAGACATAAATATACCACTTCACAATAGAGAGATAAGGGTTAGCCATGGTGTTCACCATAAAGAAGTTCATAATCTGTCTTCTAGCAACACCCCTCACCTTCTTTATGGACCATCAGGCATTGCTTTATCTTGTGAATAAGCCTTGTGCAACGGGACACATTGCTTGATGGTTACTTTTTCTCTGGGAATTCGACTTCTCTGTGGTCATGCGCAAGGGCAAACAACATTATATGGAAGATCATATGTTTGGCATACCCATGTGAGAGGATGCTGGACAAGGAATCAGTGATGACCTATCGAATGCATACATTTTTAAAAAGTCCAGCAAATGAGAACTGTTTAGAGTAGACTTTACGCCATATTGGGCAGATGACATAGTCCACATACTCAAGAATGGAATACCAAAAAAACCTATAGAAAAAACTAGATTAAAAAGACCCATCTTGAAGATCCAACTGTATTAGTTAATTGCATGCCAACTATATTGAGTGGGAAAGGATGGACTAGTAAGGAGATGTGTCTGCGAGCACAAAATGTATGATGTTCTCAAGAAAGCACATGGAGAAATAGCTGGAGGGCACTTTAGTAGGGACACTACTGCATGCAAGGTGCTCCAGTCCCAATTGTGGTGGCCAATGTTATTTCGCGATGCAAATAAGTTTGTAAAGCATTGCGATGAGTGCGAACGAGCTAAAGTCCTTACTCATAAGGACAAAATGGATTTGACCCCAATGATTGCACGCCAACCATTTGAGAAGTGGAAAATTGATTTCATTGGCCTAGCTAGTCATCTTGTAGCTCAATACTCTCAAGCCAAATACATCATTGTTGCTATGAAACTATCCCACCAAGTGGGTAGAAGCTTGAGTAACTCGGAAAAATGATGCAAGGACCACATGAAAGTTTCTTTGGGAGCAAGTAATATCATGGTTTGGCTGCCCCATAGAGTTGGTTAATGACCAAGGCACACACTTTATCAATGAAGTGATTGCTTACTTGTTATCCACCTTTCTAATAGTCCATAGGAAGTTTACTCCATACTATCCACATGCCAATGGTCAAGCCAAATCTATTCCAATGAAAGTCATATTTGCCTCATGCAATGATTGGGACAACAAACTTATGGCAGCTTTATGGGCATACCAAACAACATACAAAATAGCCACAGGATAGATTCCATTCAGGCTGACCTATGGAACTGAAGTTGTTTTGTCGGTGGAATTCTTTGTTTCCAACTTGAGAATAGCAGTCCAAGAATGATGGGAGAGCCAAGAAGCATGGAAAATTTGCCTAGTGAAGTTAGAACACCTCTCTGAAACCTCTCTCATTGCAACCCATGCTCTAATCTGAGAAAAAGCACACCACAAGAGTTGGTCTGACAAATATATCAAGCAATGAGACTTTGGGCAAGGAGACTTAGTCTTGCTATACTTTGTCAAAGGACGCAAGTAGAAAATGAAGTTTAGGGGATTGAGACCCTTCAAGGTCCGTAGTACTGTTAGTAGAATGGGGAATGTGGAACTAGAAACCCTAGAGGGATAGAGTATAGGTTTCTTCAACGGAAGCTGCATCAAAAAGTACTACCTCCCATCACATCCACTTCATGAACCATCATGGACCCCGAGGATGCATACGAGGAAGTAGTAGCACTAGCCTACCTACGAATCACCATGACCTCCCAAATGATATGCACCCTTGATGCACTAATTGATGAGGGAGCCAATGCCAATATCTTAATGCATGAACATTGGACCGCATTGGGTCAACCCCAATTGCAACCAACAAATGTGAAATTGAGCCCCTTTGGGGGGCAATCCTACCCACTCGTAGGAAAATGCAAATTGATGGTTTCTATCGAGATTGAGAGTGTAGCCCATGCTACCCAACAAGCAAAGTGTTGGGACGAGTGTCCAAAGAAGTAGGTGTGATTGCAAATATCTCAACACAAGCTCCATCCTCCATAGCCACACGCGAGATGAGAGAAGAGAAGAAGAAGAGAGGAGATGGTGGAGGGCTTCACCTCCAAGATCCCTCACCCTCACACACACACACACTTCCTCACTCACTTACACACAAGTAAGCAAGAGAAGAGAAGGAGAGAAGGAGAAGAATCCACTTTGCCACACACCAAAGAATGAGCTCTTCATTCACTTTTCAACTTTATACAAAACCCCAAATTCCTTTTGGGTGGTCATCCCCTCATCCCCTTTTTTACATGACCGACCATTGTGGCAATGCCATTTTTCCATTTTCTTATTTGTGCCTTCTATTTGCCTTATTTCTTATCTGTGCCCACCTACCTTTTACAATTTACACAAGAGGGAGCCTAGCACTCTTTTACAACAATTTTAGGAGCTACTTGTGTTTAAAAATGTGTTTTTGCCTTTGACTTGATTTTAGAGACCGCCCTTGCATTTTAGTCATTTTCTATCTTGCCTCTTCCATTGCGTCTGATTCCTTCTTAAGCTACCTCTTTTAGGTGACTCAACTTGCGCTTTCCACTTTTTTCTTGTGGTAAGGTTAACATTACCCCCTCTAGTTTAGTGCTAGTCCCATGGCACTTATGTGTAGTGGTTGGAAGGTGGAATGGATGTAGCCCGATGGCTTTTTGAGTTTGTATACAAGCCCTTGCAGGGGTTGGGGTTGGGTGGACTAGCTTTTTGAAATTCAATATCGTGTTGGACGGATCCCAGTGGAGAATGGTGGGTGGATGGATCTGTCTTTGAAATTGAAAATGGTGTTAGACGGATCCCTACTTGAAGGATGGCAGGTGGATGGATCTGTCTTTGAAATTGAAAATGGTGTTAGACGGATCCCTGCTTGGAGGATGGTGGGTGGACGGATCCGTCATTGAAATTCATGATGGTGTTGGATGGATCCGTCTTTTGGCCCTCTGCGGTTTCCTTCTCCTGCGTTGTTCCAAATGAGCTTCTTCATTCACTTGTTGACTGGGGCTGCCTTAGTTTGCCTATGCCTTGTTTCACTTGCATGGTGACATTGTCGCATAAGATGACCCCTCTCTTAGGCGGGTGCTAGTTCCAAGACACTTGCTCTTTTGAGTTGATGAAGGTTTGATGAGAAAGGGTGGACGTGTGAGTCGATGATGATGGGGTCATAGGGACATTGGGCTTGGGAAGAAACGAATCACCCAGTTAAGGGGGTGGATGCTGAGAGTGCATTGTATGGATGATGGGGCCTTCGAAGTCGGGGTTTGGAGCCATTGCTTGTACTTGAAAAGAAAAGAAGGTGCACTACCTAGGGGTGTACTTTATTTATTGTGTGGTGCATTGTGCTCGTGCTAATAGGATTGGGAGTTGGGTCAAAACCACAAGCAAGGTTGGGTGTTGCCCCACACTTGAGAACCTAGTTTGTGCATAAGGGAGATGTGGTGCGAGTAGCTTAGGGTGATAGGTCTAACCATAGGCGAGTGTTACCTCCCTAGGTATGCGCTACCCTTGATGTGCCCTAAGCATGAAGTGGAAAATCAAAATGAGGCTAGGGGATTAGGGACGGAGCCGGCTGAATGAAGCCACCAGATGCACCTAACTTGAGAACCCCTAAGTGCAATGACCGTGGCTTATGCGAGGTAAAGTGCTGTTCCTTGTGATTTTTGCTTTCATTTTCTTTCTTTCTTTCTTTCTCTTTCTCTCTCTCTCTCTCTTTTAATAAATATAAGTCACATAGATAGGATGAGAGCTAAGCTTCGTCGCTCGAGTGGGGTGGGGGAGGGGGCCTAAGAGTCTTATTTAGGAATTACCAACTGTGCAAGTACCCTTTGAGGTTCATGCGGACTTGCAGAGTGGTGGTAGAGAGGAATGGATGATTGCAATGTGTAAAGCGGCTACCATTCATATCCTCTAGAAGAGATAAAAAAAATTAGGGGAGAAAAGTGGCGGACATTATTAGTCAAGCCATGGCTCAACTGTCTATGGCGTTGGGATCAAAGAAAAGGGGTGGAAGGTTGCATTCTTGTGGGGTGGAATTTTGCCTAAGTAGTATTCCAGGTAGCCTAAGGTAATTACAGGTAGTAATGAATGTAGGGTTGGGGCACGAGGAGAATTCACCCACAAAATGGACGATAGAGTCATCCAAATTTTCTGGGGTAAAGATAAGGGCTTCCTTTGGTGTGGTACAATTTGCATTGTAGATCACTGGGAAGTTGTACCCAGCCATGAACATTGGGGTCAAAATCCACTCCCATTCTTTAGGGGTATGGCATGAATATCGGGTTGTTGCGTTCGAATGGGAGGATGTTGCACAATGCCACCCACATGTCCATGTTCGTGTCATAGAGGCGCCTTCTCCATGTGGGCTGGCACTTGTAGCCTACGACACTGATCTCGAGACCTCAAAAACCTTGTTTTGCCAAAATTTTGCACCCTCTGTGCTCCAGAGGGTGGGGTTTTGCTCTCTCTCCTTCAACCATCAGTCTCCTAGCTTGCTTCCAATGGCAATCACCTCTTCCACCACCTTAATGGGGAGGACTCGATGCAAGTTGGTGGGGAAGTGGAATTTAAGATCAAAAGGTTGCCATGCACTTTCCTATTGCTCCCAGACAATGAGATCTGTGTGAAAGCTGGCTAGGAGTTCATTTGAGGTTGGTGGAATAGGTGCAGTCGGCCCTATTACTGATGTGCCCTATTACTGTGGTCTAGCATTCAATATTCTCTTGGCTTCCTCCACCATCTATTTCCTTTTATCTTTCAGTGCTACTTGCCTCTCAGCGGAGAGGTATCTATTGGTTGTTGGTCTTCTGGGGGTGGAGAAGGAGGTGGTGGGACTAATTCGTCTTCATGAGGTCCCATCTAGAAGTTTAGTCCAGCCTCTTCCTCTTGTCGGGCTTCTTGCTGTGCCCCTTCGGTGAACCCTAATGCGTCCACCTCTTGTGGGGTCAGGCCTACTTGCAATAGATACTTTCTTTGTTCTTCGGAGCTTAGGTGGACTCACACTGGTTGCGTTGGCATTTGCAAGCTGCCTTCAAGGCCCTGCATGTAATTCCAAGCTTCTTCTTAATTGTCTCAATGGCCTCCCTTTCCTCTATCTGAGTGATGTCGAGTAGTGTATTGAGGAAGGTGCATTACTGGGCCTCAAAAATCATGTGGATGATCGATGCTCTGCTTTCAGTCAATACTTTGTCTTTCTACACCTAAGCTAAATGGTGCACCAAGGCTTTAACCCTTCTTTCAATTAGATTGGTCCATTCTTCTGCTCTCCTCTTCATGTCCTTGAGGCTTTCCCCTTGCCTCTGAGCTAGCACTGTCATCCTTCATTGTTGATCTTCCATTTCTCCTCTCAGCTTTTGCTGCTCTTCGTGTGCCAAGGCTGCCTCTTGTGTCAAAATTTCCACCTCTTTTTTGTACCTCCGTGCTCTTTCCTCCCTCAGCACCTCCAATTTTTATGTGGCTTTAGTGATATTTTCCATCTCAACTTGTAGGTCTTCATACAACCCCACAATCTCTTTGTTGTGTCTTCACAGGTGCCATATGGCCTTGGTTTCTTCTTCCAGTCTTGCTTGCATTCAGCTTCGTTCCTCTTTAGCCCTTAGCTGCTCCTTTAGCTCAATAATTTCCCTTTGGGCCATGGCTATTTGGTCTGTTTTCTCCAACTGGAATGCAACCATTGCCTCCTTTTCAGCTTCGAGCTCTGATGTTGCTATTCTCTTTTCTTTCCTGGCTTTTTCCAACTGTGCCAATAGCTGTTTTATACATTCATCATATTCCTTAGCTGGCAGCTTTGTCATGGGTATGGAGGTGGTAGAGGCTTCCACCTTTTGCCTATTTGGATCTTGCCTGGACTCAGCATTAGCTGCAATCGGTCTCTTGGTCCTTGTCACTGGGATACCTTCTCTCGTCCCTTGGGTCATCTCCTTATTTACAAGGTATTGCACCTAGGCTAAGACATTGCTGGGGTCTACTTTTGGCATGGAGCCCTAGGTGTTTGTGATTGTGGGTGTGGTTGACACTACGAGGATAGGAATGGGCATGATTGGTTCCTTGCCCTTGCCTTCTTTTGGAGGAGGCGATGTGATTTCTGGCACATGGGTGCTCGATCTTGGCCCTTCCTCTCCTTGTGGGCTCATGGTGTTCAGCTCATCTCTCCTACTCTACTGCTCTATTGGCCGGCACATAGCTAGAGCCATATCCTCATCCTCTCTTTTCAATTATGCCTCTTCTTCAACTACCTTCCTTTTTCTCTCCTCCTCGGACCTTCTTGATTCTTCTCTCAAATTTTTTGCCTCTTCTTCTATATTTTTTCCCCCTCTTCTTCGGTCTTTTTGAACTCCCTACGAGCCCTTTGCAAATCTACTTTTTCTTTTTTCCTCCTTTCTTCTTCCGTCATTCCTTGTGAAGCCTTCCTCCTTTGCTCCCCGTGCCTCTATTGACTAGTCTGCAGCTCTCTTTCCCATTCATCATCGGTCTCTGTCTCTTCACTTGGTTGCATTTGCTACTCTTTGTTGAGGAGGTGATCTCAGTGGTGTCTCTCCCACTCCTTCCTCTTCTCCTTCTCTTTGCCCTTGCCCCAAGGCTTCTTTGATGATCATTGTAAGGACCCCACCGAATCTGAGGGTTGAGGCCTTAGAAGATGAGGCTTTTCTTTTGGCCTTGGTAGTTGGGGACTCTCCTCCCGTGGCCCTCCTCTTGTTGTCAGGGCCTTAGCTGAGGCCTTGATGGTCTTTCTCACAAAACCATTGAGATTCACCTCATCCAATGATTGTGCTGCCATTCTCTCTACCAGAGGGACATTAATGCGGCTCAGGATGGTGTTGTATCTCTGACTAAAGAACAGTGCGTGCACCATTTTTGCTTGGAGTTGAATCTCAGGGTCAAGGATATTTGCCAAGCGGATGCCATCGTTGGTATGGAATTTCACCTTGTTCACTCCTAGCATGGTGTACACATCTCTCTTTGGCCTTCGTTCCACCTTATTGGCCAATCCTAGGGCCCTTTCTACTAGGTTTGGGGATAGCACAATTTGTACTTGGCAAGTCTCTTCCCCCTCTCACACGATGATGGTGCCATGGTCCTTGTGAAAAGTCTATAAGAACTCTACACAATGGATGTAGTCTACCCCTTGGCCCACTACTTCCATGTATTTTTGTAGACTGCACTGCTCAATGATATGTCTCATAGCCCGTTCTTCGATGGCTATGTCTTCTAGGTTGAAGACATGTCGGAACTTAAATTGGTTAAAGGCCCGTGTTTCCACTGAAAGACCGTAATTTTCCTACTCTTCTTCTGTAAAAGGCAATTTTACCACCTTTTCTTGGCCTGCCATGATGGGAGTTTGTCATAAAGCTATGTAATGTCCCCACCCCGTGTAGGAACCACCCCCTGTTTTAATTAAAGAAATCGAATTCTTTTTTTTACATCCCCTATCAACGCCGATAGTTGGCGGAGGGAGGGGGAGATGGAGTAGGTGACAGGAGGGAGGCAAAGGTAGACAACGTGGAAGGAGAGGAAGTCGATGACAATTGTGGCGATGCCATTGAGGGGAGGTCACATGGACAAACACCCCCTAACTCCTCAACTAGTCCACCATCCGATGCGACATGAGGTGGGTGGGGAGACCACCACCACCACTCCATGTTCCCCCCTCCCAAACCCTTATAAAAACCCCCTCTCCTTTAGCACAGTGGATACCACCTCGGGGCAGTCTGATTGGATGTGTTCTAGCTCATTGCAATGGAAGCATTGATGGTAGGGACATCTCCTACGGATGTGCCCTATCTCTTCACATGTGTGGCATCTCTTGTCCTGATCCCAGGAATCATCTTTGTCACAATTGCCCGAATTAAGCTCCAGAAGACATTGAGCTTCCAAGGAAACAAAGCTACACGTGTAGTCTATGGATATATAGAGGAGTCAGATGAAGAAGAAGACCTAGAACCTACTACACCTCTTCAAGATGATTAGAAATCCTAGAAGTCCTATCGACATGTAACACAACTTATATTGGAAATAAATCCTACTCTTGTACCTACGATTAATTGCAATAATATGAGTTGCACTACTTGAGTCATTAAGAGTAGTGCAACAGACACATGGTGGGTCCTAACCCACAGGCCTTAAGCCCCATTAATGCTTATCTTTCCCAATTCTTCCGAGATGAGGACATCTCGAGTTCTTTAAGGGGGAGAGGATGTAATGAAATCAATTTTTTTTTTACAACCCCCTATCAACACCGACAGCTGGAGAAGGGAGGGGGAGATGGAGTAGGAGATGACGACGAGAGAGAGGCAAAGGTAGACGATGTGGAAGGAGAGGAAGTTGATGATGATCTGGTGATGCTGTCGAGGGGGAGGTCACGTGGACAAACCCCCGCATTCCTCGACCAGTTTGTCATGCGGTGTGATAGGTGGTGGGTGGGGAGACCACCACCACCACTCCACGTTCCCCCCTCCCAAACCCTTATAAACCCCCCCTTAAACGAAGGGGATACCACCTTGCCCCCTTTTTTTGCTGCCATGAGAGAAAGCCCCCTTGCCACTAGAGAGAGAGAGAGAGAGAGAGAGAGAGAGAGAGAGAGAGAGAGAGAGAGAGAGAGAGAGAGAGAGAGAGAGAGAGAGAGAGAGAGAGAGAGAGAGAGAGAGAGAGAGAGAGAGAGAAGAGAGAGAAGAAGAGAGAGAAGAAGAAGAGGGGGAGAGAGAGAGAAAGAAGAGAGGTAAGAAGAGAGAGAAGAAGAAGAGGGAGAGAGAGAGAGAAAGAAGAAGAAAAGGGAGGGAGGGAGAGAGAGACTCTTTCTTTTCCCCTCCTAAGAGGGTGGCCACACACATCTTTTTTTTCTCCGTTGAACGTGAACTTATACCCCGTTGCTCATGAGGTAATCCTCCACCTAGAAGCTCAATTCTCTCCCCAATTGGCCCCACTAATCAAGCACAAGTTGCAGAAGTCTTGTGCGAGTCACACCTAAAAGAGGAAAAGACCAAGGAATGAAGGGCCCTCAACACATAATCTTAGTGTTTTACTTTTGCATGAGCCAAGCATAGAAATTTGGGTTATATTCTAGATTAGCATAGCTATCCATAATGAAAGAATAGATGCCTACATGCGTAATGTAAGTGAGGACATCAAGCAAGAAGTCACTAGAGTTTACTTTGCTAGCAATGTGCAGCTCCTCTTCGGTGAGGATGCGATCTAAAAAGGGGTGTTCCCTAATGTGTTCTTCCAGGGGTTGATTACGGATGGTAGTTAACACCTTGTAGGAAGTTGGAGCTACATAAGTGGGGTCATACTCCAAGGTTTTGATGGCCCATCATTGCTAAGCATTGGTCATTATTTGGCATCCCTCTAGTTCCCATTGCAATCGAAGAGTGTACCATTTTTGCAAGAAAGAGGAGTCGTTGTCATCAAGCTGTTTCAACTTCTCAATTTCTTGGTCTATGGCCATGATCATGTTCTTGTTATATGACATAATGAGATGCTATTTGATTGCTTGTTCTATGGATATCTTAGTTGCGATCAACTCCTTAGCTGCTTCGAAAGCCTTAATGAATACAAATTCCGACTTCTCCCCCCAAGAGCAAGGGAGTGTATGCACTTTTGTTGCTATAGGCTCTTCCAAAAAACCTAGGTCTAGTCGATCATAGCTTTTGGCTAGTGTCATGAAAGTAGCATCCAAGCATTTAAGGCAAGCAACCAAGTCATCCCTCATATTTTCAGCTAAGTCTGAAGTTTGTGGCCAAGGTTAGAATTGATTGCTAGAACAAGCTGGCCCCGCATCCTATGCAAATACTTCATTGCCAGGTTATATCAAGTTGCTTTTACAACATGCTATGTTCTCTATTTTATTGTTAGAAGGTTGATAAGTTGCACGCTCGGAACACAAAAATTAATTGAATATATTCATAATTATAGGTAATTATTAGGCCGCCCGATTAAACATACCAATAGTCAAAAAATTCATATAAGCTATCGAGGAGTAGGCAATAATCTTTTTTAGATCGATTTGTCTTATGGTAGTTAAGGACGTATATATGAGTGCAATCATGCTTAAGGTATAAATGAAAGGAATGAAATAAAGCATTGATTTAGGAAACATGGGTATGGAGAATCTTAATAAACCATAGGTTCCCAATTTTAAAAGAATTCTTGCCAAGATTACAGATCCAGCTGTAAGTGCCTCTACATAAGCCCCAAATAACCAAATATGAACTGGTACCACACACACTTTTATAGCAAAAGAGACAAAAAGGGCAAGCCATAACAAAATTTAACATCATTCACTAAATCTTGTAGTTAATAATACATGTGAATCATTAGTTCCTACCTAGAAAAAAATCAATAAAATAGCTAGAAACATAAAAACGGATCCAAATAGAGTATATAAAAAAAACTAGTATACTGCTCATATCTTTCTTTATCTAAAACCCCATACTCCTATAATAATGGGAGAGTAAAAAATAGGCCCCTTATTTTACTTTAGGAAATAGGCCAAAAAAAGGCCCCAAACAATGCGCCACAAGAATAGAAGAAGGGGATCACAAAAGAAGCATAACTCAAACATAAAAATAAAATACTCAAAGTGGGAAGAACCATTGGGGTTAAGAAATATCGTGCCTATTTTGGTGGGCTCAAAGCTCAATATTTATGCCAAGTTTACAATTAATAGTGCAAATGAGAGGGAATTTTGTTTTGTTTTATTACATAATCGAATTAAATTTTAAAAGTTAATAGAACAAAAGCGGTATATTCTTAAACAAAGGCGCTCTAGTGTCTACTTCCATGCTTGAGAATATCACTTGCCATATTCATCAATGGAGAACTCGCAATGCTACAACCATTATCAAGTTGATGTAGGGGTTACCCCCTGATTTCCACTCTTAACTACAACACCTTCCCCTCACATCTGATCATCATTGGAGTCATCTCCTTTACTATATGCGGTGAAAGATTGAACCTAACATGTCAATCTTGATTATGAGTTGAGTTTTCTATTAAGGGGATGATTTGAATGTCAAGTTGGCTAAATATAGGTGGTTACTTGCAAATTTTACCAGGCTGGGTCACTGAATTTAGATGATGATTAGGTTATGATGATCATGTTAGATTTTCCCTAAATAAGGTACCCTCTAAATACTTTCTCTTTATGTAGCACATCATTTGGTTGACCCAATTGCTGACCTTCTATGAGTCCAAATGGGAGTTCTTGTGTTAGAAAATGATGTATGACCAAGTCCATAAGAAGTCTCCTATTTTCATATTTAGAGGGGGCTCTAGTAACCACTTCTATGAACACAACATTGGGGGTGACAAGGAATCTCAAGCTGGGAAGGCAACTCAACATAAGGGTGACCCCCCTCCCTTACATGAATCCAAAGAAACTAAAGAAATCAAACCTTCCTAGTAGCGTCTCCCAAAAAAAAAAGGTTTTGCACACATTGCTAGCATTTGGGCCATAGATGAGGAGTATTACACTAAAGCTCAAGGTCTCCTATCTAAGAACCATAGTAGGCCATGACTTCCTCCACTCCCTATCGATAGTCAAGTGGGCTATGCCTCCTACTGCTGCCCCATGTGCTCCTTGTCGCACATGTGCCACTAGCTAGACATGTGGTGCATGGACATCCTCATCCACACTTGCCTTACAGTATTCTTGAAGGTCTAGCTAACTAGTATACTAACATCATTCCATTCAAACTCTTTGTTTACATTCATAGGTCCTCTATTACACCCTCACCTAGGACCATTCCCCACACCTTGACATGAGCTTCATTGGTAGAGACCTATTGATGGCCATATGTGATGGTGGTCACACACTTAGGCTAGCACCCTTAGGGTACTCTAGGCTATGCTTTTACATAATGGTAATCTACCTAGCACCCTTCTTGTTACACCCCCCTTTGCATTGCATGATCATAATCATCTTTTTAAAAGGGTGGTTGGACATGGAAGAAGTGAACATGGAAAAAGCTATAGCTTGCTAGTCACTTCTTCCATGTTGGACAGCTTCATCCATTAGATCATCTTACACCTATAGCATCTATAGCCTAGCAACAGCTTGCTAGTCATTTCATCCACATTGGATAGCTTTGTTGATTACTTCAACACTTGACTAACTATTCCTAATTGCCACCTTGCCTATTCAATCTTGGTGGGCAATTGCATTTGTAGCCCGATTAGTCATTTCAACCATTGTACTATTTGTGGGTGATTGTCTTTATCTCCAATACACTCATAGTGGTAGTGTTTTGTCTTCATGTAGCCTTCTCTCAACTCTAACTAGTGGTTACAACCCTTAAAATCTATCTTTGGTGGACATCACTCTCTAACTACTTCCATTTCTCCACCTTAGAGCATTCTATACATTCTTACATTCATTTACAACATTGATTCATTCACTTTAGAGATCTCTCTCTTCTCTATTTGTGTTTTGTATATTTGCATTTATTTCATTATGGTTTGAGTTCTTGTGTTTTAGTTGTATCATAGATTCTATCTTTTCTCAGCGAAACCCCCTGCATCACTTCATAGGCTCCACCTTTGGTGGCTCAACATCACTCAAAGAAGCATGAGGGGAAGGAGAAGAAATAGCCAATAAGGACATGCTTCTTGGATTTGGCATCTAGTTTCCCCTATGTTTCTTGTCAACATTGTACATAGGCATTTGATCCAAAAACTGAAAGTGGGGAACAAATGACTTCTTGCCAAAGAAATCCTAATATAGTAGTCATATCATGCAATGCAACAATTGGTGAACTGTGGTGGATGTGAACCATAATAGCAATTGCCTTAGCCCAAAGGATATGAGGATGTTCAAACCTTGAAGGCAATCTATTTCTCCATAAACACCTACCACTCACAAAATTTGGAAAATGACTAATTTAGACTCAAAAAATAAGTCTAAACATATATGGAGAGGTCATCAATTAAGCATAAGGTATTTGGCTTTCCATAAAAAATCCATACTCATAGGGCCCCACAAATTAGTATGAACCAAACCTAATGCTGTAGATGCCCATTTAGTAAAAGACATGCAATGTTGTTTGCCCCCAAATGGCTAGGGTATAAGGTAGGGGTAATGGAAGGGAAGTCCAATAAGCCCTCCATGAGACCTTTCTTTTATGCCTAATGGATGGAGTCAAAGTTCAAATGAATAAGTGGTATCTTGCCCACTCCTTGAACATGCACCAGTGAATGGTCATTTCCCCCTCTATCATGTAGGTCATGGATCCAATCTCAATGTTATGTAATATGGGATGATGCACTACTATCCATGAGTGAAGTTTTCTCTGAAAAGGAAGAAGAAAGAGTAGTGTCTTCCACCTCATAGAGATGAACAAAGACTTACTCCATAATCATGGCTAATGTAGGCTTTGTGTCTTTTGCACCATCCTTACACTAGGCCAAAGATGGGGTCACTTCTTTCGACATCTCTCTTAGGGTGTGTACCCTTCCCATAGTATAGGTACTTGGGATTTCCCTTGGACTTCTCATCCTTCTCCTTCTCCTTCTCCTTCTCTTGCTATTTCTTTTGTCTTTTCTTCTACTTCTAATTGCCACCCCCTTGAGACATCCCAACCACAAAAGCACATATGATGGTTTCAACTCTATTGGTATTGATCTCTTTATGTCATGCATCTTGCTCCAAAATCATAAGCTCAAGCTCCTCCCATATGAGTTTGACCTAAAGTTTGAAGGTGAGGAGGTTGGTATAGAGAATATCATATTTTGAAGGTGATAGATGTGACAAAAAGGTCATGAATATGTCTTCAAAATATATTTTCTTGACAAGGGATGTTAACTCATCCTGAATCTCCTCCATCTTGTTGATATGATCCTTCATTGTCATGGACTTAGCTATAGATAGTTGATGCAATCTTATCTCAATGGTAATGCTTTATGAGAAGGTACATGCTTAGTAAAGAGAAGCCAACTGAGTTCACACTTCACTCTGACCAAATTCTACAAACATGCAAAAGGACCAAATCATGGAAACTCATCAAATCTAAGGAATGGGCTAAAAATTTGAGCCGATCCCAAATGGCTTCTTGATGAATAGTTGATCCAATATGTGAATCCAATACTAGATAATGGATGGGGGTGGTGACAAAGTCCCATAGGTCAAACATATCTAGGATACACTCCACTTTGCAAGGCTAGGGAGTAGTTGGAACTATCCACTAAATCTTTCTTAAGGAGTGTAGAAAGCATAGGAACTTGTAGAGAGTGCCATGATGGTCAAATGAGGCCCCTCAATATGAACTCTTATAGGAATGAGAAGAGATTGGTAGGTGATGGAGGCTGATCATGGTCCAAGGGATGGTCCAATATTTGATCCCTATCTAGTCTCTAAACTATGTAGGTTTTCCAATTGGATGTATGATTCCTATAATTTTTTGTGACAATCCTTGCAATGTTCTTGAATGTGATGGTCTTCATAATGACCATCCCAATGTTTGTGTTAGACTTCATGATCATGATCTAGACTTTGTTTGTGGTCCTCACAATCCTCATCAAAAGCATATTGCCAATTATACTGATGGGACCTAAAATGGGCCGGCACTGGCTATGGCACTAGCCGGACCTCATGCATACGACAGACAACCCCACCACACGGCCTCGCGGGCTAGAAGCGTCTAAAACTCACTTTGCACTAAATGCTTATGACGATTTTGTGTTTGTATCCAATATGTAGTCCAACGTTCACCTTCCCTTCTCCTCAAAGGGAGATCCCATAACATATAGGCATAATGCCTCGTAATACACACATAGGGAAGCACCTCTTGGCTAATTGCCACAGCTCCACTGTGACTCTCCTACACCTCGAGGATTGGCCCCAAGATGCGTCGCTAACACATATAACATTCGTACAAACTCCAATGTTTCATAATTTAGCGTTCTAGGAGATTTTGATTTGCCTCACAAAACTTTCCCCAACGGAAGCACCCGTCTAACCCACAGCTTAGGTTTCTTGTCCTCTTAGCGTTGGCCAAAGTTTATCAATCAATTGCAATGCATTCCAGGAGATACTACGTGGCATGTTTGATGCAAGGTGTATGACGATTGTGCACAACCATTTTATGATTAAAAAACTAGCGTTACGTGCTGCGCTGCTTTAGGGACTAGCACCGAAACTTCCGTGCTACTAGTCACCTATATTTAATTATGGAACGATCCCTAAATGCTATTCACAAAGAGGGAGATCAAAATTTGTATCTTTTCAGCAATTAGATCATCTCACAAACTTTATCCCCCCCTCACCGTTTAGGTGTTGCTGCGGTGCATAGGTGTAAATGGTTGTTTTGTATCATTTTTGTATGCAAAAACCAATAAACACATACTATAACACAAAGGATGAGGCCAAAATTAACCTCATGCTTTAACCTTGCCAAACATTCACACACATAAGTCTTATTTTTCCATATTTTTAGAACACAAAAACCCCAATTTCCTCCATTTTTCACTATCTTTTCCTATTATTATTCATGGGAAATAGGTATTTTCTGATTTATTTGTGTTGGATTATTATTTTGACTGAAACTTAACATTTTCTCTGAGTTTATCCCATTTCCACTCCTTTTCTCCAACTCAAAATTGAAAAAATCACTAATTTCCATTAAAAATGACATTTTACGGGTTTTAAAGAATTAGTAACAGCTCTAAATCATCACGGGTTCTGCATTACTGTAGTTATAGCCCTCAAGCATGATGCAAACAAGGTTCAAACAAAAATTCATCACATACGAACAACATTTGGACCATGAAACAACAAAAACAAGCAATTTTTTTCATAAAATTGGAGCATACCGCTTGTCTTGCATGTTGCGGGTTTTTTAATAATTATTCTAGGCAGCCCACGGACCCGACTGGCAACCATTCTTCAGTGCTGAACCTCTTTCCTCAGCCTCCTCTTTATCTTGAAGCAATCCGATCACAGCCGGACAAGCATTCTTCAGCCCCTCTTCTTCTTGATTTCTTGCACATGAATTGCCTCTATGTAGGAGAGAGAGGGAGGAGAGAGAAAGACTGGTTTTTTAATCTCTTTGCTCAGTGCATCATTCCTTGATCTGTTTATGGCGATGGAGGGCGAAGGATAGAAGCATCTCAGGGCCAAGAGGATTCCTCCTGCTTCCACCGATCAGAAAATGATGAAGAATGGGGAAAAAATGGGGCGCAAAAAACTGACGCGCCCCCCCTTCCCCACCCCCCCCCCCCCCCCGGCCAACGTTTCATTTCATGGCTATCTTGGTTGTTAAGCTCTTTGTTAAGAGCTTTTAAGCTCTTAATCAAATTATCTAGTTCATGCCTTTTGCTTTCACACTTCCGGCAAGTGGTTTTTTCAGTTTTGAGGGGGCAAACGACATCAGAATTGAGATCCATCTGGACAAATGGTTCCGTAGCATTGAAACTACAAAGCTGGGCCCCCTCACCCTCTTCTCGGCTTCCAGATCTAGTAGCTGCTTCACAACCCCGAACCTTGCGGGGATTAAATGGGGGATCAAACGACCTCAGAATGGAGATCCGAGACTTGCGTTGGATTCATGACGTCATTTTGCATCTAGGAAAACTCAAGCTCGGCCATCCGCCACCCTTTGATTTCCATGAAAATTAGCATTAGCGCTTTAGGACTTGCCACTTAAAATCGTATTGATTGCCACCGCTGCCTTCGACGAAGTCTATTTTTCCCCTGATATTCGTAATTTTTGGCTATTTTTAAGCACTTCTCGTCATCAAAAATCATCTTTCATATACTAATTTACCATCTATCCTTTGTATAAAATCTACAAGAAGTGCAAGCATACACAAGAACATATTGTCTCTTGCTATATAGCTACTACTCCAGATGGTGAAGCTAACATCTACAAGGTTGCGTTTTGCAACCAACAACTTGTAGATCCTTTGTCCATGTGAAGAGAGTCAATGTTTGCATAGGAAAATATGTGCTTGGGTAGTAGTGTTGAGTATGTCTTGGGTTTGCACCAAGTAGTTTTCTCTCTTTTTCTTGACCACAGTTCCCTTAGAGAGGTGCTAAGGAAAAGCCATGCCAAGACTAGGGGTTTTGCTAGAATGAATCTAGAGAAAGACTAGCGCAAGCCTAGAATACAACTATTTGCAGAAGTGAGCACTAAGTGTAGAGAGAGAGAGAGAGAGAGAGAGAGAGAGAGAGAGAGAGAGAGAGAGAGAGAGAGAGAGAGAGAGAGAGAGAGAGAGAGAGAGAGAGAGAGAGAGAGAGAGAGGCCATAGACCAAGTAATGCATAGAGTTAAGAGTGAGTGGGCAAGGTGCATAGAGGGAGTGGGGAACTCTGGACCTAATCAATTACGTAGAGATTGAATCCTCTACAAGAGATGATTTATGTAATGTGGATGGTAAGCACCTATTTGTCAGTCCATCCTCGAGTATGATGGCATGGGCCGAGGTTCGCCTTGGTGCAGTCTCTATTCAAGAATCACTATGTGCAAGCATCCATCAACCTAGAGGATATGCAATAAGCATGTTGGAACCTGTGGCAATCATGGCATTGACCAATGATCATGCTAAAGCCGTAATGCCATGGAAAAGTACTGATATACAATGGAATTTACTTGTGGTTGAAGCGTCCCATGTGGTGGGTCACCATGTTGAAATAATATTAGACTTCACAAGGATGTTTAGAGACTTAATTATTAAGAGAAAACCGTTGCTCAAAAGACCCGACCCTCAAGCTCTAAATAATGCTGATATATTTGCTTCAGATGAAGGGGAAAAGCTCCTGCATAAATCCATTATGAAATGGCCCTTGGATGGGCAAGCTATGGAAGATCCTATGAGGAAGGATCATAATGATATGCTAAAAGTCATAAGATTCCCTAGACCACTCTGTGAGTTGGCAAATAGGATAGCCAATGTTCAAGTAACCTTCCTACACTAATAAATGTGGAAATAGAAGAGATTAGGGGCTTTGAGAATGCTGAAACTAGATTAAGATGAATATGAAGATCTTAATGGCCTAGTGTTGATCCCAAAGAATAGGACTAAATTCCCTCCTCTTTATAGGGATCGTCTAGTGTTTTATGGGCTGCTGGATGAGGATCCAATGCTGAACTTGAAAGGGTATGGCCTAACTTTCCTTGCAAGTGGGTTTGATGATCTACATCAAATGCTTGTGTTCTCGAGTACCCTAAAGGGAGAGGCTAGGAAATGGTATTGAAGCCTCCCAAGAGGGTCAATCAAATCATTTGAGAAATTACATGAGAGATTTTTGGATGAATATGAAAAGAAGGTTCCCATGACTCAAGTCTTGGGTAGCTTATTTAGATTAGGCAAGAGTTATATACCTCTGTTAAAGAGTACATGAGAGCCTTTGATGACATTTTGAAGCTTTGGCCAAGGAGAGTCAGTCAACTGCCAAAAGATGTGCTTGGTGAACTCTTTGTCAGCAACTTGGAAATAAATATATAGTTTTAAGTTAGGATGAGAAACCCTAAGTCACAAAGGAGGCAAAGGTTCAAGCAGATGAATATGAGAGATACATTCAGAGGTGTTGGAAGAGCTATTGGAGTTTTCCCTGCACCCTTGAAATCCATAAGGATTGGCAACATTTACTAAATGTTAGTCATGCTAGAGGTGAAAATGATAGGTACACACTAGGGATCCTAGCATTAACTATAAAGATCTTAAGGCCCAAAATGAGCTAGATGGAAATTGGTGTAGACCTAATGGGGAAAGCAAAGTGGTTAAGCAACCCCTTAATGGTCTAAGTTTGAAACAAAATCATGGAAATGAGATGAAGCCCCAAAACATAACTGATATATGCTACCATGTGGACGTTGTCTCAACTAGTGAGAGCCAAGGTGATAGGAAATCTAGGGTTTACAATGGTAAAGATCCACCTAGAGTTGAATCTAGTAAAAGGATCCGATTTAAAGAAAGTGATAGGCAGCAAGCGAGCCAAGATAGATCGATCATCATGAAAGAATGTAAAAATAGGAGTGGTGGCCTTTAATCAAGCCATGCAAATATTAAAAGGAGATGGATTTGGAGGGCCAAAATCACTAAAAGTGTGGCTACTGGTGTGCTAGATAAGAGGCCGATAATTCTAGGTGGATACACTATGGTCAATTCCCAAGTGGATGAGACCAGAGGCCATAATGATACATCTAAGACTATGCACTACTCTAGGATGCATCGATGTGATGGGCATAGGATTGAACCTAGTTTGGATAGTAACAATGATACATTCAAAAATCCAAATACAAAAGGGCCAAATGAGCTGAAATTCGTAAATCTCTCTGTAGGAGAGCCTTTGGGAAGTTGGAACAACTAGTCTATTTGAATGATAAGACACTCGAACCCAAGGAGGTCATTCATTTAGCTAATAGCACACAAAAGGAATATCCCATATTGATGTTATATTAGTGGGAAGGCTTGGACTTGTGGATATACAAACAATCCAAGGTTAAAACTCAATGATGGAATTATAGTGAGTTGGCATGCTAATGTTGTATGAGCCTAGCCCTCACACCTGACGTCACTTTGGTTTAGCTTAGTTAGTCTGATAAGATGCAATTTACATGCCAAATAGACCATATTTGGCTAGAGAAAAATGATTTATGTTTTTAGGCAAAGAGGGCCAGTCATTTTATAGTGAATTGTCACATCTCATTAGGCCAAGAGGGCTATGTGTCTGTTTAGTGCGAGTGGGGTTAATGGGTTTTATTTTAGTGTTGTGCTATACACATTTAGTAAAACCTGGAGGGAGCCTCTTGCTATGTAGAAGATTCTTATGGCTAATTCCAGGTGACATTCTTCCTTTATGAGTACTTCCTTTTTATGCTATATGTGGTTATGTACTTGGGGAGAATTGTTCTTTTGTTGAGGACTGGCAATCAAGGCATGAAGTCCTTGGGTTAGGTTAAGTATATTTGGGGGAGGTTTGAGTAGTTGTCTACCTCCTGTAAAGACATTGTCATGCATTGAAAGGTCTATTTTTAGAAGGCAGTCCTAGCGACCCTATTCTGCTAGCCTGCTAGGCAACTATTCTATGAGTCCCTGCTATAGTGTGAGGGTTAGCACAACCTACCAAAGCAAAAAGAAGAGAAAATCTGAAAATACTTGAAATATAACAATATGGAGGGGTGTAAAAAGGGGTTGCAACCCCTAACATAGAAAAACTAAGAAAGAAAAATCTTAAGACCAATTGATTATCGCCTTGTGAAGGTTTGGTAGGTTTCTGTTGGTTAGTGACTCGCTCTAGACTTCTGTTAGACGGAATACCTTCCTCTCTGTAGCAGTTTGAAAACTGAATTTAGAGATGTAGAAAAGCAAGAAGTAGAAGATATATTGGCCAAAGAGTCCTCTAGAGGCTGAAGCCTCATCTAATTCTATTTTGTTAAGTACATACTAGCTAGTTGGAGCCAACCCACTGATGAATGACGCAGTCGAGAGGCAAGCACTAGAACGAGTCCAGAGGTGTTAAGAGAAAATGCAAAAATCAAGGCCGAGAATGAGCTTGCAAACAGAAGCCTCCTTTGACACCCTAAAAGCACTCTTTACAAAAGCCCCCATGGCGACTCAAGGTCCCCTTCCTAGTCAAATCCATCCTGAAAATATTGATGAGAGGCCAGCTAGCATGTGTGGCTAATAATGCGAGAACCCCCAAGCATTGGTTAGCACTTTCAAGGGTGTGGCATTTCAGTGGTATGAAAGACAAGCAGCATGAACTTTTGGCACATGGGATGACCTGAAGTCGACCTTCCTCACTAAATCAGGTGTGAAGGTTTTGAAGAGCGAATGCGAGAGGAGTTCATGAACCTAAGTTAGTCCTCTGGAGAAAGAGTAGAAGCTTATGTCTTGCAAATGAAATCCATCTTGAAGAGATGGACCAATCATCATTTGGATGAAGGCATCCAGAAATGAGTGTTCCTGAGAGGCCTACAACCAGAAGTTCGCAAGTTCATGGAATTGAGAAGACTAGTCAATCTGCAAGCTGTAGTGGAAGGTGCAAGACTGTATGACAAAGTTGAAGCAAGGTTGTCAATGACCTCAAGAAGAGGAGTCTTACCTCCTCCCATGCCAGGAATGGTATACCCACCAAATGCAATTCCAGGGACAATTCCCTATCCCTACCCCTAGATGCAAGTAGTGCCGCAGTACAATGCACCTAATCCACAATGGCCGCATACGACAATGCCTCAAATGATGGTTCAACCACAGCAATAGTGGTCTCAAATAGTTCCTCCAATGGCGACTCAACAATAGTGAAATCCTACCCACTGGAATCAACAACCCCGAGTCTCAACAGGAGCTCTGAATTAGAACTAGAACAGAGGACCTCCTGGATCAACCCAACCAATGTATGTAGTAATCACAGAAGCTTTCCAAAACCCTACTACAAGTACTCCAGGAGGTGAAAATCTAAAGGACTGCCTGTCCAATTGAGTGGCAAGTATCAAGAAAGAGCTCATGGATGTGATTATAGAATAGTTGCAGACGTTGAATGTGAATACCGCCAATATATCCACTCCTATGGGAGGTGGGAGACATGTGATGCATTCTAATGCATGGTGCGAAAAATGTCATCAAGCGGGACATTTAGCCACTGAGTATACCCAAAAACCAACCATTCCTGGAGCCTTCTATTCATACTATTTGAGGAAGAACCATACAGAGGATATATGCTCTCTGAAAGAGATGCACAAATGAAGAAAGAAAGATGAAGACGCAAGATTCAACTTGCTAGAATCTAAAATGATAACATAGGACATTGGACCAAAGCCTAGGGAGTTTGGTCCTAAAGGTTTCACTCTCAAAGTTACAGAGGACACAGTCTAGCAGTGGTCAAAGATCAGAGGTGGAGTGTTACAGATGCAGAGAAAAGGGTCATATCTCACCGAATTGTCCAAACCTTGGAAGGTATGTGGATTACAAGCCCTTATGCAGTCGATGGAGAAGGCTGCACTGCAAAAGATTGTCCAAGTCTAGCCCCTGTGAAATCTGCTTTTGATGTTCTTTCTGCCAAGACTGTGAAGTTCAATCTTTCTTGAGAAAAGCAGAACAATGAAGTACAAAGCACTATAGAACCACAGAGAGCTAAGAGATAGTTGCACAGACAAGATCGGAGGTCTAGGAAATAGAGGATGTGGAAGGACCTCCTCATGAAGAAGAAGTGCAAATGTTGCCATCCTAGAAGAAAAAGGGAAGATAAAAGTGGATGTGGCCCCATTTCCTAGCCGATTGAAAAAGCCTGTGGATCATATCAAAGAGTATGATTTGGTCAAAGACTTAGACACTTTTAAACCAAACTTAACATTCTACCAGTTGTTGATGTTGTCTCACAGCTATCGAAAGAAATTCAAAAGCGTACTAACTAGAAGAAGAGGCCTAAGAATTGTTCCCTCCATGGTGACTAAGTTTGATAGAGCCTCAAAACTCGTAAAGAAAGTAGATGTGACTAATGCCTTCTTGGATCATGGAACCACAGATATTGGCATATGGATTGAAGGGTACTTTATTTCAGATGCATTGATTGATGGAGGCTCGTCAGTAAACATAATGGCGGATGTGACAATGAAGAATCTAGGCTTGCAAGGAATGCAACCTACACAATGGCTTATCAAGTTGGTAGACCAAAGTAGAATCAAATAGTTGGGCATTCTCCCGTATGTAAAGACAACCCTCGTAGGAAGAGACTATTGGCTGACATATCTGGTGGTTAAACCAAATTCCTACGGGACCTCATACCCTCTATTTTTGGGAAGACCTTGGCTTTTTGAAGCAAGAGCAAGGACGGATTGGTTCAAAGGGACCCTAACCCTAGGCAGATGACCCAATAAAGTAGTATTAAAGTTTTATGGATCGCAAAAAGGCAATGGATCCACATCCATCGAAGTCGTAACTAACTCCTCTAATGAAGTAATAGATGGTACATCAGGAGACGAAGAGGCTGTCAAAAAGATACTTCCCAAGAAAATAATTGCACAATCCCTAATAGTGGGCACTATAAGCCAATTATCGAAAGAAGTAAAGTCTTTGTCTATGGGTGAATACCTCCTGCCTGAACTCGAATTGACTTCCGAAATCACCTCTGACAGTGAGATAGAAGCATGTATGTATTGTTCTCCCTGTTACATGGCAGTAGCAGAGACAAAGCTAGAGACAGGGACAAAGACAGAGATAGAGATAGAGACATAGATAGAAATAGAGATAGAGACATAGACAAAGGCAGAAGCAGAAGTAGAAGACAAAATAGAGAGCTTGTTCTTCTCTTATAGAGCCCCCATAGAGATAGAAATAGAATCTGAAGAGGACGAAGGTGATAATGCAAAAGAAGATTATGGATGCAAGCTAGAAGAGTCAATCCTACCCGTGGAAGGCAGAGCTGAGGAAGAAGTTCCTGAAGCCTCAAAAGCAAAATATCCCTTTCTGTTCGACAAAATAATTATGGTACCCTTTGGACTAATTAATGAGTCATGTCATGAGCAAAGCCTTTATAAGAAATGGATTAAGAAGAATAGGCCTTCCTTCGACAATGGCTCTTGTCGTCCAAAGTTACCCTTCCTTAAAGAAGATGATTACGATGCACCTTGCCAACAACCCCCAGCCCTACAGCTCAAACAAGACACAAAAGATTCCTATTATGTGACGTTCTTGGATGCATCTTCAGAAGATGAATCCTTGAGCCAAGAAGTAACTCATCCCCAACCCAAACCCGAAACCTCAATGATACCCTTTCAACCTCCCAAAGAGCGAGCTAGGCCTCCACTAAAAGAGGACATAAATTCCAGTGCATCGTTAGAAGATAAGATCACTCCCTTGAAGGAGTCAGATCTTTACCCAAAAGCAATCCATGGGACATTTATCCGTGAAGTGGAAGGTGAAAAGCAATTGACATTCGTGGATGCTGACCACGGTACTAAACATCACCTGAAGGTGGGTCTAAATCTTCCAGAAGAGGAACTACTGGTCCTACGAGACCTACTAAATGAGAACTTAGATGTGTTTGCATGGTCATACAAAGATCTAAAGGGGATTGATCCCACAGTATGCCAATACCACATCGACCTAGATTTTGATTCCAAACCAATGAGGCAAAGACAAAGGCGTAAGAATCCCAATTATTCTACTCTAGGCCGAACTATTGAAGCTCCTTGAAGCTGAGTTTATTTATCCAGTGGCTAACAGCGAATGGGTTTCGCCCATTGTGGTAATATCCAAGAAGAACGGAAAACTACGAATATGTGTGGACTTTTGAAAGCTAAATTCGAAGATGAAGAAGGATCATTTCCCTATCCCTTTCATAGACCAATTGTTGGACACAGTGGCAAGCCATGAGCTCTATTCCCTCTTGGATGGATTCAATGAATACAATCAAGTACAAATAGCAGAAGAAGATCAATCCAAAACGACCTTCACAATAGAATGGGAAACTTATGCGTACAGAGTGATGCCATTTGGGCTCTTAATGCTCTTACTACTTTCCAACAAGTGATGATGGCTGCCTTCCAGAACCATCTCCATGATTTCATTGAGGTGTACCTCGATGACTTCTATGTCTATAGCCTAATCCGTGAGCATTGGGTACATTTAGAGCAATGTTTTGACAGATGTCGAGAGTATGGGATTTCTCTCAACCCCGACAAATGTGTCTTTGGCATCTCCTCAGGAGTTCTTCTAGGCCACATTATCTTTGCACAAGGGATAGCAACAGATCCTACCAAGATTGAGAAGATTGTTGCCTTAACAATCTCAACCAACCTTAAACAATTGAGGGGATTTCTTAGCCATGTGGGCTATTATAGAAGATTCATTGCATACTTTACGACAAAGGCAGCCCCTTTGCATAAATTCCTAAGAAAAGATGCATAGTTTACATGGACCAATGATTGTGACGAGGCATTCAACACCCTAAAGCAATGTTTGATTGAAGCACCCATCCTGCAACCTTCTGATTGGATGAAGGCATTCCATGTGCACACAGATGCATCAATTGAAGGCCTAGGTGTAGTCTTATGCCAAAAGGGCCCCTCTAAGTTAGATCAACCTATCTATTATGCAAGCTGGAAAGTAACAGACAGAGAGAGAAACTACATAGTGACGGAGCTTGAGTGTCTAGCAATGGTATTTGCTTTGGAGAAATTTTGACACTATCTATTGTCGATGCACTTTAAATTTTATGTGGATCATGAGGCCCTGTCCTTCTTGATGAATAAGGCTAATATGAAGGGAAAAATGATAAGATGGCTCCTTCTATTTCAGGAGTTTGATTTCGAAGTAGTTACCAAGTCCGATCACTCTCATGTCATGGCTAGCCATCTTTTCCGAATCCCTCAAAGCAATGATGAAAAAGAGCAAGATGATCTAGACCTACCTAATGCTTCCTTATTTCTAATCAAAATGGTTAACCCATGGTACACAAACATAGCCAACCTCCTAGCAACCCAATAGTATCGCTTGGGCATCTCGAGCTATGAGAAGAAGAAGTTTATGTTAGAATTAGCCCCCTACACCCTATTAGGTGGTGCTTTGTATAAGAAAGGAAAAGATAAGGTATTGCAAATATATGTTTCGGAAGAAGAGATTGAAATTGTTCTTAAAGCATGCCATGATGAGCCCTATGGCAGCCTTGTGGCAGACACTTTGCAGGAGAAGCGACAGTTAGAAAGGCCTTACTTACAGGATATTAGTGGCCGACCCTTCACAAGGATGCCTATGATTACTGCAAATGGTGTGATGCTTGTCAGTGAATGGGAAAGCCTACCAAATCCAATGCCATGCCCCTGCAACCCATTCTTCCCCTAAAGTCATTTGAGAAGTGGGGAATTGATTTTATGGGGCCCATTGATTCACCAACCCAAAGAAAACAGAATAGATACATCTTGATATGTACAGACTATGTAACCAAGTGATGTGAAGCTAAAGCTCTGAAGTAAGATGATGGTAATAGCATGGCCTTGTTCTTGTATGAGAATATCATCACCCGTTTTGGCAGTCCCCTAGAGGTACCCACTTTCTTAATAAGATCATGGAAGAGTTGACAAATGTATACAAGATTCATCATCGTAAGTCCACACTCTATTACCCCAAAGCCAATGGCCAAGTTGAAGCTACTAATTGCATCCTCTGCTCAATTCTAAAAAGAACGATAGCGGCACATCATCGTGATTGGGATGATCGGCTTATAGAGGCCCTCTGGGCATACAAAACCTCCCATAAGCCAGCTACAGGACATACTTCTTTCCAATTAGTGTATATGGAACAGAAGCTGTATTTCTTGCTGAACTTGAGCTACCCTCTCTATGCGTGGCCATCAATGAATGCTTAGGAGATGCTAAGTCCCTACAACGTCGTCTCTTGCACTTGGAGTGTCTTGATGAGATCCACAGTATGACCCTACAGTGCATGGAAGCCACACAAGCTCGCAGAAAGGTCTATCGTGAGACAGCTTCATCAAGCATAAAGAATTCAAGGAAGGCGACTTAGTCCTTGCTTATGATTCCCAATTTGGCAAGTTTCTAGGTAAGCTTCAACAGTGAAGGATGGGTCCTTATAAGGTAATTGATGTCAATCCGAATGGCTCAGTCCAAATACAGACAATCAATGTTTCGAATGATCACTTCCTTATTAATGGCTATCACCTCAAGAAGTATTATCCCCCTTGGGGATCCTGACAATCACCATTGATAGCTTCCTCATTCGTTATGCGAAGGTCAATATGCCTTTACCTAATGCTCCTAATAACCCTTTTGTTGATCTTGATGACGTGGTTCTGTTCCGATAGCCCCTCGCAGCCACCTTCTCCTCCTCCTTGGCTTCCCTTCCATCTGATACAACAGAGGTGGCGAAGATGATTCTAATACATGGCATTCCTGCCAGTGGACGCTTCAAATACAATAACAAAAAAAAAACTAAAAAATATCACTCATGAGAGAAAAGGGCTTCGATCCCTGTCATACCAGCCTATTCTTCGAGAAAAGGTGGAAACACCCTCAAGAGTAAGACAAAAGAAAATAAATGAAAAAAATAAATTAAAATAAAACTATTATGGGAGAAAATGAAGTAATTCCTTGTCATAACATGCCTCATTCCAAGACAAGGTGGCACACACCCTTGGACGGGAAGTTGGCTATGGAAAAGGTGGTAACACCCCGCAGTCCAGGATTACCGAATCTATAGCTGAACTCTTGCATATGAAGTTTTCCAACTGCCTCCCTTGGTGTGCTAAATCCTATAACCTCTCTAGTGCTTCTAATTCCTACAACAGACGTCATTTCCAACATGTAATACCAGCACCGAACGAACTTGTTGACTACCTCCTTGGATATGCCTCTTCATTAGCCAATCCACATTGATACCATCAACAGACAAAGCTAATCTTCATTGAAAAATTTAGAGCGTCGTGAGCTTTCATCCTAACCGGATGGGGATGTGAGTATGGGTTGCCCTTTGTATTCATCAATAGAGTGTGAGACAAAGGGTGGGGTGAGTGACCAGTCCTTACCCCTGATATTCAACAAAGAGGTGAGATGTGTGAATGGAGTGTCACACACATGGAATGGGCCTCTAAATGCACAACACAAAAATTTGTTCATGTGCACGGCATTATAGGGCTCCCTAGCCTTCCTTCTTGAGTCGTATGCTGGCACATGGCGGGATGCACAATTGCACCATCAATTGCGCACAAGGCACATATCCTCTGCACAAATGAGTATGAGGATTACATCAATGGGTTTCAAGAATGGGCTGCTCTCCTGTATCTATCAACAAAGCATGAGACAGAGGGAGGCTAAGCGTAACTGGTGTTTCCTCAATCAATTATCAAGAGAAGACACCTTAGTACCTTTTGCAACTGACAACGATACAGGGCGCGACATTGACCATTGACTTCACTTCTCGACAACATGGGCCAAGTTTTCTAACCCTACACTTCTTGTTTATTAGTGATGGTCATGTTTTAAGTGTGGGGATGTCACCGTCCAGTCGAATGTCAAGTCTTAGGTTCCTAATGCTCAGTTCACCCTTCCCGTTAAAGTCTTAAGTGTGGGGACGCGTCCTTGCACATCTACGAGGCATATACTCATGCATATCCCGATTCTGATCATGCATCTATGATACAACCAGATTTTGCCTTGATGGGGTCCCTTCCCCACCCACCCGTCCTCTCTCACCTCACTCCTTAGGACGTTCCCCCTTGTTTCTCACTATTTCTTGATTTGATGAGTTTCCATATGAATGTACCCTACATTCACTAGAACCCATATCCAACCTTATAGCCATGTTTGTCCCTTTGAATGGTACACTTTTTCTTTTTATAGCCCCCTATTCCGATCAACGATTTACAAGTTATTAATTTTTGAAAATTTTTACGTCACCTTGACGTGTTCCCATGTGAATGTGGTTTTTTTGCTTCAAAACAACTAATGGATGTGACAACCCTACCCTATACCTTCCACTTGACCTTTTTCATGTTTACAGCTTGTCATTCAGAGGTACAATTTGTTTGTTATTACTTTTTGTGGGTTTTCGTGTCTTTTTCATGCGTCTTTTCGTCATTTTTCCTTGTGAACTTACCCTATTCTCCTCGGAACTTTTTCCTAATTTGATAGCTTTGTCCGACTCACCTTCCTACCCATTATTCCTTTTTACTCTGCCCTATTTCGACTTTCGAATTTTTTGTTATTAATTTGTATTTTTGTTTTCGGGCCCCATTTTATCGTTTTTCTATGTGAACGCCTCCTCATGCCCCCAAAAATGCATTCTAACCTAATCTCCCTATTAGCACACTTGTCTTGAAATTTTTTCTTTTTATTAGTTTTTGTTCTGAGGTTCGAATCTTCCCCAATTAATTTCTGTGCCCAGTTGCCAATGTAGTTTTCTGGTTTTTCCCATACGAACGTGTTTCACTTTGGACTAGCAATCTGATGAGCTAATCCTGCCCTACCCCTTCCTTTTGACATTTTTCTCTTTTATCGGTCATCATTCCGGTGTCTAGTTTGTCTGTTATTAATTGTATTAATTATTACGTATTTTTTAGTTTTTGTTTCTATGTGTTTTGATGTTTTTCCATGTAAACACCCCTTTCTCGCATCAGAATCATGTTTTGACATGATGATCCCATCCGGCTCATCTAATTGGACATTTTTTTCTTTTTCACGTACTTCATTCCAGTGGATGAATTTTCTGCTATTAATTTTTGTGTGTTTTGCGTGCCTCATGTTTTTTTCCTCTTTCGCACATGCCATCCTTGTTTTTGGGTTTGGACACATGTCTCCGCATCTACGAGGTTGTCCTTCATTCGGGTGTCCACTCCACCTGTCGTTTTAATCCTAGCACTGTAAAAATTTTTACCCCCACGCCCGCCTTTGCGTATGGGATGAGAGGGGTTTCTTTCTTTCTTTAACTTTTTAAAAAAAACACACATACAACACAAAAACAAAACATAAATTTTAAAGTAAAAAAATTCCCCCCTCTCGTTCGTAACCACCTCCCTCTCCCTCTTCTCTCTCCTCTTCTTTCTCTCTCTCTCTCTCTCTCTTTCTTCTTCTCTCTCCCCACCCCCTCTCCTCCTCCTCCTCCTCCTCCTCCTCCTCCTCCTCCTTTTCCCTCCTCTTCCTCTCCTACCATCGTCGCACAGTCTGTCACCGCCGCTGCCATCACTGCCCAATCCACCACTACCGTAGCCTCCTCCTCCTCCTTCTCCTCCTCCTCCTCCTTGGTCACTCCCCCCCTTCCCCCCCACCCCTCCCTTAGCCCCCCTTCCCCCCCACCCCTACCTAAGCCCCCCATTCCCCCCATTTCCCCCCACCACTTACATGTCTCCCAACCAGGCTTACGAGTGATTGCGGGTGTTCATGAGGTCGTGCGCACTCACAGGAGTCGTTGTGCCGTGTTTGGGAGTTGCTTGCACGTGTTCACGCGCAAGAATGCATGTCCGGTCTTATCCGCGTGGTGGTGCATGCCCGTCTGTTCACACGTGGCTATTCACATGTAACTTGGTACTCTCATTTTTATTATAAAACTATCCAAAACCTTAAAAAACGCATAACAACCATTTAAAAATTCCTAAAAAATAAAAAAATCTAACTTTTTTCCTTAAAATAGAAAAACAATTATCTATCAAATTGGGCATTTTTTGAAATCTTTTCGCAAAATAAAGTGTTGGTAACTAATTTTTGAAAATTTAAAAACTCAAAAATTCCTTTCAAATATGTTTAAAAAGGGAAAAAAGTCATTTAAAAATACATAAAAATAAAAAATTAATTATTAAAAAATATTGAAAGAAGTCTAACCCTTTTCTCATGTTGATGAATGATAAATGGATATTTAATTCATTAATTCATCACTTAACGATTTTTTAATTCATTGAAAATCATTTTTAAATGCCAAAATACTTGAAAATTTATCGAATTTTTTTAAAAATGGCTAGTAAATTCCAAAAAAAAAATCAGCACGCTTCTTTTTAATATTTTCTATCTTTGAAGCTATTTCAATCACAATTTGATCTCAATAATAATAATAATAATAATTTAAAAAAAAACAAAAAACAATCACACACAAACACTAATAACAACCAAAGAAACCAAATAGGACCACATTAACCTTGCCTTGATATTTTATTTTTTTAATATGAGGTGTCACATATTTTTCAATTAGTGGTTTTTGTCTTTTTGAACTCATTGCATCTTGGGATTGATATGTGCGCATTCAATTTCTTGCATACACACCCCTGCCAGGTATTTCTTTTTATATTTTTTACTTGATTTATTTATTTTAACCCCGCAACCACAGTTAATTGTTAAAAGGAACTTTAATCACCCACTTTTTCATGTGTGCTTGTGCCAAACACATATTTTTTAATAAAATAAAATAAATCCATTGTTCACTAAGCACGCGCTTCGTGTGCTACAGAAGTTTATTTAAAAATAAAACCGCCGTCACAAGTGTACGCACTAAATAAAAAGTACTACATACATACTTAATTTTTAATCAATGAATTTGCATTTACAGACCTCATCTGGGAAACGGAGTCCGGGTCTCGTTTAATGCACCACTTTACCCTAATAATTTGTAATTAACATTTTAAGAAGGAACTGTCGTTTTCTTTTTAAGGTTTAAAATCTAATAAAATTTCATCCATTTTTTAATAATTTCTTAAAACAAACCATTCATTAAACTAATTCCCCTCACTGCACTTTTTCTTCTCTTTCATAAATGTGCTTTGCGGGATGGACATGTGCAGTCTTTCGAGTTGTTTCTACTATCCAATTTGACTACAGAAGTTCTGATCATGTCTTGAGTGGGTTGTTGTTGTATTATGGTTTGGTTGCTATGATATGATTACGGGTATGGAGCCCCAAGAGGAACACCAAGGAAGAGGAAATTCTCTTGCAAGAAAATCTATCTTGTAACATCAACAAGCTTGTTTATTATGTTTCATATGATCACAATGAAGAAAAGAACACCAGGCACAACAAATCTTCATACAGCATCATGTAGATCTCCCACGGATTTGATAGAATCAACCATATTCTTCAACATCTTCACAAAATCCATCAATATAACAAAGAAAGCAAAGGAATACACCATCTTTGAATGGAAATACATCACATAGTATTCATCTTCAATATCTTCATAGTCTTCATATACAATCACTCTGTTTCAGTAGAATTGGCTATCTCTGACTCTCTCTCTCTCTCTCTCCATCAATAATACATCATATCCTCACTACAATCTCTCAAAATCACTCTCAATAATCCTTCTTAGGTCGTGGATACCCATCCCAAGAGGTATGTCTGATATGAAGAGTCACCAGAGCCACTACAGTGTCCTTTCATAGCTCACTACTGTCACTTCACTCTAGTCTTCACTTGAGTCTTCAGCAGCCACTTCTTTCAGCTCTTTTGCACTTGTATTCACCTCTTTCCAAGGCTAGAAAACTTTCCCAAGCTACATTCTCATCCATCAGAACACATACAGAAGCATACAGAACAGTCACAGAACAGTACCAGAACAGCTATAGTACAGAACAGAACAGAACAGAGATAGAGGCTCTACACAAGACCTACAGAAGGTTACAGAAGGTCATCAAAACCACATAACTCATACTCAAACCATTCCAAACTCTCACAAACCATTCAATAAACTTTCACAAGATCTCAATCTTCATCAATCAATACTCCATCCCTCCTTACAGAAGACAATCAGAACAAAACAGACCAAAACAGAACAAAACAGAAGGTATACAGAACCAATCGGAACCTATCAGAACATCACAGAACCACATATCTCCACTGATAAACATCATGAACTTCCAAAACACAATCAATATCATCCAAAACACTCTCAAACCACTTCTAAACCAATCAATCATCTCATAAAATCAACCATTCAGCTCTCAAAAACAACAAAAATCAGCCAAAAAACAAGTCATTTCAACACTCAACATATCCCCACACTTAATAAGGAAGCGTCCTCGCGACCCAGGAAAAAGGGAATACAAGTTCAGGGAAAAGCTCAACTTTGATCGTCAATATCTCTTCAAAAAGAATCCATCCACCACGACCCCAACTTATAACCTGTATCTGATATAAAAATACAAAGAAAAGAAAACCCGTTTTACAGTAACACTTCTTATCAAACTAGAAAATCACAACAAATTTGTAAAGGATATAAGAGTTTTCTTCTTCTTCATCAGCATCAGCTTCAACTCTCCAACCACGACCTCAACATCACAATTCTCCAAAATGTACCTCGCACACGACCACCACGTTCGTTTTACATAAATGAACTCACAACACAAACACTAATACAACACAACCATCTGAATGACTCCTTCAAAAAGAGAGATTTTCATTAAAAAAAGCTTCCACCATACATTGGAAAGGTATCAATGAAGATGATCCCTCTTAAAAGATTGATGTTGTCGGAAACGATCCATAGACAAGGATTCATCTACAAAGGTTTTGGGAGGATTTTGAAAAAACTGAAGACAGCACATCCTTTCCAACAGGACCAGGTATCTGCTAGGCAAACAAAGGGCATGAAAATACAATATATCCAACTGCTGGGAATCAATGCTCACATTGACATTCATGCACAACTTTGGAATAGGCTTGGAATCATTATGAGAGTGCCTATGCATATACGCCAAGTACCAATCAAAGTGAGCAGTTAATCTCACTGAAGGATCTGCAGACTGTGAATACTGCTGAGCAAAATGAACATAGTTCTGATAAGCTTGACTAGTAGCTGTCCATTCTCCTAGAATTACTGGCCAATTAATCTGAGGTCCTGTAAGGGAATCATCCGAACTCCATCCCCTTCTTCTGGAAATCTGATTATCAAACCCATCACAGTCACTAACCAACTGAGGTGGTTGAGATATAGAAGTGTTAGGAGAGGGTAATGGAATAAGGAAAAGTGGATGAAGTGAGGGATAGGCAAAATCATAAAAGGAAGAAAAGTTAAAGAAGGAGTGGCAGAAATTTGCAGGGAATCACTAAGGAAGGGTGTTAACTGAGAAATAGGAAATGTAGAGAGTACATGAATGGATGGAGAAGGACATGGTGGAGAAGGGAAAAATACCCTATCCTCAATAAAGGAACAGTATGTAAAAATGGAAATTTGAGGGAAAGATGAAGGTTGGAAAAGAAGGGGTAAAATAGTGGTGGAATTAGATTGACAAAGGGAAAGATATAGAGCATATCGGTGAGCCATTTGTTGGTAATATAGGAGGGTAGGAACAGAAAGTCCTAAGAGAGATCGTCTATGATAGGCATCAAAGAAGGTAGCATCAAACGGATTATGTTCTGAAAGATAGGCTAAGAGATCCATCCTCAGTTGATTAGTACTCTGGGCAGAGGTAGGAGCTGTGTTTTGTCTTTGATTCAGGACCACAGAATCAATCATGGGATGCCACGAATTATCATGACAATCAGCCACTTTGGAGGAGTAACTCTGGAACATGTCAGCTATGCGCAACTCCAAATGGTTGACATACAAAACAGCTTGTAAGACCACATCCCCCACATACCATGCCATATCCACCTCATCTGGAATTAACAAGTCTCCTCGTAGATACATGTAGGACATCAACATAGTATCTGGCGTGACAAAATCTTCAAAACACCATCCTTACTACCTCTGTCAACAACTCAGCAGACCAAGCCCCACTCCATCCATCCTCTGGAAGAGGTAAATCCATCGTGGAAAGCTTCATGTAGAAGACCAACTTCTGTAAGTGGTAGTGGACAAAGAAAGAATGGTCTGGTGGAACATATTCCTGAAACTGCTCAAATGTAGACCATAACAAGTCCATTCTGGATTGCAATCTTTCCACTTTATCTTGGAATAGAGGGCACAAGGTAGCCTATCTCTGAAGAGCAGCCAAGTCCTGCGGTGAAAGAGAAGGAATCAAGGGAACGTTAGGGCTTGGAGGAACAGAGCGTGACTTTGCCAGTTGATCTTGCAACTGCTGGATTTGGGAGGCTTGGAATGCCACGGTGTCATTAGCAATTTGTAAAGCTGAAAGTTTGTCATCTAAGAGATTTTGGAACTCCTGCGCTTCTCTGGACATCCTCTCCTTCTCCGCTGAAAGGCTAGTAACCTGGGATTGAGCCTCTAGTAACTGGATCTTCAAAGAAGAGATCTCATCGCTTTGGGTGGCAACCAGTTGGGTTTGTTGTTCCATTTGCTTAAACAAATCTGCTAGGGTATCCTTAGCAGAAGCTAACTCGGATGTTGCCTTATGCAACTGGTCCTTAGACTGCATGAGTTCTTCATAAAAAGACGCGTACAGCTGTTGAACACAGGCTGTCACTGACAATTCAATGGAACTTTGAATATCTTTACAGAGGAAAGGAATTGCATCTCCTGAGACTAGACTGTTCAGGGAGGGAACTGATATGTCCAATGATCCTTCGCGATATGCTCTGAACAGGTTATTACAAGTGAGATACCCAGGGAGTTCACTGCCAGAGGTAGCAGGAATGGGCACGGAAGGAAGTACTGAAGGAGCTTTATCCGCTACTCGCTTCAAGCGTTTGCGCGGGATGACCAGGGGAGGCGGAGAATCATCATCCTCTATGTCAATAGGTTCTGACTCATCTGAAGGTGGAGGAGGAGGTACTGGATCTGATGGAGGAGGTGGACGCACAGTCTTCTGTAAACCTGAATAGGTCAAGAAGGCAGACAAATATGATCCATATGTGACATTGATAACATTACCCCTGGTGACTTTGACGAAATGTTGATCCATTTTAGTGAGGAGGTAAGTGCTCCAATCAATAGCAACTCCTTTCAACACCATCCTGAAAGCTGTGAAAAGCTCTTTGGACAAATACTGGGATGGCGTTTTGGCAGGCATAAACCTATCCTGGAGAAACTGACAGACCATCTTCCATACGGGATCAGTGATCATGGAAAAGGAAGCTCCTGAAGAGTTGATCACCTTCTTAACATCCAGCATTTCCCTTGTCTGCTTTTGCAACAGCTTCAGAATCTCTTCATTAGAGAAAAGCTGACGAGTGGTAACAAAAGGTTCACCTTTGGAGGGAAGAGACAGAGCCTTCTCTAAGCCTCGAGGTGTCAAAGTCATAGAAATTCCCTGGACGAGTCCTGTCTTCTTGCTATAGGAGGCCAGAAACTCATCACATAACGACGGATCCTCGGGAAGCAACAGAAAGGAAGTAGCCACAAAAGCAGCGAGTCCCGCCTTCGTGAGAGGCTCAAAAGTAAGTAGGGAAGAGTAATCCCTACTAACTAATGGGACGTACTGGATAGGGGAAGGAGCATGAGAAGGCGCCATTCAGATGGTTACACACACACCACAAACACAGACAATCAAAGAGAATGCCTGCAAAGCAACAGACAAAAATCTAAGGATAAGAGAACAACCAAAACAATAAAACGTGACTCGACCAACTAACCCCAAGCAAACCACAGCCTAGAAAAAATTTGACATGACCTTGAGACATATGCGACCGAAAGCTTCATGCTATGCATCAGACAAACACCCAGAACCCCGTATTAGGTAATTAAAAAAAAAACTGCACACCGTATCCGTAACCGTATCAAAGACAGTAAACCAAATCATCACCACATCCGACACATATCAAGACTACATCGTTGATAAACCAGTGTTTGACCATGGAAAGAACTCTAATGACGGCGCATACCCATCCCACGAAACTGGGTTCATTAAAAAGGGGAATTAAGTGCATTGAGGGGGGATTAATTTAATGAAAGGTTTATTTTAATAAATTATTAAGAATGGGTGAATTTTTATTAAGTGATAAACCTTAGCAAGAAAACGGCGGTTCCTTCTTATAAATTTAATTACCAATTATTAGGTTAAAACGGTGCTTTAATTCGAATCCCGGACTTCGATACCCAGACTGGTCTCTAAATGCAAGTTCATTGATTAAAAATTAAGGTGATGTGGAGCGCTTTTTTACCAGCGCGTGCTCTTGTGATGGCTGGTTCATTTTAATTAAAAATTAAAGTGCCTCTGTAGCGCACGTAGCGCGTGCTAAGTGAACGGTGGGTTTATTTTAATTAAAAAATATGTGTGTATAGCGCGAATGCGCGTGGAAACTGTGGGTGAATAAATAGTTCATTTTAACAATTAATTTGTGATTAAGGGGGAAATGAAAATAAATAAAGCACATAAAATAAATACCTGGAAGGGGTGTGTATGTAATGCCTAAATGCGCACGGAAGAGTCCCCCAAAAGGAGGGAATCCAGGAAAAGAAAAGTAAAGACCACTGACGAAACAACAAAGAGAACACCTTAGTGGGATTGTTGATTTGAAATGAATTTTTAAGATGTTATTGTGGATGGAAGTGGGGTTACATTTTAGGTGTAGTTATGGTGGGGTTATAGGGTGGTTTCGTTTATTTGGTTTGTTTGTTTTTTTTTTAAATTTAATTTGAATTTTAATTGGCTATTATGTATGGTTTGTGGTGTTTGTTTTGTTTTGTTTTTGTTTTTTTAAATAATAATAATAATAATAATGAAATCAAGATATATAGCACATGAATAGGTGATGAAGGGAAAAATGAAAATTCAGCAATGGAGGAAATATCCACAATTTAGGGTAGAAAAATAAGATGGAGATTTTTAGGGTGAAGTGTTGTGTGTTGGTCATATTTTTTTTCATTGGTTTCTTTTTTTTCTTTTTTTTTTGAAATATGGGTGCCATGTAGGAAAATATTTGAAAGTGAAAAAGGAAGGGAAAAAGGTCAAGGGGGGTGGGTGGAAGTTTTTAGAAATTTGTAGAATTTTTTTAGAATTTTTTACTAATTTTAAATGAATTTTTGACATTTGTTGGTAATTTTGGGATAAATTGGGAAATATGTAATTTTCAGAAATTTTGGGGGTGGAAATTTCCAGCTGACAAATTTCCAAAAATTGGCAAAAAGCGAAGGGAATTTTTAGAAATTTTTCTGAATTTTTATGAGGTGGAAATTAATTTATAAATTAATTAAATCAGTTAAATAAAAAAAATCAGCTTAGTCTGGTAAGTAAGGTCAAATTAAGTCAACTAAGTCCTGTTAGTCTGTGTAAGTCATGTAAGTCAGATTAAGGCAAGTCAGGTGAGTCAAATGGAACTAGGTTAGTCTAGGTGAAGTCAGAGAAGTCAGTTAGGGAGACTAAGTCAGATTCTAACTAACCTAGGGTAGACTAACTAACCTAGGGTTAGTTAGGGTAAGGTGGGGACTAACCTAAGGGGGGTTAGTGGAACTAAGCTAGGGTTAGGTTAACTCAACTGAGGTTAGTCTAACTATGCTAGGGTTAGTGTAACTAGGGGGTGGGGTTCAACTAACTACAGTGGGGTTAGGTTGACCTAGGTTGGGTTAGTTCAACTTAGGTTGGGTTAGACTAACCTAGGGTGGGTTAGTTTGACTTGGGGGGGGGAGGGGGTTAGGGTTAGGTCAACTAACCTAAGTGAGGTTAGTTGGGTGGGGTTAGGGTTAGGTTAACTAACCTAAGTGAGGTTAGTTGGGGGGGTTAGGGTTAGGTTAACTAACCTAAGTGAGGTTAGTTTAACTAGGGAAGGTTAATTAACTGAATTAAGTTAGTGTAACTAACCTGAGTTACAGTAAGGAGGAGGAGGAGGAGTAGGAGGAGGAAGGAGGAAGGGGAAGGAAGAAGGAGGAGGCGGCGGCTTCGCGTCTGGCGGCGACCCGGCGGCGGCGCGGCGTTCGGCGGCGACTCTGGGAGACGGCGGCGGTGTCAGCGTCTGGCGGCTCGGCGACTCGGCAGCGGCGTGACGCCGAGGGGGGAGAAGGGGGGAGGAAAGAGGAAGGGGGGAGGAAGAAGAAGAAGGGGAAGGGAAGACGGGGGAGGGAGGAAGAAGGGGAGGGGAAGGCGGGCAGGCGGAAGAAGGGGGAGGAGAGAAGGCGCAGGAGGCACAGGGGACAGGGGAGAAGGCGCAAGAGGCAAGGGAGAAGGCGGAGGGCAGGAGGAGGAAGGAGGAAGGGGAAGGAGAAAAGGAAAAAGGAGGGGAGGAGGCGTGCAGGAGGCGGAAGAAGGAGGGGAGTTGGGAGGGAAGAAGGAGGGGAGGTGGGGCAGCAGATGGGGGGGAGAGAAAGAGGGGAGAGGAAGAAGAAGAGAGAGAGAGAGAGAGAGAGAGAGAGAGGGGGGGAGGGTAGTTGAGAGTCGGGGGGGAGAGAGTGTTTGTTGGGGGGAGGGGTGTGTGTTTTTTTTTAAAAAAAATTAAAAAATAAATAAATAAATAAATAAAAAGGAAAGGTGAGACGCCCCTGTCCCGCCCGCATGCGCGGGGCAGGGGTAAAAAAATTTGCGGTGACGGGAGGGAAAGGGCGCCTGGATGCAGGGACGGAGCACGCGGACACGACCGGGGCGCGTTAAAACGCGTAAAATGGAAAAAGAGCGCGTTCACGCGCGCGGATGAAGCGCGTAAAAACTCATAAAAATAAAGAAAAATTAATAACTCCCAATCCAGACGTCAAAACGAAATAGCGTAAAAACAAAAAGTGGGCAGGATCGCAGGGGGAAGACAGGGAAAATATGCAACGGAGGTTCCGGGGGAGGGGGGGGGGGTAAAGGGCGATCACGTGCAAAAAACACAAAAAAAGAACCAAAAAACGCAATTAAAAATTAATATCGGAAGATCCGTGAATCGGAACGAGGTGCAGGAAAAAGGAAAACCGTGCAGAAAGACAGGCCCGACAGTCCTATCACATCAAAACATAGTTTCGATTGAGATAAGATGCGTTCACGTGGGAAAAATCCAAAAAACAAACCCGAAAATGTGATCAGAAATTAATATCAGACGAATCGTTCGCCGGAATGACATGCAGTAAGAAGGAAAAATGTCCGTAGGAAGGGATGCCACAGGGTTCTTACATTAAACCGCAGTTCCGGTGAAAGCAGGAGGGGTTCACATGCAAAAAACTCCAAAAATACACCCGAAAACTCATTTAAAAATTAATAATAATAAATCCAGAAGGCAAAAGAGGGTGGAGGAAAAAGGAAAAAGGTGGGGGAAGACACGGGGGACACGGCAATCAAATCAAATTGGAATTCTGATGCAAACAGGGCAGGTTCACATGCAAAAATGTCAAAAAGACGCACGAAAAAATCGTAAAAAACCGGAAAATTAATAATGGACAAACCGTGTATCGGAATGACTCAGAGTAAAAAGGAAAAATGTCAGGGGATAAGTGATTGTGAGGGCGAAGACATCAGATCATGGTTTCGAAGCAAGAAAAGCGCGTTCACATGGAAAACCGACTAATTTGTACAAAATGCTTTAAAAATTAATAACTCAAAAACCGTACACCGAAATAGGGGTAGGTAAAAAGGAAAAATGGTCAGTTCAAAGGGAGGAACATGGTTATAAGGTTGGATTTGGACGTTGGTGAACGTAGGGTGCATTCACATGGTAGGATCTCAAAATCAAGGAATGAAGGAAAACTGCAAGGGAACAGCCCCAAGGGTGGGTGGAACATAAACGGGTGGGTGGGAAGGGACCCCATTAGGGTAAAAGCAAGTCATGGCATAGAGGCATGAGTAGGTTAAGGCATATGCAGAAGGGTATGCAATGTAGACACGCAGGGACGCGTCCCCACACTTAAGACCTCAATGGATAGGGTTAACCGAACAACAGGGACCTAGGACCACGCTACAAACCATCCACTAACTTCCCCATACTTAAAACATGACCGTCACGGAGAAACAGAAGGTGTAGGGTTAGAAAAACTTGGCCCATTTTGTCAAGAAACAAGGTTGAGTGGCGATGGCATGTCCTGTGTTGTTGTCGGCTTCTGGAGGTACCAAGGCATCTTCTCGGCACATGTCCATCATGGCAGGGACCATGTGGCTGCACCCAGGGAGGTAGCTGATGGAAAGAATCGCAGGAAATTTATCAAGGATGAGGGATATTGCACTCAACTCACAGTCACTCAAATGGAATGAAAGAACAATCACTCGCCCCATGACTAATATCACTCAAGGAATAAGGATTGAAACCCATATCGCATACTCGGTTTAGGAATCGATAGGGGAATGGTGCAGAGGAAGTATGCCAGGGTGCACAATTGATGGTGCATTAGTGCGTCTAACCCGTCTGGCATAAGTGCAAGGAGAAAGGCAAGGGAGCCTTATAGTGTAGTGTACAGAACAGGGTGACATGTCTTGTGATGACAATAGAGACCCATCCCGTGGGTGCATAGGGAAATGGGAACATACCTGACTCCAAATATCGTAACGTCCCTCAATCTCACCTCTCGGTAATGGATTGAAGAAACTCCAGTCACACTCAGCCCACCCTCTGTCTCACTCTCTGTTGATAAATACACAAGGGCAACCATGTCCTGAAACCCGTTGATGTAATCCTCAGGGTCACTTGTGCAAAGGTAGTATGCCTTGTGCGCATTTGATGGTGCAACGGTGCATCCCTCCCTGTGCCGGCATACGGTGCAAGAAGGAAGGCCAGGGAGCCTTATGGTACAGTGCACATAACAAATTGTGCTTTGTGCATTGAGAGGCCCATCCTGTGCGTGCACACTTCAGTCACACTACTCACCTCTCATTTGATTTGAAGGGAAAAGACAGGTCACTCGGCCCACCCTCTGTCTCACTCTCTGTTGATAGTTACAGAGGGCAACCCATACTCACGTCCCCATCCGGTTAGGATGAAAGCTCACATCACTCGATTGTTTGTCGATGAAGATCGCATCGTCAGTTGTTGAAGAAGCGTACCCAGGGAGGTAGCCATCAAATCGAAGGTTGTGTTGGACAGGAACATGTCGTCTACTAGAGGACAGGTAGACACTCTGCAGAAAGACCCAGGACACAGCGTACCAAGGGAGGCAGCTTCGGAACTGGATCCTGGGGATATCAATTGATGAATCCACTTTCTGGACTGCTGGGTATTGCCACCTTTTCCACAGCCAGCTTCTCGCCCAAGGGTGTTTACCACCTTTTCTTGGAACGAGGCCTGCTATGACAGGGAATTGCTTCCTTTTCTCTCGTAACAGATTTTTTTCTTTTTCTTTTTTTTTCTTCTTCTTGTTTTCCCCTATTTCCGAGGGTGTTTCCACCTTTTCTCGAAGAATAGGTCGACATGACAGGGACCTAAGTCCTTTTCTCCCATGACCGATATGTTTTTTTTCTTCTTCTTTTTTTGTTTTTCTCTTCTTCTTCTTTTTTTCTTCGAATTAAACAAGGGAATGGTAGAAAGACTATGTATCAAGACCAACCTCGCCACTATCGCTGGTGGAAAATAGAGGATAAAAGATCAAGGCTGGAAGGTGGAGTTGAGGGGACAGAGGGTTACGTCCACCTCAGCAGGAGTGACTGAAGAACGGCTATCAGAAGTAGTAGCATAAGAAGTACAGTGCCGTGCCAACGAGGGAAAGGATCAAGTGACCGTAATTGTCAAGATCCCCAAGGAGGGAAGTACTTCTTCAGGCGATATCCATTGATCAGAAAGGGATCATCAGAGGCATCAACGGTCTGCACTTGGACAGAGCCATTAGGGTTGACGGCAAGTACCTTATAGGGGCCCATCCACCGTTGTTGGAGCTTGCCAGGAAACTTGCCAAATTGTGAATCATAGGCTAGAACCAAATCACCTTCTTTGAACTCCTTGTGCTTGATGAAGCTGTTATGGTAAGCCTTGCGTCGAGCTTGCGTGGCTTCCATGCACTGTAGAGCCATCCTGCAAGTTTCATCCAAACATTCCAGGTGCAGGAGACGGCGTTGTAGTGAATCATCGTCCCCCAAACGCTCTTTGATAGCCACTCTCAAAGAGGGTAGTTCCAGTTCAACAGGAAAAACAGCTTCTGTACCATACACAAGCTGGAAGGGTATCTGTCCTATTGCTGCTTTATGGGAGGTTCTGTACGCCCAGAGGGCCTCTGTAAGTCGATCGTCCCAATCATGACGATGTGCGGCAATTGTTCTTGTCAGAATCGAGCAGAGGATGTGATTGGTGACTTCGACTTGGCCGTTGGCTCTAGGGTAATAAGGAGTGGACTTGCGATGGCGGATCTTATACAACTCTGTCAACTCTTCCATGACTTTGTTAAGGAAATGAGTGCCTCTATCACTTACCAACTCTAAGGGACTGCCATAACGGGTGATGATATTCTCGTACATGAACAGGGCCACGCTGTTACCATCGTCCCGCTTTAGGGCTTAAGCTTCACACCACTTTGTGACATAATCCGTACATACGAGGATGTATCGGTTCTGTTTCCTTCTGGTGGGAGGATCGATTGGACCTACGAAGTCGATGCCCCACTTCTCAAACGGCTTTAAAGGAAGGATAGGTTGCAGTGGCATGGCACTTGACTTGGTGGGTTTCCCCATTCTCTGACAAGCATCACATCTTTTACAGTAATCATAGGCATCTTTATGGATGGTAGGCCACCAATATCCTGCTAGCAGAGCCTTCATGGCTGTAGCTTCTCCTGCAAAGTGACCTCCACATGGCTCGTCATGGCAAGCCTTCAGAATAATCCCAATCTCATTTCCTGCAACACATCTTCGGAGCACTTCATCTTTGCCTTTCTTGTACAGTGCACCGCCTAGCAGGGTGTAGGGGGCTGATTCTAGCATGAGCTTCTTCCTATCCTGACTAGAAATGCCAGGAGGGTACTGCTGGGTTGCCAGCAGATTGGCAATGTCTGCATACTAGGGAGTTACAGTTTCTACCAAGAATAGGGAAGCATCCGGGAGGTCTGGATCATCCTGCTCCTCGTCTGCAGTTTGTGGGATACGCGACAGATGATCAGCCAAAACATGGGAATGACCAGGTTTAGTAATCACCTCAAAGTCGAACTCCTGAAATAGAAGGAGCCATCTCATCATTCGTCCTTTCACATCTGCTTTGTTCATCAGGAAGGACAGGGCCTCATGATCCACATAAAACTTAAAGTGGGTGGAGAGGAGGTAGTGGCGGAACTTCTCTAGGGCAAACACCATTGCTAAGCACTCAAGCTCTGTCACTGTATAGTTCCGTTCCCTATCAGTGACTTTTCGGCTTGCATAATAGATGGGTTGATCCAGCTTAGAGGAGCCCTTTTGGCAGAGAACAGCGCCTAAGCCTTCAATAGATGCATCAGTGTGTACATGGAACTCCTTCGTCCAATCAAGAGGTTGCAGAATGGGTGCCTCAATCAGACACTGCTTCAGAGTGTGGAAGGCTTTGTCACATTCTTCCGTCCAAGTAAACTCTGCATCTTTCCTCAGAAGCTTGTGCAAGGAGGTTTCCTTTGTTGCAAAATGAGCTATGAACCTTCTGTAGTAACCCACATGGCCTAAGAATCCCCTCAACTGTTTGAGGTTGGTGGGTGCTGTCAGAGCTGCAATCTTTTCGATCTTTGCAGGATCCGTTGATATCCCTTGTACAGAGACAATGTGGCCCAACAGAACTCCAGAAGAGACCCCAAAGATGCATTTGTCGGGGTTGAGGGAAATCCCATACTCCCAAAGCATTGTTCCAGGTGTTCCCAGTGTTCACGGATCAAACTATAGACACAGAAGTCATCCAAATATACCTCAATAAAGTCGTGCAGATGATTTTAAAATGCGGCCATCATGACTTGCTGGAAAGTAGCAGGGGCATTGCAGAGCCCAAATGGCATCACTCGGTAAGCGTAGGTCCCCCATTCTGTGGTGAAGGTTGTTTTGGACTGGTCTTCTTCTGCGATTTGGACTTGGTTGTATCCACTGAATCCATCCTGAAGGGAATAAAGCTCATGTCCTGCCATTGTGTCCAACAGTTGGTCTGTGAAAGGGATAGGAAAGTGATCCTTCTTCATTTTAGAATTGAGCTTTCGGAAGTCAACACATATTCGCAATTTGCCATTCTTCTTGGGTACAACCACGATGGGTGAAACCCATTCACTATTTGCCACTGGATAGATGAACTCGGCTTCCAGAAGCTTCAGCAGCTCCGCTTTCACCAATGTGGAATAATTCGGGTTCATTCGCCTCTGTCGTTGCCGTACTGGCTTGGCATCAGGCTCCAAGTCAATATGATGTTGACATATTGTGGGATCAATCCCCTTTAGGTCTTTGTAGGACCATGCAAACATGTCCAAATTTTCTTTCAATAAGTTGTACAAGGTTGACAACTCCTCTTCTGGGAGACTGCTACCCACCTTCAAGTGGCATTCAGTGCCTTCTGCATCCACAAAAGTTAACTGCCTTTCACCTTCTACTTCACGGATGAAGGTCACACGGACTGCTTCTGGATATAGATCCGACTCCTTCAAGGGAGTGATATCCTCTTCTGACGTCCCATTAGAACCCACTTCTTCTTTTGGTGGAGACTTAGGTTGCCTCTGGAGATGTTGAAATGGGATTAGGGCCGTTTCGGGTTTGGTTTCAAAATTAATTACCTCTTGGCTTGAAGACTCATCTTCTGATGATGCATCCAGGAACGTCACATAACAGGGACCCTCTGATGCCTGTTGGGTTTGTGGGACTGGTGCTTGTTGGCATGGTGCATCATCATCATCTTTCTTTGGCAAAGATGGGTTAGGACGGCATGAGCCACTGCTGAAAGACGGCTTGTTCTTCTTAATCCATTTCTTATAAAGATTTTGCATACGAGAAGATCCATTTACCAGACCAAATGGTACCATTGCCATTCTGTCCCATAGCATGAGCTCATCTGCTTCTGATGCTTCTGAAACTTCTTCTTCATATATATCCTCATCAGGTGGGATAGATTCTTCTGGTTCACTTTCATAACCTTCTTCATCCATATCATATTCATCCTCTTTTGTCTCTGCTTCTGCTTCTGTCTCTGTCTCTGTAGGAGCTCTGTAAGAGAAGAACATGTTTTCTATTTCATCTTCTACCTCTGTCTGGCTCTGCTATGGCCATGTAACAGGGAGAGCAGTACATCCATGCTTCTATCTCACTGTCAGAAGTGATTTCAGAAGTCATTCCTGGTTCAGGCAGAAAGTATTCACCCATTGATAATGGCTTTGCATCTTTTGGAAGTCGGCTTACAGTATCCACTGTTAAGGAACGTGCCACTGTTTTCTTGGGAAGGATCTATTTGACAGCATCCTCGTCTGCTGATGTTCCATCTGTAGCCTCATTAGGGGAGTCAGAAGATAATTCCAAGGAGGTGGATCCATGTCCTTTTTAAGAACCATACAGTTTCAGCACCACTTTGTTGGGTCCTCTACCCAAAGTCAAGGTTCCTTTGAACCAATCCGTCCTTGCTCGGGCTTCAAAAAGCCATGGTCTGCCCAGTAGCAGAGGGTAGGATGTACCATAAGAATTTGGCTTCACCACCAGATAGGTTAGCCAATAATCTTTTCCAGCCCACTGTAGTCTTCACATATGGGAGAATACCCAAAGGCTTGATTCTACTCTGATCCGCCAGTCTGATGAGCCATTGGGTTGGTTGCACACCTTGTAGGCCTAGATCCTTCATTGTTACATCCGTCATAATGTTCACTGATGAACCACCATCAATCAGTGCATTTGCAATAAAACATCCTTCTATCCACACGCCAGTCTCTGGAGTACCCGGATCTAGGAAAGCGTTAGCCACATCCACTTCTTTTACAGGCTCTGGAGCCTTATTGGACTTTGTTGCTGTTGAAGGAGCAATCCTTAAGCCACGTCTTCTTGTCAGTATACTTTTGAATCTTTTTCGGCAACTGGGAGACAACATCAATAATTGTCGGAATGTGAGGTTTGGTTTAAATGTATCTAGATCTCTAACCAGATTGTATTCCTTAATAGGATCCACTGGCTTCTCTAATCGGTTAGGGAATGGGGCAATACCCATTTTGATTTTCCCTTTCTCTTCCAACAGAGGAATCATGGGAACATCTTCTGCCACTTGTGGCACTTCCTCCTCTTCTATCTCCTGGACCTCTGGTCCTGTCTCTGGAACTGTCTCTGTAACTCTCTATGGCACTGTAGGGCTCTGTACGGCACTGTCAGGCTATGTTCTGTTCTGTTCTTCCGATGGAAGATTGAACTTCACTGTTCTGACTAGAGGGTTATTTTCTTTCTAGATAGGTTGTTCCTTCTGCTTTGCACGAGTGATGGCAGCAACTTCCAATTCCACTAAATTGGAGGTAGGCTCTTGGGCCTTGGCCGGACTATCAGTAGCACTGTTTTTCACTGGGGCTAGGCTTGGACAGTCTTTTGCAGTGTGGCCTTCTCCTTTGCATCGACTGCATAAGGGCTTGTAATCCACTGACCTTCTGGGATTTGGACAATTTGGTGAGATGTGTCCCTTTTCTCCGCATCTGTAACACTCCACTTCTGTTCTTTGACCATCGCCAGACTGTCTTCCTTTCTAACTTTGAGAGGGAAATCTTCTGGGTCCGAAATTAGGACCAAACTCTCTAGGCTTGGGTCCAATATCCTGTGTTGTCATTTTGGATTCCAGTAAGTTAAATCTTGCGTCTTCTTCCTTCCTTCTCCTATCATGCATCTCCTTTAGAGAGCAAATGTCCTTTGTATGGTTCTTCCGCAAACAGTAGGAACAGAAAGCTCCAGGGATGGTTGGTTTGCGTGTACATTCGGTGGCTAAATGGCCTGCTTGATGACACTTACCACACCAAGTATTTGACCGCATTACATCTCTTCCTGCTCCTGCAACGTTGGATATGCTAGCGGTATTCACTTTCAGCGTCTGTAGCTGCTCTATAATCACATCCATCAACTCCTTTTTTATGTTTGCAACTGAGTTGGATAAGTAATCCTTCAAGCTTTCTCCTCCGGAGGTACTGGCAGGAGGGTTTTGAGGAGTCTCTATAATCACTGCATAAACAGGTTGGGCTGGTGCAAAGGAATCTCTGTTCTGGTTCTGATTCAGAGCTCCTGTTTGAACTGTTGGCTGTTGACTCCAGTTGGTAGGATTCCACTGTTGTTGTTGATTTGGCATTGAGGAAATTGGTTGGGACCATTGTTGTTGTGGTTGAACCACCATTTGAGGCATGGATTGTGGCCACTGTGGATTTGGTGCACTGTACTGTGATACTGGGGGCATCTGTTGGTAAGGGTAGGGGATAGTCCCTGGGACTGCATTTGGTGGGTACATCATTCCTGGCATCAGAGGAGGTAGGACTCCTCTTCTTGTATTCATCGCTAATCTAGCTTCAACTTCATCGTACAGTCTTGCACCTTCTGTTGCAGCTTGCAGTGTGGCTGGTCTTTGCAGCTCCACAAACTTACGGACTTCTGGTTGTAATCCTCTGAGAAACACTCCCTTCTGAATGCCATCATCTAGATTATGGTTAGTCCATCTCTTCAGGATGGATTCCATTCGTGAGACATAAGCTTCTACTCTTTCTCCAGAGGACTGACTTAGGTTCATAAATTCCTCTCTCGTCCACTCTTCAAAACCTTCACACCTAAATTTAGTGAGGAAGGCCAACTTCAGGTCGTCCCATGTGCCAAAAGTTCCTGCTGCTTATCTCTCATACCATTGAAACGCCGCGCCCTTGAAAGTGGTGGGGAATATTGCTAACCAATGCTCAGGGGTTCTGGCATTGTTAGCCACACATGCTACCATAAACTCTGCTACATGAAGATCGGGGTCTTCATTGTACTCTCCCTTAAACACTGGCAATGGAACTACATTCGCTAGCCTGTCATCAATATTTCCAGGACGGATCTGGCTTGGAAGTGGACCTCCAACAGGAGGAGGAAGGGCTTGATGTGCCATTGAGACTTGTGTAAAGAGTTCCGCAAGGGCGTCAAAGGTGGCTTCTGCTGCGAGCTCGTTCTCAGCCCTAATTTTTGATTTCTCTCTTTTCACGTACCTCTGGACTCGTTCTAACGCTTGCCTCTTTATTGCGTCATTCATCAGGGGGTTGGCTCCACTATGTTGTTAGTGCTCCACAGAGGGTTAACAGAAGGCTTCAGTCTCTGGAGGACTCTCTTGCCAACATTTCTTCTACTTCTTTCTTTTCAACGTCCCTGAATTCTGCTTTCATTCCACTGCACAGAGGAAGGTATTCGGTTCCGAAGGTGTCAAAATGCATACGTCTGAGCATTGTGGTGGTGCCATCATCATAGTAATGCCAGCTTCTGATGGTTTCAATAGTGTATGTTGTGAAAAACACTCTGTCTACCAACTTCCAGTGGGTTGCTAATTGAACAAACAGAAGGTTATCAGTGCACCAAGCATCCCATGTATCTTGCTGTTGAGCATCCACGAACAAATTCCAACTCTTTTCCTTCTTGTCTCGGTGAACCTCCACAAACCAAGACTCCTGAAGCTTCTTCACAATCTCCCACTTGATGTTGTCTGGAAACTTCTCAATGAATGCCAAATCTTCCATGGATGGTCATTCTCTCTGTTTCTGCTCTTCAATTTATTCCCAAACAGTTTGCCACCAAGATGCAAGTTTCTGCTGCTTCAAGAGGAAGAGGAAACTGTCCACCACATAGAGCATGCATCATGATGGTGATGTGTTTCCGCCATTGTGGGATGAACTTCTTGTGGAAAGTGGCTTTGATTATGAGGAATTCCAACTCTTCAGTGGAAGAAGGAACTTTACAAACATCCATTAAATTCTTCTCTTCTTGGCAATGCCATTTCCTTCATTTTCCACCTCTTCTGGTGCTTGTTGATGGCAAGTTTCCCCGGCTGCGCACCAAAAACATGGAGCCCCAAGAGGAACACCAAGGAAGAGGAAATTCTCTTGCAAGAAAATCTATCTTGCAACATCAACAAGCTTGTTTATTATATTTCATATGATCACAATGAAGAAAAGAACACCAGGCACAACAAATCTTCATACAACATCATGTAGATCTCCCACGGATTTGATAGAATCAACCATATTCTTCAACATCTTCACAAAATCCATCAATATAACAAAGAAAGCAAAGGAATACACCATCTTTGAATGGAAATACATCACATAGTATTCATCTTCAATATCTTCATAGTCTTCTCTCTCAATCTCTCATATACAATCACTCTGTTTCAGTAGAATTGGCTATCTCTGACTCTCTCTCTCTCTCTCCATCAATAATACATCATATCCTCACTACAATCTCTCAAAATCACTCTCAATAATCCTTCTTAGGTCGTGGATACCCCTCCCAAGAGGTATGTCTGATATGAAGAGTCACTAGAGCCACTACAGTGTCCTTTCATAGCTCACTACTGTCACTTCACTCTAGTCTTCACTTGAGTCTTCAGCAGCCACTTCTTTCAGCTCTTTTGCACTTGTATTCACCTCTTTCCAAGGCTAGAAAACTTTCCCAAGCTACACTCTCATCCATCAGAACACATACAGAAGCATACAGAACAGTCACAGAACAGTACCAGAACAGCTACAGTACAGAACAGAACAGAACAGAGACAGAGGCTCTACAGAAGACCTACAGAAGGTTACAGAAGGTCATCAAAACCACATAACTCATACTCAAACCATTCCAAACTCTCACAAACCATTCAATAAACTTTCACAAGATCTCAATCTTCATCAATCAATACTCCATCCCTCCTTACAGAAGACAATCTGAACAAAATAGACCAAAACAGAACAAAACAGAAGGTATACAGAACCAATCAGAACCTATCAGAACATCACAGAACCACATATCTCCACTGATAAACATCATGAACTTCCAAAACACAATCAATATCATCCAAAACACTCTCAAACTACTTCTAAACCAATCAATCATCTCATAAAATCAACCATTCAGCTCTCAAAAACAACAAAAATTAGCCAAAAAACAAGTCATTTCAACACTCAACAGGGTACGGTCTGTAGTTTTCTTTTTTGCCTGATACGGGGATCCAGGGTGTCTAATTGTCTTACATCGCATAAAGCTTTTGGTCGCATATGTGTAGAGGTCATACCAATTTTTTTCTAGGATGTGGATTGCTTGGGGTAGTTAGTCAATCAGTCACGTCTGTGAGTGTTTATAATGGTCGATCTCTTATTTATGGTTATTCTATTGTTTTGCAAGCATTCGTTATGATTATATGTGTGTGTGTGGTGTATGTGTAATCCATCTGAATGGTGCCTCAAGCTCCTCCTCCAGTCTAGTACGTCCCATTGGTGTCTCGTGACTGTTCTTTATTATTGGAGTCCGAACTTATTGGCATAGCAAGTTTAGCTAAGGTCATCACACTCTCATTACCACTCATCCCGAAGAATATTGATACTTATGATCCATTTCTAGCCTCTTACAGTAAGAGGTCTGGTCATGTTAGAGGAACAATTATCCAAATGACACCTAAAAGTTTGGGCAAAGCTCTCTCTTTACCCTATCGATGAGACTCTTTCCCTACTACTAGACAATTATTCTCGAATGAGGATATCCTTAAATTATTGCATATGTAGACATAAGATGTGTTGGATCCCAAGAAGGTTCTTACTACTTCCGACATCAATGTCTCCATGATCTCCAATCCTGTGTGGAAGTAGCTCTATCAATTTCTACCACTTCTATTTCTCAGCCTCCTCAGTTAGTTAGTGTGTATGAAGGGTTTGATCAGAAATTCTGACTGGCCAAAGGCCAAGCCACTTTTAACCAAGTTATCAAGCCAAATTCTGCGAGTTGTTACAGTGAATAGGTGATATTGGTAACTAATTTATATGATTTATTCTAGCCTTCTTGAATAGTTACGACACTTGTTCGTAGTAGTCCAACTAATTTGATAAACTTACTTATTCTCGCACTTCGTCTTTGAAATTTTCACGGTTATATCTCTAAACTAGATACTAAAACACTAGACCTAGGACTTTTATCCCTCAGGGAATTAACTTGAGAGAATAGATCCAATAAATCTATCTACACATCTCCATTTAAATTCCTTTTAAATTATCCCTTCTCTACCTTCATATAATAAATTTCTTTTAGTATTTATTAATCGATGAACATTCAAAATTTAAAAAACCCATAAACTCTAATCTTCCTTATCTAATATGGTATAACTTAATACATTGTCAACACTTTTAATTTGCATAAAGTTGGACACACCTTATTTTATATTAATAATGTTTCAAAGTAATAACATCAATTGATTTTCTTTTTCTCCAATCCCAAGAAAATTTCATAAAGCATCCGAAACTATATTCTTAGTTTTTCTATAAAAAATTCTAATTTTTGTTGAGTTAAAAATATGATTTTTATCAATAAATACTAAAATTTTCATCCAAAATAGCTTTTTTTTATTTTTAAGACATATAAAACATCTTTTAAAAATTTTGAAAAAGATTTAGAATACTTTTAGTAGTGTAGACTTCATTAGAAAAATATTACATCTCATAATTGTTTAACCAAATATTTAATAAAAATTTATATACACCATTTTTAAACCATTGTAAAGAATAACCATCTAGAGTTGAAAATGAGGTTCAAAGACATTTTATAAAAACTATAAACCAAAGAAATGTTTATGCTGAATCACTTATTTTTGTTAAACTAGGTAAGGCACTTACATAAAGTACGAGAGTCGCAATTACGATTTTGGAAACCGTGTCCTTTGCAGTCCCTACCCTCCACCCAGTCGTCTCTAACGCGAGCTCGCCATTTTTACTTCCCCGCAACTTCTTACACTCTAATTGCTCATTAGCAATGGGAATGGTTGTTATGAGATAAAGCTATTAAGCTTTAATTGAGAGTTTAGTAACTATAGCTATGGCTTCTTCACAGGGAGACGACTTATGAAGGGGAAGACAACTAATTGCATATCTTGGCAGTCTGGCCACAAAATCCTGTGCGAAGTAGAGTGAATTAAAGAGAGAAAATTCTTCTCCAAGCCTGTAATCTCAGTTTGGGTGGGTACATTGAAGCTCCATTTCCATGTTCAAAGGGAAGGCATGGCGATGATCATGTAGGAGGCATGAGTTTCAATTGTCCCTTCTTTGTCTTCACCAATTACAATTCTTTGTCCATTTCCTGGTTATGATTGGCTCAAGAAGCCTCATCTTCTCTCCCTCTCTCCAATAATGGCACCTAGGAAGATGGCATTCAAGAAGATGATGGCGCCCTTGATGCAGATTTCGATGATCTCCCTCTCTCCCTCTTCTCCAATTGCCTATCTATGGACTTCATTCTCATTTCCCCAATCTTCTTCTAGCAAACGTAACCTCTTCAACATCTCCTTCTTTGTATCCTCCATTGTAGCATGATGCCCCCCCCCCCCCATCTTCACAACCCCTCCTATTTCCAACGGCCTTTCCTATATGTGAAAATTTTAAAACGAATAGGCAACTCCCCATCCCTTGCAACATCTCCTTCATCTTCTCCATCAATTGGTGTCTCTCCATTTCCCATGCCCTCCCATCACCTCGTATTTGCAACGCCCTTCTTATTTTTTCTTTTCCTTATTTTCACTAACTCCCAACAATTCATTCTTGATGGGAAAGGCTTGACATATCTAAATTGGGTATTAGGAGAACTTTACTATTGACAATGTAAGCCTAAGAAAAATGAGGATGTTAGAAAGACAAATATTTCTCAATATGACTTCATTGCCAAACTACTTCTCTTGTTTGTACTTAGGTCTGGACTTAGTCTTCCATCTTTGTCTACAAGGCTTTCTCTCTCATTATCTAAGACCCTCATTGTCCACATATGAATAAGGAGCTAGTACTTAAAACCAAGTATCCTTCATATATTATGCTCAATCAAGCAAAGAATCCTTAAGAAGCAAAGATCCCCCTAATACTTTTGGCTTTGACAATTTGACTAATCTCATGGTTTTAGTATGAGTTATGTAGTTCTGATGGCTCATGTTGACCTTCTGTAACCTTTTGTTGAGCTTCTGTAGAGCCTCTGTTTCTGTTTTGTTTTGTTCTATATGCCTATGTAAGTGTTTTGTGGAATGTATGTGTGACTTTGGGAAAGTTTTCTAGCCTTGGAAAGAGGTAAATATAAGTTCAAAAGAGCTCAAGAAAGTGGAAGAAGTAGTTGCTAAAGACTCAAGAGAAGACTAGAGTGAAGTGATAGTAGTGAGCTATGAAGAGTCGTTGTAATGGCTCTGGTGACTTTTCATATCAGACACACCTTTTGGCAGGGGCATCCACGACCAAAGAAGGATTATTATGAGTGATTATTGAGTATTGTAGTGAGGAGATGATGTATTATTGATTGAGAGAGAAAGAGAGAGTCAGAGATAGGCAATTCTATGCCAGACAATGTATCTTTCTATGAGAGACTATGAGAGAAAACTATGAAGACAATGAAGATGAATAATATGTGATATTTTTCCATTCAAAGTAGTGTTTCTTTTGTGTTCTCTTTGTTAGTTCATGAATTCTATGAAGAATATGAAGAGAATGATGGATTTTGTTGAAGTTAAAGGCGTGGGAGATTGTTTCTATGATGCTACATGAAGATTTCTTGCTCATGGTGTTCTTTTCCTTGTTGTGGTTCTCTAAAGAATGAACAAAAGCTTGTTGATATTACAAGATAGATTTTCGTGCAGTAGAAACCCCTTTTCCTTAGTGTCTCTTTTGGGGCTCCAGTAATGTAGTCTTGTATGTCCTCTTTGTCTTTCTAACTGGCATTCATTAACTTAGCAATGAGGTTATTAGAGTATCATGCCCTCTGCGAATCTCTTAATGAAGAGATCCTTCACCTGGGTGAAGTCATTACATTCAACATTATCTAGACTGGTGGACCAAGTATGTCCCTTGTCTCCTAGGCACAGACTGAATGCATATGCTTGCTGAGCGGGGTTCGTGAGGTTATTAGCCTCGTGCACCTGCTCAAACTGCTTGACAAAGCTGTAGGGGTCATTCCCTACCTGGTATTTATCAAGTTGCTTTGCAACAATGTGTATTTCTTTTGGCTCCTAGAGTTTGGAGTAACTCCCAGCCCGGCTAGCACTGATGCCACCAAGGCTAACCCATTCTACTCAGTGCTAGTAGTAATTAGCAATCTCTTGGTGAGTAGCTTGCTTAGTGTAAGATTGGCTTCTAGAACTCTCTTCTTATCGACATTGCCTCGCATTCTATTCCTACTCGATATGGCTAGGATCTTGTGAACCTCGTTGAGCTCCCTCTCATGACGCAGCCCCTTTGAGCCCTTTGCTCTTGACTGTAACTTGCCATGCATTGCAATGCCATTCTTCCCAATCTTCTATCTTCCTCAAGGTCAGCTACAACGTCTACCATTGATCTTACATGGTGCACTATCCTTGTTTGTTGGTCATATTGTGTGACAAGTCATCGGATGTCGTCGAGGTGTTCAGCCATACTAAGGTCAAGGTCAAGGTCTAGGTTGTTCTCATTCGATCTTGTGCCTACCATAATAGTTGCTTCTTGACCCACTAGTGCATTTATGAGGTCAACTAAGTCAACTAGGGACGTATCCCTAATCTTGGCAAGCCTTTTCTTCAATTGGTGATGTGATGGTTCGATCCTCTCTATGTCTTTGTCCTTGATTTTCTGGTTCTCTTGTTCGATTCCTGGGGTTGTACTCCTATTGGTGGGTTCGTTTTTAGGTTAAATCCCCTTAATGTGTTCCTTGTTCATCCACACATTCATAATTGTGCAACACCTATACTCTAGCAATGCATCATGATGTGCACTGTGCAAAATCAAGCTTTCCAGTTTCCATACATGCTTATGTGCCTACACTCTTAAGTGCGACCTTTAATGGAGTCAACTTCTTCAATCTGTTTCCTACTCTTAACGTGGTTAAAAGAAGGGGTTTTGATTACTCCTGGATGGGTTAAGCTTGAGTTCTCTACGGGTCACTACAGGTGGTTTGTTTTGGGTGTCCAACTCAGTGAGTCAGCTTGGGTCTCTAATTAGTAGCGGCCAAAGGTCGGGTCTTTTGGTTTCCCACAAACTGCTAGGTTGAGGTTCCTTCTCAAACAATTCTATGAATTTGTTTATGGGTTCAAACTCTAGCCTAGGTCACTGATCAGTTGGGGCCCAGGCCTTAGCTAGGCCCTAAAAGGTTGAAAAACTTAGTCAGATAGGGTTTTGGTTATCTGAGTCCCAGACTCAAACATCCAAGTAATGTTGCTGGAACTTAGACAAGGGGTACCCATCCAAGTGCATGAGGGTGGCCATCTAAGGCCAAATATTAATGGTCGGCCATTTGAGGGCTGAGTTCTTTCACGTCCAAGTGTGGATCATATCTAAGCTCATACATCAATGCTAGATATCACTGTAGATATTTAGCATGTGCAAAATACCATGTAGGCACAATAGGTATTCAAATCATGAAGCTCACTGTCATATGCTTGCCACCCAAACTATCATTACAATAATAAACAATTCAATGATTGATCTAATCACGCTGTAATTAGTTTAAAAGCCTTTTTAGAGCATCAATGCATCATCTGGCATTCAGTATATTCTTTCAATGGTCTAAAATATTGTATCTAAATACTTATTAACATAACTCTCTCATGCCAACCATCACCCTCCTCCCCTCATCATTCATGATCACAACACTTATTTTCTTATCCATGAGGTATTTGTACCTTGCTGGGGTAGTATGTCTAAGGTGCACTCTCTCCTACCTATGACTATGCTCTTGGGCATAACCAAGAGACCCCTGTCCATCTAGCGTACCTATAGGGGTGGTATCTCTCGAAGTAGTACCCATAGGGGTGCCACCTACGAACAGTTGAGTGAAACGTGGAGTCACGGGAGTAGACATCCCTATAGGTGTGACAAATCCTAGAGGTGATAAGTGTTCACTAGACTAACGAGATGATGCTGCATTTTTTATGCTGGCCTCGCCTATGATGAAATCTAGGAATTCTAACTGCTTCACTGCAAACTCACATTTTTCAGGCTTGGCATATAGTTTGTGTTGTCTCAGCTTCTCAAAAACTAGGCATTAGTGTCTTTTGTGTTCCTCTAGAGTTTTACTATACACTAGGAGATCATCTATGTAGATAATGATAAAGACATCTATTTTGGGCTGGAAGACTCTATCCATAGGCCACAAAATGTTCCCATCCCATTACTCAATCCAAACCCTAGGAAAAAGTAGATAGTTAAGTGGCTCAGATGTCTGTGCCTTGGCCATTCAAGGCTTGTGATCACCATCCGAGCAACATGTGAATCCTGCCGAATGGCACAAATATGCTTCCATTTCACTTAATGCATGTTAATCAATGCTACTATTATAGAATCCGAGATACATGCTCGACTTTCTTATATACTTAAAATATATATGGCGAATATTATGTTGCCACAGAGGAAGAATAGATGAGAGAAAAGAAAGATGTAGAGAGAGAGGTAGAGAAATTGGCAATACACTAGGGATTGGAAGATGGGCCAGACCCCACCTTGTGGAGTTATATTATTGACAAGGAGCAAGCTCCTCTATTATACATAAGCCAGTTCTTACTTGTAGATTTTGGCAAGATCACGGTTCCTTGCACAATATACAACCGGCTAACACTTGCACAACTTGGAAGTTGACACCTTTTGATCCTTCTTGAGTCTCCTTCTCTCCTACACAATATGTGTAGGGCTCTCCTCTTAGTGCTTGATTTCAGTAGAGCTTCCGCAGCACTTGCACCTTCTCTTGTCCTCTTGGAACTTGATTTCAGCAGAGCTTCCATAGCACTTGCACCTTCTCTTCTCCTCTTGGAACTTGATTTCAGCAGAGCTTCTGCAGCACTTGATTTCAGCAAGGCTTCTGCATCACTTGCATCTTCTCTTCTCCTATTAGATACATGCCAAGTGATGCTTCCTTCACCTCTCCCTTACACCCAAGGAGAGCCTCCTCTTTTATAGGCTTTCAAGAGCGTCTCTTCTTGGAGAGAGAGTTGAGTTTATCTTCATGCAAGATATGGTTGTTCCACTCTGCATCACTAATTTCGAGATATCTCTTTGTGCGTTCTTTAGAAAAAAAAACGTCCAACACGAAAGTTGTAGATCTCTTTGTTCCCAATAATCTATGTGGCCCATTTTTAGAGATCGTTTTTCTATTATGAGATATTTTAAAAATGGAATTTTCAAAAAACAGCTTTTTAAACTATACTCTTAACTTATGGTCCATGCAACCACCTTGAGTCATAGATGAGGAGAGTTCATTAGATTGCCTTGGGCCTCAACCTTAAGATTGAATTCCACACAAAAGCTTGTGTCATTTTAGACCTTAGAAAAAGAAAATCACTTCTCTCTCCACTTCTAGAGGATCACGTCTCTCGTATTTCTTAGTGAGAAAATTCCCTCTCTCGTCTTTCTTACTAAAAGAAAAGGCCTTAAACCTTGACTTGTAGGGGAGAGGATGACCCCAAATGAATGCAATGCTCATTACACACAAGTAAACATTCCCATGCATCCCTGGATGCACACATAAATACATATACACAATGCTAATGCACTTCCTCTTCTTAGAATCATCTTCATTTATGTGTAACTCCTTGGTTCTTGTGTACACTCTTACACTTGACAGGCACTTCTTTCCCCCTTCATAACTTGTACTGCCTGTACTAGATATCCCCGTCACAGTGTTCTGATCACCCCATTAAGTGGTGCACTAGGAGTACTGGTCTCTAAATGGTCTCATGGCCATGCTACATCATCATCAATACTTAAAGAAAAGTGAGTCGTTAATTTATTGACATGATTTTATTAAATAGAGAATGCGTAATAAGTAATCAATTTAGTGACAGCTACCACGATTCCAGAACAACACAACAGATAGCAACAGTGATCCTAATCATACCTAGTAGGGGTGAACGCGTCAAACCAAGAATCGTAGGCAATGCAGTCTGCAGACTTGTAACTCTTTGCCTCTCTCTTGCAAGCTCTCTCTCTCTCTCTCTCTCTCTCTCTAAATGCAAATGAGCTCTCTCTCTCCTCATTGTTCCACCTTTTGTGTTCTCTCTTTCTCCCCTTACCTTTGTTTTTTTCTTCCTAGACATACAAAATCTAATTCAATTCTTTTCCTATTTCCCTATTTCGTGGTTATCCAGAGAGTTGTGTTTTCCTTATTTTTCCTTATTTTCCAAACTTAGTGTCTCAAATCTAATGCAAAATACATGATTCCTATTCTAACAAATGCACAGAAAGCTTCCTACACCTAAACTTATCCGCAAAAGAGATCGAACGGCCTCTAACTCCCTTGCTTCCTACGTAAAACCAAGTACCATTTCAAAATTGAACTCCTACTTTGTTGCTCGATTTGAAGCACACAAAGCACTCGAAGCTTGAATTCATTTGTCTTGGCAATGGAACCAAAATGTATGATCTTCTCACTCGACCACCAAGACCCACAGACCACTTATTGCTTCAAGTGTTTTAGGCTGAGTGCAATGGCTACCTCTCACATAGCTGTACACGCTCTCACACCTACAAGTGTAGCGAGCTTACCTTCATGCTCATTCGAGTTACCTCCTCCTTCAAGCACTCTGGTAGCTCCACGATCCAAGATGCAACCTCAAGCATGCTCAATCCTCAAGCTCCAAACTCCATGCTTCATTGCCGTGCGTGAGACAAGAAAAGAGAAGAGAAGAAGAAGAAGAGAGGAGAAGATGAAGAGCTTCTCCACCACAGTCCCTCACACTCACACACTCACTCCCTTACTCCCTCCCTCTCTCAAACATAAGCTCAAGCAAGCAAGTACAAGAAGAAGAAGAAGAGAGGAGGAGAGCTAGTTTTAGCCACACACTGCCTTTTTATGCATGCCCTCCTCCTCTTTTGGATGCCCATCCCTTTTTACATAACCAACCATTTTAACCAATGTCTTCTTTTCTTATTTCTTTCCTCTTTTCATGGTTCTTTTGCCCATGCCCATCCATATTTACAAATTGCATAGGAGGGAGCATGGTGCTCTTTTACAAAATGAATTACAATGCACCTAGTGGTTTGTTTGCTATAATATTTGGTGCACTCATTATTGTGAACTTAAGTTTTGTATTAAGGCCTTTTCCTACATTTTTCTGAGCTTGCATTTCTTTTTCACTTTTCTTGCCTTGGACTGTCTTCCATTTTCAACTTTTTGGATATTCCATTTTCGACTTTTTGGGGCCTTTCTGTCTTGGCCTTTCTTTTGGGCTATAACATTGATCATGTGCGAACGAGGAAATACAACTTCATCTTCAATGGACAAGTGGTATATGCAAGGGTGTGGTATGAGATTCATAGAATCCCAAAGACATATTTTTACAAGTAGAAAAACACAATTTGAGCATGGCATGTGGAGAGCAATACATGGAAACAAGGGGGTAATAAGAGCAACTTGGGATCACATAGAGATAGGAAGAGCCATCCTTAGAGACTTTGTCAATAAGAATGTAGAGCAAATGTCACATAAGAGTAGAACAATGCAAGATGGATCAAGGGGGACACAATTGGTCATCCAAGATATTTACAAGTAGGTATATATATGGGCGGAAGTAAATGCAACATTGGATGGTATTGGATGTAAGAAAATATCCTTGTCCACCTTCAATCGTATTTGGAACATAGAGTTCAAGCATGTAACCTTAGTAAAGGCAAGTGAGTTCTCCAAATGTAGTATTTGCTTAGAGATCAAAGAGCAACTTGTAGCAACAAAGTGTCTTCAAGAGTGAAATGTGCTTCTAAATAGAGAAAAACTTGTGCATCATACATGATAAGATGGACCAGCAAAAGACAGCTATCCCTAGGTTAAAGCTTTGATCAAAAGAGATTGAAAGATCTACTCAACTACTAGTTTCTTTAACAAGCATGATTACACACGGGCATGGAGAAGGAAGATATGGATATTTCTCACTTGATCTGTGGCCTCACAATCCTAACTTCACAATTGCCTCATTGTCCTTATGCTTCATGAACTTGGAGTGACTACACATGTATGCAAATGGTGATCTATAGCTAGATGGAATGTCGAGATCAACCTCGGTGCTACCAAAAGCCCTCAACTCGAGAAAAGCACTAGACCACCATCAAGGTATTGCGTAAAATAAAGCATGCATGGAAGATAATACACCACAAGATGGTCATCATCGTTTTAAATGATTGCCAGAGAACTTGCTACTTCAACTTGATAATTGTGGTTCAATAAATAAAAATCGCTATCTCTTTGTATATCTATCATTGCTCGAGGAACATTCAAGATTATCGAGCTTGGATTTCTCATGGTGGGTCATATACATAAAGACATTGATGCAATGTTCATCAAATTTTCAGAGAAGTTAAGATGAGCATGACCTTTACTTTTCCTCATCTTATGCAACATTTTCAATCATGCCAGATGAAAAGTCCTATACCTTTCTCATTGACACATGTACCTAACTTTAAGAGATACATTGAGGGATACTTGTGTGATTCCAAAGATACACTTGTTGGTCACTCAAAACCTCTTCAATTTTGATTTTATATATAAGGAGATACACATGTTGGTACGCAGATCGAATGCTATACACGTGCGTAGTGAATGCTGGAAGGTCCCCAAGAACAAAGAACTCTACAAACCTTCATAAAAGCAAAAGGGAATTTGCACGACATGAGACAAAAAGATAAATTGGGTGCAATATCCCCCCATGCCTTGTGTGAGCGCTTCACAAGGCATGTATTTATAGATTTATTTATCTTCAAGCCCAAAAATAGCCTGATTTACAAATAGCATGCTTTTGCTTTTTGCGTTTGCGTTTGCCCAATTATAGAGTAAGGCATTTGGGTGTCCAAAAGTCAGGCTGTGCCTAAATACAAATATCAAATAATGAAATATTTAACCAAGCGTCTTTGCGCATACAAGATAATAAATATTTTGTCAAGCACTTTAATAAATAAGTGCACTTAAATAAATATTGGCACCACGCCTTTAGTGATAAGGTGCGCTCCCATTAAAAATAGTAATTCTTCTAGGCATTTGGATTCACGTCATTGCCCGGTGCTACCCAATGTCACCACCGCCTACTCTACACATCAACTGAAATATTCACAATTGTTAGAAAATAATTAGGTAAAACCCAACAAAAGTGAATACCTAGCAATCTTCAGCTACAAAATAATTAAATAGATTGAAACTCTGTCCTAACCTTAATTTAATTCGAGTGCGCACTCTAAACTCGTAAACATCTATTAATTTAATATGTATTTTACGGAATCACTTGCTATGGAATCACCCATGTGCACATTAAATTAATCTGACACCCAAAAAGATTAGGTGTCCCCGTAAACTTCTCGCATAAGGAATCCACCTTGTGTACAAGCCCCGACAAATAAATATAATCACGGAATCCATTGTGGAATATGCCTTCTGGCATCATACCCCCGGGGTGCGATAGCAATTGTCCTCAATTGCTATTAGCTCAATGTGGAGCGAGCAGTGAGGGGTAAGCACTTAGGTTGTGGGCGTGCATCCATTGGGCCTCTTCAACTAGATGATTTTTAAACTTAACCAAATATCTAGAATATCTACGGCCAGTTCTAGTGACCATAAATTCAGTGTCTAGAATAGTTTCAGGTTCGAGGATTTCAATTTCTTCTTCTAACAAAGGACGATTTTCATAGACGAGGTGGACATGTAATTGGTCTCTAAAAGGTCGTAACAAACTGATTTGAAAAGTATTATGGATCTTCCAATGTTTGGGTAGTTCTAATTTAAATGCATTGTCATTGATCTTGTGAATTATTTTGAAAGGTCCATAAAACCTAGATGCTGATTTAACAATAGGGTGTTTCTCAACACTTTGCAATCTTCTCTTTTCAATGCATAACCATACATAATCACCAACATTGAAACTCATGGCTTATTTTTTCTTATTAGCTTGTTTAGTATATGATTGCTAGTGGTCATAAAGTCAGTGTCTAGAATAATTTTAGGTCCGAGGATTTCAATTTCTTCTTCTAACAAAGAACGATTTTCATAGACGGCGTGGACAAGTAATTGGTCTCTAAAAGGTCGTAACAAACTGATTTGAAAAGTATTATGGATCTTCCAATGTTTGGGTAGTTCTAATTTAAATGCATTGTCATTGATCTTGTGAATTATTTTGAAAGGTCCATAAAACCTATGTGCTAATTTAACAACAGGGTGTTTCTCAACACTTTGCAATCTTCTCTTTTCAATGCATAACCATACGTAATCACCAACATTGAAACTCATGGCTTGTCTTTTCTTATTAGCTTGTTTAGTGTATGATTGCTAGGCTTTCGCAATCATATCTTTAACTTGAGCAAAAATAGTAGCATGTATATTGGCAATATCATCAACAATTTTAATTTTATTTGACAATGATGTGACAGGTGCAGGCAATCTATGTCCATAAATGATTTCAAAATGTGCTTTATGAGTAGCTGTGTATGGTGTATTATTGTATGCAAATTGAAGTAGATGTAAATGTGTGTCCCATGTTTGTGGTTTTGAAATTGTGTATGCACGCAAAAGATCTAGAATGGTACTATTAGTAGCTTCTGTTTGCCCATTGGTTCTAGGATGGAATGCAGATGAGAATTCAATCTTAGTACCCAAATCAGCAAACAAAGTAGTCCAAAAATTATTACAAAATCTCGAATCACGATCATAAATAATAACTTTTGGCAAACCATGATTAGTGAAAATAGTCTTCAAGAACAATTGTGCAGCTTGAGATGCAGTTAATGTTTTCTTACATGGTAGGAAATATACTTGTTTACTAAATCAATCTACTATAATCCAAATCATGTCATGATTAGCTTGTTAGGCAAACCAGTTATAAAATCCATTGAAATATGTTCCCATGGTCGGTCAAGAATTGGTAAAGGCATTAACGAACCATATTACTTACCATGGTGTCGCTTGACTCTTTGGCAAATTAAACACTCAAAAACAAAGTTAGAAATATCAGATTCCATTTGCGACCAATAAAAATCTTCAACCAATGTTCTTAAAGTGAAAATAATACCTCTATGTCCTTGATATGGAGGACAATGAATTTCGTGCAACACAAATGATCTAAATTGAACAGTGACACATAATCTTTTCTCATAAAACATAAATCCATCAGAATAAGACAAAGAATCAATTGGAATCCAATTATTAGCAACTAATTTGTTCCAATCAGCTTGAAAATTGGGGTCATTGTCATAGGTATCCTTCATAGGAGTAAGGGAATCAAAGGATAGAACGGAAATATTATGGATACTTGGTCTTCTACTTAAGGTATCGACAACATCATTTTCTCTTCCTGGCTGATATTGGATAAGTGGATGAAAACTTTGAATGAAAGCATCCCATTTAATATGGCGGTCAGAAATTTGTGACTGACTAAGGAGATGTTTGATACTTTGCTGGTTAGTTTTAATCATAAATTCAGATTCCATCAGATAGTGTTTCCATTGATGTAAGGCTTGAAGTACAGCTAACAAATCTTTATCATAGGTGGAATACTTCAACTCAAAATGTTTAAGTTTGCAACTAGAATAGGCTATGGGATGTGAATCTTGCATGAGGATAACTCCTATTCCTGATCCGCTAGCATCAATGACTACTAGGAAGAATGTATTGATTATAATCAGGTAATTGCAAGACAGGTGCATGTGCTAAAGCATGTTTTAACAAATCAAAAGACTTTTTCTGGTTGTCAGACAAACAATACACAACACCTTTCCTTAACAATTTCGTCAAAGGCAATGCAAGCAATGAAAAATTTCTCACAATTTTTTTATAAAAGCTAGCAAGGCCTAAGAAAGAATGTAACTCATGCACATTTTTAGGGATTGGCCAATTCAAAATTGCCTCTATCTTTTTAGGATCAACGCGAATACCATCAAAAGAAATAATGTGACCCAAGTATTCAATTTGGGTTTGGAAAAATTCACTCTTGTTAGGTTTAGCATATAATTGATTCTCTTTCAACAATTTGAAAACTAAAGATAGATGTTCATAATGCTCATTCTCATCCTTATTGAAAACCAAAATATCATCAAAGAAAACAATCACACAATTCTGATACTTCAAAAATATACGATTCATCATACGACTGAATGTAGCTGGTGCATTGGTCAAATCGAAAGGCATAACAAGAAATTCATAATGACCAAACTGAGTTCTAAATGCAGTCTTAAAAATGTTAGGTGTATCCAAGCGTACTTGATAATATCCAGATTTGAGATCTATCTTGCTAAAAACAATGGCCCCTTGAGTTTATCCATGAGGTCATCTACCCTAGGGATCGGATATCTATTCTTAGCAGTGATTTTGTTTAGGGCATGATAGTGAATGCACATCCTATAGGTATTATTTTTCTTCTTAACTAATAGGACAGGTGCACCAAAAGGAGAACTACTGGGCCTAATGAGTCTTTGGTTCAACAGTTCCTCAACTTGTGTTTGGATTTCTTTCTGTTCAATCTTATTGTATCTATAAGGTGCTTTACATGGTGGTTGAGAACCAGGGATTAAATTTATTTTATGGTCTTCAGGACGTGTAGGTGGTAAACCAAGTGGTAAATCGGCAGCAAAAAAATCTTTAAATTGTGAAAGAAATTGTGCATGCCTAGGATGCATATTATTTTCCTTAGCTTCAATTTCATTCACCCATACTAAATATAATTTACTATCTTTTCTCAATGCACGTTTAGCCTGTGTGTGACTAAGCAATGGAAAATTATCAAACGTGTGCAATCCATGTAATGTGATCTGGTTTCCATTAAAATGAATTTTCATGGAATGTGTGGAATAATCTGTCATGGTTATATTTGTGACGCCAAGGCATTCTAAAATAATATCACTACTTGCAAAGGCACAACCAAGAAATTTCTATGCTCAATATAATCACCGATTTTAATCTCTAAATCATGTACTTCTTGTGTACCATTGTATCTAGTGCTTAAGAATGCAGCCTTTATGCGATAATGAGTTGGAATAGTAGATAAATTCAATTCTTTTACCAACTTTGCGGAAATAAAATCATACGTGCTTCCATCATCATGCAAAACAATCTTTTCTTGACCGTGCACAAAACATTTCATTGTTAATAATGAATGAGGATTTGGCATACCTGGTAAAGTATCAGAAGCATCGTAGATATCATCATCATCATCTTCAATGAGGTCTGACATATCTTCATGGTCCTCGTCATCAGTTGCTCCCAAGTGATTGATTTGAACAACTTGCTTCTTGTACTGACAATTCGCTGCTAAGTGTCCAAGATAAGGAAGCAACTCAATGGGCATGTCACATTAATCACCTATCAATACACAACCTGAGGGCTTTGTTCTTCTTTTTTTGGAATAGAATAGGAGCACCCCAAGGAGAGTTGCTAGGACAGATGATCCTTGATCTAGTTGCCTTAACTACTCTTTTAGTTTGATTGCTTCAGGAATAAACATGTTGTATGGTCTCTTTGTGATTGATTTTGACACTAACTTAATTTCATGATCTACATCTCACTTAGAAGGTAATTCAATTAACTTCTAAGGGAAGACATATGCAAATTTTCTTAGCCATGAAGGCTCATCCTTGTACTTAGTGACTTCTACCTTGTTTAGTTTAATTAGATAAACTAGAAGTTCTTTCCTTATTCCTTTAAGGATGATTCAATTGGCTTTGGCTAACTGAATCTTAGTATTGCCTATTTTTCCCTATGACTGAACCATTTTCCCTAAAACATTTTTGAATGTTACTTGCCCTTCCCCACGATGTATGTTTGCTTGATTTGGCACCAACTAGTCCATTCCCAGTAGATAGTCATATACTCCTAAAGGCATGACCCTAAAATTGGCTTTTATGGTTTCCTCTCCTAGATGGAACTCCACACTTTTATTCCCATGTGTTGTGAGGCTTTCTTTTCCATTTTCTAATTCTGCCTAAAGTTTTCTAGCTGCTTCTAAATTTAACTTCATCTTTTTTGCATATTTAGGAGAAATGAAGGAACGCGTTGATTCACAATCAATGAGGATCTAAAAAGAAATACCTTGAAAACTTGCAGGGATTTGGATAATAGAAGATTCTCACCTCACACCTTGGTTATTTATAGTAGCATGAATGGATCCTTTTTCCACTTCATCCTTAAGAGAAGGGTCCACTTCATTGCCTACAACTATGCATACATGGGCTCTAGCTCCATGATGTGCTCCTTGCCTAGGTCCACACGCCCTGCTCCATGTCCTTGCCCTCTATTGTTGAAGTTTCCTCCTCTTGGAGGATTACAAGGAGCATTGACATTGGTGTTCATTTCCCTATTGGGACACTAAGCGTGGCTGATTGCATTTAAGACAAGGTTGCTCATTGTCCTTGTTCTTATTTATCCATATAGAAAAATGGGGTTATATTTTCATAATATCCTTATACCAAAGGCTACACAAATTTTCCATAAGCCTTTCCATACAATGCCCAAAAGTTTTACATAAGGGAGTTTGTACAAGATTTTGACATTTTTGAAATTGGTATTTTTTGTTTTAGAGGATGAGTTACATAACCTCAAATGTGGACCTTGGATAGAGGTATGGTGGAATAAGTAGAACTCTCCTTGAAAATATGTAGTGCAAGATATTTGTTGAGTAGATTGGGAAGTGTCTCAATCTCATAATTCTTTTTATTAGATTGACTGACTATAATTACTCGATATGGTCGGATAATCTTGGTGACACATTCATTGATAAACCCATTGGCTTAAGGTCATTGTCTTGCCCTCTTTGTGGACCATGGGATTTTTATGGCTTTTGTGAAACATGAAGAGATGGACTAATTGAAGCCTTTTAGTCCAACATAGCCTCCATAAAGTAAATTCTAAACCAATCATACGATCATAATAGATGAAGAAATAAATAGGCATCTAGCCCCAGCCTCCAATATTTGCCCTTCGATTTTGCCATCATTGCTTGTTTGTCGGGGTCCTTCTTGGCCATGCCACTTCTCCCTCCTTCATAGGAGTTCTTTTAAGGCTTTTGCTGGGGGTGTGCTTGCCATGTTACTCTTTGACAGTAGTGTTCCTGTGACTCATCATGGTTCTTTGCTCCCCACCTTACTAATTGCCTTGTCCCTCCCTCCCTCGCACGAGTGCTCTTTACACTCGCCCTTGTTGATTAGCTTACCCATTCCTAGCAGGATTGCCCCCCTAGAACTCATCTTGGGAGTTTTCTCCCTTTGCTCCACACCTTGTTGATTAGACATACTTGCTGGGATTCTGTTTGGACCTCTCGCCCCTTTTTCTCTAAGTCCGTGTCCCCAATTGAGATCTTTCCCTTGGAAGCTTTCTTCCGTTGTCCTTTGTCTTTGTTTCCCAAGGTAGCCTTTTTTTATGGCTTACCCTTTGCACTTCCCTTCTGGCATGTCTTCTTTGCCTTAAAAGCCTTGCGGACCTTTATAGGCTTTGATGTGCTAGGTCCCCGCCTACCATGAGGTGGTGACTCTAGAATTGGTGGAATATCCGCAAGCCTGTCAAGCATCATGCTAGTGGCTCTAGCTCTTGCAAGCCAAATGTGCTCATCTGTGTAGCACTCTCATGTGAATTGTAGAGTTGGAGTATGGTGAGCAAGCACAAGGAACTTTCTTACATTACATGCAAGAATAGATAAGAAAGAAGACTTACTATGATCCCTTGGTTAAATAGCATAAACTTAGCCTCTAGATATCTCCAAGCATTAGTAATGATGCTCCATGCACATCATGAAGTGTTATTCTAATGACAAGTGTACAAAAGTCCGAGATGGCAATACTCCAACCTAAATTGGAAAAAGAATATAAGTTATCTCAATATAAGTATCATTACCCAACAACATCCTAAAGGCTATTCCATTAGAGTTGTAGGACAACTTTGGGTCTTACTATGGTATAATACCCAAGATAGTAGTATCATTCATCTCCTTATCCTTTTGTGAAGGAAATATTGCGATCTCATAGGATTTAGCTGCATACTCATGATTGCTTGGATACCCAACATTTGTCTCCATTTTCCCTACGATTAATAGTAGTCTCTCACGTTTTTTCTTTTCCACATCCACTAGCTCTTAAAAAATTTATTGCTCTTCTTTTTTATTCTTCCTTGGCTTGATTTTTTCCATCTTCTTTTTATAAGCTATGTGGGTTGGCACAAGCAACTTGTCAAATTTGTACATGATAAGCTTGGTTTATATGTATACATTTTGTACATCAAGGTGGGTTTATGTGCATGATACCATATACACAACTATATTGGATGAAGTTTATAAGATAGTCCTTAGCAACCTCTTCAAGGGAAACTAGCGTAGTTCATACATCCATTTGCCATCTATTGTGAATCTCTTTCATCACCCTGAAAAATGATGGCTTGGTTATGAGTCCACAAATAGCATTTTGTGCCTTTTTGATCTTCCAAAGAACGTTGAACTTCTTACTTACCCTTCTCTTCACAAACTATTGAATCTTTGGCCCATGACTCTTTGCATGGGTAAGCAAACCTTTCTTTCCCTAACCCAAGTTGTTAGCCTTCAGGGCTCCTTGTTTATAACCCCTACCCTAGTTCTAGCCTTGGGGTATATTGTGTGGTTCTCCCTCATACAAGAGGTTTTGAAGGCACATAAGCTTTGGGAATCTTCTTTACTATGTGCCTAAGCCTAGCCATCCAAAAAATCCTTAATAGGCAAGAAAGAAACAACTTTAGGTGGAAGATAAGATAAAAGAAATAGTATCAAACATCAAACATCAAGCATCTAGACTTGATAGGGTGCTAATGGTAGTTTCATTCCATTTGGAAGGCCCCTTAGCATGCCATTGAGTTTGCCTCCTAAAATGCCACAAGATATGCAAGGCCTCAAATAAACAACTATATGTGAATAAGAGATCTACTAGTGAGTGAGATTCTCAAGCATGGGAGTAAACAATCTAGTCTCTTTGTCTAAGACGATGCACTTTTCATTCTATTAACTTTTTGAAAATTCACTTGGTTATGTAATAAAACTTTTTTTAAAAAATTCATTTTCTCTTCATTACATCAAGAGTGGATGCATCCAATATCTTCATTTATGTCCCTTTTGCTGTAAATTTTATGCACGAGCCAATTGAATGTTTTTCATTTTTATGCACCAACCTATAAGTATGTGCTTCCAAGGATATGGGATTTTTGAGTAGTAAATGGGAATGCAACTCACGTAGAAATCATATAGCGTCAAATTTGTGTTGAAAGGTTTAACCTAGGAGATGCTTGCTTTCAAACAAGTTATTGTAGTGTGTCAATGCATTATCAACTAATGGCTAGGTGGTCTTGGTAAGCCAAGAGTTTTCCTTTGAAAAGCACTAGAATTAGAAAGTTCTAAGAAATATCTATTCGATGACTTTTCTAGGCTTCAATTATAGAGCTAACCAATAATCATTTTATGGAAACATAGGTGTGATTTTGCCTTAAGAACAAAGGGGTTGAGTCCAACTCCCCCTCGTCTCTCACTCATTATGAACCAAGTGCAGTGAATGGTCTACCCTCGGTCTCGATTGATTATAAAGTGATTGCCCTAATTGAGTGCTAGAATTCTATTATCTAATAGGTTTATAGAACCCCACAAATTGATCCTCATGGGTTGAGGCCAAGCACTTCAATGCAAGGTAGACCCAAGGCTACCCAGTCAAATTAAAGTTCAATTATTCTTATGGAGTATGGATGGTAGTGATTGGGATAAGACCCTGAGCAACTATTAAGCATTACCTCCTATATCGAGTAGCAGGTACACCACACATAGTATTAGAGCAAGTAAATATTCTTCTTTGATGACAAAGCATTGAAAACCATATGGAAAACTGGTTGGAAAATGAAAAACTAATGTAAAACTTCAATAACAAAGCCATAATATGCTTAAGCATATGACTAAGAATGATCTTGATGATACATTTAATATTCCCTAGACTAGATCGAAGAAAAGTCTAGAAATGATGTAGCACAAGAGCAATGGTTAAAGCATGATTGAGGGAGAGTTTAGAGTCATTATCAGGGAAAAACCTGACTAAATGATGACTATTAAAATGACAAGGAAATTAAAATATCATAGGTATAAACTTTATGTTGAGGAAAGAGACCAAAGTTTCTAAAAGAGAAAATGTTTTACTTTTCAAAGTCTTACATACGAGCAACTATAGCATTGCCCAAAGTTATTCCATACCATCTATCATATAGGATATCAATGCATCTTCACCTTGAGAGTAGAAATTTTTGGTATAATGGAGTAGATTTTTATTCAAAATTTAAAGAGGATCTTGCTTTGCCAAATACTTAGATGAATTGATTTAAGTATCGAGGGTGGCGTACGTAACGTTACGGTCACAATGCGGGCTTAAGGTAAGAAAGTGTGGTAGTTTATGTTAAGCCTTGAATGCAAGGCCTCAAGGGGTTGCAACCTCATTAGCTGCGTTTTGAGCAAAGGATACGGTACTCCAATATCCACTAAGAGTATAAAGCACGCAGCTCTGTATACTGAGGTATAGGCTCACGATCCCGTTGCTGGAGTAGATCCCATTGCTTAATAGCTTTCTCATGAAATTGCGGTGGAAGGAAATTCTGCATGAACTTCTTCTTGAAATCTTCCCAAGTAGCAGGACATTCTATGCCCTTACGTACTACAGTCCACCAAAGTGATGCTCTATCTACCAAATGATTAGTAACACACTTGATTTTATCTTTTTCTGCATAGGTTTCCTCATGGAAATAGTCATCAAACTGACTAATGAATGCTAGAACAGTCTTTCCTTCTCGTATGCCATTGAAAGTACGAAATTTAAAACTTCGTTTACTTATCTTTGATTCCTTGCGAATGGTTTGAGCTTCAAGAGTGGCGTCGATGGTACGTCGAATCAAATCTTCAGCTTGAGGTTCTTCTTTGTCGGTAGACGCTCTTTGTAATTTTGCCAGTTGCGCTTGCAATGCTTGCCTAGCCCTTCGTTCTTCTTCCAATTGCATCATGATTAAGTCCAGCTTTTGCTCCATCATAGGTTCAGGTAAGTCGCCTTCAGCCATAAGATCATCCATATGTGGTTCCGTCATCCTGAAAAACTCAAAAGACCTTTCTCACTCAAAATCAAGTTAGCGGGATGAGCGTAGCTCAAGTTCGGGGATACAAGGCTTATGTGTTTTTGGGTATTTCTTTCTCAATCTTCAGAAAATCTGCAATTTTTCCTTCTTCGTATGCTGAAAATGCTTCAGCAAACCTGCGTATGGGTAGAATACCTTCCAACGAACAACTTTGCAGTTCGGAGTTTCTATGCAGGAATAGTCCTTCTAGGAGTTTTGAGCACAAGTCAGTTCTGACTCCAGTTGACTAGTCCGACTTGCAGAGTTGCAGACTTACAAAACTTAGCCGACTTAATGAACTTGCAGAACTTGATCACAGATTACTTGCAGAACTTGACTTCTGTGGTGTGTGGCCTGGAGTTGTTGACTTGCAGAGTTGATTTATGTTAAGTAGACTAAGCTTAATTACTTAAGCTTAGTGGGGGGGGGGGGGGGCTTAAGAAAGATAACGGCGCAGATTCGTGGGGAGGGGGCATTTTTTTCGCCGCGCGAGATTTTCGGGCATCCTTCGATACCTCACGGATCAATTGTTGAAGCTATTAAGCTTCTTTTAAAGCTTATGAAGCTTACTATTAAGCTTTTTGAAAGAATGAGTTATGAAAATAATAAGGCTTATCTCTCTATTTGATGACTTGATGAAGGAGATGAAGGAGTGGTCGTCCGCCTGGATAGCCTGGTCCTTCGCGATCTGATGACAGAAACAGGGATTCTTGATCGCCAGAAGTCTGCCTGTATCGACGGTTCACGACGAGATTGACCGTAGAGCCCGATCGTTCCAGGAGCTCCGCCTTCGCACGAGATGGATAACGATTGGAAGCTCTTGATCTCAGCTCCGCTCTGATACCACTGGTGCGCAGATCGGTCGTTGTATGCTCACGTAGTGAATCCCGGAAGGTCCCCAAGAAGAATGAACTCTACTTTTTGCACAAGTTACAAGGTAAAAAGCATGAATGACAAGAGCAAGTGACCAATTTGGTTCAATCTCCCCCCATGCCTTGTGTGAGCGCTTCACAAAGCATGTATTTTATGTATATTCCATCTTCATGCTCAATAATAGCCCAATTTACAAAAATATATCAAGCTTTTAGCTTTTGAGTTTGCTTTTACAAAAATAGGAGATAAAGCTAATGGACGGTGCCCAAAGAGTCTGGCACGCCCAATACAATGTCCAAATAGAAATAACATATACGTACGCATAGGCGCATACAAAATAATAAATAATCTATGCCTCAATAGACATGACAAAATATAGGCGTGGCGCCTATCAAAATATAATCCATAGATCGAATACTCGCTAGACTCCAATGCTTTCCTCCGCCACTGCTGCTATCTCTACACATCAACTGAAGCATTCACAATCGTTACTAAAATAATACAATTAAACCGACAAAAGTGAATACCTAGCAGTCTTCAGCTACATAAATAAATCAACTGATTAGAAATAAATCCTAACCTTAATTTATTACGAGTGCGCACTCTAAACTCATAAACGTTTATTAATAAATGTACTACATTTGCAAAAATACTTGCCTAGGAAAAACATGGTCAATCTTGAAGATGGTGATGGCATTGGACAACTTACATATGAGAATGTGCAATGGATAACCTTGATAGAGTGGTTTCTTTGCAAGATTGAATCCAAATGCAAATGAATGGACTTAGTTTTATACCATTCTTTCAAAAGCTTACATGGACAAGGGTTTGTTGGAGAGTGATCATAAGTAGTTCGCATGTATACAGGAAGTTGTGATCATTGTCTGTTGCATTGGTTATCAACTCCTTCACTAGTTCCCTGGCCACTCTCCCACTTTTGCTCCAGGGCACATCATAAACACGACAGTGCGCCAATCTTGCTTGAATGACATAACCCCCCTAGTTTAATGAGTTGCACCATTTAATGAGTCATAAAGGGTGGGGCATATCTAAGGAGCTCTGACTTGCTTGGCATTAGACCCATCCCCACAATGTTGCCCACTCATCATTTACATTTAGGTACAATTTTGCCTAGTCTATCACTTACAATGAGGTAGATTGACACCCTAGGGAGAACACTCCAATGCCCACAGCTATAAAATCCATTCATCACATTCTGTAACCTTGTCATTAATATTGATGACCCTTTCACCCCATCACAAAGTAACGAGAAACCACATCAAAGACTACAAAGATCCACAAATGTTTCAAGGCAAAGAAGACATGCCAAAAGGGAACTGCAAAGGGTAAGCCATCAAAAGAGGCACCTATGGCAAAAAAAGACAAAGGAGAAGGGAGAAAAAGCATCCAAAGGAAAGGTCTCAGCTTAGGAAAATGGTTTAGAGCAAAAGATGCCATAAGGTCCAAATCAAAGCCCAACAAGTGGGTCTAATCAACAAGGTGGGGAGCAAATAATGAAAACACCCAAGAGCACTCATGTAGGAAGGGATGAACTAATCAACAATGACAAGTCTAAAGAGCACTCATCCTAGGGAGGGACAAAGCAATCGACAAGGTGGGAAGCAAAGAACCAGGATGGGTCCAAGGAGAAGTGAACTCTTGCCAAAGAGCAAGAGAAGCTACTTCAAAGTGTTTGCACATAGGAAAGGTGCCAAAAAGAGGAAGAGAAGTTGGATGCAAAAATAAAAAGAAGCACGAGCATCAACCGATAAGTACAAAGCATAAATTTAACGATTGATTCTTATTATTATGTTCTACTAATTTAAATCTAACAACTACAATAATCTTCATTGTAGATGTGAGCGGTGGGACTTCTCCCATAGCAATTCATAAAATAGTACAGGAAAGTGAACCAAAGGCCAAGGCTTGAGAGTCGAATATTACACTCACATGGAATCGACCAAATAGTTCAGTGGAAGGGTAGCAAACCTATCATTAATTAAAAGCTACAAGTAAGATTCCAAAAGAGATAAAGAAAGGTTAAGTTCTTGTGTGAAAGTTTGCATGGCTCTCTTTCGCCATCTCCTTCTCTCTGCTCGATCCAATAGTAGTTGAGCTTGAGCTTGTGAGACTTCTTGAGCTTGAGGATGCAAGGGCTTCTCTTGCTCTCTTGAGTACTCTCTTCTATCTTTACTTTATTCTCCTGCTTGGTCATGTCTTTGGGAACAATGGATCAATAGGAGACATAGAACATGCACAGTGCAACAAGTGACCCTCAAAGTTTCATTCCACACAATCCAAACTATTATGGCAAAGATTGAGGCATCCATGAGTGCTCATTGAGCACCCTCCTCACACTCTCTTACCTCTTCTATCTTGCATCCTTGTAGTAGTACAAGTGGAGTATGAGATACAGGTGAGTTATTGAGTATGTGGCTTGTATGTAGAAACACTTGAAGGAAAAGGTGGTTTGCCGATTGTGATGATACTTATATTGAGATAACTTATATTCTTTTTCCAATTTAGGTTGGAGTATTGCCATCTCGGACTTTTGTACACTCGTCATTAGAATAACACTTCATGATGTGCATGGAGCATCATTACTAATGCTTGGAGATATCTAGAGGCTAAGTTTATGCTATTTAACCAAGGGATCATAGTAAGTCTTCTTTCTTATCTATTCTTGCATGTAATGTAAGAAAGTTCCTTGTGCTTGCTCACCATACTCCAACTCTACAATTCACATGAGAGTGCTACACAGATGAGCACATTTGGCTTGCAAGAGCTAGAGCCATTAGCATGATGCTGGACAGGCTTGCGGATATTCCACCAATTCTAGAGTCACCACCTCATGGTAGGCGGGGACCTAGCACATCAAAGCCTATAAAGGTCCGCAAGGCTTTTAAGGCAAAGAAGACATGCCAGAAGGGAAGTGCAAAGGGTAAGCCATAAAAAAAGGCTACCTTGGGAAACAAAGACAAAGGACAACGGAAGAAAGCTTCCAAGGGAAAGATCTCAATTGGGGACACGGACTTAGAGAAAAAGGGGCGAGAGGTCCAAACAGAATCCCAGCAAGTATGTGTAATCAACAAGGTGTGGAGCAAAGGGAGAAAACTCCCAAGATGAGTTCTAGGGGGGCAATCCTGCTAGGAATGGGTAAGCTAATCAACAAGGGCGAGTGTAAAGAGCACTCGTGCGAGGGAGGGAGGGACAAGGCAATTAGTAAGGTGGGGAGCAAAGAACCATGATGAGTCACAGGAACACTACTGTCAAAGAGCAACATGGCAAGCACACCCCCAGCAAAAGCCTTAAAAGAACTCCTATGAAGGAGGGAGAAGTGGCATGGCCAAGAAGGACCCCGACAAACGAGGAATGATGGCAAAATCGAAGGGCAAATATTGGCTTTGTCAAAATTTAAAGAGGATCTTGCTTTGCCAAATACTTAGATGAATTGATTTAAGTATCGAGGGTGGCGTACGTAACGTTACGGTCACAATGCGGGCTTAAGGTAAGAAAGTGTGGTAGTTTATGTTAAGCCTTGAATGCAAGGCCTCAAGGGGTTGCAACCTCGTTAGCTGCGTTTTGAGCAAAGGATACGGTACTCCAATATCCACTAAGAGTATAAAGCACGCAGCTCGAGAAATATAGGCAACTTGAAAGAGCATAGTGAGCACACGGAGGGAATCGAAAAGGGGCAGTATTTACAGGAGGAGGAGGATTAGTTAGTCGCCTTTGTTTTCATGAATGGAAGGAGACACGGCAGTCTAAATGGTAAATTCAATCTTCAAGTAGACTTGCATGTTTACCGAACGTCTCAGGCAATGTAAACTCAACAATCATAGCACATAAAGGCTTTATGGTGGCATGAAGTGTCACCCTTGGAATCGTCGTTCGGAGCATTGTCATGCCACACAGGGATAAAATCAAGGTGTGGGGTTAAGTTAAGCCGAGGCAAAATGGACAAGTAACGCGAGTCATTGGAAAAGGTCTGGGGTTGAGATTGGACGAATACAATGAATGACCCCGGCGACTGTCCCGTAGGCACAGCCTTGGCGAGAGAAGCAGCGTGAGACACGGAAGAGAGAGAGCGCCTAGAGAGAAAGAAGGGTAGTATAAAAGGAAGGGTCGGAGCTAAGGGTGATCATACCTTTCTCGGCCTTTTGGCTAAGATCAAGTGTAGTATCTGTTCTTATCAGTTTAATATCTGATACGTGACCCATCGGGTCACTACGATATTAACCTAATTTTTCTCACGGGGGCAGCCCCACCCGGCAGCTTGCTGCCCGGGGCTGCGCGCGTCGCCTCCGTATTGCACTATCTCGGAGCGCTTGGCGCACCCCCTTCACAGATCTTGAATGGAAAACGGATTGGCGAAGGTGCGTAACCAGCCTTGCCGGTGGAGCGTTTGAGCCGCAGATTCTCGTTAATACGCTCACTGCCACGTTGCTTGCGCTTCCGTCGGCCGGAGATTGGCATTAAACACCTGTGCTTCCATGAGCTCTCACTGCACTTGCCCGTTTTATGCTTATTGTTATTGACCTTGAACATTTGCAGTAGCCTATCCCTGTCAAATACCAATGCATCAAGTAATTGAGCTCTTTGTCGTGACCCATGCATGCTTTTACTAGTGAAGAATCTAGTGGTTTGGACTCGAGCTTTCCAGTCTAGTCGCATGCCTTACCTTACTCGTGACCCATGCATGCTTTTACTAGTGAAGAATCTAGTGGTTTGGACTCGAGCTTTCCAGTCTAGTCGCATGCCTTACCTTACTCCAACAAAATAGGAGGCACCTTCATAGTCTTGAATGTCCCCTTCTTGTTTTAGTTTCAGACACGTCATCAGTTTTCTTTATGCTTGTATGTGACAGCAAAGTGCTGCACATTTGAAGCCTCTTAACTTGTTGAGAATGTGTCCCAGTTTAGGGCAACACTATCTTTGCTAGCCTAGGTGTATGTTGACAACTGCACTCGGGGTCAAGGTAGCTTTGTGCAGTGTAAGGTAGAGAACTGCTTACTTATTCTCTAGTAGCCAGCAGGTGGCTTTGTCTCAGCCTTTGTTTTGTAGCATTGCCACTCCGACGTTGCATTTTCTCTTCTTACCACTTTCTCTCTCTAGAGCTATAGCTAATTTTGCCCGAGAACTCCCTCACATCGGGTTCTCTAGAGCCCTTCATCTGCTGCTATCAAATAGAACAATAGCAACGGTTTTATTTGGAAGAGATCTGTCAAACCTAAGAGTGGGGCATGATCAAAGAGAAGCTGCGGATTGACAAAGTGATGCCATAGCCATCCAGAAGTGCGAGATCGCAAATCAAGCCACCCTAGCTGCCCTCAACACTCATTTCCACTATTTCAAGGTGATTGCTTAATAGGTGAACACAAAAGTACCAATCTCTTTGGACGTATCACAAAGGACAAATATGCTGGGACGAATAACCTTTGATGCTATCACTCGGAGGACCAACTTGCGCCTTTTAGAATTGAAGGGCCTCACATGCTTAATCAAGTGCAAAGGCCTATTCATTTCTCGGATCAGCTGAAAGCTTCTGGATTCGAGTGTCTTGTTGGCCACCATCAATGTTCAAAACAAGCTTCCTAACCTTGCCAAGTTTACAGTCATGCACTAGGAAGGGGATTACTTACCCATATTACATTGCAAAATGCGAGGACCTTTGTATTGTCAAGAGGTCATTGTCAGGGATGTTTTTGAGAACAACAACAAAGACACCAGTCATGTCGATCTAGTAGAACTCTTTACAGTAGATCGCGTGGGTTGTGCTCAGGGGTAATGCTTTCGGTACAAGCATTTGCTGCATTGTCTCGAGCAGCGACATACTCCAATCTGAGTGTTGCCACCAACTCAATTTGCTTGCAAGCAAGAGGATCATGAACTTTGAGCAATAACACTTTGGCCATGGGAGTAGATCATAGTGCGTTGCTCCTGTGCATGTGCGAATTCTCGAGGAAGCTTGTGAAGATATGAAGCTCGGAAATAACATGGTTATAAGCCAGCCTGGTACTTTTCCTTTGCTATGGTTTTATGAGTTGTTTGCAATGGAGGTAAACAAGGTTTGAGCCAAGGTTGAAGTAGTATCCTCCATTTGTATCTTCTCGATGTTGTTGGCTTAATCTGAGTTTGTGTGGATATATAAAGTAGTGCCGGTGTAGTAGTGAATGGCAAGGGATGAAGCACTTTTGAGATAGCCGAGCACTCAGATACCCGCATAGTAATGAGTCTGTCCAATAGAAGGGGAGAACTGCCTCCATGTGTGTGTTGAGAAGGAAACATCCACCTTGGTGTTGGGTAGTAAAAAGGAGACCAACCAACTGCCAGTTGTGGGCAACACTAGTTGACTCCGAACGACGCTGCTTGTGCTCTTGATAGTTGACCCAATCTAGTCATCTTGAAGGTAGTGTAGTTGATGCATGACATCAGCTATATGAACTTGTGATAATGAGATTAGTCACTTACAAAATAATAAAGAAAAGAAAAGGATTACCTGAAGAGAGAGAGAGAGAGAGAGAGAGTTGCATCCAAGTGGAATTCTTGTGAGGAAGAAAAGAGATTTACACTAGTATCATGCTTGAGGGGCTTGCTTCATGCCACCATTGCAAGTGGTAGACATGTTTCTAATGCTATAGAATGAGAAATCCCTTGGGTCACTTGCATAATCTTCCTACTGAATCTTTGAATTGAGGATGGCATTCTTGACATGGGTTGATGAGGATGTGACACAAGAGCTAACACCAATCTGATGGTAGTCATATTACCATAACTGCGATCGTCTTAGCGTCATCAATGCCCTCTTGTTGCACATGGCCTTTGATCACCAAGTGGTTCTTGTACCTGTCCAAGGTACCATTGGAGTGGAATGTCACCTTGAAGATCCACTTCACGCCAAATAAATCTGCTGATGAGAGGGTCTATCCAGTAAGACCCAACCATGATTCTAAGCATCAAAACCAAGCTCCACCTCCATGGCCTATCTCCATTCAAGTATAAATAGACTTAAAAGAGCCTTTAAAATGGCAGTGGGAAAAGTTATGTCAAGGTAGCTGCATGACTCATATGAAAGGCACTCGTTTGTTGCCTAATAGCCCTCAAAGGTTAGATGAAACCTTTAAATTAAAAAATTTTGAGAGAACAGAAGTGAAGAATATCTAAGAAAACATAGCCATCTGGCTAAAATTTGAGCTCCTCTTGCATCGGACTATGCAGAGAAAATGACGTGTTCCACTGTTACCTATCTTGGAGGAACACCGAGTCATTGAAGAAGTCAAGAAAATATTAGTTCTGAACATCTCTGGCATCTTTATTTGGGTCAATCAAAGTAGGTATTCGGGCAAGTTTAGGAACTAGAAATGGAACAGTAGGAGCAACCTAGAGCTAATGTAGGAGGTGGGGGGACAAAGCTGGACCAATTGGATCCAGAGGAGGTGGCCATGGATATTGAGGCTCAGGATGATTCAGATTCTTGCTCAAGTTGTGCCAACTTCTTTGTGACCGGAGTGAAGCTTAGATGCATGCATGATTCTATGATCTAGACTAGCACAATTTCACTACAATTGTGCCTTCTCCCCTTTAAGCTTCAAATCTATGTACTCAGCTCTCGCCAAAGTAGCCTCCCTTTCCATCATGGTCAGGGTCTAGGAGGCAATCGAAGAAGAAGGTTTAGGAGGATTCTGTAGGGTGCGAGACTGGTATAGGTACCATGTGACCCCTTGTCCTTACTCTTCTAAGGAAGTGGCTACTCTAACTTCTCCATTTCTTTTTAAGCATGAAGGTGGAAATTAGTTCCCTATTGTTTCAAGTACTTTAACCCACGCCCTGGAAGTCTTCAAGCCGCAGTGTGCATAGGGAGATGTTCAAGGGTAGATTTAGCAGATGTGCCTCTTGTCATCTTAGAGAAAACAACCTATATTGGAAAGTGGCTAGTGAAGTATCATCATTGCTATCTTAAAGGGTCATTTTCACAAGCATATGCTTGGTAGGTCACTTATCCTCAAACACACAAGCTCACAATTGGGGACTTGACAAACCGCCTTTTCCTTCAAGTGTTTCCACATACAAGCCACATACGCACACCCATATCTCATCTAGATTTCTTAACATCTATGCTTCTCATACTCCACTTGTACTACTACAAGGATGCAAGATAGAAGAGATAAGAGAGTGTGAGGAGAGTGGAGGTTTGGTCATGTTGCTTTTCCATGCTAGCAATTCATACTGCTGCCTGAACTGACGGCTCATGAAAGTGTTTGCTCATGTGCACTTGCATTTTTTATGCTTGCAATTATTGACCCTGTACATTTGCAATAGCAAATCTCTCTTCAAAGAAGCTGCTTTTGTTCATCTTTTCGCATCCTAAATCAAATACCATTGCATCAAGTAATTAAGCTCTTTGTTGTGACCCATGCTCGTTTACTAGTGAAGAATTTGGTGGTTTGGACTCGAGTTCTCAACTAGATCAGTAGTTTAGTCACATGCCTTACCCTATTCCAAAATAGGAGCTACCAAAGAGTGGGCACCTTCATACTCTTGAATATCCCCTTCTGGTTTTAGCTTTTGACACGTTGGCCCAATCCAGTCATCTTGAAGATAGTGTAGTTGATGCATGACATGAGCTATATCTGAACTTGTGGTAATGAGACCAGTTACTTACATAATAATAAATAAAAGAAAAGGATTAGCTGAAAAGAGAGAGAGAGATGCTTCCAAGTGGAATCCTTGTGAGGAAGCAAAGAGAGTTGCACTAGAATCATGCTTGAGGGGCTTGCTTCATGCCACCATTGCAAGTGGTAGACATGTTTCTAATGGCATAGAATGAAAAATCCATTGGGTTGCTTGCATAATCTTCCTATTGAATCTTTGAAATTAGGATGGAGTTCTTGACATGGGCTGATGATGATGTGACATGAGAGCTAACACCAATTTGATGGTAATCATATTACCATAATTGCGATCGACTTAGTGTCATCAACGCCCTCTTGTTGCACACGGACTTTTGTCACCAAGTGGTTCTTGTACCTGTCCAAGGTACCATTGGAGTGGAATGTTGCTTTGAAGATCCACTTCACGCCAAATAAACCTACTGATGAGAGGGTCTATCCACTGAGACCCTGAACCATGATTCTAAGCATTAGAACCAAGCTCCACCTTTGTGGCTTGTCTCCATTCGGGTATAAAGAGACTTAAAAGAGCTTTTAAAATGGTAGTGGGAGAAGTTATGTCAAGATAGTTGCATAACTCATATGAAAGGTACTTCTTTGTTGCCTAATAACCCTCAAAGGTTAGATGAAACATTTCCAGATAAAGTAACAAATTTTGAGAGAGTAGAAGTGAAGAATATCTAAGAGAACATAGCCATGTGGTTGAAAATTGAGCTCCTTCTGCATTGGATCATACAGAGAAAATGACATGTTCCACTGTTACCCATGTTGGAAGGAACACCAAGTCGTTGAATAAGTCAAGAAAAGATTAGTTTTGAACACCTCTGGCATCTTTATCTGGGTCAATCAAAGTAGGTGTTTGGGAAAGTTTAGGAACTAGAAATGGAATAGGAACATGAGCAATCACTAGAGCTGATGTAGGATGTGGGGGCAAAGATGGGCCAATTGGAGCTAAAGGAGGTGGCCATGGATACCCAGGCTCAAGCTAACTTGGATTCTTACGTAAGTTGTGTCGATTTATCTGTGACTGGGTGAAGCTTAGATGCATACATTATTCTACGATCAAGACTATCACAATTTCACTACAATTCTGTGTTCTTGTTGTGTTTGGGATAGATCAATGTACAAGATCCTCTTTAAATTTTGACAAAGCCAATATTTCCCTTCTTGGCAATGCCACTTCTCCCTCCTTGGTAGGAGTTCTTTTAAGCTTTTTGGTGGGGGTGTGGTTGCCATGTTGCTCTTTCATAGTAGTGTTCCCGGGACTCATCATGGTTCTTTGGTCCCCACCTTACTAATTGCCCTGTCCCTCCCTAGCATGAGTGCTCTTTAGACTCACTGTTGTTTATTAGCTTACCCATTCCTAGTAGGATTGCCCCTTGAACTCATCTTGGGAGTTTTCTTTGTTTGCTCCACACCTTGTTGATTAGACATACTTGTTGGGATTCTATTTGGACATGTGGCCCCTTTTGCTCTATGTCATTGTCCCCAATTGAGATCTTCCCCTTGGAAGGTTTTTTCCATTGTCCTTTGTCTTTGTTTCCCAAGGGTGCCTTTTTTGATGGCTTACCTTTTGCACTTCCCTTCCGGCATGTCTCCTTTGCCTTAAAAGCCTTGTGGACCTTTATAGGGTTTGATGTGCTATGTCCCCACCTACCGTGAGGTGGTGACTCTAGAATTGGTGGAATATCCACTAGCATCATGCTAATGACTCTAGCTATTGCAAAGCCAAATGTACTCATCTATGTAGCACTCTCATGTGAATTGTAGAGTTGGAGTATCGTGTATTTTATAAGAGAAATTTTATAATTGAACCTTTTTCTTTTCAAAATAATTAGTGTACCATGTCCAATAGATATTCAATCACCAGTTAGATTAGATTTTTTGGAATCTATATTGGTGCGATGACCTGGTTTGCCAACATGGGGGCCATCGTACACCTCATATTTTTTAACCCTCTCTCTATAAGTGCCCATATTTATTGCATGTACATAGTTGTACATGTGTACAATGCAACTTAGGTCCCTCGGGAAAGTAGCTCGCAATGTAAAGTTATTTCTGTTTTTCTTCACTTTTGATTAGAAAATAAAACAATGCCATGTAGTGTGGCTGATTATGGATTGTGTGTCCTTCTAGCTTTAAGCCATTTTACAAGTGTGTTCTATTTTAACAAGCTCCACAAGGCATGGTCAATATGAACCATACTATGTGGCTTTGCTTAGAATTGGGCTTTCACCTTACAATTTAAATTCTCCACACACTGGAGACCACAACATCCTTCTAACATGGTATAGCAATCATCAATTGCACCATATCTCAAGATGTCCATTGTGCCACATGCCATGGTTATTTTTCATGGTAGTTAGGTCTACAAACCCCCCTCTCAATTCGCTCTCTTTAAAGAAAAAAACCCTTACACACACACGCACGCACGCACGTACACGCGCACCTGTACATGCACACGCACACGCGCGCGTGCGCGCGCACACACACACACACACACACACACACACACACACACACACACACACACACACACACACACACACACACACACACACACACACACACACACACACACACACACACACACACACACACACACACACACACACACACACACACACACACACACACACACACACACACATATATATATATATATATATATATATATATATATATATATATAGAGAGAGAGAGAGAGAGAGAGAGAGAGAGAGAGAGAGAGAGAGAGAGAGAGAGAGAGAGAGAGAGAGAGAGAGAGAGAGAGAGAGAGAGAGAGAGAGTGTGTGTGTGTGTGTGTGTGTGTGTGTGGAGTACACTTTGGGACAACTAGAGGGGGGAGGACTATGAGTCTCCAAAAAATGTGGAGCATACTAGTAAGTGAGATTCTCAAGCATGGAAATAGACAATCCATTCTCTTTGTCTAAGAGGATGCACTTTTCATTCTATTAAATTCTTAAGAATTCATTTGGTTATGTAATTAAAACTTCTTTTTAAAATTCACTTTCTCTTCATTACATCAAGAGTAGATGCATCCAATGTCTTCATTTTATGTCCCTTTACAATAAATTTCATGCACTAGCCAATTGAAAGTTTTTCATTTTTATGCACCAACCTATGTTTTTCATTTTGGAGTAGTAAAGGAAAAAGCAACTCACGTAGAAATCATATAGTGTCGAATTTGTGTTGAAAGGTTTAACTAGGAGATGCTTGCTTTCAAACAAGTTATTGTAGTGTATCAATACATTATCATCTCATCTCCACCCACTCTGCACAATTGCATATCATTCTTTCTTAAGCCAAGAAATTTTTTAAACTTGAAATGCATCACCATTACTAATAATTTCTTATGATCCATTTGTACTATCAATTGTAAACTTTCCTTAACATAAATATCACAATAAGCCCACCAAAATAGGCATGTTTGAGGTATCTAAACTCAATAGGATGCTAAAGGTAGTTTCATTCCATTTGAAAGGCCCCTACCTTAGCATGCATTGGGTTTGTCTCCTAACATGCCACAAGATATGCAAGGCCTCAAATAAACAACTACATGTGAATATACATCCTAATCCCAAATATCCTAAACATTTCTAAGAATTGGCTAGGTAACTTTGTAGGTCTCAATTGAACTTTATGGGAATGGAACTAATAAAGACAAAAGGAAAGGAAAGAGAGAGAAAAGATAGAGGCATCCCTGTTATTTAATGATGATGCAACACTAAAGTTAAATGGAACTTAGCAAAATTAACAAGATGGCCTTCTTCCCCTTTTTTAATTTAGTTTGCATGTGATTAAGAAATTAATCATCTTCTTACATGGCTCCTTTCGCTTCACTTTTGTCCTAATGTCTAGTCTACTTATATTGCAAATGTGCTTTCTTGAAAAAATCCATGTGTTGTCTATTTTGAACTTCAATACATCACCAAGTCCCATTATTTATGGCCATGGATGTTGCTTAATAATGGTGACTACACCTTGAAAGTTTCAAAAAATGCCCATTTACACTAGAATTACATTAATGGGAATTGTAAAATGCATTGCAACTTATTTCATGGTTACCAGTTACTAGTGATGATTACATGGGCCAAATAATTCACCCCTAATCAGAGCTTTTAACAACAAATGCAATTGCAATCTTGTTTTAAGGGTGGACTTTGTGTGTGTGTGTGTGTGTGTGTGTGTTTCACATACAAGCCACATACTCAATAGCTCACCTATATCTCATCTTGATTTCTTAACATCTATGCTTCTCATACTCTCCACTTGTACTACTACAAGGATGCAAGAGAGAAGAGATAAGAGAGTGTGAGGAGAGTGCTCAACGAGCACTCATTGATGCCTCAATCTTTGCCATAATAGTTTGGATTGTAAGGAAGGAAACTTTGAGGGTCACTTGTTGCGCTGTGCATGTTTTGTCTCCTCTTGATCCATTGTCCCCAAAGACATGACCAAGCAAGAGAATAAGGTGAAGATAGAAGAGAGTACTCAAGAGAGCAAGAGAAGCCCTTGCACCCTCAAGCTCAACAAGTCTCACATGCTCACTTCTTCACCCTCACTCAAGCTCAACTGCTATTAGATGGAGCAGAGAGAAGGAGATGGCAAAAGAGAGTTATGCAAATTTTCACACAAGAACTTAACCTTTCTTTATCTCTTTTGGAATCTTACATGTAACTTTTAATTAATGATAGGTTTGTTGTTGTTCCACTAAACTATTTGGTCGATTCCATGTGAGTGTAATATCTAGCTCTCAAGCCTTGGCCTTTGGTTGACTTTTCTATATTACTTTATGAATCATTACGGGAGAAGTCCCACCACTCACATTTATAATGAAATTTTTTGTAGTTGTTAGATTTAAAATAATAGAAGATAATAACAAAAATAAATTGTTGAAGTTATGCTTTGTACTTATGGGTTGATGCTCATGCTTCTTTTTATTTTTGCATCCAACTTCTCTTCCTCTTTTTGGCACTTTCTAAATTAAAAAATTTTGAGAGAATAGAAGTGAAGAACATCTAAGAGAACATAGCCATCCGACTAAAATTTTAGCTCCTCTTGCATTGGACCATGCAGAGAAAAGGACATGTTCCACTGCTATCCATCTTGGAAGGAACACCAAGCCATTGAAGAAGTCAAGAAAAGATTAGTTCTGAACATCTCTGACATCTTTATCTGTGCCAATCAAAGTAGGTATTTGGGCAAGTTTAGGAACATTTTTTTGGCCATACGTGATGGTGGTCACACAGTTAGGCACCCTTAAGGTATTCTAGGCTAGTTTGGCTTTTACATAATGGTAATCTCTACCTAGCACCCTTCTTGTTATACCCCCCCTTTGCATTGCATGATCATAATCATCTTCGTAAAAGGGTGCTGGACAAGTGAACAATCTCCATGAGGGATACTATTCAAATGGCACTATTATATGAAGCATACACAAGAAGATATTGTCTCTTGTTGTGTAGCTACTCCGGATGGTGAAGCTAACATCTACAAGGTTGCGTTTTGCAACCAACAACTTGTAGATGCTTTGTCTATGTGAACAGAGTCAATGTTTGCATAGGAAAATATGTGTTTGGGTAGTAGTGTTGAGTATGTCTTGGGTTTCCACCAAGTAGTTTTCTCTCTTTTCTTGACCATGGTTCCCTTAGAGAGGTTCTAAGGAAAAGCCATGGCAAGACTAGGGGTTTTGCTAGAATGAATCTAGAGAAAGGCTAGCACAAGCCTAGAATATAACTATTTGTAGAAGTGAGCACTAAGTGTAGGAGTGATTGGGACTAAGCGAGAGAGAGAGAGAGAGAGAGGGGGGGAGGCCATAGACTAAGTAATGCATAGAGTTAAGAGTGAGTGTGCAAGGTGCATAGAGGGAGTGGGGAGCTAAAGCTAGGGTAACTACTTTTATAAAACTTGCAAAAGTGGTCATCTCCAAAAAGATATTCCTTGAATGAAGTTGGATCCTCCAAGATATAGATAAGGTACTCATGGTAAAGAACTTGTTTCTATAGTGTTGCCATAGCTCACATGTGGCATCATTAGCTACACTCTGGCTATCACTAGAGCTGCACCACAACTTAGTGTAACCAACTTTTTGTAGATCAACTATTATTAAGATGTATTGGCTCAATGATTCAAATTAGTTCAATGTTCATATACCTTGAAAGGCGGTTTGTATTATTTGAATGTTTAGTGGCCAATGGCAAAAATGACTTGTAATTCTACTTGGGTTGTCATTGACAAGATGTCCATGACAAATTTAAACTTTATTCGTAGTTTAATTAACCAAAAAGTTCAGATGACTAACAATTTTTTAAAGTCGGGTAGTCACATTGACTAAAAAGTGAAATCAAATGCTCATGATTAAAGAAACAAACCATGAACTAGTGAATCTATACAATCAAGCTCTATAGACTCTATATTTGGTGACTCCTAAAATTTAGGAGGCTAATTTTTTAGGATGTTACTAAAATGAAAATTATGTTCACATCGAAGGATCCTTAATTTTGTAAGTAACAAATTTGTCTTCAACAACGATCTAAAATTCTTAACTATTCGAGAGATTTTTAGAGAAAAGGCTTAGAAGCTTCTTTCTCTAGAAGATTGACATGTGGCATCTACGATGGGACATGTGTCACTTTGAAAGAGATGGTTGTCTCTACACTTGTCATTTTAGAAAATACTTATCATTGTAGCCTCTACTTTCCATGTTAGCCAAGCCCCATACCTATATATTGGAGGTCTCTCTCTTATTTTCAACAAGCTCTAATGTTGAAATTAGCCACATGCTTTGTACTTGGCTATAGCACTCATTCAAGAAGCTTCTTTGTACTCATCTTGAACGCATCAAAGCACAAGAAAAGGAAATCAACTTGCTACCTAGTTTATGCCAATTGGGGAGGGGAGGGGAGAGGGGGGTTGCTTTTAGCATTTGCAGCTTATATCATCAATGATCAAATCTTAAAAGCTACCTAATTTGAGTGTTTCTCAAGAGATTTTACTTAATTTGAGAATATCCACGTTTTTAAAATTTTAGGATTCCAATTAAAAAAAACTGCAGCCTTTTTGCACGTGCATGCAACTCACACGTAACAATTCTTGCACACTAGACAAAACTTGAAACAACCATAAGTTTTGATCCATAACTTGAAATTAAGATCTATTTGAACTATTGTGATTGTGTTGGTAAGCTCTACAATTCTCCCATTTCATTTCACATTTTTGAGAAACTTAAAGATGTCAAATTTCAGTCTTCATGATTTTCCATCAAAAATCCCTATTAATATCTCAAAAGAATCAATAAAGGCAAGGACTTTGACACTCCCAAACATTATTACTCTTGAATTTACTAATGTGCAACAAAGTATGCAACATCTTTGATTACTTTTATCACTAAATATTATATAATATCTAAGGTACTAAGGTCAGTTCATTACAATATCCTCATTGTGGAAGAGTTGGGCTTCTTATAAATAAACATGTGGTGGAAGATTTGGGCCATTGCATGCAACTTTCCTCCACAATGGCACTTAACTAGAGACCATGTTGACTAACATCAAGATTTTTCATCTTTGTGAGACTATAGGTGTTTGTATAGGTCCTTTATGCTCCCCTTCTTTTTGTTGTATTCCAGGGCAAGATCTATGAGCTATGGTGTCACTTTGTTAAAATTTTGCTCCCCCCTTACCTAATAGCATCATACAATTGTTTTCAATTTGGACTCATAGTCTCAAATGAAGTCTAGGCATGTGGTCAAGTAAATTAGTCTACTCCACACTTTAGCATAATGTTGCAGACCACATTGTTTGACAAGTTTCTTGGCCATGTTATTTCCATTGGCTAGTTCCTCCCAATTTTTCATTAGCTTGAATTTAAGATTCCCTAAGTCCTAAGTGCTAGGCCAAAAATCATACTTGTTGCATTGTTCTATGGTAAATATAATTTTATCTTTATCCCTCAGGTCATTAATTAGTGTAGGGAACTTAGTGTTAGTCATTTTTATGACTGGAGCTAGGATCCAAGTTGCCATTTATGCATTTTTCACAATAAATTACTACGAGAATTATAAAAAAATATGAACAAAAAGCAATGCATTCAGAATGACATCAATATGATATTACATTAAATTAACACATTTCCATATTTTGTGTCATTTGATTTGTTTACTTTGGTCCCCCCTAGTGGTAGTAGATAGCTTCCTAGCTATAATGTGTGAATGGGTTCCAAGCGTGTCTCAAGGAAGCCACAATAAAAAAATATTGGGTTATACTGGGATCTTGGCAAGCATGTCCAAGTCCAAGGGCCAATAAGGGAGCCTGCAAATATAAGTCACCATGTCCATTAATAAGGATGGACCGTCAAGTCAACTTGCTACATGAAGAACTTCTTCTAGAAGAACTTTATCCATTAAAGTATGTTGCTCCAATTTTGAGAGATATGGTAAGTCACAAGGGATGAGAATTACACAAAGTAAAATTCTACCAAGTGAGTTGGATTCATGTTGTAGGTTTTGATACCACAACACTATTCTGTGTTGTTCATTAACTGACAATTGTTGTTACAAGCAATATCGAGATGATGATTGTACTAAAAAGTGAGGAATGGATACTTGGAATCACACATTCACTAGATCTTAGCCACTCTAGTAGGGTTATTTTCTTTTGTGAATTGCAGCCCAGTGGTGTTACCAAGGTTCCATTCCACCTAGTGGTTGCGGTCATGTCACATTCATTAGGGCATTGTAGTAGTGATTGCTAGTATGCTCTTGGGTATTGTCTGTTTGTAGTTGTCACACGGTGACTTACTATTTATGATTGTGTGTTTGTTTTCTTACATATAGGCTTTGAGATTTGTGTTTCTTTGGAAGTTGGTGCTACGTGAGGCCCAACTTTCTCGAGCTTATGAGAGATTAGATTGTTTATAGTCATAGACCAAGTAATTTTGGGGCTATATATCCAAATGGCTTGATGAGGCACAATTTTGTTAATAGGGATTAAATTGTTGCATTCTAGGTTGCAATTTATAGGGCTTTGATTGGTGATTACAAAGAGTAAAAAAAACTTTTTGTGGGATCCATATACAATGAATACCCTAATAGTAAAAAATACTTTTTGTGCGAAAATTCCTTCTAGGTGTCTCTATCCAACATTTGTTATGCCAGTGAGTGGGGGGTGGGTCCTGCTGCTTTTCCATGCTAGCAATTCATACTGCTTGTGGTTGTGAGCACACATAACCATTGTACCGAAGGCAAAGGAAAAGAAACATTTGATTGTGTATGGGTAATGAAACTGATTTTGACAGCCTGCATCAAAGGCAAAGCAAAGGCTTTGTAGTTATGCTTGAGGACAAGTTTTGACTAATAGAGTTTGCCAGCACACACCAAAGCCAAAGCAAGGGCTCTCCTATTGTGCTTCATGAGCCATTCTTGATTTGACATATTTATAAATACGTGAAGATTCCTTTAGATATCTCTATCCAACATTCGTTATGCCAGTGAGTGGGAGGTTGGTCTTGTTGCTTTTCCATGCCAGCAATTCATACTGCTGCTTGAACACTGACCGCTCACTGCACTTGCCCTATTTATGCTTGTAGTTATTGACCTTGTACATTTGCAATAGCAAATCTCTCTTCAAAGAAGCTACTTTTGTCTCTGGCTTTTAGCATCATGAATCAAATACCATTGCATCAAGTAATTAAGCTCTTTGTCGTGACCCATGCTTGTTCCCCTTCTTGTTTTAGTTTTAGACACGTCAGCAGTTTTCTTTATGCTTGTATGTGATAGCAAAGTGCTGCACATTTGAAGCCTCTAACTTGTTGAGAATGTGTCCCAGTTTAGGGCAACACTATCTTTGCTAGCCTAGGTGTATGTTGACAATTGCACTCGGGGTCAAGGTAGCTTTGTGCAGTGTAAGGTAGAGAACTGCTTACTTATTCTCTAGTAGCCAGCAGGTGGCTTTGTCTCAGCCTTTGTTTTGTAGCATTGCCACTCCGACATTGCATTTTCTCTTCTTACCACTTTCTCTCTCTAGAGCCATCTAATTTTTCCTGAGAACTCCCTCACATCGGGTTCTCTAGAGCCCTTCATCTGCTGCTATCAAATAGAACAATAGCAACGGTTTTATTTGGAAGAGATCTGTCAAACCTAAGAGTGGAGCATGATCAAAGAGAAGCTGTAGATTGACAAAGTGATGCCATAGCCATCCAGAAGTGCGAGATCGCAAATCAAGCCACCCTAGCTGCCCTCAAGACTCATTTCCACTATTTCAAGGTGAAAAGTACCAATCTCTTTGGACGTATCACAAAGGACAAATATGTTGGGATGAATAATCTTTGAGGGGTTATCACTCGGAGGACCAACTTGCGCCTTTTAGAATTGAAGGGCCTCACATACTTAATCAAGTGCAAAAGCCTATTCATTTCTCGGATCAGCTGAAAGCTTCTGGATTCGAGTGTCTTGTTGGCCACCATCAATGTTCAAAACAAGCTTCCTAACCTTGCCAAGTTTACAGTCATGCACTAGGAAGGGGATTACTTACCCATATTACATTGCAAAATGCGAGGACCTTTGTATTGTCAAGAGGTCATTGTCAGGGATGTTTTTGAGAACAACAACAAAGACACCAGTCATGTCGATCTAGTAGAACATGGTCTTAGTCTCATCAATGCCCTCTTGTTGCACATGGCCTTTGATCACCAAGTGGTTTGTTGTACCTGTCCAAGGTACCATTGGAGTGGAATGTCACCTTGAAGATCCACTTCACACCAAATAAATCTACTGATGAGAGGGTCTATCCAATAAGACCCAACCATGATTCTAAGCATCAAAACCAAGCTCCACCTCCATGGCCTATCTCCATTCAAGTATAAAAAGACTTAAAAGAGCCTTTAAAATGGTAGTGGGAAAAGTTATGTCAAGGTAGTTGCGTGACTCATGTGAAAGGCACTCGTTTGTTGCCTAATAGCCCTCAAAGGTTAGATGAAACTTTTTAAAGTAAAAAATTTTGAGAGAACAGAAGTGAAGACTATATAGGATAACATAGCCATCTGGCTAAAATTTGAGCTCCTCTTGCATTGGACTGTGCAGAGAAAATGACATGTTCCATTGTTACCTATCTTGGAGGAACATCGAGTCATTGAAGAAGTCAAGAAAAGATTAGTTCCGAACATCTCTGGCATCTTTATTTGGGTCAATCAAAGTAGGTATTTGGGCAAGTTTAGGAACTAGAAATGGAAGAGTAGGAGCAATCTAGAGCTAATTGTGGGAGCTTTTGCTCAACCGCCAAGACCCATGGACCGCTTATTGTTTCAAGCGTTCCAAGCGAGCTCTAATGGCTATCTCTCACCTAGTCGAGGCGCCGTTGATCCTACGAGTGTAGCGAGCTTACCTTAGTGCCGATATGAGTTGCCTCCTCTCTCCCACACACCGGTAGCTCCACGATCCTAGATACTAGCTCAAGCATCCTCAAGCCTCCTCCACCTCCAAGCTCCATCCTCCATAGCCGTGGGCGCAAGAAGAGAGAAGGGAAGAGAAGAAGAGAAGAGGAGATGGTGAAGAGCTTTACCCTCTTGATCCCTCACTCTCACACACACTCACTCCCTCACACTCTCACACTCCCTCTTTCAAGAGCACACACAAGCAAGAAGGTGAGAAGGAGAGAAGAAGAAGAAGACTCCTTTTGCCACACACCAAAGAATGATCCATTATTCACTTTTTGAACTTTCTATATACAAACCCTAAAATCCCATGGGCACCCATCCCTTTTTTACATGACCGGCCATTGTGGCAAGGTCCTTTTTCCATTTCCCTATTCTAGCCTTGTGCCTCTAGCCTATACCCATCTAATATTTTACAATTGGCATAGGAGGGAGCTTGGCACTCTTTTACAAGAAATTTTTGAGTTTTTTGAGGCGCCTTTTCTTTTAAGGTTGTGCTTTTTTCCCCGGTTCATCTTTAGAGGCCTCCTGCGTGTCTTTGCTCTTTTCCCATCTTCCTTTTGCTTTTTTCTCCATTTTTCCGCCATCTCGACTTGGGGTTAACATTACCCCCCTCCTAGATGGGTGCCAGTCCCATGGCACTTTGGCGTGGGTGTAAGGGTGAGGGCCACATGTAGACTCAGGTGCTTGTGGAAGCTCAAGAATGATGTTCCTCGGAGCAGCTCACTAGATTGCATGGGTGGGCGAGGGCCTCCGAAGTTGGTGGTTGGGTGTTTTTGGTTTACCTAAAGAAAAAGGTGCAGTGCTCAACCTAAGGGGAGTGCTGTCCTCAGCGTGTTGGTGCAGTGTGCTCATGCTAGTGGAATGGGGAGGTGGGTCTAACCGCAGGCAAGCCCGGGTAATGTCCCACACTTGAGGACCCCATTTGTGCCAAGGGGGTGTGGTGCCAGTGACTTAGGGTGACAGGTCTAACCATAGGTGAGTGTTACCTCCCTAGGTGTGTCCTGCCATTGATGTGCCCTAAGCATGACGCGGGGGATCAAAAAGGGCTAGGGGGTTAGGAGCGGAGCCGGCCGACCGAAGCCACTGGACACGCCTAATTTAAGGACCCCTAGGTGCAGTGATTGTGTGTTTCTTTGCTTCGTTTTTTTTTTTTGATACATTGAGAGATAGTATTACATCAGGAGCAGGATAGCCAAGTCTAATTCTCGTCGTCGAAATGAGGGGGGGAAGGAGGGCGGAGGGATTTGCGTTAAAATTGGTGGCTTTGCATGTACCCTTTCAGGTACATGCAGATGTGGAGAGAGGTGGTGGATAGAAAGGGGTGATTACACCTAGTGAGTTGGCTGTCGCTCATATTCTCTAGGAGAGCTAGGCAAAAGGAAGGTAGTAGGCTAGCTCTCATCATTAAGCGGGTCATAGCGCAACTATCAATAGCATTAGGATCAAAAAAGAGGGGAGGCAAGCCGTTTTCTTGCGGTGCCGGATCCTGCTTAAGTAGGAGCTTAAGGAGCCTAAGATAATTACAGGTGCTTATGAAAGCGGGATCGGGGCAGGAGGAAAACTCAGCGAGGAAGCGCGTCATGGAGGCGGGTAGGCTTGCTAGATCAAAAAGTAGAGCATCCTCAAAGGAGGTGGTGTTGGAATTGTAGATGACGGGGAAGTCATGCCTCCCATGGAGGGTGGCGACAAAATCCACGCCTACCCTACGGGGATATGCCATAAACGTGGGGTCGTTCCGCTCATAGGGTAGGGTGTTACAAAATGCCATCCAGGCGAGCATGTTGATATTACATATTCGCCTTCTCTAGAGGGGTTGGCAGTCGTAGCCCCTTACTGTGTGTGGCACTTCGTATACTTTGTCTTGCCAAAATTTGGCCTCCTCCGTGCCCCACAAAGTGGGGGTCTTTTCCCTTTCATCAAGCCATCTTTGGCCTAGTCGACTACTAGCCGCGATCACCTCCTCCATCACTTTGATCGGCAGGACCCTTCTCAGGCTGCCTTTTTCTGGCTTCTTCCACCAGCTTTTTCCGTCGCTCCTTGAGGGTGGCCTGTCTGCCTAGGGGCGGGTCGGGTTGGATCCTGATCGTGTGGTGAGGGGGGTTGCGGGATTACATCTTCTCTGAATCTGTTCATGTCGACTTCGAGTTCGACTTCCTCCCCCTACCGGTTTTCTTGTGGTGCTGTTTCTTCAAAGCCGAGGGCATCTGCCTCCTGGGGGGTTAGGCCGGCCAGTAGTAGATACTTTCGCTGCTCCTCTAAGCCCAGCCTAACCTCTGCAGATTGGGGTGGCATCTACAGCCTCGCATGCAGGGCTCTGCGTGTGATGCTTAATTTCTTCTTTACAATCTCCAATGGCTCCTTTCCCTCTGGTTGAGTTGTATCCAGTAGTGTATTGAGGAAGGCCTGTTGCTGGGCACAATGAAGGCCGTCTGGGCGGCGCCTGCTTTGCTTTCTGCCAAGATTTTTTTCTTCTCCACCAATGCAAGGTGCCGTGCCAATGCCTTCACCCGTGCCTCATTCTGCGTAGCCCATTCCTCGGCCCTTTTGCTCATTCCTTCCATACTCTCCCCCTGCTTTTGAGCTAGGATTGCGAGCTTCTGCTCCTGGGCCCTGAGCTCTTTGCTCATGTTGTCTTGTTCTTTCTTCCCGAGGCGTAGCTGATTGGTCATAGAATCGATCTCCTTTCGTTGTTGCTCCCTCTCTTGGCTTCTCTCCTCTTCTTTGGCACTCAGCTCCTCCAGCATCTGCTCAATGGTGGCGGTCTTTGACTCCAGTTCCTTATATTGCATCAGGAGGAGCTTGTACTCCCATTGCATCTACATGAGTTCCTGATTCTCGTCCTCCAGCCGCTCCTTGTAGCTTTCTTCCCTGTCCTCTTTGGCTTTCAACTCTTGCTTGAGTTCGAATATTTGGCATTGCTGCATGGCGATGATGCGGGTTTTCTTCAGTTTGAAAGCCGCCACTGACTCTTTTTCTGTCACCAACTTAGCCACTGCCATTCTTTTTTCCTCCTTCGCTCTCTCTAGTTGGGAGAGCAGCGCAGCGACGTATTCGTCGTAACTGGCTGGTGGCATCATTGTTGTGTGGGTGGGGGTGGTTGAGGCCTCCATACGTGGATGCTTTTGGTCCTGCCTCGATTCTGCATCTACAGCTGGCCTTTTTGGTCCCGTGGTCATGGTTTCCGTGCTTTTCCTTTGGGCCATTTCCTTGGTGATGAAGTATTGCATCCAGGCCACCAGGTTGGACACTTCCAAGCTGGTGGGGATGCTAGGGGTTAGCATAGTGGGTTCAACGGGGGGTGCCATGAGGGTGGGGATAGGATGCAGGGGTGCTTTGCCTTTTCCTTCTGGAACTGCGGGGGGTGCGGGTTTTGGTGCCTGCATGCTGGAGCTAGGCCTCTCTTCCCTTGGCTGATTCCAGGCTTTTGGGTCATCTGCCCTACACTGCTGTTCGATGGACTGGCGTGTAGCTTTGCCCAGGTCCTCCTCCTCTTTTCTTCTTAGCTCCTCTTCCTCCTCTGCGACTCTTCTTTTCCTTTCCTCTTTGGCCTTTTTGTATTCTTCCTCTAGTTTTTCTTTTTCCTCTTGCTCTTCTCTTCTTCTCCTTTCAGCCTCTTGCTTGGACTCCTTTTTAGCCTGCCTGACTTGCTCCGTTGTTTCTTCTTCTTCCTGCTTCCTCTTCCTTTCTCTCTCCTTTGCCTCCTTAAGGGATTGTCATTTCTCTTTCTCCAAGTCTTCCCTCTCCTTTCTACGGCCTTCATCCTGTTTCTTTTTCTTTCACGCTGCTTTTTTCTTAGTCTCATTGACCTCATTTTTGCTCTTCTGTTCTTCCCCTTCTTCCTCGGTCTCCGTCCTATCACTGGACCTCTCCTAGTGTTGATGAGGAGGCGATCTGTCGGGTGTTTCCCCCTCCCCCTCTTCTGCTTCCTTCACAGCCTCCTGGATAAGCGCCGTTAAGATGCCCCCGTATGCGATGAATGAGGCTTTGGAGGAGGCCCTCTTTCTTTCTGTGGCCTTCGACATCGGGGATTCTCCTCCTGCTGGCATGCTTCCTAAGGCTAGAGCTCAAGCTGCCTGGTCGATAGTCTTGCGCACGTAGCCGACTTTGTGCAGGATATGGGCCGCTACATTTTCCAGTATTGGTATGCTGATCCGGTGTATCAACGCGTTGTAGTGCTGGTTGGAAAAGAGAGCATGTATGAGCTTCGCCTGTAGCCTGGTCTTTGCATTGGGATGTCTTGGATACTGATGCCGTCGTTTGTCAGTACATCCTCCTTTCTCATCCCCAGCATGGCGTATACTTCCCTCTTCTGCTTCTTTTCCACCTTTGGTTCCAGTCCCAGTGCCTTCTCCACCAAGGCCGGGGTTAGACGAACCAATACTTGCTTAGCATTCTATTCTCTTTCCATTGTGACAGTGCCCATTCGCTGTCGGGGTTGTAGGACCTGAGAAATTCCACACACCTCGTGTGGTCGGGTTCTTGTGCGAAACATTCCAGGTAGTTCTTGAGGTTGCAGCTTTCCACGATGCTCCTGGCCGCCTCTTCCTTGGCCACTAATTCTTCCAAATTGTGAATAGTTCGGAATTTCAATTGATTATAGGTGCGGCTCTCCAGGTTGATGCTGACCCGCGTTCTCTCCTCCTCTGTGAAGGGGAGTCGGTGAGCTCGGTCTTGCTGCGACATAATAACTGTTGAAAAAAGAAAAAAATCTATGCTTTTGAATGAATTCATTAAGGTCTAATGCAGATTCCCTTTTTCAGACTTTGACTTTTTGCCCTTTAATTCAAGGTTTTCATGCCCTTTTCTTACCCCATTTGTTTTTCACAATGTATGTCTAGGCGCTTCACTGACTTTGATTTGATTTACTGATTCTGATCTAATTCACCTTACCCCTGCTCCTTCCAGTTTGAGAAAAATCCTTCCTAAGATTGAGGGTTAGAAGGTGAAGGGCTTTCGGCATGGAGGTGTAGGGGCTACTTGTGAAGGAGCCAAGTATAGAAATTGGGGTTGTATTCCAAATGGGCTTCGCGGTCTAGGTCGGAGGGTTTAATCCCCACTTGGGTGATGTATGTGAGAACATCAGTTAGAAAGTCGCCCGAGTTGACTTGGCTAGCGATGTATAATTCCTCCTCGGTCAATAAGCGGTCGAGGTAGGGGTGTCCCTTCATGTGTTCTTCTATAGGATGGCCCCCCAGTGTGGTTAACACTCGATATGAGGTTGGCGCGACGTATGCGGGGTCGTACTCTGCTGTTTTGATAGCTCATCGCTGCTCAGCGTTGGTCATTACTCGGCATCCTTCAACTTCCCATTGCAGCCTAAGAGCGTACCAATGCCTTAAGAACTGGGATTTCGTCTCAGCAAGTTTTGACAGCTCTGCCACTTCTTGGTCTGTGATGGCAGAGGTGGTTCGCTGATCATACGACGTGATGAGGCGTTGTTTGATTGCTTGCTCCTTTGAGATCTCACCGCTGAGCAACTTAGAAGCGGAGGTAGCAACTTTTGCAAATGCAAATTCAAATGTTTCCCAAGAACAAGGCATTGTTTGAACTTCGGCTGCGAAGGATTCATCCAATAGGCCTAAGTTGAGGCGATCGTAGCTCAGAGCTAGTGACACAAAAGTAGCGTCCAGTCGCTTAATGCAATCCACCACGTCATCCCCTGTTTCCTTAGCTAAATCAGCTGCTAGTGAGAGAAAGGATTTCCTCTCGTAAGAGGGCCTAAGGCTTGCGGGTGGTTCGGCTTTGGTAGGACTTGAGCCTTTGGCGACGGAAAGTTGCGGTGATGAGTGTTCTTGAGCTTACGATTGGGTCGCTGGGACGGAGGCTAGGTTAGCAGCGGCCTCGAGTGACGGCCTGTTGCTTTCAGGATGGATTTGGAAAGTCAGATCATTTCGTGTGGGTGATGATTCTTGAGTTGGCAGTTGTTGCTTGGGTCGACAGGCTTGGGCGATTTGCGTAGGTTTGCGCGTGGATGAACTTGATGGTTGCGGGTCGTGGAAGCTCTGCGACTTGTGGTTTTGAGGTTCTACGGGTTTTGGGATGATCAAGCTTGAGGCTGGCGTACGAGTGGTGCCTCTGGCCGTGTGGGCCTTAGGTATCCATAGCCAAGCATTGCCCTCATAGTAGCCCTGTGTGCGCAAGAGGGCCTTGGGGACCCATCTTTGACTTATTACATGTCTATTCCTGTAACTGTGTTTGGGCCTCCTAGGTTTAGAGTTTCTGGCCTTATGAGGGTAGGAGCATCGACTCCTAGGTGGCTGTTGCGGTTGTTTAGGCACCCATTGAAGGCGAGTCTGTGGGGCCTTAGCTTTGGCTGCTATGGATTGCGGTCGATGAGATTCGGGGAGTGGCGGCCACACACTACCCCCCTCCTTAGACTTGCCTACAGGTGGTTCTATCGGTGGCTTGGTGGCTCGTGATGAGGTTGCGCAGCCCTTGCTGAAAGCTGTAACAATGCGAACGTTGCCTATTGCGAGGTGGATGCACTGCGACGTGTAGTCAATATTGCAGTGGGTCTGCTTTTTGAAGGTTCGCCCTAGCAGTGACTCTGTGCCTGCTTTTTTAGGATTTGGCAACACATAAAAGATCATTGGAACAGTCTTAGACCCGATAGAAACGACTGCTCTGCACTTGCCAAGTAGTGCATAAGAACGGGCCCCATATGGGCTTAATTTTGCAATGGTGAGTTGAAGTTGTGGTTGGCAAAGTTGAGTCCAATGATCGTAGGTCAAGACGTTGAAGTCTGCTCCCTCGTCAATCAAGGCGGTGAAAGCACATGTTTGTTTTGTCGTGACCGTGATACAGAGGTATGCGGGTTCCACGGCTTCCTTGTCCTCGTCGTCGATTTTAGTGATTGTGACTACTCATACTTTGACAGGCGGTTCTAACATCGACGGCTCATGCAAGGGATAAGAGTACTTCTTGACACGACTACCATTGAAGAAGCCTATTCCTTCACCGTTTAGGGTCTCAAGTTTGACATTGCCTGTTTGGCTGATCACACGAACTTTGAAGGGTCCAAGACCTCTAAATTTCATCTTTTGCTTATGCCCTTTAACCGAGTAGAGGAGCACTAAGTCACTCGGTTTGAACTCGTGTTGCTTGACGTGCTTGTCAAACCAGCTCTTGTGTCGGGCTTTCTCACAGATCAGTGCAGGGGTGGCGAGAAGACAAGTCTCCGAGAGTCGTTCGAGCTCAACTAGTTGTTGCGTCTATGCCTCCTTTCCTTCCCATCGCTTTTGAAGCGCTATGCTCAGGCTAGGAACGAAGAACTGTAATGGTAGAATCACTTCTGTTCCATATGTAAGTCTAAAGGGGGTTTGACTGATAGCCGTTTTATAAGCAGTTCGATAAGCCCATAGAGCTGCCATCAACTTGTTGTCCCAGTCACTGCGTGAAGCAGAGACAATCTTGGTTAGGACGTTGACAAGAATATTATTCGTTGATTCGGCCTGGCTATTTTCCTGAGGGTAGTGGGCGAGGATTTGCGATGGATGATGAGGAAGGTGGACAGGAGATGCGCGATCACTTCATTGATGAAGTGCGTGCCTTGGTCTCACTGACCAGTTCAATGGGGCAACCGAATCGTGAAATTACTTGCTCCCATAAGAACTTAGCCGTCGTTCTAGCGTCATTTTTTTGTGTGGCTTGCGCTTCTGCCCATTTAGTGAGGTAATCCGTGGCCACAATGATGTACTTAGCTTGCGAATACTGTGCCGCAGGACTGATGGGCCCAATCAAATCAATTTTTCATTTTTCGGAGGGTTGTCGAGCAATAACTGGGGTTAATTCCATTTGATCTTTGGGAATTGGGACCTTCGTCCGCTCACACTCGTCACAGTGCTTGACGAATCGTGCTGCATCGCGGAAAAGCGTGGGCCACCACAGTTGAGATTGCAACACTTTTCGCGCTGTCGTGTCTCTGCTAAAGTGCCCTCTGGCAATGCCGCCGTGCACTTTTGAGAGCACATCGTGTATCTCATATTCGCACACGCATCTGCGCAACAAACCATCTTGCTCCAGCCTATAGAGTTGGCCTGCAATTAGCTGATAGGGCTGGATCTTAAGGATCAATAACCTAAGTCGGGCTTTTTCTATTGGTCGGCTAGGCAGTCCATGCTCAAGCACTTGGACTATGTCACCTACCCAATACGGCGTTAAATCAGTCTTAAACAGATCTCTCTCGCTGGAAAGGTTAAACAGATGGGCGCCGGTGGGCGCCGGGCAGTTCATCAATAACATCTTGTTCAACAGCTTCTCCGGTGGGAATGCACAACATGTGATCCGCCATGTAATGCTGTTTTTCCTTCCGTACCACTACGGACAAGTCAAACTCTAAAAGCAAAAGGAGCCATCGAGCTATACGTCCTGTAGCACAAGGTTTGTTTACTAGATAGAGCAAGGCTTGATGGTCCACAAAGAAGGTGAAGGGCGTGGCCAAAAGATGATGCCGGAATTTCTTCACAGCGAATACCATGGCTAATCCCTCTCTTTCCATTGTCGAGTAATTCATTTCCATCTTAGTGAGTTGTCTGCTAGCAAAGCTCACTGGATAGTCTAAATTGTGTTTGCCAGGTTGGCACAACACTGCCCCCACGGCAAACTTAGAAGCATCGATATGCACGTGGAAGGTGATGGTCCAATCTGGGGCTCATAGGATTGGTGCTGTGGTTAGATCTTTCTTCACTCTTCGTATGCCTGTTGGCATGCTTCAGTCCATTTGAAGACAATAAGCAGCTTGTACAATGGTCTGGCGATCAACGCATAATTGAGTACAAACCGCCGATAATACCCAGTATGGCCTAGAAAGCATTGAACTCCCTTGTAGTTGGTTGGGGGTGGAAGGTCAACAATGACCCTGACCTTCGAGAAGTCAGTGGCAATGCCATTCTTCGACACCACATGTCCTAGGATGCATCCACGCTTCACCCAAAACTGGCACTTTAAGGGGTTCAAGGAGAGACAGTATAAACGACATCGCTTGAAGACTGCTCGGAGTTTGTCTAAGTGTTCGATCCAGGTCGAGTAGACATAGAGGTCATTGACAAAGACTTCTAACTCCTTGCGAAGCGTGTCCTTAAAGATGGTGCACATGAGGCGTTGGAAAGTGGCAGGGGCATTAGTCAACCCGAAGGGCATGACTATGTAAGCAAAGAAGCCCCACCCAGTGGCGAAGGCAGTGTTCGCCGGATGCACTTGCACCTGGTTGTACCCTGAGAAGCCGTCCAGAAAACTGTAGGCTTCCTTGCCTGCCACTCTCTCAAGTATGTGCTCGTGTATGGCAATGGATAGTTGTCCCTCTTGTGGCAACATTTACCTTCTTGTAATTAACGCACACTCGTATTTTTCCATTCTTCTTCATCACAATGACTATGGGCGATACCCAGTCTGTGTGCTCAATTTCATAAATGAATCCTACTCTCATTAGCTTATCAATCTCTTCCTTGATAGCATGAGCATGTTTTGGATTCATAGGGTACGGTCGCTGCTTGACCGGTATTGCGTCATGGCATCATGGGTATGTTGTGAGTCACAACACTCGAATCTACCCTCTTAAGCTCTCCTAAGGACCAGGTGAACACATCTATGTACTCTCGCAAGAGAGCAACAAGACTTGTTTCTTCTTCATTAGTCAAGTCATTAGCAATGAAGACTGGTCGGGGTGGTTCCCCTTCTTGGGCTAGGTCCACCTCCTTGACCTTGGCTGGTCCCTCGATTGGTTCGCTTATCTATGCTTGACGTTTGGCACCTAACAGAACTACCACCCTATCCTCTTTTTTGAATTTCGTAAATAGTTTAGGGAGGTCCTGTGGTTTTTGTTGTTCTTTCGTTCGAGTATCCTTGGGTTGTTTTGCATTGTCCTGTCTTAATCGTTTGCGCCTCCAGTGGACAGGTAGGTCCCCCTTGGTGCATTTGGTTGTGGGCGGCCTAGGAATCTCTGGATCACTATTCGAACTAACATCTGAGTCAGAGTTGAATCCCCCGCCTTCGCTAGAAGAGGTGGTCTCCCCTGGTGGGCACAGTTCAGATGGTGATTCAGTTCTAAATACTGATGTCATTCCTAGCTCGGCTAGTCCTGCTTGCTCAAGGTCTATGGCTCCTACGTGTTCCAACCAGGAGCAGTCACATTCCGCACGCATGACTCCTCGCTCCATCCTAAAGATACTCTTTCTCTACGGCTTGGAGTCTGCTCGTATTTACTCTATTTCTTGTCCTTTAGTGTCGTATTCCACGGTATCTACCTCACCCTCACTTTTATCACTGAAGGGTTGGCAGTCTTCGTATTCGTCATTAGAATTCCCTTCATCAGACTGCTCGTCGTCTCCTAGGACTCGGTCTATCTCTGGTCATTGATCAAGCAGCACCAGGGCCTAGTTATACATGAGGTTTAAGTCATGCACTCTAGTCCATTGCCACTTGGATTCATCTAAGAGATCTTGAAGTGGTTTGAGATTTGCAGCTGGATTGCCAGCTAGCTTGTCCGATAGATATTCCAATACCCCCTGGAGTTCCCTTTTGTTGGCTGGGACGTGGGAGTTGATGGGCTTCAATTTCCCATGAAGGCTTCCTGCCATCATGCAGACTGGTACGGAGGGTGTGTCGTTAGCCTTGCCAATTGTTTTGATGGCTTGCTCATATGCCTCATGATCAGAGAACGACAGGTCGATTGTAGCAAGGACATGCATCCAATCCCGCTCGTCCTCTGGGCATGGGATATACTTGGTCAAGGGCCCATAGGACTTCTTGACCTGAGCATTACCCTTGAGCATAGCAGAGATGGCATCCAAGTCGACTGGTGAGGTCTTCTAGGTGTCCATCTCTACTCTCACGGCGTCGTCCTATTGCCAAGGAAGATTAAGCCGTTACCCCAATCTTCGATGAATCTAGTGTTGTGCATCCAGGGGCGGCCTAATAGGATGTCATAGTCCACTCCCTTCATAACTATAAAGTCAATGGAGAACTGGACACCTGCGATCTTCATTGGCCAATTCTTAAGCACCCCGAACGGCTTGACTCTCATACCGTTTGCTAGTGTGACATTAAACCTAGTACTCTCAATAGGTGGTGGGTTTCCCCAAGTCTGAAGCACCACGTGGCTAAGCACACTAACCCCAGCCCCCGTGTCTATGATTCCCTTCCTCGTTGTATCGCCTAGGGCTAAGACTGGTAAGACTACATGCATCTCGGAGCCTTCCTAGAAGGCATTAACGTGCAAGGATTAAGGCGTAGAGTGCAACGTCAAACTCGGTATCTGCATTTCTACCTCATGGTCATGAGGGTCTGTCGTGACCTGCTTTTGTGACCCTTCAACCCACTGCTTAAGATCTTGCCATAGGGTGGGGTACTGCCTAAGTAGATCTCCCAGGCTAAGTGTTACAGGGGTAGTCACCAATGTGGTTAGGAGATCGTTGGGTGTTCGTCTCTCTCCTAACTTGGATTGTCCTGGCCAGTGGCCGGACTGAACCGCGGCCCTATAGCAGGGCCGAGGCTTGGCCTTAGCGGCACCGCTTTGTGGTGCAGTTGCTTCTCTTGACTTTGGTTGTGGGAGCAAGGTTGACGTACTTATGCTGGAGAGATAATCGATCACATCCTCTATGATGGGCTCAGCGTCTTTTAGATGTTCTTGGGCTTCCTTCACCCATTCTTTCACCTTTTCTATGGCCTCTAATTGTCGCTTCAGGTGCGGGTATTCCCCTATCTTAGCAGTTCCCTTTTCGGCCGTCTTCGGGGCTGATGTCTCTGCTTCTGCGTGGTCAGAGACCTTCTTTCCAGCGGGCAGAGACCTACCTCACTTGGAGCTTCAATAACTTCTCAATCAGGCCACTTCAGCTCTTGATTTCTTCTAGGGAATTGTTCCTCTACTCAAGGCGCTTCATTCTGGCATGAAAATCAATCACATTGCTATGTCCTGACCCCAACATTGCGGAAATCGCGGAAACCTGTCCTGAACTATGCCGAATCTGTTCGACGTGCCTGCGTGCTTCATACAGTCCACGATGTTGACGATTATCATGGGGCTTTGATAGCTCATGAAGTCAGCTTCCTAGGCATGTAAAATTTTTTGAAAATGATCAAGAATAGCTCCTGCAATGTTGAAAAAATCAGGCCCCTGTCTCAGAAACCCTAATTCCACCATAGCCAAAATTTCTCAAGCTTTTTTTCCTCAGTTTTTCTTTCTCCTGACACTCAACCCAAGCCTCTGTCACTCTAATCCATTGACCCAGCATCAAATCAAGGAGGGGAAGGACCTGAGAAGATTGAAGAACGATCGAACGATCCCGAACAAGAAGAATCAAGAATCAAGCTCAACATCAACACTGACATAGTGTGTTTTCACACTGTCACTAACTGTGTCTCTTGATACACTGCATTCTACTCTTCTACTGATAAAATCTCAGAATTCTGGTGTTGATTTGCTGCTGATCTTGCAACCTCAACATGGGAAAAGACTCTCCAAATGCTCGATTCAAAGGAGGCGGGTTTCACACCTGGCAAACCCGCATCAAGCTCATCTTGATGAAAAAGGGTCTCTGGGCCATCACAAATGGCAAAGAGAAGAAACCTCGGGACACGGACCTTGCAACTACTTGGCAAAAGATTGATGACAGAGCCCAGGCCATTATCAAACTGGAGCTAGACGACAGTTATATCCACCATGTGGATAATTGTGAGACCTCACAGGATACATGGAAAAGACTTGACACCCTGTTCGGTGCACAATCTAAATCATCAAAGTATGGTCTCCTGATTGAGTTCTTCAGGCTTGAAAAGTCCAGCACATCACTTGCCACACATCTCAATTACAAGGAAGGACTCCTAACCCAACTTGCAGGAATCAACATTAAAATGGATGAAGATGTTTGCATCGGTGTTCTACTTAAGAGTTTGCCTCCTGAATATAATAATGTATCAACAACTTTAATCAACATGCCAAATCCTGAACTTGTTGATATCCAGGCATCACTGTTAGAAGAAGAAAAGAAACTTAAAAGCAAAGAAGAGCCCAGCACTTCAAAGGATGAACAAATGTTATATGTAAACAACAAATACAAAGGTAAAAAGGAACCGCTCTTCTGTGACTTCTGCAAAAGGACCGGACATACTGAAAAGTTCTGTCATGCTAGGAAGAGGTCCCAAAAGGCCTATCTTGCAGCTGTCAAAGAAGAAGAAGACCATGGACCAAAAGATGAAGATGAAGATGAAGATGAAGACCACCAGGATCGGAAGGACAAGACTCATCAGTCCTTCTACTCTCATAACTCTGATAGATTGTTTTAAAAGCCTTGTATTTCCTTGCCCTAATGCTTCCTGCCATAAGCTTTGTAAAACTCTTTATGTAACTTGGCATTAGAGTCCCTATACACTTTGTGAGGCCCCTGTTACAGCCTCTGGATGTCCACCATGTTTATGGTATCCACACTTAGCCTTTTTTGCGACAGCCTCTGGTGTTTTGCCATGTTTGTGGTATGCCCACACTTTGCAGGTGGTTCTCATTACAGCCTCTACACACTTTGTGCCTTTCTAGTTGTGATTGAGGAGGGGTGTTGAGAATCAGCAATCACACTCACTCAAACAGCCTCTTTGTATGGAGCTTCAGGGTCAAGGATATGGAGGCTAACCTATCCCATATGCACAATGGTGCCTACTGCAGTTTCCTACTTTCCTATAAAGCATTGTACTTGCTTCCTTTTCTTAATGCAATGATAGTACTCTTTTCTTTTCAGTGAAGTGTCAATGTCATTGTCCACATACACAAGATTGTGTTTATGAGTCCAAGTCTCAATCTTGGAACCTAATTCACTTGTGTAACAAACAATGTCTTTTCCATCATGAGTCCACACTTCTCCTTCCATCCTCCATAGCTTCCACCTTTGCCATGCTCTAGATACCGCATTTCTCACAGTTTGGGCACGGGCAATGACCTGCAATGGGATAGGCGTGGCCTCCCCATCATGATTCATGACACCGAACAGCCCCAATGGGACAGATGGCTCGTTGGCTGAGCTAGATGATAGCTTTCGCCTTGGGCAATCGACGAAGAGATGGGTGATTCCACACTCTGCACACCTTAGGTCAACCTTGTCTCTGTTTTGCTGCTCCCTTTTAGGGCAGCGTGATGAGACATGACCTGGGTGGCCACAGGTCCAACAGGTGATTGGATCCTGCGTTTGCCCTCCTAGGCCTTTACCTCGTCCTCTTCCTAACGCCATCACCGGTACGGGGCGATAATCCATGAGGACAATGTTGCCCTCGTCATCATGCAAGATGTAAGGGCATATGTAAGCTTCCTCCTCGTTTGGTTCTTCCACATAGTGGACAGGAGCGTCACTCGGTGGATGGGTTACATAAGGACCAAGCGGTCTAGGAATGCATGTAGGATTTATTTCCATCCTAGGAACGGCCAGCTTAATGTGTTAGGCGCAAGGAGGGCCAATGGGGCTCCCCTTCTGAAAAATGGCTGCGGCCTGTTCACTAGGTAAGGCTGGCCATATGGTTGTGAGTAAGGAAGTCTCCTTGGCAGTCTACAATGCACGACGTCATGACCGAACCTACCACAGTTCGTTTCGGTGGTTTTCCCCTTATCCTGGGATGATGGGGCTGATTGCTCACTCGAAGCTGATGCTCTTTCTGAGCTTCGGGAATTGGTCTCTTCTAGGTTCGTGCTTCTGGAGCTCCGCTCCTTCAGCTGATCGTCAACTCGGATGGCTTCCTCAAAGACCCTGGCTAGCGCATCTCACTACAAGCTTAAGTTGCCTGTCAAAGCCTTGTATAGTTCCTTGTTCTGAATCCCACTGATGAATACAGTTGATACTGCTCTTTCAGTCGATTTCTCTCCAGTAGGGATTCTCTTGAAGAGACTCCGCACATGGGTCACGTAATCGCGAATATCCTCCTTCTCTTTTTGCTTGACGTTCATCAAGCGCACTAGTAGATTATCAGAGTACCCGGGCTCGGTAAATCTCTTAATGAAGAGATCCTTGAGGCCATCAAAATTGGCTCGCTCTGCGTTATCTAAGCTCGTATACCACGTCCTACCCTTGTCGCCCAAGCAAAGCCCGAACGCTTGAGAGCATTGAGTCAGGTCGTTGAGGCCGTTGGCTTCGTAGACTTGCTCGAACTCCTCAATAAAGTTGTATGGATCGTCATGGGGTTGGTACTTATTGAGTTGCTTGGCAACAATAGGGATTTTAGCCTGGATCTTTGAGCCCTGGTTTGCTCCTAATCCTGCGAGCAGCGATGTCGCTAGAGCCATGGCACTTTGCTCTGCAGCCGTGTTATTGAGCAGCCGCTTCATGAGAAGCTCACTTAGCATTAAGTCTCCTTCTAGTGCTCTGTCATGGTCCGTTCGATTTCTGCCAGCCAAGTTTAGTACCCGCTGCACCTCTCGCAACTCCATACCTTGCCTTGGTTCCTAGCCTGCTGATCTCTATTGTACTCAGCCATGCTTTGCAATGCTTTGCGGACCAGCTTTCTCTCCTCCTCTAGATCTGCGATGATAGTGTCTACTGTCCTACCGCGGTGCTCGTACCGAGCATGAGCGTCGTAACTGCTGACCAACTGCTGAACAACATCTGGAAAGGCTTCTAAGTTGAATTCCTCGTTAGATCTGTGGTTTGAACTTTCTTCTGCCATTGTCGAGTTGTCGTGCTCCACCCAGCTATCGAGCAGATTCAGTAGACTTGTTAGATCCACTTCGTCGGTGTCCCTTGCTTGGTCCTACTTCTGCGCATTGATGGTTTGTGTATGTATTGGGTTCTCTCCTACTGGTGGGTTCCTTGAGGGATTCATATACCTGGATGGAGTGGCGGGCTCATCGTTGGTGCGATCGAATCAAATCGGCCGGTAGCTCTCTCTCTCTCTCTCTCTCTCTCTCTCTCTCTCTCTCTCTCTCTCTTTCACACTGAAATGGTTGCAAATGAGTGCTTCCTTGGCCTCTTGGCTCTTATACCCCTTCTTGGGTATGTTGTTGATGGCCCCAATCACTCACTTGCCAATCTTAAGCATCACAAGCGAGCTTTTTGCCATTTTTGCATAATTTTTTGCCCTATTTTTCCATGTTTTGCAATAGTAAACCCTACCCTTCTCCGGTACGATTTCCTAATCCTATCCTACTCTAAATGCAACAAGAATCGAAAGCAAAATACTAAACTGATTTCTCCATGTTTCCTAATCATCAAACAAACAAAATACCCAAAATACTTACTTGTTTTGAAGATAAAAAACACCCAAACTTCGTACCTATCTCAAGCTCTGGTTCGGGGATGAATCCCTTACTTCGATGCTCGATATGAGGCGCGCAAGTGCTCAAGCTTGAATCTGTTGGTCTCGGCAATGGAACAAAAATGTGGGAGCTTTTGCTCAACTGCCAAGACCCACGGACCGCTTATTGTTTGAAGCATTCCAAGCGAGCTCTAATGACTATCTCTCACCTAGCTGACGCGCCGTTGATCCTACGAGTGTAGTGAGCTTACCTTAGTGCCGATATGAGTTGCCTCCTCTCTCCCACACACCGGTAGCTCCACAATCCTAGATGCTAGCTCAAGCATCCTCAAGCCTCCTCTACCTCCAAGCTCCATCCTCCATAGCCGTGCATGCAAGAAGATATAAGGGAAGAGAAGAAGAGAAGAGGAGATGGTGAAGAGCTTCACGCCCATCCCAAAGCTTACCATAACAGCTTTATCAAGCACAAAGAATTCAAGAAAGGTGATCTTGTTGTCGCATATGTGGCGTGCTTTGGAAAGTTTCTAGGTAAGCTCCAATAGTGTTGGATGAGCCATTATTATAAGGTACTTGATGTTAATCCTAACTGCTCTATTCAAGTGCAAGTCGTCGATGCCTTTGATGATCCTTTTCTAATTAGCGGCTATTGCCTAGAGAAGTACTTCCATCCTTGGGGATCATGACAATCACCATGGCTAGTTCCTCTTCCCCTTAGGCATCACTTACTATTGCTTTCCATGCTGTTGACGATAATTGTCCTTCTCATTTTGATGAATAGCACATTTCTTATATTCCCTCTGCTCTAGCCCCTGTAATTACTCCGCTATTTTCTCCCTCAGTCTTGTTGACATGGCATAGATGGTTCTGACAAAGGATATTCATGGTTTTATTTTTTAAAGAAAAAGAAAAAGAACTGTCATGGAAGAAAATGAAAGAAAACTCCTTGTTCTAATAAGTATCGCTCTGAGAAAATGAGATAGCATCCTTAGGTGGGAAGCTAGCTATGGAAAAGGAGGTGATACCTTGTAATCTAACCAAACTAGTTGAATCATCTCTTTGTCCTTCCGATATGCAGTTCAAAAGCTGCCTCCCTTGGTATGATATGTCTTGTGATGCCACAAAATGTTTGACTTCTACAATAGATGGAAGGTTTTACGCTAACACAAGTTTCTAATCTCTTGGTGATATCCCTAGGTATGCCTCTGCATTAGTAGACAATGTTTAACATCATCGACAAGCCAATCTTCTCATCGGCAACCACTAAGTGACGTGAGCTTTCATCCTAATAGAATGGAGATGTGAGTATGAGATACCCTTTGTATTTATCAAAAGAGCATGAGACAGAGTGTGGGGCAAGTGACTAGTCTTTGTCTTTCAAATCCTAATGAGAGGTGAGATGTGTAAATGGAGTGTTGCATGCACGAGTTGGGCCTCTCAATGCACATAGCACAATCTATTCTATGCTTAGCACTATAAGCCTCCTTGGCCTTCTGTTTTTCGCATTGTATACTGGCATAAGGTGGATGCGCAATTGCATCATCAATTGCACACAAGGTATATGAACTTTGCTTGGAATACATTAGTGGGTGTTAGGATATGAGTTGCCCTCTTATATCTATTAGCAAAGCTTGAGATGGGGGGGGGGGGGGGGGGTCTGAGCGTGGGTGATCTTTCGTTCAATCAACTGAGAGTTGAGAATTGAGAGATATTATGAAAAATGGAGATAGGTACATTCTTGTTTTCCTATGCATACACAAGACGGGACTTTGCCAAAATACAGCCACAATACAATACCTCCGTTCTGTGCACTATTCTATAATGCTCCATAGCCTTTATTCTCACACTTATGCTAGCTAGCTTGGGATGCATTGATGTACCATCAATTGTGCATTCTAGCATTTTTCTAAACCCTCCCTCCTGTCCAATTCTAAACTGAGTGTAAGCTATGGGGTCTATTCATTAGTCTTCAAGCAACGTGAGCATATGGGGGAAGTGCATGTTCTACCATTTTTACACTAAGTAATTGGTGGGTTTGAGTGCCACATTCTTTGCTAACAATCAAGCATGGCAATCTCCAACAAGAACGCTATGTCACTAGGAGCTGTGCCAAGTGTTTCTAATCCTAGTCTCTATAATCTATATAAGCATGTGCCATATTATTAAGTGTGGTGACGCACAAGTAGGTTGTTTGTTTGTGTCTAGGGCTCTCTATTGATCCTTGTAATCCGGTGTCACATAAGGCCTTAAGTGTGGGGATGCATCCTTGCACATATGTCTTGCACAAACCCATGTGACCGCCCCTTATTCTTCTCAATTGATGATATTTTTTTGAATGCCCCTTGTTGGGATACCTTTCCCACCCACCCATTATAAAATGCCCTATACTCAAGGTTTCGTCTTTGTGCCTTTTGCAATTATTCTCTTTTTCATTTATTCCACTTGAACATACCCTTGCATCACCAAACTTGGATTTTGATGCTACTACCTTGTTTGTCACTTTGAATTGGATTTTTATAAACAAGTCCTTGTTTCGAGGAGTCATGGATTATCCGCTATTAATTTTTGAATGTTTTTATGCATGTTTAGCTTATTCCCATGAGCACATACCTTTTAGATGCTAGAATCGCATTTGACCTTATAGCTATGTCCTTCACATCAACTTGAATATTTCTCCTTTTTACCTCCCATCATTTTGATATACAATTTGTTCATTATTAATTTTTGAATGTTCTCATGTATTTTTATTTCTCATTTTTGCCATTTTTCCATGTGCATGTGCCTTTTTGACATTGGGTCTACCTTTTGATATGCAAACCCTATTCAATTCTCCTATCCAAACATTTGTTGCACTCCATTTTGACTAACAAATTTTCTGTTATTAATTTTCAATTACTCTTTGCATGTTTTTTGGATGTGTGTTTTCACTTGTTTTCTACGTGAACACACATTTTTGGTGCCAAAATCATAATTTTGGTGCCCCTCTTGTTCCCTCATTATCCTATCCAAGTTTTCTTTTCTTGCACCCACCAACACATTTTTAAAAAACCCACAAAGTTGCAATGACACATCCACATTCCTTCACTATCACCCCCAGCTTAGTCCCCCCCCTTCCCATAGGCAAAGAAAAAAAGATGAAATGCACTCAAGACCCATGAAAACCACCTTCGTCCTCGTTCAATTAGAGGAACACCCCTCATAGGCATGGCTATTCCCATGCAAGTTGTTGTATATTCTTAACATGTCCTTTTTGTCCACTTGTTCATATGTGCCTTTTCCTTTGCAATTGTGTGCGTGGATTTTTGACTATTGTTCATGTATAGGATGCATGCATGTGACTTGATCATGCATAACACTACTGTTTATCTGAAAGCATGAGCATGGGGTAGTTGGTATCTTTCCCTTAATTCACACGTCTTTTCAAAACATCCATTTTTTATTTTTTTTAAATAATAAAAATTTCAAAAATTAAATTAAAAAACAAACTAAAACAAAAAAAACCACACAAATAAGGAGCAAATCAAAACTAACTAACAAAATATAATTTAAAATAGTTCTAAAGTCCATTAAAAGGTCACATTCACAAACCAACAAAAACCCAACCACAAAAATAATATATTTGAGAAAATCCCAAAAAAATAATAAAAATAAAAATAGAAAAAAGAAAAAGAAAACACAAAAAAGGAGAACACATGACAAACAAAACAAACCATGTTGTAGTGTTTGTTTGTTTTTAACGAAATAAAAAAAATAAATACAAAGCACATTAAAAAACCAACACAAACCAAACAAATTCAACAAAAATCCCTATTAATTTGTTTTTAAAAAAAACTCATAAAATGCAAAACACAATTAAACCACCAATGCCCACTTAAAGCAAAACTCCAACAAAATCCATCTTCCCACTTAAATCAACCATGCTTGGCTTGTTTCTCTTAATTAGCCAAATTTCTTTTGCTTGTTCTTGTGCTTTCTTTTGCCAACGCATTTGCCTACCAATTTATGTGTGCTATCAGATCTTGTGGATGTCCAACACCATGTTAGGTTTTCTTATTTTCCTTCTTTCACATCTCATGGGCACCCATCCCTTTTTTGCATGACCGGCCATTGTGGCAAGGTCCTTTTTCCGTTTCCCTCTTCTAGCCTTGTGCCTCTAGCTTACACCCATCTAATATTTTACAATTGGCACAGGAGGGAGCATGGCGCTCTTTTACAAGAAATTTTCAAGTTTTTTGAGGCGCCTTTTCTTTTAAGGTTGCGCTTTTTGCCTCGGTTCATCTTTAGAGGATGCCTGCGTGTCTTTGCTCTTTTCCCATCTTCCTTTTGCTTTTTTCTCCATTTTTCCGCCATCTCGACTTGGGGTTAACACTCATGTAGGAGGTGGGGGCAAAGCTGGACCAATTGGAGCTAGAGGAGGTGGCCATGGATATTGACGCTCAGGATGATTCAGATTCTTGCTCAAGTTGTGCCAACTTCTTTGTGACCGGAGTGAAGCTTAGATGCATGCATGATTCTATGATCTAGACTACCACAATTTCACTACAATTGTGCCATTTTCCCTTTAAGCTTCAAAGCTTTGTACTTAGCTCTCGCCAAAGTAGCCTCCCTTTCCATCATGGTCAGGGTCTAGTTAGCAATCGAAGAAGAAGGTTTAGGAGGATTTTGTAGGGTGCGAGACTGGTATGGGTACCATGTGACCTCTTTTCCTTACTCTTCTAGGGAAGTGGTTGCTCTAACTTCTGCATTTCTTTTTAAGCATGAAGGTGGAAATTAGTTTCCTATTGTTTCAAGTACTTTAACCTACTCCTTAGAAGTCTCCAAGCCGCAGTGTGCACAGGGAGATGTTCAAGGGCAGAATTAGAAGATGTGCCTCTTGTCGAGTTAGAGAAAACAACCTACATTGGAAAGTGGCTAGTGAAATATCATCATTGCTATCTTAAAGGGTCATCTTCACAAGCATATGCTTGGTAGGTCACTTATCCTCAAACACACAAGCTCACAATTGGGGACTTGACAAACCACCTTTTCCTTCAAGTGTTTTCACATACAACCACATACGCACACCCATATCTCATTTGAAAGGTGAGAAGGATCGAAGCTTGCACTCAAGAGCTATGGTGGGAGAGAAAGAGCAAGAAAGAGAGAGACAAGAAATGGGAACTCCAACAGTCACAATGTGTGACCGGGCCTTCCTTTATTCAAACTGTCACTAAAATAATAAAGAATAAAGTGACGGTGACAGGCGCCCGCCACCTGCAGTGTGCAGTGGCGGTGATGATTGTCAGTGTAGTAATACACGGGTGGCTAGGAGGAGGCATCTTTACCCCCAACAACCTCCCACTTAAAGGCAAATCTGCCCTTGTGAGGAGTGAAAGGAAAAAAAAAAAGACAGTACAACATGTACACATGTACAAGAGGATGAGGAAAGAGGTCATCTCATCCCACGCCCATCAACCTCCTGAGGAAGGCAAAATGCTCTGTAAAGAGGCTTTTCGTGAGCAGATCTGTAGGATTCTCGTCAGTCGAGATCTTGACAAGGTCAACAGACTTGTCCTCAATGACCCCACGTATGAAGTGATACCTCACCTCAATGTGTTTCGTCTTCGCATGGAAGACCGGATTCTTGGCTAATTGAATAGCACTCATAGAATCCGAATGCAGTGTAGGGATAGCATCAATATCAAGGTCAACAAAACCAAACGACCCAAACAAATGGCCTCCTTGCAAGCCTCAGTGGCTGCAACATACTCGGTCTCTGTAGTAGAAAGGGTCGTGCATTTTTGCACCTTGGACATCCAAGAAATAGCACCTCCAGCATAGGTGAATACATAGTCAAAAGTGGATTTCCTACTATCTATATGTCCTGCATAATCAGAGTTAGTGTACTCCACGACTCCTGTATCCTGGCTGCCATAGCATATGCACATATCGGCAGTGCCCCCTTCAGGTACCTCATGATACCCTTCACGGCATCCCAATGCTTCTTGCCAGGTGTAGCCATATAGCATGCCACAACACCTACTGCAAAGGCAATATCTGGATGAGTGGCTATCATGGCATACATAAGACTGCCCACTACGGATGCATAGGGAATCTTGGCTATCTCGGCCCTTTGCTCATGTGTCTGCAGATAATCAGCCTGTGATACCTTCACATAAGAAGGCAATGGACAGCCAATAGGCTTTACGTCCTGCATGCGGAAGCACTCAAGGACTTTATGAATGTACTCCCTCTATGACAAGTAGAGGAGTCCATGATGCCTGTCGTGTCTAATGCGCATACCAAGTGTGTGAGAGGCCTATCCCAGATCTTTCATCTCAAAGCTCTTCTTGAGCTGAGCCTTAAGAGCATCTAGCTCATCATGAGCTTTCCCTATATCAGCATGTCATCCACATAGAGTACTAAAATCAATAAAGAACCATCACAAGCTTTCTTTTGTAAAGACACGGATCCATAGCACTCCTGTTGTAGCCTTGTGATTGCATTAAGGCATCAAACTTATAATACCACTACCTAGGGAGTGGTATCAAACTTATGATACCACTCCCTAGGTGCTTTCTTCAAGCCATAAAGACTTTTCTTCAATTTGCACACTAGGTGCTCCCTGCCAGGTTTTGCAAAGCCCTTAGGCTGCTCCATATAAATCTCATTATGCAAGTCCCTATGTAAGAAAGCCATCTTGACATCCATCTGGTATAAATCCAAGTCAAGCTGAGCAACCAAATCCAAGAATAAGCGCAGGGTGGTCATCTTAACCACAGGAGAAAAGACCTCATCAAAGTCCACACCATGCTCCTGCTTAAAACCCTTTGCTACCAATCTAGCCTTGTATGTCGACTTGGGGTGTCCAGGGATACTTTTCATCTTGTATACCCACTTTCATGGCAAAGCCTTCTTGCCCTCAGGCAAGGAAACCCCAAGTCGACATACAAGGCTAGATTGGTAGCAAAGGGTTTTAAGCAGGAGCATGGTGTGGACTTTGATGAGGTCTTTTCTCCTGTGGTTAAGATGACCACCCTGCGCTTATTCTTGGATTTGGTTGCTCAGCTTGACTTGGATTTATACGAGATGGATGTCAAGACGGCTTTCTTACATAGGGACTTGCACGATGAGATTTATATGGAGCAGCCTAAGGGCTTTGCAGAACCTGGCAGGAAGCACCAAATCCAAGAATAAGCGCAGAAGACCTCATCAAAGTCCACACCATGCTCTTGCTTAAAACCCTTTGCTACCAATCTAGCCTTGTATGTCGACTTGGGGTGTCCAGGGATACTTTTCAGCTTGTATACCCACTTTCACTGCAAAGCCTTCTTGCCCTCAGGCAAGGAAACCAAATCCCAAGTCTCATTCTTATGCAAGGAGTCTATCTTAGACTGCATAGCCCTCTCCCAGGAGTGGCTGTCACCCCTGCGCATAGCCTCATCATAAGTGAAAGGCTCTCCTGCATCTGTAACCAAGACATAATGTATCGAGGGTTGAAATGTATCAGGTGGATGTTTGTCTCTAGTAGACCGTCTCACAGCAGGCTCTGCTGCCTGCCCAGTGGCCTGTCCAACACCCTGACCATGAGCACTTGCTACAGCTGTAGGCTGTCCAACTGGCTGTGCGGGAGGTCTCGGCTCCTTTTGAAATATGACCTGCGCCTGCGGATCCCAGATACGGTAACCCATCTCGCCTGCATCCCCATAACCAAGGAAAATGCATTTGACACTCTTACAATCTAGCTTACTTCTCTTGTCCCTGGGCATATGGCAAAATGCCTCACATCCAAAGACACAGAGATGCGCATAAGATGGAGGTTTTCCAATCCATATATCCTCTGCAACCTGGAAATCCAAACCACTAGAAGGTGATCTGTTTATGATATGCACAGTTGTACTAACTGCCTCAGTCCAAAAGCTCTGTGGTAGGCCTGCATGGCTAAGCATACTGCGTACATGCTCATGGATGGTTCTATTCATCCGCTTAGCCAAACCATTCTGGGGGGGGTGTAGGGGGTGGTCAACTAATGGTTAATACCCCTCTCATCACATAACTGCTCAAAAGCACACGAGACATACTCATCCCCATTATCTGTCCTTAGGCATTTTAGCCTATACCCAGACTGGTTCTCAACTAATGCAAGCCATCTCTGAAACACAGCCAAGACATCGAATTTCAGCTGAATGGGATAAGCCCAAAATTTTCGTGAAAAATCATCTATGAAAGTAACAAAATACTTTGCACCACCCATAAACTGACAAGGCATGGGCCCATAGACATCCAAATGTACCAATGCCAAGGGCTCACTCATGCGTGGCCTATCAGACTTCTTATGCATAGACCTAGTCTGCTTACCATAAAGACAATGCTCACATGAATCAAAACTTGCATAGTCAAGGGGCGGTAATTACTGCAAACGAGAAAGCATTTTCATTCCCTTCAAAGACATATGGCCCAAACGGGCATGCTAAAGACATACATGTGGGATAGAACCCACAGACAGAACATGATCAAGGGAAGAAGTGGATACAATCAAGGGATAGAGGCTGCCAGCCTTGGCACCTCTCGCAATCACAAGTCTGCCCACGAGTGATCTTCCATGCAGAGTCTAATCTGCATCATCAAGCTGTCCAGCTGACATGAGACTGTGTGTCAAAGCAGGGACATGACGTACATCCTACATAACAAAACTGTTGCCAGAAGGAAATTGCAGCCTAACATCAAGAGAGCTATCATCACCCAAGCGCACAGAACCCGAAACAGTATGGTATGAATGAAACCAC